>NC_138985.1:58824003-59424003 GCF_964341445.2 Mesoplodon mirus
AAGGGTTCCCTTTTCTCCACATCCTCTTCAATACTTGTTTCTTTTTCATAATAGCTGTCCTAATTGGTGTGAGGTGTTATCTCATTGTGGCTTTGATTTGCATTTGCCTGATGATTAGTGATGTTGAGCATCTTTTCATCTGTCTGTTGACCATCTGTATGTCTTTGGGAAAATGTCTATTAAGGTCCTCTGCTATTTTTTATTTGGGTTGCTTGTTTTTTGATATTGAGTTGTATGAGTTCTTTGTATATTTTGGATATTAACCCCTTATCATATATGTCATTTGCAAATATCTTCTCGTATTTAGTAGGCAGACTTTTTGTTTTATTGATGGTTTCCTTCACTCTACAGAAGTGTTTTAATTTGATTCTCATTTGTTTATTTTTGCTTTTGTTACACTTGCCTGAGGAGGCATATCCAGAAAAATATTACTAAGACTGAAGTCAAAGAGAGTATTGCCTATGTTTTCTTCTAGGAGTTTTATGGTTTCAGGTCTTTCATATATGTCCTTAATACATTTCAAATTTATTTTTATATATGGTGTGAGAAAGTAGTCCAATTTTATTCTTTTGCATGGAGCTGTCCAGTTTTCCCTACACCATTTATTGAGAAGGCTATCTTTTCCCCATTGTATATTCTTGTTTCCTTTGTTGTAGATTAATTGGCCATATAAGCATGGGTTCTTCTCTGGGTTCTCTCTGTTCCATTGATCTATATGTCTATTTCTTTGCCAGTACCATACTGTTTTGATTACTATAGCTTTGTAGTATAGTTTGAAATCAGGGAGCATGATACCTCCAGGTTTGTTCTTCTTTCTCAAGATTGTTTTGGCTATACAGGGTCTTTCATGGTTCCACACAAATATTAGAATTATTTGTTCTAGTTTTGTGAAAAATGCTATTGGTATTTTGATAGGGATTGCATTGAATCTGTATATTGCCTTGGGTAGTATGATTATTTTAAAAATATTAATTCTTTCAGTACATGACCACAATATATTTTTCCATCTGTTTTTGTTTTATCAGTGTCATATAGTTTCCAGTGTACAGGTCTTTTACCTCAGATTTATTCCTAGGTATTTATTATTTTTGATGCAATTGTAAATGAGATTGTTATCCTAATTTCTCTTTCTGATAGTTCATTGTTAGTGTATAGAAACACAACAGATTTCTGTATATTAATTTTATATCCTGCAACTTTACTGAATTCATTTATTAGTTCTAATAGTTTTTTGGTGGCATTTTAGGATCTTCTATATGTAGTATTATGTTATCTGCAAACAAGGACAGTTTTACTTCTTCCTACCCAATTTGGATGACTTTTATTTCTTTTTCTTGTCTAACTGCTGTCACTAGGACTTCCAATACTATGTTGAATGAAAGTAGCAAGAGTGGGCATTCTTGTCTTGTTCCTGATCTTAGAGGAAATGCTTTCAGCTTTTCACTACTGAGTATGATGTTGACTGTAGGTTTGTCATATATGGCTTTTATTATGTTGAGGTATGTTCCCTCTGTACCCACTGTGTTGAGAGTTTTTATCATAAATCGATTGTCAGAAGCTTTTTCTGAATGTATTGAGTTGATCATATCATTTTTATTCTTAAATTTGTTAATGTGGTCTATCACATTGATTGATTTACAGATATTGAACCATTCTTTCATCACTGGGATAAATCCCACTTGATCATGGTGTATGATCCTTTCAAAATATTAGTGAATTTGCTTTGCTAATATTTTGTTGAGCATTTTTGCATCTATGTTCCTTGGTAATATGGGCCTGTAGTTTTTCTTTTGTTGTGGTATCTGCCTGATTTGTTATCAGGGTGATGCTGGCCTCATAATTCAGAAGCATTCCTTCCTCATCAATTTTTTGGAAGAGTTTGAGAAAGATAGGCATTAACTCTTCTCTAAATGTTTGATAGAAGTCACCTGTGAAGCCGTCTGATCCTGGGCTTTTGTTGTGAGGGTTTTTTTTTTATTACTGATTCAATTTCATTACTGGTAATCAGTCTGTCCATATTTTTTCATTTCTTCCTGATTCAGTCTTGGGAGATGGTATGTTTCTAGGAATTTATATATTTCTTCTAGGTTGTTCATTTTATTGGCATATAATTGTAGTAATCTCTTATGTGGTATGTTTCTAGGACTTTATACATTTCTTCCAGGTTGTTCATTTTATTGGCATATAATTGTAGTAATCTCTTATGTGGTATGTTTCTAGGACTTTATACATTTCTTCCAGGTTGTTCATTTTATTGGCATATAATTGTAGTAATCTCTTATGTGGTATGTTTCTAGGACTTTATACATTTCTTCTAGGTTGTTCATTTTATTGACATATAATTGTAGTAATCTCTTATGATCTTTTATATTTCTGTGCTGTTGGTTGTAACTTCTTCTTTTTCATTCTGGTTTTATATATTTGAGTTATCTTTTATTCTTGATGAGTCTGGCTAAAGGTTTATCTATTTTGTTTATCTTTTCAAAGAACCAGCTCCTAGCTTTATTGATCTTTTCTATTGTTTTTTTAGTCTCTATTTCATTTATTTCTGCTCTGATCTTAATGATTTTTTCCTTCTATTAACTTTGGGTTTTGTTTGTTCTTTTTCTAGTTCCTTTAGGTCTAAGGATATGTTGTTCATTTGAGACTTTCCTTGTTTCCTGATGTAGGCTTGTATTCTATAAACTTCCCTCTTAGAACTGCATTTGCTGCATCTCATAGATTTTGGATTGTTGAGTTTCCATTTTAATTTGTCTCCAGGTATTTTTTATTTCCTCTTTGATTTCTTCAGTGATCCATTGGATGTTTAGGAGCATATTGTTTACCTACCACCTGTTTGTGTTTCTGCAGTTTTCATCTTGTAGTTGATTTCTAGTTTCAGAATGTTGTAGTCAACAAGATGATTGACATGATTTCAGTCTTCTTAAATTTATGTAGACTTCTTTTGTGGCATGACATGTAATCTATCCTTGGTAATGTTTTATGTGCACTTGAAAGGCATGTGTATTCTGCTGCTATAAGATGAAATGTTATATATATATATAAAGTCCACCTCACTTAACGTGTTGTTCAAGACCAGTGTTTCTTTATTGATAGTCTGTCTGGATAATGCGTCCACTGATATAAGTGGGATGTTAAAAGTCCCATACTATTATTGTGTTAGTAACAATTTCTTTCTTTATGTTTGTTAATATTTGCTGTATGTATTTACATGCTCCTATGTTGGGTGCATATATATTTGCAACTATTATATCTTTTTGTTGGATTGATCCCTTTATCTTTTTTTTTTTTTTTTTTTGTGGTACGTGGGCCCCTCACCACTGTGGCCTCTCTTGCTGTGGAGCACAGGCTCCGGACGCACAGGCCCAGCGGCCATGGCTCATGGGCCCAGCCACTCCGCGGCATGTGGGATCTTCCCGGACTGGGGCACGAACCAGTGTCCCCTTCGTCGGCAGGCGGACTCTCAACCACTGCACCACCAGGGAAGCCCCCCTTTATCTTTATATAATGTTCTTTTTTGTCTTTTCTTACAGTCTTTCTTTTAATGTCTATTTTGTCTGATATAAGTATTGCTACTCCAGCTTTTTTTTGTTTCTATTTCCATGGAATACCATTTTCCTCCCCCTCACTTTCAGTCTGCCCATCCCCCTTCCCCACTCCAGCACCTGGTAGCCACTGTTCTCTGATTTCAACTTTGGGATTGGTGGGGGGCGGCGGGGGGGAGTTGTTTTTTACATTCCACATATAAATGAGATCATACGGTATTTGTCTTTCTCTTTCTGGCTTATTTCACTTAACATAATGTCCTTCAGTTTCATCTATGTTGTCACAAATGGAAGGATTTCCTTCTTTCTCGTGGCTGAATACTGTGTGTGTGTGTGTGTGTGTGTGTGTGTATCACACTTCCTTATCCATTCATCCATTGACAGACACTTAGGTTGTTTCTTTATCTTGGCTATTGTAAATAATGCTACAATAAACATGGGAGTGCAGCTATCTCGTCAAGATACCTATTTCATTTCCTTCTGACATATAGTCAGAAGTGAGATTGCTGAATCATGTAGTAATTCTGTTTTTAAGTTTTTGAGGAATCTCCATACAGTTTTCCATAATGGCTGTACCAATTTTCATCCCCAGTAACAGTCTACAAGGGTTCTGTTTTCTCCGCATCCTCACCAACTCTTGTTATCTGTTTTATTTTGGATAAACACCTTCTAACAAGTGTGAGGTGATAATCTCATTTTGGTTTTAATTTGTATTTCCCTGATGATCAGTGATGTTAAACACTTTTTCCTATATCTGTTGGCCATTTGTGTGTCTTCTTTTGAGAAATGTCTATCCAGGTCCTTTGCTTATTTTTCAAATAAGTTTATTTATTTTCTTGCTATTGAGTAGTTTGAGTTCCGCATGTATTTTAGATGTTAACTCCTTATTAGATATGGTTTGCCAATATTTTCTCTCATTCCATAGGTTGCCTTTTCATTTTGTGGATTGTTCTTTTGCTGTGCAGAAGCTTTTTAGTTTGATGCAATCCCATTTATCTATGTTTTCTTTTACTGCATGTGCTTTTGGGGTCATATCCAAAAATCATTGCTCAGACCAATGTCAAGAAGCTTTTTCTCTATGTTTTCATCTATAGTTTTTTGGTTTCAGGTCTTAGATTTAAGTCTTTAATCAAGTTTGAGTGGATTTTTGTATATGGAGTGAAATAAGGGTCCAATTTCATTCTTCTGTTTATGGAAAATCAGTTTTCCCCAAATTATCTAAAGAAGAAACTGTCCTTTTCCCATTGTGTGTTCTTAACACCTTTGTTGAAGATCAATTGATCATTAACCTGTGGATTTATTTCTGGACTCTCTATTCTATTCCATTGGTCTATTTGTCTGTTTTTATGCCAGTACTATGCTGTTTGAACTATAGCTTTATAGTATATTTTGAAATAAGGTAGTGTGAGGCCTCCAACTTTGTTTTTTCTACTCAAGGTTGCTTTAGTTATTCATGGTCTTTTGTAGTTCCATATGAATTTTATGCCTATTTTATCTATTTCTGTGAAAAATGTCATTGGAATTTTGATAGATATTGCATTGAATCTCTAGATTGATTTGGGCAGTATGGACATTTTAATAATATTCTTCCAATGCATGAACACAGGATACCTTTCCGTTTATTTGTATCTTCTTCAATTTCTTTCATCAATGTTTTATAGTGTTCAGTGTACAGATCTTTCTCCTACTTGTTTAAATGTATTCCTGAATAGTTTTTATGCTATTGTTAAGTGAGACCGTTTTCTTAATTTTTTTTCAGATAGTTTACTGTTAGTGTATAGAAATGCAACTTTTTAATATTGATTTTTTTTTTTTTTTTTTTTTTTGCGGAACACAGGCCTCTCACTGTTGTGGCCTCTCCCGTTGCGGAGCACAGGCTCCAGACGCGCAGGCTCAGCAGCCTTGGCTCACGGGCCCAGCCACTCCACAGCATGTGGGATCTTCCCGGACCAGGGCATGAACCTGTGTCCCCTGCATTGGCAGGCGGACTCTCAACCACTGCACCACCAGGGAAGCCCTTTAATATTGATTTTTTTTGTATCCTGTACCTTTACCTAATTTATTTATTAGGTCTAACAGTTTTTTGGGGGGTTTTTTTTGGTGGTGGTGTCTAAGGTTTTATGTGTATAATATCATTGCAAACAGACAATTTTACTTCCTCCTTTTCCTTTTTGGAGGGCTTTTATTTCTTTTTCTGCTAATTGATCTGGCTAGAACTTTTAGTTTTATATAGAATAAAAGTTGTGGGAGTGGGAATCCTTGTCTTGTTCTTGATCTGAGAGGAAAAGCATTCAGCTTTTCACTACTGAGTATGATGCTAGCTGTGAGCTTGTCGTATATGGCCTTTATTATGTTTAGGTACATTACTTCTGTACCTAATTTGTTCAAGGTTTTTTGTTTGTTTGTTTGTTTTTTTGCGGTATGCGGGCCTCTCACCACTGTGGCCCCTCCCACTGCGGAGCACAGGCTCCGGACGTGCAGGCTCAGCAGCCATGACTCACGGGCCCAGCCACTCCGTGGCATGTGGGATCCTTCCAGACCGGGGCACGAACCCGTGTCCCCTGCATCAGCAGGCAGACTCTCAACCACTGCGCCACCAGGGAAGCCCCTGTTCAGGGTTTTTGTCATGTAATAGTGTTGAATTTTGTCAAATACTTTTTCTGGATCTATTGAGATGATCATATGATTTTTATCCTTCATTCTTTTTTTTTTTTTTTTTTTTTGTGCTATGTGGGCCTCTCACTGTTGTGGCCTCTCCCGTTGAGGAGCACAGGCTCCGGACGCGCAGGCTTAGTGGCCATGGCTCACGGGCCCAGCCGCTCCGCTGCATGTGGGATCTTCCCGGACCGGGGCACGAACCCGCGTCCCCTGCATCGGCAGGCGGACTCTCAACCACTGCACCACCAGGGAAGCCCTATCCTTCATTCTTTTAATGTGATATATCACATTTATTGATTTGCATATATCAAACAATCCTTGCATCCCAGAGATAAATCACATTTAATTATGGTATAAGATCTTTATAATCCTTATAGTGTTCTGTTGAACTTGGTTTGCTAGTATTTTATTGAGGATTCTTGCATTTATGTTCATCAGTGATATTGATCTGTAACTTTCTTTTTGTTGTACTGTCTTTATCTGGCCTTGGTATCAAGGTTATGCTGGCCTCATAAAATGTGCTTATAAGTGTTCCCTCCTCTTCTATTTTTTGGAAGAGTTTGAGAAGGATTCATATTAATTCTTCTTCAAATATTTGGCAGAATTCACTGGCGAAGTCATGAGGTCTGAGGCTTTTCCATCTTGGGAGGTTTCAGTTACTGATTCAGCCTCCTTACTCATTATTGGTCTGTTCAGATTCTTTATTCATGATTCAGTCTTGGTAGTTTGTATATTTCTAGGAATTTATTTATTTATTCTAGACTGTCCAGTTTGCGGGCATATAAATGTTCATAGTACTATCTTATGATCCTTTGCATTTCTGTAGTATCAGTTGTAACATCTCTCTTTCATTTATAATTTTATTTATTTGAGTCTCTGCTCTTTGTTTCTTAATCTAGCTAAAGGTTCATTAATTTTGTTTACAAAAAACAGCTCTTAGTGGTAAGAGAAGATGGATGCCTTGGTCATTAATTTGGCTGGTCTCCTTTTCTCTCTGCAGTGTTATTTCCTTCATGCCCAGCTGCTCTGAGATACAACTATTTTTAAGAAACTTGGTATCAATGGGAAGGTCTTCTTTTGAAGAAGGTGGAGTAGAAGGACCCTAAGCTCATCTCGTCTCAAGAGCACACCCAAATCACAACAATCCACAAAACAACCATCATTGGAAAAGACCGAAACCTACCAGAAAAGATCCTCTACGACTAAAGACATAAAGAACCACAATAAGACTGGTAGGAGGGGAGGACTAGTGATATAATCACCCAGGTAGGTGACCCACAGACTGGAGAATAATTATATTACAGAGGTTCTCCCACAGGAGTGAGAATTCTGAGACCCATGTCAGGCCCCGCAGCCCGGGGGGTCCAGCACCAGGAAGGGGTGACCTTTTCTATTGTTTTTCTAGTTTCTATTTAATTTATTTCTGCTCTGATTTTATTATTTCATTCCTTCTGTGAACTTTAGGTTGAGTTTGTTCTTGAGGTGTAACATTAGGTTGCTTATTTGAGATCTTTCTTTTTTCTTAAAGTAGACATTTATCACTATTAACTTCTGTCTTAGAACTGTTCTGCATTTCTTAAATTATGGTATGTTGTGTTTCCATTTTTAACAATCTCAAGATATTTTTTGATACCCCTTTTGATTTTTTCTTTGACCTGTTGGTTTTTCAGAAATGTGTCATTTAACTTCCACATATTTATAAATTTTCCAATTTTCCTTCTATTATTGATTTCTCATTTTATATCATTGTGGTCAGAAAAGACATTTGATATGATTTCAAAGTTCTTAAATTTGTTAAGAGTTCTTTTGTGGGCTAATATATGATCTATCCTGGACAGTGTTCCATGTGCACTTTGAAAGACTGTACTCTGTTGCTATTGGATGGACTGTACTGAATGTGTCTGCTAGGTCTATTTGATCTATGGTGTTGTTTAGGCCTGCTGTTTCCTTATTGAATTTCTGTCTGAATGACCTATCCATTGTTAAAACTGGGATATTGAAGTCACCTACTCTTGTTGTATATGTCTATTTCTCCCATTAGTTCTGCTAATATCTGCTATATTTTTAGGTACACTGAAGTACCTAAGTTTGGGTGCATTGTATATTTACAATTGTATATCATCTTGATGAATTGACCCCTTTATCATTATGTAGTAACCTTCTTTGTCACTTTTGACAATTTTTGACTTAAAGTCTATCTTGTCTAATTATAATCACTCCTGCTGTCTTTTGGTTACCATTTGCTTGGAATATGTTTCTCCATCCCTTCACTTTCAGTGCATGTGTGTCCTTAAATCTAAAATGAGTCTCTTGTAGGCAGCATATTACTTTTGGATCTGATTTTTTTAATCCATTCAGCCACATTGTATCCTTTGATTGGATAATTTAATCCTTTTACATTTAAAGTAAATATTGATAGGTAAGGATTTAATATTGCCATATTGTTCATTGTTTTCTGACTGCTTTATAATTCCTTCATTTTCCTTTCTTCCTTTCTTTCTGTCTTCCTTTGTGATTTGATGACCTTTTGTAGTGATATGCTTTGATTCCTTTCTCTTTATTGTTTGTATATCTACTACAGGTTTTTTATTTGCGGTTACAATGAAGTTTACATTATTCATCTTATAGATATAACAGTCTGTTTTACGTTTATAACAACTTAAATTCAACCACATACAAAAACTCCACACTTTAACTTAACTTCTTTCACATTTTATGTTATTAACGTCACAGTTTACATCTTTTATATATGTTGTATCCATTAACACATTATTTTATTTTACCTATAGTTATTTTTAATACTTTTGTGTTTTACTTTTTTTTAAAGATTTTTTTTAATGTGGACCATTTTTAAAGTCTTTATTGAATTTGTTACAATATTGCTTCCGTTTTATGTTTTGGTTTTTTGGCCACAAGGCATGTGATATCCTAGCTCCCCAACCAGAGATTGAACCCACACCCTCTGCATTGGAAGGTGAAGTCTTTAACCACTGGACCGCCAGGGAAGTCCCTATCTTTTATACCAGAGTTAAGAGTGATTTATCTAACACCATTACAGTATTAGAGTGTTCTGAGTTTGACTATGTTCTCACCTTCACTATGTTTCATACTTTCATATTCTTTTCATGTTGTCAGCATACTTTTGTTACAACTCAAAGACCTCCCTTTAGCATTTCTTGTAAGACAGGTCTAGTGGTGAAGAATTCAACTTTTTTGTTTGTTTGTTTGTTTTGGTCTTGGAAAGTCCTTATCTCTCCTTCATTTCTGAAGGACAACTTGTAAGGTTCTTAAGTATTCACGGTTGACAGTTTCAGCACTTTGAATATATCATCCCACTCTCTACTGGCCTATAAGGTTTCTGCTGAGGAATCTGTTGATAGTCTTATGGAGGTTCCTTTGTATGTGGGAATTTTTTTCTCTTGCTGCATTTAAAATTCTTTGTCTTTGATTTTAGGTAGTTTAATTATTATGTGTCTTAGAGAAGATCTTTTTGTGTCGAAACTTTTGGGGCACCTATGAGCTTCAGGAACTTGGATGTCCAAATCTCTCCCCACATTTGGGAAATTGACAGCCATGATATCTATAAATAAGCCTTCTGCCCTTTTCTTCCTCTATTCTCCTTGAACTCCAACAATAGTAGATTTTACTGTCAGTGGTATCCCATAATTCACATAGGCTTTTTTCACTCTTTTTCATTCTTTTTTCTTTTTTGCTCCTCTGAATGGAGAATTTCAAATGTACTGTCATCAAGTTCACTGATTCTTTTGCCTAGATGAGTCTGCTTTTGAAGCTTTCTGTTGAATTCATCAATTCATTCACTGTGTTCTGCAACGCTAGGATTTCTGTTTGTTCATTTATATGTTTTTAATGGTTTCTATTTCTTTGCTGAACCTCTCATTTTGTTCATGCATTGTTTTACTAATTTTGTTTAACTATATATCTGTGTTTTCTTGTAGTTCACAGACTTTGTTTATGAAGATTATTCTGAATAATTTGTCAGGTAGTTCATAGATCTTCATTTCTTTAGGGTCATTTATTGGGGCTTTATTAGTTTCCTTTGTTGGTGTCATGTTTCATTGATTATTGGTAATTCTTCTGGCCTTGCTTGTTTCATTGATTATTCATAATTCTTCTGGCCTTGCATTATTGTCTGCACATTTGAAGAAGTAGGCACCTCTTTCAGTCTTTACAGACTGGGCTTAGGCCAGAAAAGCCCTTCACCAGTCAGCTTGTCCAGAGATTGTGGGTGAATTGTCTGGTAGATTCTGAGGATGAGCTTGATCCTCAGGTGGGAAGGTCTGCTGCCTGGGTCAGTGTCTGGGCTGAACTAGTGCTTGGATCTACAGAGGTAGGCTGGCATTTGGGTCCATGGGGTGGACCTCGCCCCTGAAGTGCTGGTGATGGGCCTGGATTCTGATGCCACAGGAGTTGGCCTATAGCCTTGGGGTACAGGTGCTGTCCTGAAGGTTGGGTCCATGAGGTGTAGCCTGACACTGGGGCTGGCCATGTGCCTGGGTCCTCGGGAGCCAACCTGGAGGCTGGGGCAAGCCAGGAGCCTGAGTCTATGGGAACCAATCTGGAGTCTGTGTCCATGGAACCCAACCCAGCACCAGGACAGGCAAAGAGCCTGGGTCTGTGGGAGCTGGCCTTGCACTGGAGTGAGGCAGGAGCCTGGATCTGCAGGAGACTTCTTTGAGCCTGGGGCCTCAGGGACTGGCTTGGCACTGGGGCGAGGCAGGAGTCTTGGTCCATGGGAGCTCACCTGAAGGCTGGGTTTGCAGAGGCTTTGCTAGTAGGGTAATACAAGCTTCATAAAATGAATTGGGAAGTATTCTCTCTTTTACTGTGTTCTAGAAGAGGTTATATAAAATCAGCATTAATTCTTTAAATGTTTGGTAGAATTCTTTAGTGAATCTGTCTTGGCCTGGAAATTTTTCCTTGTAGGGAGATCTTTAAAATAAAAAATCCAGTTTTCTCTAAAGTATGGGACTATTCAAATCATCTGTTTCATACTGAATGGACTGTGGAAATTTGTTTTTTGAGGAATTGTTCTATTTCATTTGAGTTGTCAAATTTGTGTGTGTGAAGTTATTCATACTACTCCCTTCTTCCCTTTTGATGTCTATACAGTTCAAAATTATATCCACTGTTTCACTTCTAATATTGGTAAGTTGTGTCTTCTCTTTTTTATTCTTTGTCAGTTTTGCTAGAGTTTTGTCAATTTTACTGATCTTTCAAGGAAGCAGATTTTGTTTCATTGATTTTCTCCATTGTTTTTTGTTTTCAAATTAATTGATTTCTGCTCTTATCTTTATTTCTTTCCTTCTGCTTGCTTTGGGTTATTTTACTTTTCTTTTTCAAGATTTTCTAAGTTTTTGAAGTAAGATCTTAGATTATTAATTTGAGACTTTTTTCTCTAATGTATGCATTTATTGCAACAATTTTTTCAATACTGCTTTAACCATGTACCACAAATTTTGGTATGTTGTATTTTCATTTTCATTCACTGCAATGTATTTTTTTTATTTCACTTGAGACTTTTCTTTGGCCCATGAATTATTTAGGAGTGTAGTTTTAGTGTTTAGTGAGTTTCCTCTTATCTTTCTGTTATCAGTTCCTAATAAGATTCCATTGTGGTTGGCAAACATATTCTGTATGATTTCAATTATTTTAAATTTGTTGAAGCTTGTTTTATCATTTAGGTTATGGTCTATCTTGGACACTTAAAAAGAAAGATTTCCTGCTGTTGTTGAATGGAGTGTTCTATAAATGTGGTTTGGTACCTGTTGGTTGATGGTGTTGAGTTCTTCTGTAACCTCACTAACATTCTGTCTAATTTTTCTTTCAATTATAGAGAGAAAGGTGTCAAAATATCCAGCTATAAATGTGGATTTGTCTAAAACTGAAAAGTCCTGTCATTATTTGTTTCAAACATTTTGAAACTTTCTTCTTTGGCACATACACTTTTAGGATTGTTATGTCATCTTGTTGAATTGAACATTTTATCATTATGTAATATGCCTTTGTCTCTGGTAATTTTCTTTTCTCTGAAGTCTACTTTATCTGACATTAACATAACCATTCCTGTCTTTATTGATTAATATTTATATTATATATATTTATCCATATTTTTCTTTTCAACCTATTTATATCATTATATTTCAAGTGAGCATCTTATAATATATCCCAACAGGATATAGTTGGGTCATGTTCTTAATCCACTTTACCAATTCTGTCTTTTAACTTCTGTATTTAGGCCATTTATATTTAATGTAATTATTTATGTTAGGACTTATGTTTTTCAATTTTCTATCTTATTTTCCTGATGTCCTGAGGGTTACTTGAAAGTTTTTTTACAATTCCACTTTTATCTAGTGGAATTGAGTGTATCACTTTTGAGTGTATCACTTTGTATGGCTTTTTTATTGATTGCTCTAGATGTTTCATTATACATACATAACTTATGACAGTCCAATAGTGTTTTTTTTTACCAGTTTGAGTGAAGCATAGAAATCTTACTTCCCTTCATATCCCTTTACCCTATCCACATATAATGGTCTTAAATATTTTCACTGCATACATTTAGAACCATATCAGCCAGTGCTTCAAAAATCAAACGTAATTTTGAAAACCAAAGAGGAGAGGTCTATTATATTTACCAATATTTTTGCTTACTGTGTTCTTTTTTCTTCCTAATGTACCAGGATTCCTTCTCTTATTATTTTCTTTCTGTTTAGAAAACTTCCTTTAACCATTCTCTTAACGTAGGTTGTGTAGGTTGTATCATTTTACATTCCCACCAGTAGTGCACAAGGGTTCCTCCAATTTCTCCACATCATCTTCGCTAATACTTGTTATTTTCTGGGGTTTTTAAAAATAGTAGTCATCACAGTAGATGTGAAATGATATATCACTGTGTTTTAGGTTTGTATTTCTCTAATGATTAGTGATGTTGAACATCTTTTTATATGTTTGTTGGTCATTCATATATCATCTTTGGAGAAATGTCTAAATCCTTTGCTCACTTTTAATCTGGTTATTTGTCATGTCATTGAGTTGCAGGAGTTTTCTAAAATATATTTTAGATATTAACCCCTTATCAGATCTATGATTTGAAAATATTGCAAATATTTTCTCCCATTCCATAAGTTGCCTTTTCATTCTGTTCATTGTGTCCTTCAATGCATAGTTTCTAAGTTTGATATAGTCCCACAAAAGGGGCTTAGTTTAAAAAGCAGTACACTTAAAACAATTTCCCACCTCCACTCTTTTCTTTCTCCCCAGCTTATTTTAAATTTGAGCTTCTTAATCTCTACAGGTCAAATAACTGAAAGAAATTTCACCTAGTTCACTTTTTTTAGAAGGCATTAAATCTCCATGGTTTCTGATTGTCATAGTATTGTAATAGAGTAAAATTTCCATCCGTTGTGCATATCTTTGCCTATTTTTGTATTAAGGTAGCTGTAAGGTATATCTTTTATTAACTTAATATGAATGCAGGAGTTACTAACCAAAAAATAATAGCTTTAACTTTAGACCATTGCTCTGGCAGCTTTATGTCTGGACGGGAAGGTAAATCCTAACCTTGATTTTTTATGTACCACTGGTAGGTAATATTCCTATGTATTATTTCATGGAAGTGTGCCTATATAATCTACTTTCCACTATTCTCCAGGCTTATCTTCTCTGTTGATTTGATTTCTCCCATGGTGACTTTATAGGAATGGCTCACGTTATTTGAGCCATTTTTGGATTGTACTTAAAGCTGACTATTATTATCTGGATTCTATTGTGTTTTTTTCTAACCATTGCTATATTTCTGCAACCCAGATGGCCAATAATTTTTCCAAATAGTAGTCTTTCAATCTGAATACCAAATAGTAATGCCATTTGTTACTGCCCAGGAATTAGCTATTATCAAATATTATGTGAAAATTTACATGGATATAATAGTAGCCTCCAAGTTCACTACCCAGCCAGCTATCCCAGAAGTCATGGAACAGAATGGCTCACAGATCAATTTAAGGTATTTGAGACACATCTTTATTAAATCAATTAAGATACACAACAAAAAACGGGGGGAAAGAGCTGGGTAACACACTTTGGATAAGGTACAAGAGGGGTGGAAGGATCTCATTACCTGAGTTATACAAGTTTATATATCCTCTCTCTCCCTCTCTGCAGTATCAGCATTCTCCACTGATTGTGTGATTTTGAGAACCAGAGTTGAGGTCTGTCCAAGGGGGATCAACAGATACAAGACACCTGTGTCAGTGACATACACTTGCTCCAATCAGAGAGATGCAGAGGGGCATATATGCCTGACCACAGCTCTAACTCATCAGTTAGCCTGATAAGCTACTCTGTATTTTATTTATGTCTTTTAATTAGAGTATATAAAGGATCAGAATGGGTGTCAACAGTAGGTGGACCAATTAAGATGTCAAAAATATAAAGTGCTTCAAGTGTGCCTCATGAATATTTAATATCTATTTGGCCATTCTTTCTCTTCCTAACTATGTTTAATGTTCATATGCTCTATTTACTTTATCTATGTCTATCATAACATGTTTCACAAACTACTTGCTTCTATACCTTGTTTCATATATCCTCCTCATATCATAATCCTTCTCTCTTTAGTTTCATATAGGCTCCTTTGTTTTTCTTATTTTCTATAGCAGAATTGAATATTTATAAACAATAGAGCTAACACACATTATAGAAAACAACCATTAAGAAGGATGAAACATCTCTCTATATATATATATATTGACTGGAAGCATCCCCAAGATACAGTTAGTGAATAAAGCAAAGCAAAGAGAATTGAGTATAGTATGTTGCCATTTGAATGGAAAAATACTACCAAATACAAATGCATTTGTATTTGGTAGTATTTCTCTGAAAGGATATAGAAGAAACTGATAATGGTAATTTCCTCTCAGGAGGGTAATTAGATGGAATATATATCCTTTTGAGCGTTTTCAGTTTTATAAGACATGTACATATTGTCTATTGAAAAATTAACTGATTATTTTTAAAATTTACTTATAAAAATACTAAATAATTTTTCTTTTTCTATAAATAGGTATCAGAATGGCAGCACAACTTAACTTACCAGATAATACAGATGAATGGACAAAAGAGGATGTAAATCGGTGGTTAGAAAGTCATAAAATTGACCAAAAACACAGGGAAATTTTGACCGCACAAGATGTGAATGGCGCAAACTTGAAGTACTTAACTAAAGATCACCTTGTTGCTATGGGCATAACATTTGGACCAGCTATCCAAATAGAACATCTCTTCAAAGAGTTCCTGGAAACATCCTCTGGAGATCCTTTTCAGACAAGTAAGAGGGGGAAAGGCAGTAAAAATGTTCCTAAAAAACAGGAGAAAAATGGAGAAACTTCAAAGCAAAAACAAAAGGAGAAAGAGAAATCAGACATGGTTAATGACTGTACAATAAGCACAGTTACTAAAGGTTCTAAGTCACTAAAAAATGAGTTCATGAACGATGAAATAGATGACACGAAGGAAGAGCAGCCATCCGTAGAACTGACATGTGTATCGTACCCTTTTGATGAATTCAGTGATCCATATCGTTACAAATTAAATTTTAATCTACAGCCTGAAACAGGACCACTCAATCTCATTGATCCAATACATGAATTCAAAAGCTTCACGAATACAGAAACAGCCACAGAAGAGGATGTTAAGATGAAATTTAGCAATGAAGTTTTCCGGTTTGCTTCAGCTTGTATGAATTCACGTACCAATGGCACCATTCATTTTGGAGTCAAGGACAAACCCCATGGAAAAATTGTTGGTGTGGAAGTCACCACTGTCACCAAGGAAGCCCTCATTGACCACTTCAATCTGATGATCCACCAATATTTTGAAGACCATCAGGTCCAAAAAGCAAAGAATTGCATTCGAGAGCCAAGATTTGTAGAAGTTTTAATGCCAAATAGTACTCCATCTGACAGATTTGTTATTGAAGTGGATGTTGTTCCAAAATATTCTGAATGTGAACATGATTATTTCCAGATTAAAATGCAAAATTACAGCAAGAAGACATGGACACAAAGTCCAAAATTCTCAGTCTTTGTGCGCGATGGGGCCAGTTCTAAGGACATCATGAAAAATAATGCATATTTCACATCATTTAAATTAGATTTAAAAAGACTGGCAGAATCTAGGAAAGAAGCAGAAGAAAAATGCAGAGTAAAAACAAATAAAAAAGAGAGTGAGGGACCAAAGCTTGTTAATCTGTTGACAGGAAATCAGGATTTGTTAGATAATTCCTACTATGAATGGTACATTCTTGTAATAAATAAATGCCATCCAACTCAAATAAAACACTTAGATTTCCTAAAGGAAATTAAATGGTTTGCTGTGTTGGAGTTTGATCCTGAATCTGTGAGCAATGGTGTGGTCAGAGCTTACAAAGAAACCCGAGTAGCAAACCTTCACTTCCCAAGTTTATATGTGGAAGGGAAAACCACAGATGAGAAGATTACTAGTCTGAATCTTTATCAACAACTCAGCTGGATTTTCTGCAATGGCAGGTTAGACCTTGACAGTGAAAAATATAAACCCTTAGATCCAAGTTCCTGGCAAAGAGAAAAAGCGTCTGAAGTCAGGAAACTGATTTCATTTCTTACACATGAAGACATAATGCCAAGAGGGAAGTTTTTGGTGGTATTTCTATTACTCTCCCCTGTGGATGACCCAAGAGACCCCCTCATTGAGACCTTCTGTGCTTTCTACCAAGATCTCAAAGGAATGGAAAATATATTGTGTATTTGCACACATTCACACATATGTCAGAGATGGAAAGATCTACTTGAAGCAAGATTAACAAAACAGCAAGATGAATTATCAAGCCAATGTGTTTCTGCTTTAAGTCTTGAAGAGATAAATGGAACTATTCTTAAGCTAAAATCTGTGACTCAATCTTCAAAGAGATTTTTACCATCTATTGGTTCATCTACTGTCCTTCTGAAAAAAGAAGAAGATATCATGACTGCTCTGGAAATTCTCTGTGAAAATGAGTGTGAAGGTACACTCTTAGAGAAGGACAAAAAAAAATTACTTCAACTCAAAGCATCAAAAGAGGAAGACTTCTATCGAGGTGGCAAAGTATCATGGTGGAACTTCTACTTTTCTTCTGAAAACTATTCTTCCTCTTTTGTCAAAAGGGATAAATATGAAAGACTTGAAGAAATGATTCAAAACTGGGCAGATTCTTCTAAGCCAACATGTGTCAAAATTATTCATCTGTTTCATCATCCAGGCTGTGGTGGGACTACCTTGGCCATGCATGTTCTCTGGGAACTAAGGAAGAAATTCAGATGTGCTGTGCTGAAAAATAAGACAGTGGATTTTTCTGAAATTGGAGAACAAGTGACTAATTTAATAACCTATGGGACAAAAAATAATCAGGAATACTTACCTGTACTACTGCTTGTTGATGATTTTGAAGAACAAGATAATGTCTATCTTCTGCGGGCCTCTATTCAAACAGCTGTAGCTAATAGGTATATTCGATATGAGAGGCCTCTAGTGATCATCCTAAATTGCAGGAGATCACAGAATCCTGAAAAAAGTGCAAAGATCTCAGACAGTATTGCCCTAATACAACAACTATCTCCCAAAGAACAGAGAGCTTTTGAGCTTAAACTGAAAGAAATTGAAGAGCAACATAAAAACTTTAAAGATTTTTATTCCTTCATGATTATGAAAACCAACTTTGATAAAAAGTACATAGAAAATGTGGTCAGGAATATTCTGAAAGGACAAAACATTTCCACCAAGGAAGCAAAGCTCTTTTCTTTTCTGGCTCTTCTTAATTCATATGTGCATGATACCACCATTTCACTATCACAGTGTGAAAAGTTCTTAGGAATCACAAACAAGAAAGCTTTCTGGGGAACAGAAAAGCTTGAAGACAAGATGGGCACCTACTCTACAATTCTAATAAAAACAGAGGTGGTGGAATGTGGGAACTACTGTGGCGTACGCACTATTCACCCTTTGATTGCCATTCGCTCACTGGAAGAATTGAAGATAAGCTATGACTTAGATAAAAGTCAAATTATGCTGGATATGCTAACAGAAAAT
Source organism: Mesoplodon mirus (assembly GCF_964341445.2). NCBI lineage: Eukaryota > Metazoa > Chordata > Mammalia > Artiodactyla > Ziphiidae > Mesoplodon > Mesoplodon mirus. The sequence goes on from NC_138985.1 coordinate 58,842,330, forward strand.
GTGTTCTATGAAACTGGTATAGGAAAAAGCAAATTTTTAGAAGACATGCAAACACTGCTGCTCACAAGACAGCGCAACGAACATGAAGGTGAAACGGGAACTTTGTTTTCCCCATTCATTGAAGCATTACATAGAGATGAAGGGAATGTGGCAGCTAAAAATGTATTACTTGAAGGTATTCATCGGTTCAACCCAAATGCATTCATTTGCCAAGCCTTGACAAGACATTTCTACATTAAAGAGAAGGATTTTAACAGTGCTCTACATTGGGCAAATAAAGCAAAAAAGATAGAACCTGACAATTCTTATATCTCAGATACACTGGGTCAAGTGTACAAAAGTAAAATTAGATGGTGGTTAGAGGATAATGGAAGAAACAGGAACATTTCAGTTGATGATCTATCTGATCTTTTGGATTTAGCAGTGCATGCCTCAAATGCATTCAAAGAATCTCAACAGCAAAGTGAGGATAGACAGTATGAAGCAAAGGAAAGGTTTTATCAGAAGTCGAAAAGGCGGTATGATACTTACAATATAGCTGGGTATCAAGGGGAGATAGAAGTTGGGCTCTACACAATCCAGATTCTCCAGCTCATTCCTTTTTTTGACAATAAAAGTGAACTATCTAAAAGAGATATGATCAATTTTATATCAGGAAGTAATGATATTCCTGGAGATCCAAGCAATGAATTTAAAGTAGTCCTCAAGAACTTTATTCCTTATCTAACCAATTTGAAATTTTCTTTGAAAAAGTCCTTTGATTTTTTTGATGATTACTTTGTCCTTCTAAAACCCAGGAACAATATTAAGCAAAATGAAGAGGCCAAAACTCGGAAAAAGGTGGCTGGATATTTTAAGAAGTATGCAGATATATTCGGTCCCTCAGAGGAATCACAGAACAAAGATCTTGGACCAAAGCTTAGTTTGCCACTTCAAGTAGAGCTGTATCGGAAAAGCCTAGAAGTTCTAAAAGCAGACAAGTTTTCTGGGCTCTTGGAATATCTTATCAAAACTCAAGAAGATGCTATACACACCATGGAAGATATAATTAACAAATATACTTTTCTCTTTGAGCAGTGCACTGTCAGAATCCTGCCAAGGGAAAAGCAAAATTTCATCTTGGCCAACATCATTCTCTACTGTATTAAACCTACCTCCAAAATAGTGAAGCCAATTAAAAAACTGAAAGATCAGCTTCGAGAAGTCTTGCAACAAGTAGGAATGACTTATCAATTTCCAGAACCTTATTTCCTAGCTTCCCTGTTATTCTGGCCAGGAAACCAACAACTAGATCAAGATTCTAAACAAATGGAAAAGTATGCTTGGTCACTGGAAAATTCTTTCAGGGGGCAATATAAGCATATGTATCGTACAAAGCAACCAATTGCATATTTCTTTCTTGGGAAAGGTAACAATATGAACAGACTTGTTCACAAAGGAAAAATCGATCAATGTTTTAGAAAGATAGCTGATAATTCCTTGTGGCAGAGTGGAGATGTATGGAAGGAGGAAAAAGTCCGAGAACTTTTGCTTCGGTTAAAGGGAAGAGCTGAAAATAATTGTTTATACATAGAATATGGAATAAATGAAAAAGTCACAATACCCATCACACCTGCTTTTTGGGGTCAACTTAGAAGTGGTAGAAGCATAGAAAAAGTATCTTTTTACCTGGGGTTTTCCTTTGGAGGCCCACTTGCTTATGACATTGAGGTTATTTAAGAGTTTGATCTTCTCCCTCCAGGAATGTGGACGCAAAAGCACTTAATTTTTTTAGACCCAAGATCTGTACTTTAAATTGGCAAATTTATAGATACAGCCTCTGACTTTTCAGCCCTGTACATACAGTATTTATGTTTCCTCTTAAGCATGTTGTGAGTCCCAAATAGACTGTGGTGGAAAAGGAAGGAATGAGAGATGTGGAAACTATCAAATATCTACCTTGGCTTGGACAACACCATCGAGGGCAAAATAAGGAGCTATGGATGGAATTAGGAGTGGTGAATGTAATCATTCAGCCACACAGAATCCCACCACTTCCCTCAATTAACCAACAAAGGCATGGATTGAGGAAGACTGTCTACTTTCTTCTTAAATGTGAAAAATTTTCAGAATTGAAAAACGATAGTTATGGTACCAAGACATTACAATATCTGGGAAACCGTTTCACAAAAACAGGTGAAAACTCTCAACATAAACATTTATTCCTACCAGGCAGACCAGAAAGGTACCATGTACTTGGCACTGAAGGGTCTTTCAAAGGAGAGGACCAACCAGTTCTCTGAAGGTCATACCCATAGAGGTCTGCAGATCTTACCAAAGTAAGTAGGCTGGAGAATTAGGCTTCCTTTTCATGCAGTAGCAGGCAGTTGAGCAAAAATGAATTTTGTTTCTACAGCTGATAAACTCATAGACCTCCAAACAAACAAAAGTACACCAAAATTCCAAAGCTAATGAATAAAAAGGACTCTTGTGAAAAGACTAATGAGTCTCCAATCCAGGGGATCCCAGTGTTCTAGCATGTATACATATAACCTATGCACAGCTAGTGAGAGGTAATCAAAATGTAATTTTTCCTAATATAATTATGGATTTGGGAAATCATCAGTGGTTGCTAAAGCTGATAAAGAACTATAACAGATGAATCAAACTGTCCTAAATCCTGATCAATATTAACATTGCTGAGAGAGAACCAGACATCATGGGCCTGGAAGTCCTGTAGGAGTGCACACAACACCTGTGAGACAGTCTCACCAAATAATTGAAACTGAATCTGATCAAGCCTCTGGATCTTACTTCCAATTTAAAGGAAATACAGACGTTGGATATGCTTCAAAGTAATTCTGTGTATGGGGTATGGGGAAGGTGAAAGGAGGGTAGATGGGCAGTATAGTTGCAACAAGATTCAACAGGAGTTAACAATTGCTGCATTATGAGGACATGGGAGTTCATCAGACTCTTCTCTCTTCTTTGGACTGTGCTTTTGAAGTTTTCTGTTATAAAATATTTATAAAAACAAAAGAAACAAGAAATGCTATTTGTTTTGTCTTTACAATCCCATTCAAATATTTTCACTGGAGGAGGTTTTTCCTTTGCTCCTGCATGAAATTTCAGCTTCATAACTTACCAATTCACTCTTGGCATAAAAAAATCCTCTGCTCAAACACAGTCTCAGTTTAGAGATGAGAATGTCCAGTTGCATTGTTTTCTCTGGAGCCACTTCCCACTCTGCTCCAAGTTTCGTTCTACTCTAAAGAGAACGGTCTCTGTTGGAGTCCTCTTACCTTCCCAGGTGATCCTTTTGAACTCAAATTAAACCAGCTTAGGCAGATGTTCTCTCCCCCATGATCTACCTGGGGTGCATGAGAAACACTAATGGATGTCTGTTCTACCATTGGTAGGGAGTGCAGCTAACGTCCAGTCTTGGGAACAACATGCCTCATAAAGTCAAGAGGATGCATCAAGCACTCCACGTGGTCCTCTTGAAGCCACCCTCTCTCTAGGCTCAGGATGAGGTTCTTGTGGTGGTTGGGAGAACTTTCACCAAAAGAACCTCTTCATAAACCCTCTCTTCCTCAATGCCAGCAGTGGGCAAACTACAGCTTGTAGACCAAATGCAGCCTGTCTTTTACTTTTAAATACAGTTTTATTGGAACACAGCCACGCTCATTTTTGTAAGTATTGGCTTTGGCTGCTTTTTCATTGCAACAGAGTTGAGTAGTTGCAACAGAGACCATACAGCCCACAAACCTAAAATATTTACCATCTGGCTCTTTACAGGAAAAGGTTGCCAACCCCTGCTCTATGCTGTCAATGCTTTTATGTCTTTATTGTAGGTCAATTGTTTCTTGGACATTTACTTTGAAAATACACATTTTGGTGTATCGCCTAACTTTGGTATCTGATTTCTATCGCTTTAGGGCCAAAGTTAAAATTTAACAACATTTTTGTCTCACTGAATCTGTTTTTCACAGATAAATCTGAGTATTCTTCAGGCAGGGGCTCTGTCTGTATGCCTTACTTGTCCACCCTCAGAAAGTCAGGGCCCCAGGCCAGCCCCATGCTACTGCCTCTCCCTGTTTTGGACTTGGGAGGTGGCCCTGCCAGTGCATCTCTCCCTTGCAAGAAACTCTAGACCATCTCTGGAGAGCAAATGGCTATGATGGGGTGAGGTGGGGTGGGGGCTTGTAATGATGTGCCAACACATCTGCTTTTTAGGCTGCTATTTACTGAGGTGGCTTTGGTGGACCCTCCCTTGCAGCTGCAGTAACTCATGGGTCCTTATCGAGGTGGTGGTCTTGGGGTAGAATCCCTCTTTTATTTTACCACTTGATACAAAACATTTATTTTTGACTAGGCCTGTGGCTTCCATTAGCAATATATTTCCTTCCCCTAATATGCAGATACTGGCTTTATTTGCTCAGTTTTGTGAGTGCTTTGGAAGTTAGATGATTGTATAACTCAAGAAGATCACTATCACTTTTTTATCTTGCTCAAAATAATAATGATGATAATCATCATCATCATCATCATCCAAGCCCACTTTACCAAGGAACAGCAGAGTAATAAGTGTGTCAGTTTTTCTTTTGCAAATAAAACATAGCTGAACTACACTGGAAAAATTTGACAAGCATATTGATTTATCATAATTCTCTTTATTTAGCTTTATATTTTCCTTAGGTCCATGGAATTTGGTCTTGAAAAATAGAAATTTGGAATGTAAGATTTAAATATTAATAATTTACTATTCATAAGCCAGCAGTTCTCAGCTGAACAGAATTCCCCGAGAGGTCTTTCCAAATTGCCTATTCTGTCTCCCAATTCAGATAGAGCCTACCTAGAGTGAGAAGGCATCAGATATTTTTTTAACTTGAGAATCATTGATTAGGTCATTGTAATACAAAAGTTTCACAACTCAGTGTTCAAAAGGAAATGTTAATCAACACTCTCAAAACGAATGGTGACCAGAACAAATGAGCTTTGGAAACTGCATGGGATTCTGCTTCTGGCTATTTGGAATGTGGATTAGCAAAGAAAACTCGCCAAAAGTAATCCCAAAGGGAAGTTCACTTTTGTATAGACTAAGTTATTTCTCTTAAAAAATTTTATTTTCCCACTTTTTTTTTTTCCGGTACGCGGGCCTCTCACTGTTGTGGCCTCTCCCACTGCAGAGCACAGGCTCCGGACGCGCAGGCTCAGCGTCCATGGCTCACGGGCCCAGCTGCTCCGCGGCATGTGGGATCTTCCCGGACCGGGGCACGAATCCGTGTCCCCTGCATCGGCAGGCAGACTCTCAACCACTGCACCACCAGGGAAGCCCCTCACTTATTTTTATATTTCTTGCTCCTTCAAAGGTCTTCCTGCTGCACAACTTAAAACATACTAGAAAAGAGTTCATATGCACTGAAATATTTATAGATTTTTCACCTTCTCTACTGTCAAGAAGCCCAGCTCTAATTAAAGTATGTGTACTATAATTCTCTGTTCTTTTCTGTATTTTTAAAACTTAAATATGTATGTATACCATCATCATAACGTTGTAGACGAGTTTCCAATTCCAAGGCAGGCTTTATAGCCTGAGAGTCCTATGTCACCACTGAATACATTCCAAGTAAGTAAAAAATTGCATCTTCTTTCATTAGTGGAAGGAGACAATTGTTCAGTTTGAAATCCAGAAATATACCCTTTAGTGAAATGCTATCATCATCTCATCCTTGTTGCCGAAAATATAGTTTAAGCCCGTATTTTAGTGATTTACTTAAGATGTGTGTCACTTGGCTAGGGCAAGGTACCCAGATATTTGGCCACCCACATATTATATCAAACAGCCATCTAGATGTTGCTGTGAAGGTAATTTTTTTAGATAAATAAATTTATTTATTTATTTTTATTTTTTTTATTTTTTGGCTGTGTTGGGTCTTTGTTGCTGCGCGCAGGCTTTCTCTAGTTGCGGTGAGCGGGGGCCACTCTTCATTGCGGTGTGTGGGCTTCTCACTGTGGTGGCTTCTCTTGTTGTGGAGCACGGGCTCTAGGCACGCGGGCCTCAGTAACTGCGGCACATGGGCTCAGTAGTTGTGGCACACAGGCTTAGTTGCTCTGCAGCATGTGGGATCTCCCCCGGACCAGGGATCGAACCCATGTCCCCTGCATTGGCAGGCAGATTCTTAACCACTGCGCCATCAGGGAAGTTCCAAAGGCATTTTTTTTAAAAGATAATGTTAACATTTAAATCAGTAGACTTTGAGTAAAGCAGCTTGTCCTCCATAATGTGGGTGAGCCTCATCCAATCAGTTGGAGGTCTTAAGAAAGAAAAGACTGAAGTCTTCCAAGGAAGAAGAAATTCTAGAGAGGCTGCCTTCAGACTCCAGCTGCAACATACATGCACACACACACAATAAGTGAGTGTAGAGTGTGTGTGTATACATCTCTCTATATATATATACATCCTATTGGTTCTGTTTCTCTGGAGAACTGACTATCACAGTCCTTAAACCAAAAATCAGCCATCAGGAGTCTCAGATATCCCAGAAACCAGCCTTCCTTAGTATTCTTGCTTTGATAAATCATTGGCTGCAAGAAGCCCATGGAATTTGCCTTGGTTCAAATGCAAGAATGGATTTCAAAGCCCAGCAGCAAAGGCCCTTGGTCAGTTAAGCTCCCTACGGTTAGTGATCTGCAAAGTGCATTCCCATGGCTATCACAAACACCAAACTCAAATGAAACAAAATTAAAGCAGTTCCAAGTCCTAGATAAAAACAGATCCCATTTACTAAACTAAGACAATCTGATTTCTGAATGTCTACACAAAGAGATGTTTCCAAATATAAATATCTGTAGAGAAAGCTCCAAGTGAGCTAAGTGTTTAAAAATAATTTAGCATTAATTCAAAATCATGATACAGAAAAAAAAGCATTATAGCTAGTTTATTGGATAAGAAAGAAGTTGATCTGCACATAGTTCAGATTCACTGGCCCATGGTAATGACTAGATATAGGATGAGAGGAATCATAAAACAAGGAAAATTAGCCATTCACAGAAATGGGCTGTTTACTTCATTCTGTTAGTGTGTTTCATTCAGCATTATATTCTGCGATCTGAAGTAGGGCTTTAGGATTTCATTGGTTCTTTGAACAAATCCAAACACAGGATCAGCAATAGAAAAATGATAAACAAAAAGGTAGCAATAATGTTCTTTTAATTTATTTTAGCCTACATTAAATATGGCATCAATAGTTCAGGTATCTTTAGAGTTAGAAAATCTGTTGCAGTTTACGTTCTCCTGAAAGCAGACTCAGACACGTTTTACTGATGTGACCAGTCCCCGAGTCTTCAGAGTGTTTATCTCCCATCCTCTGGGGCACTTGTTTCTTATCAAACCTTCTAATGTACTGGCCAGCTTGTGCTCATCTGACCTGATTAGCATGATGTTGTCAACATAAGGGATCACAGTGATGTTCAGCAGGATGTCCAGATATGTGCAACTGATATCATGACAGAGGGACCAAGAGTTTATGTAGTCCTTGGGCAAAACTATTGACTGTATACTGCTGTCCATTTCTGATCCTTTTTTCTGATAGGGCTAGAATATAAGGCATTGGTTAAAGCAGTGCCCTCATACCATGTGCCTGAGATCATTCTAATCTTCTCTAGGAAAGATACCACAACTGTCAATGAAATTGCAATTAGGGCTACTATTTGGTTGAGTTTCTGGTAATTTATTGTCTAGAGAGGAGGTCTTATCAACTTCAAATAATAAGCGATGCACATTCTTGGACTATAATGCAAGGAAGTCTGAAGTGGATAATAAAAATAACTAAATAGAAGCACCCTTATATATTTGGAAATTTAAAATCAAACCAAAAAACTTATAAGCTAAAAAAAAGGAAATTTTAAAGCACTTATAACTGAATAAAAATTAAAACATTACATTTCAAAACTTGAGAGATGAGGCAAAAGTGTTGCATGGAGAGAAATGTATGGCCTTAATTGCTTATTCCAGACAATAAAACATAATGAAAATCAATTAGGTATAAACTTAGGAAATTAAAAAAATAGAATATCTCAAAGAAAAATTTTAAATATATTACAATAAAGATAAAAGCAGAAATTAATGATATAAAAAGAAAACAGAAGAGCTCAATAAGCCAAAAACTGGCTTTTTGAAACAAACTAACAAAATACACAAACTTCTGGTATGATTGATCATAAAATAATTAAAGAAAAAGAAACATAATTACAGATAAAGCTAAAAATACAGATTTCAGCTTTTATGAAGATGGAGTAGGTACATTTTCCCCTATTCTTTTCACTAAGTACAAAAGATGTCAAAAGATGGCTTTTAAAGGTAGAGAATGGAAGGTAAAGTAGCTAGGGACCTAGAGATAAAAAGAAACAGCATGATGCAGGGTGTTATCAGCACCAAATGGGAAACCAGAACTCTCACCCTTGTTCAGTAGTAATGCCCCACTCAGGTGTTAATGGAAATCAAGTGGGAAAGCTGGATTTTTATCCCCAACTGGGAGGAACAAGGCAAAGGGCACCGCCATTTTCCCTGACAGAGTGATGTCACAAAAGCCAATTAAAACAGAAGCTTTAAATAAGATTTAGATCCTCATAACAGAGTACCCAAAATGTACAGGTTTCAATAAAAAAAAGTCACTCATCATACCAAGAACCAAAAAAATAAAACCTCAAAATGAATGAAAAAATACAATTGATTGATGCCAACACCAAGATGCCAGAGAGAATCAAATTCTCTAACAAAGACTTTAAAACATAGTAAAAGTGCTTCAGTGAGGAACTGTGAAGGCACTTGAAACAAATGAAAAAAGTTTCAGCAAACAGATTCAGCAAACAAATAGAAGATGTAGAGAATAACCATATGGAAATTTGAGAACTAAAAACACAATAGTTAAAATAGGCAACACAAAGGATTGACTCAACAGAATTCAGGGGACAGAGGAAAGAATTAGTGAACTTGAAGATAGAATAATAGAAATCACCAGTCTGGGGCTTCCCTGGTGGCACAGTGGTTAAGAATCTGCCTGCCAATGCAGAGGACACGGGTTCAAGCCCCAGTCCGGGAAGATCCCACATGCCGCGGAGCAACTAAACCCATGTGCCACAACTACTGAGCCCGAGTGTCACAACTACTAAAGCCCACGCACCTAGAGCCCATGTTCTGCAACAAGAGAAGCCACCCAATGAGAAGCCCATGCATCACAACAAAGAGCCCTCGCTCGCCACAACTAGAGAAAAGCCCCTGCACAGCAACAAAGACCCAACGCAGCCAAAAATAAATATAAATAAATTAATTTTAAAAAAAGAAAGAAAGAAAAGAAATCACCAGTCTGAAAAAATGCAGAGAGATTCAGGAACTGTGAGACCATAAAAAAGAAAAAAAAAATCTATTATTCATTTAACAGTAATCGTAAGAGTGGAGAAAGAGGGTGGGACTGAAAAATTACTGGAAGAAATAATGGCTACCAACTTCCCAAAGCTGGCAAAATATATAAATCTACAGATTAAAAAAGCTGAGCAAAGGAAACCTCACTTGAATAAACCCAAAGAAAACCACACCAGCACATACTAGAGTCAAAGATAAGAGCAGAATTCAGTGAAACTGAAATCAGAACAATAGAGAAAATCAACTTTTAAAAAGCTAGTGATTAGAAAAGATCAATAAAATTGACAAACCTCTAGCAAGACTGACAAAGAAAAAAAAGAATTACCAATATCAAGAATGAAACAGGGATATCATTATAGACTCTGAAAACATTAAAAGGATAATAAGGGAATACTATGAACATCTCTACACAGATAAATTTTACAACTTAGATAAAGTTGACCAATTCTCAGAGAAGTACAAACTACTATATCTTATCCAGTGTAAATTAGATCATTTGAATAACCTTATAACCCCTAAGGAAATTGAATATAATTTTTAAATTCCCAAAAATGAAGTCCCCAGGCCCAGATACTTTCACTGGAGAACTCTACCAAACAAGTAAAGAAAAATTAATGCCAATTATATACAATCTCTTCCCGAAAATAGAAGAACCATTCCTAGTTGATTTTATAAATCTAGAATTACCCTGATGCCAAAACCAGACAAAGAGAGTGCCTCACCCAAAGAAAAGACCAATATCCCTCATGAACGTAAACACAAAAGATCCTTAACAAAACATAAGCAGGGCTTCCCTGGTGGCGCAGTGGTTAAGAATCCGCCTGCCAATGCAGGGGACACGGGTTCAAGCCCTGGCCTGGGAAGATCCCACATGCCACGGAGCAGCTAAGCCCGTGCGCCACAGCTACTAAGCCTGCGCTCTGGAGCCTGCGAGCCACAACTACTGAGCCCGCGTGCCACAACTACTGAAGCCCGCATGCCTAGAGCCCATGCTCCGCAACGAGAAGCCACCGCAGTGAGAAGCCCACACACCGTGACAAAGCCCACGCGCAGCAACCAAGACCTGACACAGCCAATAAATAAATAAGTAAAATAAATTTATTAAAAAAAAAAACATAAGCAAACAGAATTCATCAATATATAAAAGAATTATATACCATGGCAAGTGGAGTATATACCAAAATACAAGGGTGATTAAATATTCAAAAATTAATCAACTACCATATTAACAGGCTAAAGTAGAAAATTACATAACATGCCAACTTATAGAGAAAAATCATGTGACAGTATTCAACATCCATTTGTGATAAAATCTCATTGAAAACTAGGAATAGAGGAAGACCTCCTCAACTTAATAAAGAGCATCTACAAAAAAACATACAGTTAACATCATACTTAATGGTAAAAGACTAATTGTTTATATCCCAAGAATGAGAACAAGGCTAAGATGTGTGCTCTTACCACTTTTATTCAACATTGTACTGGAAGTTCAAGCTAATGCAATAAAGCAAAGAAAGGAAATAAAAACATACAGATCAGAAAGGAAGAAATAAAAACTGAAAATTATGTGATTTTCTACATACAAAATCCTATGGAATCTACCAAAAAAACCCACCTAGAACTTATAAGCGAGTTCAGCAAGGTCACAGTATACAAAATTAACATACAAAAATAAATAGTCTTTCTATATATGAGCAATAAACACATGGACACTAAAATAAAATATCAATATCTTTGATAATCACTCAAAAAAGTGAAATAGTTCAATTTAAGTCTAACAAAACATGTGCATAACTCTTTTTTTTCTTTTTTCTTTTTTTAACATCCTTATTGGAGTATAATTGATTTACAATGGTGTGTTAGTTTCTGCTTTATAAAAAAGTGAATCAGCTATACATATACATATATCCCCATATCTCCTCCCTCTTGTGTCTCCCTCCCACCCTCCTTATCACTCTTATATTGAAAACTACAACATGCTGATGAAAGAAATCAAAGATTGACTACATGGAGAGACATACTATGTTAAAGGATTAAAAGACTCAACATAATAAATGTATCCATTCTCCCCAAATTTATACATTTTTAGTGAAGTTTCTATTAAAATTCCAGCAAGATTCTTTGTATAGACAAAATTGTTATAAAATTTATATGGAAAGGCAAAAAAAGTAGAATAGCTAAAAGAAATTTTTAAAGAATTGAGAGGAATCGACTTACCTGATTTCACGTCTTATAAAATAGTCAAGGCTGTGTGACAGAGAAAGAGACACATAGGTCAATGGGACAGAATAGAAGGCTTATAGACTCATAAATATGCTCAACTGATTTTTGACAAAGCTGTAAAAGTAATTCAATGGAGGAAGGATAGTCTTTTCAACAAATGGTGCTGAAGCAATTGATCATCCACAGGTTTTTTTTTTTTTTTTTTTTTTTTTTTTTTCTTTTTGCTGTATGCGGGCCTCTCACTGTTGTGGCCTCTCCCGTTGCGGAGCACAGGCTCCGGACGCGCAGGCCCAGCGGCCATGGCTCACGGGACCAGCCGCTCCGCGGCATATGGGATCCTCCCAGACCGGGGCACGAACCCGTATCCCCTGCATCGGCAGGCGGACTCCCAACCACTGCGCCACCAGGGAGGCCCATCCACAGGTTTTAAAATGAACTTAAACCTAAACCTCACACTTAATGCAAAAATTAACTCAAAATGGATCACAGGTTTAGATTTAATTATAAGTTTTTTAAATTTTATAAAATTATAAAACTTTTAAGAAAAAAAAACAGGAGAAAGTATTCGCTATCTAGGGCTAGGCAAAGAATTCTTAGACTTGACACCAAAAGCACCATAAAAGAAAAGTTAATAAATTGGACTTAATCAAAATCAAAAATTTTGTTCTGTGAAGATCCTATCATGAGGATGAAAAGATAGATACAGAATGGAAGAAAATATTTACAAACCACATATTTAACAAAGGATTATTATCCTGAATATATAAAGAACCCTAAAATATCACCTGTTAAAAACACCCAATCGGATCAGAAATGGGCAAGGGACATGAAAAAACATTGAGACATTTAATCAAAGAGGATATATAGATGGCAAATAAGCACATGAAAAGATGCTCAACATCATTAGCCATTAGGGAAATGCAGGCTCAAGAGAGAGGGAATATGGGGATATATGTATACATATAGCTGATTCACCTTGTTGTATAGCAGAAATTAACACAACATTGTAAAGCAATTATTCTCCAGTAAAGATATTTCTAAAAGATCAAAATGTGTTATCACTAAATGCTTATCAGAATGGCTAGCATAAAAAAGTAGTGCCAACACTATATTTTGGAAGGAAGCAGAGAAACACATGTAATGTAGATGGGTTATAAAATGATATAGCCAATCTGGAAGATGGTTTGGCAGTTTCTTTCTTTTTTTTAATTTAAAAATATTTATTTATTTAAAACTAATAAAGTAAACCCATTGCATATTAACATATTTTTATGAAAAAAATTATATTTTCCAAAATAAAGTAGGGAGAAGCGTGATATTATTTTACATTTTTGCAAATCTCTTTGATGTTAGGCTTATGAGAATCCAGGTGGGTTTTTGTGGGGTTTTTTGTTTTTTTAATAGATCTTTATTGGAGTATAATTGCTTCATGAGACCGTGTTAGTTTCTGTTGCACAACAAAGTGAATCAGCCATATGCATACATGTGTCCCCATATTCCCTCCCTCTTGAGCCTCCCTCCCATCCTCCCTATCCCATCCCTCTAGGTCATCGCAAAGCATCGAGCTGATCTCTCTGTGCTATGCTGCTGCTTCCCACCAGCCAACTATTTTACATCCGGTAGTGTGTATATGTCGATGCTACTCTCAATGTGCCCTTCCATCCATGTCATCAAGTCCATTCTCTATGCCTACCTCTTTATTCCTGCCCTGCAGCTAGGTTCATCAGTACCATTTTTTTAATATACATTCCATATATATGTGTTACCATACGGTATTTGTTTTTCTCTTTCTGACTTACTTCACTCTGTATGACAGACTCTAGGTCCATCCACCTCACTATAAATAACTCAATTTCATTTCTTTTTATGGCTGAGTAATATGCCATAGTATATATGTGCCACATCTTCTTTATCCATTCATCTGGCAATGGACATTTAGGTTGCTTCCATGTCCTGGCTATTGTAAATAGTGTTGCAGTGAACATTGTGGTCCATGTCTCTTTTTGAATTATGGTTTTCTCAGGGTATATGCCCAGTAGTGGGATTGCTGGGCCGTATGGTAGTTCTATTTTTAGTTTTTTAAGGAACCTCCATACTGTTCTCCATAGTGGTTGTATCAATTTACATTCCCACCAACAGTGTAGGAGGGTTCCCTTTTCACCACACCCTTTCCAGCATTTATTGTTTCTAGCTTTATTGAAAATGGCCATTCTGAGAGGTGTGAGGTGATACTCATTGTAGTTTTGATTTGCATTTCTCTAATAATCAGTGATGTAGAGCGTCTTTTCATGGGCCTCTTGACCATCTATATGTCTTCCTAGGTGAAATGTCTATTTAGGTCTTCCACCCATTTTTTAACTGGATTGTTTGTTTTTTGATATTGAGCTCCATGAGCTGTTTGTATATTTTGGAGATTAATCCTTTATCTGTTGTTTCAATTGCAAATATTTTCTCCCATTCTGGGGGTTGTCTTTTTGTCTTTTTTATGGTTTCCTTTGCTGTGCAAAAGCTTTTAAGTTTAATTAAGTCCCATTTGTTTATTTTTGGTTTTATTTCTGTTACTCTAGGAGGTGAGTCAAAAAAGATCTTGCTATGGTGTATGTCAAAGAGTGTTTTTCCTGTTTTCCTCTAAAAGTTTTATAGTGTCTGGTCTTACATTTAAGTCTTTGATCCATTTGGAGTTTGTTTTTGTGTATGGTGTTAGGTAGTGTTCTAATTTCATTTTTTTACATGTAGCTGTCCAGTTTTCTCAGCACCACTTATTGAAGAGGCTGTCTTTTCTCTGTTGTATGTTCTTGCCTCCTTTGTCATAAATTAGGTGCCCATATATGCATGGGTTTATCTCTGGGCATTCTATCCTGTACCATTGATCTATATTTCTGTTTTTGTGCCATAGTGTCTTGACTACTGTAGCTTTGTGGTATAGTTTGAAGACAGGGAGCCTGATTCCTTCAACTCCATTTTCCTTTCTCAAGATTGCTTTGGCTATTCAGGGTCTTTTGTGTTTCCATACGAATTGTAAGATTTTTTGTTCTAATTCTGTGAAGAATGCCACTGGTAGTTTGATAGGGATTGCACTGAATCTGTTGATTGCTTTGGGAAGTATAGTCATTTTCACAATATTGATTCTTCCAATCCAAGAACATGGTATATTTCTCCACTGTTTATGTCATCTTTTGATTTCTTTCATCAGTGTTCTGAGTACAAGTCTTTTGCCTCCTCAGGCAGGTTTATTCCTAGGTATTTTATTCTTTTTGTTGCAATGGTAAATAGGAGTGTTTCCTTAATTCCTCTTTCTGATTTTTCATTGTTGGTGCATAGGAATGCCAGAGATACCTGTGCATTAATTTTTCATCCTCCAACCTGACCAAATTCATTGATTAGTTCTAGTAGTTTTCTGGTAGCATCATAGGATTTTCTAGGTATAGTATCATGTCATCGGCAAACAGTGACAGTTTTACTTCTTCTTTTCCAATTTGAATTCCTTTTATTTCTTTTTCTTCTCTGATTGCTGTGGCTAGGACTTCCAAAACTATGTTGAATATGAGTGGCAAGAGTGGACATCCTTGTCTTGTTCCTGATCCTAGTGGAAATGCTTTCAGTTTTTTGCCATTGAGTATGATGCTTGCTGTGGGTTTGTCATATATGGCCTTTATTATGTTGAGGTAGGTTCCCTTTATGCCCATTTTCTGGAGAGTTTTTATCATAAATGGGTGTTGAATTTTGTCAAAAGCTTTTTCTGCCTCTATTGAGATGATTATATGGTTTTTATTCCTTAATTTGTTAATGTGATGTATCACATTGATTGATTTGCATATATTGAAGAATCCTTGCATCCCTTGGATAAATCTCACTTGATCATGGTGTATGATCCTTTTAATGTGCTGTTGGATTCTGTTTGCTAGTATTTTGTTCATGATTTTTTCATCCATGTTCATCAGTGATATTGGTCTATAATTTTCTTTTTTTGTGATATCTTTTTCTGGTTTTGGTATCAGGGTGATGGTGGCTTTGTAGAATGAATTTGGAAGTGTTTCTTCCTCTGCAATTTTTTTGGAAGAATTTGAGAAAGAACAGTGTTAGCTCTTCTCTAACTGTTTGATAGAATTCGCCTGTGAAGCCGTCTGGTCCTGGACTTTTGTTTGTTGGAAGATTTTAAATTATGGTTTTGGGCTTCCCTGGTGGCGCAGTGGTTGAGAATCTGCCTGCCAATGCAGGTGACACGGGTTCGAGCCCTGGTCTGGGAAGATCCCACATGCCGCGGAGCAACTAGGCCCGTGAGCCACAACTACTAAGCCTGCGCGTCTGGAGCCTGTGCTCCGCAACAAGAGAGGCCGTGATAGTGAGAGGCCCGCGCACCGTGATGAAGAGTGGTCCCCGCTTGCCACAACTAGGGGAAGCCCTCGCACAGAAACGAAGACCCAACACAGCAAAAATAAATAAATTAATTAATAAACTCCTACCAAAAAAAAAAAAAAAATTATGGTTTCAATTTCATTACTTGTGATAGGTCTGTTTATATTTTCTAATTCTTCCTTGTTCAGTCTTGGAAAATTGTACCTTTCCAAGAATCTGTCCATTTCTTCATGGCTTTCCATTTTATTGACAGATAGTTGTTTGTAGTAGTCTCTTATAATCCTTTGTATTTCTGCAGTGTCTGTTGTGATTTCTCCTTTTTCATTTCTAGTTTTGTTGATTTGCATCCTCTCCGTTTTCTTCTTGATCAGTCTGGCTAATGGTTTACCAGTTTGGGTTATCTTATCAAAGAACCAAATTTTAGTTTTACTGATCTTTGCTATTGTTTTCTTCATTTCTATTTCATTTATTTCTGTTCTGATCTTTATGATTTCTTTCCTTCTACTGACTTTGGGTTTTCTTTGTTCTTCTTTCTCTAGTTGTTTTTTTATTTTATTTTTTTTTATTTTTTTTAAATTTATTTTATTTTTTTGCTTTATAACAAATTTAATCAGTTATACATATACATATGTTTCCATATCCCCTCCCTTTTGCGTCTCCCTCCCACCCTCCCTATCCCACCCCTCCAGGCGGTCACAAAGTACCGAGCTGATCTCCCTGTGCTATGCGGCTGCTTCCCACTAGCTATCTACCTCACGTTTGGTAGTGTATATATGTCCATGCCGCTCTTTCACTTTGTCACAGCTTACCCTTCCCCCTCCCCATATCCTCAAGTCCATTCTCTAGTAGGTCTGTGTCTTTATTCCTGTCTTACCCCTATGTTCTTCATGACATTTTTTTTTCTTAAATTCCATATATATGTGTTAGCATACAGTATTTGTCTTTCTCTTTCTGACTTACTTCACTCTGTATGACAGACTCTAGGTCTATCCACCTCATTACAAATAGCTCAATTTCATTTCTTTTTATGGCTGAGTAATATTCCATTGTATATATGTGCCACATCTTCTTTATCCATTCATCCGATGATGGACACTTAGGTTGTTTCCATCTCCGGGCTATTGTAAATAGGGCTGCTATGAACATTTTGGTACATGTCTCTTTTTGAATTATGGTTTTCTCAGGGTATATGCCCAGTAGTGGGATTGCTGGGTCATATGGTAGTTCTATTTGTAATTTTTTAAGGAACCTCCATACCGTTCTCCATAGGGGCTGTACCAATTCACATTCCCACCAGCAGTGCAAGAGTGTTCCCTTTTTTCCACACCCTCTCCAGCATTTATTGTTTCTAGATTTTTTGATGATGGCCATTCTGACTGGTGTGAGATGATATCTCATTGTAGTTTTGATTTGCATTTCTCTAATGAGTAAAGATGTTGAGCATCCTTTCATGTGTTTGTTGGCAGTCTGTATATCTTCTGTGGAGAAATGTCTATTTAGGTCTTCTGCCCATTTTTGGATTGGGTTGTTTGTTTTTTTGTTATTGAGCTGCATGAGCTGCTTATAAATTTTGGAGATTAATCCTTTGTCAGTTGCTTCATTTGCAAATATTTTCTCCCATTCTGAGGGTTGTCTTTTGGTCTTGTTTATGGTTTCCTTTGCTGTGCAAAAGCTTTTAAGTTTCATTAGGTCCCATGTGTTTATTTTTGTCTTTATTTCCATTTCTCTAGGAGGTGGGTCAAAAAGGATCTTGCTGTGATTTATGTCATAGAGTGTTCTGCCTATGTTTTCCTCTAAGAGTTTGATAGTGTCTGGCCTTACATTTACGTCTTTAATCCATTTTGAGCTTATTTTTGTGTATGGTGTTAGGGAGTGATCTAATCTCATACTTTTACATGTCCCTATCCAGTTTTCCCAGCACCACTTATTGAAGAGACTGTCCTTTCTCCACTGTACATTCCTGTCTCCTTTATCAAAGATAAGGTGACCATATGTCCGTGCGTTTAACTCTGGGCTTTCTATCCTGTTCCATTGATCTATCTTTCTGTTTTTGTGCCAGTACCATACTGTCTTGATTACTGTAGCTTTGTAGTATAGTCTGAAGTCAGGGAGCCTGATTCCTCCAGCTCCATTTTTCGTTCTCAAGATTGCTTTGGCTATTCGGGGTCTTTTGTGTTTCCATACAAATTGTGAAATTTTTTGTTCTAGTTCTGTGAAAAATGCCAGTGGTAGTTTGATAGGGATTGCATTGAACCTGTAGATTGCTTTGGGTAGTAGAGTCATTTTCACAATGTTGATTCTTCCAATCCAAGAACATGGTACATCTCTCCATCTATTTGTATCATCTTTAATTTCTTTCATCAGTGTCTTATAATTTTCTGCATACAGGTCTTTTGTCTCCTTAGGTAGGTTTATTCCTAGATATTTTATTCTTTTTGTTGCAATGGTAAATGGGAGTGTTTCCTTGATTTCACTTTCAGATTTTTCATCATCAGTATATAGGAATGCCAGAGATTTCTGTGCATTAATTTTGTATCCTGCAACTTTACCAAATTCATTGATTAACTCTAGTAGTTTTCTGGTAGCATCTTTAGGATTCTCTATGTATAGTATCATGTCATCTGCAAACAGTGACAGCTTTACTTCTTCTTTTCCAATTTGGATTCCTTTTATTTCCTTTTCTTCTCTGATTGCTGTGGCTAAAACTTCCAAAACTAGGTTGAATAAGAGTGGTGAAAGTGGGCAACCTTGTCTAGTTCCTGATCTTAGTGGAAATGGTTTCAGTTTTTCACCATTGAGGACGATGCTGGCTGTGGGTTTGTCATATATGGCCTTTATTATGTTGAGGAAAGTTCCCTCTATGCCTACTTTCTGCAGGGTTTTTATCATAAATGGGTGTTGAATTTTGTCGAAAGCTTTCTCTGCATCTATTGAGATGATCATATGGTTTTTCTCCTTCAGTTTGTTAATATGGTGTATCACGTTGATTGATTTGCGTATATTGAAGAATCCTTGCATTCCTGGAATAAACCCCACTTGATCATGGTGTATGATCCTTTTAATGTGCTGTTGGATTCTGTTTGCTAGGATTTTGTTGAGGATTTTTGCATCTATGTTCATCAGTGATATTGGCCTGTAGTTTTCTTTCTTTGTGACATCCTTGCCTGGTTTTGGTATCAAGGTGATGGTGGCCTCGTAGAATGAGTTTGGGAGTGTTCCTCCCTCTGCTATATTTTGGAAGAGTTTCAGAAGGATAGCTCTTCTCTAAATGCTTGATAGAATTCGCCTGTGAAGCCATCTGGTCCTGGGCTTTTGTTTGTTGGAAGATTTTTTATCACAGTTTCAATTTCAGTGCTTGTGATTGGTCTGTTCATATTTTCTATTTCTTCCTGATTCAGTCTTGGCAGGTTGTGCATTTCTAAGAATTTGTCCATTTCTTCCAGGTTGTCCATTTTATTGGCATAGAGTTGCTTATAGTAATCTCTCATGATCTTTTGTATTTCTGTAGTGTCAGTTGTTACTTCTCCTTTTTCATTTCTAATTCTATTGATTTGAGTCTTCTCCCTTTTTTTCTTGATGAGTCTGGCTAATGGTTTATCAATTTTGTTTATCTTCTCAAAGAACCAGCTTTTAGTTTTATTGATCTTTGCTATCATTTCCTTCATTTCCTTTTCATTTATTTCTGATCTGATTTTTATGATTTCTTTCCTTCTGCTAACTTTGGGATGTTTTTGTTCTTCTTTCTCTAATTGCTTTAGGTGCAAGGTTAGGTTGTTTATTCGAGATGTTTCCTGTTTCTTAAGGTGGGATTGTATTGCTATAAACTTCCCTATTAGAACTGCTTTTGCTGCATCCCATAGGTTTTGGGTCGTCGTGTCTCCATTGTCATTTGTTTCTAGGTATTTTTTAATTTCCTCTTTGATTTCTTCAGTGATCACTTCGTTATTAAGTAGTGTATTGTTTAGCCTCCATGTGTTTGTATTTTTTACAGATCTTTTCCTGTAATTGATATCTAGTCTCATAGCATTGTGGTCGGAAAAGATACTTGATACAATTTCAATTTTCTTAAATTTACCAAGGCTTGATTTGTGACCCAAGATATGATCTATCCTGGAGAATGTTCCATGAGCACTTGAGAAAAATGTGTATTCTGTTGTTTTTGGATGGAATGTCCTATAAATATCAATTAAGTCCATCTTGTTTAATGTATCATTTAAAGCTTGTGTTTCCTTATTTATTTTCATTTTGGATGATCTGTCCATTGGTGAAAGTGGGGTGTTAAAGTCCCCTACTATGATTGTGTTACTGTCGATTTCTCCTTTTATGGCTGTTAGTATTTGCCTTATGTATTGAGGTGCTCCTATGTTTGGTGCATAAATATTTACAATTGTTATATCTTCTTCTTGGATCGATCCCTTGATCATTATGTAGTGTCCTTCTTTGTCTCTTCTAGTAGTCCTTATTTTAAAGTCTATTTTGTCTGATATGAGAATTGCTACTCCAGCTTTCTTTTGGTTTCCATTTGCATGGAATATCTTTTTCCATCCCCTTACTTTCAGTCTGTATGTGTCTCTAGGTCTGAAGTGGGTCTCTTGTAGACAGCATATAGATGGGTCTTGTTTTTGTATCCATTCAGCCACTCTGTGTCTTTTGGTGGGAGCATTTAGTCCATTTACATTTAAGGTAATTATCGATATGTATGTTCCTATTCCCATTTTCTTAATTGTTTTGGGTTCATTATTGTAGGTCTTTTACTTCTGTTGTGTTTCTTGCCTAGAGAAGTTCCTTTAGCATTTGTTGTAAAGCTGGTTTGGTGGTGCTGAACTCTCTCAGCTTTTGCTTGTCTGTAAACGTTTTAATTTCTCCATCAAATCTGAATGAGATCCTTGCTGGGTAGAGTAATCTTGGTTGCAGGTTTTTCTCCTTCATCACTTTAAGTATGTCCTGCCACTCCCTTCTGGCTTGTAGAGTTTCTGCTGAGAGATCAGCTGTTATCCTGATGGGGATTCCCTTGTGTGTTATTTGTTGTTTTTGCCTTGCTGCTTTTAATAGGATTTCTTTGTGTTTAATTTTTGACAGTTTGATTAATATGTGTCTTGGCGTATTTCTCCTTGGATTTATTCTGTATGGGACTCTCTGTGCCTCCTGGACTTGATTAACTATTTCTTTTCCCATATTAGGGAAGTTTTCAACTATAATCTCTTCAAATATTTTCTCAGTCCCTTTCTTTTTCTCTTCTTCTTCTGGAACCCCTATAATTCGAATGTTGGTGCGTTTAATGTTGTCCCAGAGGTCTCTGAGACTGTCCTCTGTTCTTTTCATTCTTTTTTCTTTATTTTGCTCTGCAGCAGTTATTTCCACTATTTTATCTTCCACCTCACTTATCCGTTCTTCTGCCTCAGTTATTCTGCTATTGATCCCATCTAGAGTATTTTTTATTTCATGTATTGTGTTTTTAATCGATGTTTGATTCATCTTTAGTTCTTCTAGGTCCTTGTTAACTGTTTCTTGCATTTTGTCTATTCTATTTCCAAGATTTTGGATCTGGGAAATAGAATCTTGGATCATCTTTACCATCATTATTCTGAATTCTTTTTCAGGTAGACTGCCTATTACCTCTTCATTTGTTAGGTCTGGTGGGTTTTTATCTTGCTCCTTCTCCTGCTGTGTGTTTTTCTGTCTTCTCATTTTGCTTATGTTACTGTGTTTGGGGTCTCCTTTTTGCAGGCTGCAGGTTCGTAGTTCCTGTTGTTTTTGGTGTCTGTCCCCAGTGGCTAAGGTTGGTTTAGTGGGTTGTGTAGGCTTCCTGGTGGAGGGGACTAGTGCCTGTGTTCTGGTGGATGAGGCTGGATCTTGTCTTTCTGGTGGGCAGGTCCACGTCTGGTGGTGTGTTTTGGGGTGTCTGTGGACTTTTTATGATTTTAGGCCACCTCTCTGCTAATGGGTGGCGTTGTGTTCCTGTCTTGCTAGTTGTTTGGCTCAGGGTGTCCAGCACTGTAGCCTGCTGGTCGTTGAGTGAAGCTGGGTGCTGGTGTTGAGATGGAGATCTCTGGAAGATTTTCGCCGTTTGATATTATGTGGAGCTGGGAGGTCTCTTGTGGACCAGTGTCCTGAAGTTGGCTCTCCCACCTCAGAGGCACAGCACTGACTCCGGGCTCCTCAATTTGGAATGATGTGTTGTCTATTCATGTATTCCGCAGATGCAGGGTACATCAAGTTGATTGTGGAGCTTTAATCCGCTGCTTCTGAGGCTGCTGGGAGAGGTTTCCCTTTCTCTTCTTTGTTCTCACAGCTCCTGGGTCTCAGCTTTGGATTTGGCCCCGCTTCTGCGTGTAGGTCGCCGGAGGGCGTCTGTTCTTCGCTCAGATAGGACAGGGTTAAAGGAGCAGCCTCTTCGGGGACTCTGGCTCACTCAGGCCGGGCGGGAGGGAGGGGCACGGAGTGCGGGGCAAGCCTGCAGCAGCAGAGGTCGGCGTGACGTTGCACCAGCCCGAGGCGCGCCGTGCGTTCTCCCAGGGAAGCCGCCCCTGGATCCCGGGACCCCGGCAGTGGCGGGCTGCACAGGCTCCCGGAAGGGCGGTGTGGGCAGTGACCTGCGCTCGCACACAGGCTTCTTGGCGGCGGCAGCAGCAGCCCCAGAGTCCCACGCCTGTCACTGGGCTCCGCGCTTTCAGTCGCGACTCGCGCCCGTCTGTGGAGCCCCTTTAAGCAGCGCTCTTAATCCCCTCTCCTCGCGCACCAGGAAACCAAGAGGGGAGAAAAAGTCTCTTGCCTCTTCGGCAGCTCCAGAGTTTTCCCGGACTCCCTCCCGGCTAGCTGTGGCACATTAGCCCCCTTCAGGCTGAGTTCTCGCCGCCAGCCCCAGTCCTCTCCCTGCGCTCTGACCGAAGCCCGAGCCTCAGCTTCCAGCGCTGCGCGCCCCGGCGGGCGAGCAGACAAGCCTTTCGGGCTGGTGAGTGCCGCTCGGCACCGATCCTCTGTGTGCGGATCTCTCCGCTTTGCCCTACCCAGGTATGTGGGGAGTTTCTTGCCTTTTGGGAGGTCTGGGGTCTTCTGCCAGCGTTCAGTAGGTGTTCTGTAGGAGTTGTTCCACGTGTAGCTGTATTTCTGGTGTATCCGTGGGGAGGAAGGTGATCTCCGCGTCCTACTCTTCCGCCATCTTACCCGGAAGTCCTCTCTAGTTGTTTTAAGTGTAGGGTTAGATTGCTTATTTGAGATTTTTCTTGTTTCTTGAGGTGAGATTGAATTGCTATAAACTTCCCTCTTAGAATTGCTTTTGCTGCATCCCACAGGTTTTGGGTCTTCGTGTTTTCGTTGTCATTTGTTTCTGTGTATTTTTTAATTTCTTCTTGATTTCTTCAGTGATCTCTTGGTTATTTAGTAGTACACTATTTAGCCTCCATGTATTTGTGTTTTTTACAGTTTTTTTCCTGTTTTTGATTTCCAATCTCATAGCATTGTGGTCAGAAAAGATGCTTGATACGATTTCAATTTTCTTAAATTTCCGAGGCTTGATTTGTGACCCAAGATGTGATCTATCTTGGAGAATGTTCCATGTGCACTTGAGAAGAAAGTGTATTCTACCACTTTTGGGTGGAATTTTCTATAAATATCAATTAGATCTATCTGGTCTATTGTGTCATTAAAGCTTGTGTTTCCTGATTTATTTTCTGTTTGGATGCTTTGTCCATTGGTGTAAGTGGGGTGTTAAAGTTCCCTACTATTATCGTGTTACTATCAATTTCTCCTTTCGTGGTTGTTAGCATTTGCCTTAGGTATTGAGTTGCTCCTATGCTGGGTGCATAAACATTTATAATTTTTATGTCTTCTTCTTGAGTTGATCCTTTGATCATTAGGTAGTGTCCCTCCTTATCTCTTGTAACAGTCTTTATTTTAAAGTCTATTTTAGGGACTTCCCTGGTGGCACAGTGGTTAAGAATCCTCCTGCCAGTACAGGGACACAGATTCGATCCCTTGTCCCAGAAGATCCAACATGCTGCAGAGCAACTAAGCCCGTACACCACAATAGTGAGCCTGTGCTCTAGAGCCCACGTGACACAACTACTGAAGCCTGTGCACCTAGAGCCCATGCTCCTCAACAAGAGAAGCCACTGCAATGAGAAGCCCGTGCACTGCCACAAAGAGTAGCCCCCACTCCTGCAACTAGAGAAAGCCCACGCACAACAACAAAGACCCAACACAGCCAAAAATAAATAAAATAAAAAGTAAAATAAAGTCTATTTTAACTGATATGAGCATTGCAACTCCAGCTTTCTTTTGATTTCCATTTGCATGGAATATCTTTTTCCATCCCTTCACTTTCAGTCTGTATGTGTCCCTAGGTCTGAAGTGGGTCTCTTATAGACAGCATATATATGGGTCTTGTTTTTGTATCCATTCAGCCAGCCTGTGTCTTTTGGTTGGGGCATTTAATCCATTTACATTCAAGGTTATTATCGATATGTATGTTCCTATTACCATTTTCTTAATTGTTTTGGATTTGTTTTTCTGGGTCTTTTTCTTCACTTTTGTTTCCCACTTAGAGAAGTTTCTTTAGCATTTGTTGTAAAGCTGGTTTGGTGGTGTTGAATTCGATTAGCTTTTGTTTGGCTGAAAACCTTTTGACTTCTCCATGGAATCTGAATGAGATCCTTGATGGGTAGAGTAATCTTGGTTGTAGGTTTTTCTCTTTCATCACTTTAAGTATATCCTGCCACTCCCTTCTGGCCTGCAGAATTTCCAATGAAAAATCAGCTGATAACCTTATGGGGATTCCTTTGTATATTGTTTTTTGTTTTTCCCTTGCTGCTTTTAATATGTTTTCTTTGGATTTAATTTTTGTTAGTTTGATTAATATGTGTCTTGGTGTGTTTTTCCTAGGGTTTATCCTGTATGGGACTTTCTGTGCTTCCTGGACTTGGGTGACTATTTCCTTTCCCATGTTAGGGAAGTTTTCCACTATAATCTCTTCAAATATTTTCTCAGACCCTTTTTTTTCTCTTCTTCTTCTGGGACCCCTATAATTCGAATGTTGGTGCATTTAGTGTTTTCCCAGAGGTCTCTGAGACTGTCTTCAATTCTTTTCATTCTTTTTTCTTTATTCTGCTCCTCGGCAGTTATTTCCACCATTTTGTCTTCCAGGTCACTTATTCGTTCTTCTGCCTCCGTTATCCTGTTACTGATTCCTTCTAGTGTATTTTTCATTTCAGTTATTGTGTTGTTCATCTTTGTTTGTTTGTTCTTTAGTTCTTCCAGATCTTTGTTAAACATTTCTTGTATTTTCTCAGTCTGTGCTTCCATTCTGTTTCCAAGATTCCAGATCATCTTTTCTATCATTACTCTGAATTCTTTTTCTGGTAGATTGCCTATTGTCTCTTCATTTATTTGGTCTTGTAGGTTTTTACCTTGCTTCTTCTTCTGTGACATGTATTTTTGCCATCTCATTTTTTTTTTTTAATGAGTGGAATTGTGCTCCTGTCTTACTGGTTGTTTGGCCTGAGGCTTCCAACACTGGAGTTTATAGGCTATTGGGTAGAGCTGTGTCTTGATGCTGAGATGAGGACCTCTGTGAGACCTCACTCCAATGAATATTCCCTGGGGTCTGAGGTTCTCTGATAGTCCAGTGGTTCGGACTCACAGCTCCCACCGCAGGAGCTTCCACCCGACCCCAGACTCTCATATGAAAATCCTGCAGCCTGAGTGTGGTGGCAAAAAAAAAAAAAAAAAAAAAAAAAAAAAAAAAGAACAATAACAAAGTAAAAAATAAAATTAGACTAGGAAACTAACAGATATGTTAGAAAGAATGTAAAAATAAAAATATAGTTGA
Organism: Mesoplodon mirus; assembly: GCF_964341445.2. NCBI lineage: Eukaryota > Metazoa > Chordata > Mammalia > Artiodactyla > Ziphiidae > Mesoplodon > Mesoplodon mirus. Next base: position 58,868,138 of record NC_138985.1, read on the forward strand.
ATCAACAACCAGAAGGTACATCAGTACCACCATAGTAAAAAGAGGAGGAGGGAAAAGAAAAAAAAAATGGGGGTGAAAGGCCTTGGCTGTGGAGAGCAGAGCCTAAGCAAGGGCAAGACTTGGGCAGTGGGTGGGGCCAATGCTTAGGACCCACAGGGCTGGAAAAGGCCCTGGGGGCTGTAGGGGGTAGGGCTTAGGCTCAAAGAACAGAAGGGGCCCAGGCGTGCCCCCCACCCCTGGTCTCAGATGGTAGGGGACCTCCCCTGGGAGCCCAGCAGGCTTCCTGGGCTCAAGTGGGTGGGGCAAACACCCTCCTCTCCTCCACTGCTCCTCCTGTCTGCGGTCTGGGAGGACCCCTCCCACCTGCCACTCCTGATCTCCCCAGCCTCCCTCCTATGCCCCCAGGACCCACGCTGCCTGGATGGGGCTTTGGAGTGGGGGGAACCGGTTTGGGAGCTCAGCAGGCTCCCTGCCCAAGTGGGCCAGGTGATCACCCTCTGCTCCTCTCCAGCTTTTCCCAGAGAGTCCCTCCCACCTGCCTCTCCTCATCTCCCTGGCCTTAGGGGAGCTGATCTTGTCTGGCCTCCACTTCTCCTCCTGCCTCTGTCCCCCTATATCCTATTGGTTCATTCTGGAGTTCCTCCCATCTCCTTGGGGATCAGAGTCCCCCACCAGCGGCCAGCAGACACCCTAGTTGTGGGGAGATGCTAACTCCACGTCTTCCCACACTGCCATCTTGATTCCCCCTCCCCCCGCAGTTTCTTTAAAATCTAACTGTGCAGCTATTATACGATCCAGCAGTTGTACTCTTGAGCATTTATCCCAGAGAAATGAAAAGTTATGTTTACACAAAGTCTTGTACAGAAATATTTAAAATAACTTTACTCATAATATCCCCAAACTGGAAACAACCCAGGTGTCCTTATGGTAAATAGATAAACAAACTATAAAATGCCTATGCTATAAAATATTACTTAGCAATAAAATGAATAAACTATTGATGCACTCAACAACTTGGAATTGGCTGTAAAAAAATCCACAAGTTTACATACTGAGTGATTCCATTCATATAACATTCTTGAAATGACAAAATTATAGAAATGGAGAATAGATTATTGGTTGCCAGGAGTCTGGGGAAGTAGGGTGAAAAATGGGTATGTCTATAAAAGGGCAATATACGTGATCCTTGTAGGGATGGAATTGCCTGTATCTTGACTGTATCAATGTCACTATCCTGCTTGTGATTTCATACTGTAGCTCTCCAAGATGTTACCACCACTGGGGGAAAGTAGGCAAAGCATACACTGGATCTCTCTGAATTATTTCTTACAACTGTGTGTGAATCTACAATCTTCCCCTCCAAAGCTTTTTAATTTAAAAAAAAGTTAATGAGAAAAAAAGTGTAATAAGAGACTGCTACCAAAAATTTACACCAACAAATTTGAAAACAATTAAATTACTAAATTCATAGACATGAACTTGTGTTTATAGATTTATTCACATATACTTGTGTTTATTCACATATGTATGAATTTATTCATATATATTATTTATAGCTTCCTGAAATTGTACATAAATCTATTTGGCTTACGTTGTTTTTGTAAGAAGGTTTAAAAACAATAGTTTAATTTTCCATAATAGTAATAGGACTTTTTAAGCTTACTGTTTTTTTCAGCTAATTTTGTAAACTTTCTATAATTTAAGGAAAATTGAGTAAATGAATAAATGTATATATATGTACATATATGTGTGTATAACATAAATAATATATAATGTATATGAATATATGCCTAATAATATATGTGAGTTAAAATAACCTGTTTGTAGCCCCTGGCAAGCTAGAGCACTGCAGTTACTAAGACTTTTATCTGTGGTAAATTTCTGTGGGATACAGTGGAAGGAGACACACTTATCTCTGTAATACATTTGAGACTTACAGAGGAAATAGTAACTATGAAGCGTGTGGGATGAGTTGGTAGTTGCTAGGCTCTCTTGATTAATGAAGACAGAGAATGATATGCTCAAATCATTGTAAAAAAGGTCATAGACACTAGATTCAACTGTCCAGCACCCCAAGGCTCAGCAGTTCTCTGATCTGAATCACTGCTGAAGGTTTTAGAAAAATGAAGAATCCTTTCCTCTTCTACTCTGAATCTAGTGCATTATTTTCCACTAGCCAGCATTTGAAACATGTTTATTGGTCATTAAATTTTATTCTCCAAAGGTTTTTATTGTTCTGATAGCTTCCACTTGCCCCATAGGGTCTATTCTCCACCATCCCCACTCTCTTTTCTGCCAAACGTGCTCACCTACATGGACCACATCAATAGGCCTCCTCTGGCACTCTGGTTTCCAGTTGGGGTTGGCTATTAAGGATGCCTCAATAAGAAACTGGAGGGAAGGAGAAAAGTAAGGATATTTATTACCCTGGCTGCTTCTTTGCAAAGTCACCTTTCTGGCTGTGTTCCTGAATAAAGGTAACTGCTTCTTTCTAGGGAGACTGCTTGACAAGACTCTCTCTTTTTGGGTTCCAAAACCTCCCCCTGTCTTCATTTCTTCAGGGGTTAAGGGGAGCAGCTCTGCTGCCAATAACTCCAGGACAGTGTTTATGGTTTCCCTAATACTCATAGCTTCATATATGTTTCCTTTAATAATCTTCCTCAAATTAACCTAATTTGCATGTGTAATCTGTTTCCTGCTAGGATTTGACTGACGCATGTATATTCTGTGATTTGCTCTGAAGCATCTCCTAGTGGCTGGATGTGATTAACTTGGAATGACCTTAGCCAATTCCAGAGGGGATGGAAACTTTGAAGAAAAGTCTCGTTCTTGGTACTAGTAAGTCCAAAAGCCTCAGCCTCACCAAAATGAGAAAACAAAAAAATTTGCATCGGGCCCTTTTCCTCCTCCCTTCCCCTCAGGTCAGATACTCTATATAACCCTCCCTTAATTGATTGGACTGTTAGTTTTAATTTAATTGGATTGTTAAATTTATGGATTGTTTTCTAAACTCTGCCCTTCAGAACCCAAAATTTTGATGGAGGGTCTTTGGGAAAGAAAATATAGCAAAAATGAAGACAGCCTCAGTAAGTAGAGCTTTCTGATACCCATTTCATTCAGAACATTTAATTTTTTTAATTTATATGCTGCGGTCCCATATGAAATTTTATTTGAAAAGTAATTTCATTCCAACAATAAAATGTTTTTGACTACTGGTTTAATTCACTTTAATAGATAACCACTGACAAATCAAAACTCTTTAAGATTCAAAAAGTAACCTTTAATGGTAGGACTTCAGGTAACAGCAGAATTAGAACTGGTAACAGTGTACAGATTTAGAATCAGGTTATTCCAGTCTGATGTACTTCAAATTATGCCCCATAAAGGGCTGCTTATTATGAATAGCCACTCAAAACTCTGACGATCTGTTTCTTTGTCAACATGGATGCTTCCTTTGTTATTTACAAATCCCAATCACCAGCTGAGTCAATCTTTATCTAATTATTTTTATCTTCCTCTAGGAACCCTTCCCAGGCTAAGTAGTAATCAGCCTTCAACAGTTACCATCTGGTATTATTTAGTGGCTTCCAATTTGTGAGTCATGGAATCACAGAAACTTGGAGTTGAAAGGGGTTGTCAAAGGTCACTTGGTCCAATATTCCTTCCCTGCTAGAAGCCCTGCTCTAATTTCCCTGACAAGTCATCACACAGCCACCTGAATGCTTTCAGGTAACAAGTAAGGCCCTATTTTATCAGGCACTCCACCTGTTAAGAGAGTTTTTCCATATATTAAGTCAAAATGTGTGTCCCTATGCATGGCACCAGCTAGTGCCAAGCATTTCCTGTAGAAAAAAGAACAGTTCCCCTCCCTATTTACAGGAAACTTTTTCAAATATTAGCCAACAGTAATCATGCCTTTACTTAGTTTCTCCACAAAAATCATCCATCACCACCAGATATAAAACTATTCCTCTGAGACATTTGATGGTTTCCAGACTCCTCACCATGCTTGTAGCCCTTTCTGGCTGTGCTTCAGTTTTCACTTCATTCTTAAAATTTATGCTTGGTATAGAACACAATTCAGGAGACATGTTCTGACCAGTTGAGCCCCACTGACTACTTTGCTAAAGACATTAGACTGATTAACGACACCAAGACTATACCTGCCTTCTTTTTTGGCAGTTACTACACACCATCATCCTGACTGATAACGAATCAACTACAACACTCCCATCTTTTTCACATGAATCCTTACAAAGCCAGGTATCTCCTGTCCTATGTTTGTATCTAAATTCGAATATCACAAGGTGGGTACACTCTTCCTAGCCTAATAGGCAAGAAAAACTCTACTCAGAGAGGTTAAGTATTTTGTAAGGGTCACACAAGTAAGTGGTTTAGCAGAGATTTGATTCCATATCAAAACCTGTATGTTTTCTGCCAGATCATACTGCCTCTTCATTCATTTACTCCCTCATCAAATATAACTGAGCACTTTCTATGTGTCAGACATTATTCTAGGCCCTCAGGATAAAGTGATGATTAAGACATGTCCCTCACGGGGCCTCCCTGGTGGCGCAGTGGTTGAGAGTCCGCCTGCCGATGCAGGGGATACGGGTTCGTGCCCCGGTCTGGGAGGATCCCATATGCCGCGGAGCGGCTGGGCCCGTGAGCCATGGCCGCTGGGCCTGCGCGTCCGGAGCCTGTGCTCCGCAACGGGGGAGGCCACAACAGTGAGAGGCCCGCATACCGCAAAAAAAAAAAAAAAAAAAAAAAGACATGTCCCTCATGGAAATTATATTCTAGTGAGGAATGTGATTTGCAAGCTTAAAAACATGTAAATGAATGTAGGAAGGATTTGCAAAGACACAGAAGAGAAAAAGAATAATCAATGCCTTTATTTCTTTTTCTTGCCTATTTGGTCTGGCTAGGACTTCCAGTACTATGTTGAGTATGCGTAGGAAGAGTGGGCACCCTTATCTTGTTCCTGATCTTAGAGGAACAACCTTTCACCACTGAGTATGATGTAAGTGTGGGCTTGTCATTATGGCCTTTATTATATTAAGGTACATTCTTGCTATACCTAATTAGTTGAGAATATCATGAAACGATGTTGAACTTTGTCAGATGCTTTTTCTTCATCTATTGAGATGATTTTTATTTCATTCTAATATTGTGATGTATTCTATTATTGATTTCTGTATGTTGAAACTTTCTTGCATCCCAGGAGTAGCTCCCTCTTAATCATGATATATAATCATGTAAAGTTAACTTGTTTATTTGAGATCTTTTTTATTAATGTAGATATTTATTGCTATAAACTTCCCACTTAGAACTGATTTTGCTGCATTTCATGAGTTTTGGTATGTTGTTTCCATTTTCATTTGTTTCCAGACATTTTTTGATCTCCCTTTTGATTTATTCTTTGACTTCTTGGTTGTTTGGGGGTGTTTTGTTTAATTTCTGCATATTTGTGAATTTTCCAGTTTCCTCCTGTTATTGATTTCTAGTTTCATACCATCATGGTTAGAAAAAGATACTTGATATGATTTCAGTGATCTTAAATTTGTTAAGACTTGTTTTGTGATCTAACATATGATCTATCCTCAAGAATGTTCCATGTGCACTTTATATATTTTTTAAATTTATTATTTATTTATTTACTTTTGCTGTGCCAGTTCTTAGTTGTGGCATGTGGAATCTTTAGTTGTGGCATGCAGACTCCTTAGTTGTGGCATGCAGACTTCTTAGTTGTGGCATGCGGACTTCTTAGTTGCAGTATGCATGCAGGATCTAGTTCCCCCACCAGGGATCGAACCCAGGCCCCCCTGCATTGGGAGCGTGGAGTCTTACCCACTGGACCACCAGGGAAGTCCCTCCATGTGCACTTTAGAAGAATGTGTATTCTGCTGCTATTGAGCAGAATGTTCTGTAAATGTCTGTTAGGTCCACTTAGTTTAAAGTATAGTCCAAGTCCAATGTTTCCTTATTGATTTTCTGTCTGGATGATCTACTTTTGAAAGTAATGTATTGAAATCCCCTACTATCACTGTACTGTTGCCTATTTCTCCCTTCAGATCTGTAAGAAATTGGCTCAGTATATTTAGATCCTCTGATGTTGAGTGCATATATTAAAAAAATGAATTGCAAAATGATAAAAAGATTGGAACCAAATCTAAAGTACAATCTAAGTGGAAGCCATAAAAGTAAATATATACATACATTTGCCTGCATAAAAGAAGATTTTTTATTCATTCACTCCACTAGGATTATTGAGTTCCTACTCTGCATTAGTTCTAGATGCTAAGGATATTTACAGTGAAAAAAATGCAAAATTTCCTGCCCTCCTGGAGCTTAAATTTTAATAGAGGGAGTCATAGAATAAAGAAATAAGTTAATTATGTAGTATATCCCTAGCTTAAACTCATGGAGAAAAATAAAGCAGAAAAAGGGCATAGGGAATGTCAGGCCAGGGAGTGTATGGGGAGGAGGGCAATTAAAAGAGGGTGCTCAGGAAAGGCCTCACTATAATGGTGATTAAGGTGTTATGAATCTATGCCTTGAAGGAGGCAAGAGAACAGGTCACATACAATATAACCAGAAAAGGAGACAGCAACTGCAAACCCTAATGTGGGTTTGCAGGCTTGGCATATTTGAAGAATAGAAAGGAGTCCAGTGTAGCTGGAGCAGCATAAGCAAGTGGGAAAGAACAGGGCATCAGTCAGAGGGTAGCCAGGGGCCTATGGGCTATTGTGATTAAACAGGCCAGAGATGATGGTGGCTTCCAAAAGAATGATCACAACAGAGATGGCAAAGAGTACCCAGATTTGGGTACACATTGAAAGTATAGTCGACAGAATTTGCTGGCAGATTCGATATGGATTGGGAGAGAATAAGAACAATGAATGATAATTCCAAGTTTCAACCTAGCTGGGAGGATGAATCTGCCAGTAACTGAAATGGGAAAGACTGCAGATGGAGGTGGTATGGAAGGAAGATAGGGAATTCCATTTTGGCTACTGTAAGTCTGAGATGCATATTAGACATCCAAATGAAGATGCTGAGTAAACAGAAGGATAAATGAGCCCAGAGTTCAGGGGAGACGTCTAGGCTGGAGATATAAATTTGGGAGATATTAACATATTGATTCTAAATAAGGAAAAATATACCTTAAACAAAGACAATATACAAACAAGGGATTAGAGACAAATACTTGCAACAGAGATAACAGATAAAAGTGCATAAATATATATAAAACTATTTTACACAATGACAAGAAAAAGACCAAAACAACAGTAGAAAAAAGGACAAAAGAAACAATAAATGCAATTTACAGAAGAGAAAAACTGAATGGCCAATAAATGTATGAACAGATGCTCAAACTCAGTAGCAAAGAAGGAAACGTGCATTTTAATATATAATAAAGAGATAAGTCACACCCATCAGATTGGCAAAAATTTTAAAGACCGTCAATAGTAGGTGTTGGCAAGGATGTAGGACAAAGGGAATACTCATTCACTGCCAATGGACATGAGAATTGGAACAAACACTCGTGCAATCATTTCTCAATATATTACAAAGTTAAAGGCGTGCGTGTTCTAACCCAGCAATTCCACTTCCTATAGTCCCTTGAACTGTGGATCTTCAAACCAGAGACCTTGTGTCCTTTAAGGGTGTGTGAAAGCTTTCCAATGCATACCAGGGCATGGAGAAAGAAATCCGTTTTAAACTTTCAGTTTTTATGTCTATTCTTCCTAAAAGTGATCTACCTAAAAGCATACCTACTCCATTCACTCTCAGGTTCATCCTCCCCCCCCCTTTTTTTTTTTTGCAGTACACGGGCCTCTCACTGTTGTGGCCTCTCCCATTGCGGAGCACAGGCTCCGGACGCGCAGGCTCAGCGGCCATGGCTCACGGGCCCAGCCGCTCCGCGGCATGTGGGATCTTCCCGGACTGGGGCACGAACCCATGTCCCCTGCATCGGCAGGCGGACTCTCAACCACTGAGCCACCAGGGAAGCCCCATCCTCCCCTTTTACAAACACCCTGCCCAATTTACAATGTTCAGAACATTGAATTACCAAAGCAAACCACTCCAGAGCTCTTTTCCCTTTGCTACAATAACTAGCAACAGGGGCTTCCCTGGTGGCGCAGTGGTTGAGAGTCCGCCTGCCGATGCAGGGGACACTGGTTCGTGCCCCGATCCCGGAAGATCCCACATGCCGCGGAGCGGCTGGGCCTGCGAGCCATGGCCGCGGAGCCTGTGTGTCCGGAGCCTGTGCTCCGCAACGGGAGAGGCCACAACAGTGAGAGGCCCGCGTACAGCAAAAAAAAAAAAAAAAAAAAACTAGCAACACCCCAACGGAAACAGCTATGTCAACCTGGGTACCAGAGTGGGTATAATGTTCAGCAGAGCCCCAGCTAATCTAAGATGGCATGTAGGATGAGAGATCATTAAACCTTGTTTTAAGCCACTGAAATGTAGGGGTTGTTTGTCACTATAGCATAAATTGCCTATCCTGAGTGATACAGAGACATGACCCTGCTCACTCTAAACTTTATTTTGGTGACTTGCTCCTGGTGTAGAAACCTCCAGGGCACCAAACAAAACAGCAGTTTGAAATATTGGTTTCTTCTTTAATGATTGACCAATGCACCATAAACCAAAGTCTTTTTTCTGGCTCATACATGTTTCTTTTAAGATAGAGAAGCCAAGTGTTAGGAACGGGATATTTTGGCACATGTTGGGATGTTGTGAATTTAAATTGTGGTGTAAGAAGATGGGAGAGATAACATTCATTTAATGACTTCATCTCTTCAGTCTCTCTCCTATAGCCAAAGAATTCTTGAGGAAAAGTCCCTTAAGAGTGGTGCAAGGAAAACATTAGTAGGAAATAATGCCAAAAAGGCTCTTTTCACATATTTAAATGTCATTAACTTATATAGGCTAGTCTCAAAATCCTAGGAAGTACCCTCATCTGAAAAGAAATGAGTCTTTGAACAGCTGAAGCAAGACAAGTTAATGTTGCTGCTTCATTTAAAAGAAAGTGGAAAGATATTCAGGACCACCTAATGTTTCAAAATATATTACATGAAATTTAGGGATGACAATTTTATGGCAATCCTTCAGATTGAGTGTAGGTTGTTTGTTATAAACTTACTGTGCTTGTCACTACCTGTGTGAGTGTTCAAGGTACTTTTCCAGGCCTTGGTTTCCTCGGCTATAAAATGAGGATAATTAGGGTAGCTGCCTGACAGGGTTGTTATGAGAGACAGAGCAGTGAACATTTGTAGAGCACTTGGACCAGAGTAAAAGCTATTTTCTATTAAACAATAAATAAATTAGTGAATAAATATTCCACGAGGTAGTTAAAGCATATTTAGCAAATTATATTATGAATTCTTTATACCACTTACATAATTATATAATATAAATTATGTAACATTATATAAGATGATCTGATATCACCTTATAAAATATTTATTTCTAATTCCCATTAAAATGTGGTTCAATGTATTTACAGCAGATATACCCTTATTTTTATTAAATCAAGAGGAAAAAGTTTAGATATGTCTATTGAGATCATTAAAGTTATTTCTAATTTTTTTACATAATTCTTAATTATTTCCAGAACGTAAAACCAGAGTTCAATACACACACACACACACATACACGCACACACACACACTCACTTTCTTACCAAAAGAAATCCCACATCATTGTTTATCTTTGCTTCACACGTAATTTTGGCTGCATATTATGTTGTGTTAGTTCAGATTAAGGAATGAAAGGCTTCATTATTGTCCTACTTTATATTATGACATGAAAAGAATAATTTATGTTAGAACCACATCACATTAACCCTGTCTTCTTCTATTAGTCTGTTTTACAAGGTGCATTTTTATTTTTTCACTGGCTTTTATAATATACCTTGAAATGTGTATTAACATATATTTGATTTTAAAATTTAAACTCACACTTTCTGACAGAAAGTTTAATTTGGCTGATAGATTTGCAAATTAAATTTCACGTTGTCATTTTCAATGAATTGAATTAGATAAAACTATAGTTCTAAGATTCTGATGAAAATCTTTAAAACATGAGATTATAGCATTTTATTAAAAATTACAATTAGCAAAGCTGTACTGAAATTAACAATATATTTATTTTCCCAAAACTTTCTGGTTATATTGAGTTAAACAAGATGCTTCTAAGTAAAAGATCAACAAATACAATTAATAGTTTTTCCATTGGACTGCTAACCTTTTTGGTATATTTCCCAGAAGCAGAGAAAGTGAATGATTATAATATCCATATAACAAAATATTTTGTAAGTCAAGTTGTTTCCAAATCTTTGCATTCAATAAAATTGAATGCAGACATAATTGAGTTGCCGGATCATTAACTTTTATGATAGATTACATTATTTTTATAGTATAACTTATCATAAGTTCAAATAATTGACATAGTTTTAGAGAAACACTCCATTCACTTTTCCATGTGAACAAGATTTTCAGCAGCTTCAGCTATAACAATAAAAAGCAGTAACAGAACTGATGCTAAATTCATATCTTTCTATCAATAAATGTTATTTTTGATGGTTATATAAACTGAAAAAACACTCAAGTATATCTTATCAAATATGTTTCTAATAAAATTTTAACATTTATTCTTGATAAGTATTCACCAAAATAATTATGTGCCTTGACCAATTTTGTGCTACTAATGACAGTGCTAATAACTCAATTCAGAATAAAATGTTTTAACTTTCCAAGCATTTTGTTCTCAGAGAAAAAATGTTTTAAAATTTTGATTCATATTTTATTATATCATATTTCTTGTTATAGAGAAATATGATAGGGCGATTGAGAAAATATTTTTCAAACATCAAAAAATACATTAGGATAAATCTCTGTGAAGTAGAATGGAAATGTGAGTTCAAGGTGAAGAAAAAACAATGTACAATTTCAGACTACTATTGATATACGATAGTGCTTTTTATATTTCTTTCTATTGATGGCAGAGTCTATCAACCTGCTTTGACATTTGAACAGCTGCATTTTATTGTATTTTCCTTTTTTAGTACTTTGCTCTTTACACTTACAACCCAATATATCTTATTTGAGCCTTAAAATAGCATCCACATTTTTCTGAAGAAAACACTAGGGCTCTGAGAGAGAGTTGCCTCCATGACAAGGAAGAGGCAAAAACGAATGCCCACTCAAGTCCACTGGACCCTAAATGCCACTAAGCCACAGCTCTTCTGCCTCCCATGCCAAAATGTTTGTTTGATGAAATTTGTTGTAAGCAGACTCTTTGGTATGGAAAGCAAAATAAAAAATTCTTCTTCTGTCTGACATCTGCCAATTCGTTAACTTTCTCTGTCTCTTTTAAAAATGATGTTCAAAAATGCTCATAAGGAGACTATTAGAACTTTAAAACTGTCTATTGCCATTGTAATAGTCATACTTATGGGGCTCTGCTATGCACATAAACCAGGCACGTTTTTATAGCCAGAAATAATTTACTGCCTAGTGTTTGCTAGTAAATCTGAGCGAATGACAATCCTAAATGTGTCTTGTCAGGAAGTAAACCATTCAGCTGCAAGAAGGGCACTTTATCTATAAATAAAGGCACCCACCTTAGCATCAAGATGAATCTCCATGATAAGTTCCTTTCTTTTGGCTTCTATTCCATTGTGAGTGGGAGCATTCTGGGGAGAAGCGTAGAAGCCCTTTGATTTTGCTATAGTTCTCCAAGATTCCAAGCTCATCGCTATTTGGAATGAAGGTCTCACAATGAGCTTTCTACCTGTCCAGAGATACTTTTTCTTTATTTATTTTTAGATTCTGCAAGCTCTGGAGTCTGGGATCTCTGTATTTACTGTTTTGGTCTTTTGCCTGAGGCAATTTTGTTTTCATTCTTCAGTAGTTTCAACCTACAGAAATCGACTTGAATGTTAGGCTTAATTCAAAAAGAAACATCAACATGTGGCAGCAGCTTCTTTCTGGAATTCCCCTCTTTCCTTAGACTGAACAACTAGCTGTACTCTAAAATATCAATATTTACAATAAACCAAAAATCACGCCATTTGCCACTATTCAAATTTGAAATGAAAAATCTTAAATATTATCTTTAAAATGTGCAAGGAATGACATAGTTTGTCAAGATTATTTTAGGGGATACAAAAATCAAAAAAGTTGCTTTAAAGAAATTCTTACACATGTGCACGTGGAGAAATGTAAAAGAACATCATTCTAACATTGCTTGAAATAAGGAAAACTTAGGAAAAAACTTAATATTCATCAACAGGAAAATGATGAACCAGATGTATATGACAACATGAATGAATGTCAAAAGCATAATGCTGATAACAAAGAAATATCATTTATATAAATGTTTTAACCAGCAAAACATTTAAAACTATTGAAATATATTGTTTAGCCAGAAAATATAGAATAAAATTTTAAACCATTCATGGAATTAATAAACATCAAATTCATGATAGAGGTTAACTGTTGAGAGGGAGAGAGAGAAAAATGAGATTGAGGGGTACACAGGGGCTTCAACCAAATCTGTAATTTTCTTTCTTATTTAATAAATCTAAAGCAGTTCCAGCTGAATGTTAGAGCTGTTAAAACTTCTTAAATCTGGGAGGTGGGCATAAAGGTCATCATATATTTATCTGTATATTTGAATGATCTCATAATAAAAATAGCTAAAAGTAAAAGACAATATGTAAAAGAAAAACAGGAATACAATGTATCCTAAAATGGCAGAGAAAAGAATTTTTAAAAATATCAATCCAATAGATCATAGGGAAAAAGAAAAATAAAATTCAAAAAATGATACAGTAAATAAAAAACACAAAATAAGATGGTGGACGTAAGTTTAAATAATCACAATATATGGAAAGAGAATAAACTCACTATTAAAATACAAAGATCCTCAGATTTTTTTTTTTTAAGCCAGGGATGTATGGTTTACAAGAGACACACCTCAAACAAAAGAACACAGAAAGGTTAAATATTTTTAAAGAGACAAAATATACAAGCAAATTTTTTCCTAAAGAAAGTGATTGTAGCAATATTAATGTTAGATAAAATGGAATTTAAGGCAAAAGGCAACAATGGGGATAAAGAGAGAAATACACAATTGAAAAGAATATTTCCCTAAGAAGATTCAACAGCCATGAATTTGTGTGCATTTAAGGTATATACAGAAAGCAAAAACCTAACAAAAGTATAACATGATGTTGACAAACCACAATCATGGAGAAAGATTTTATCTCATCTGTATGAGAATATGATAAATCGAGTGACTTCCCTACTCCCAAAACCTTAGGATACAGAAAATTTAAACAACCAAGTCAGTATTTATATTTCACAAATATATATATAATTCTACAAAAAACAAAAACAAAACAACAAAGAAACGAAGAGTATATGTTCTTTCAAGTGCGTGTAGAACAATGCCAAAAAGTTAGCACAGGTTAGCTTTCAAAAGAAGTCTCAATAAATTCCAAATCATCACACAAATCACATTCCATTACTACAATAAGATTAAATTAGAAAACAATAAAATGATAATTTTAAGTAGTAACATATGTTTGAAAACTTTTTAAAAAATATACTCTTAAAATAAGGAGAAAGGACTCTCAGGTCCGTCCACTCCAATTCGTAAAATATTAAAGCTAGCTCTGAGCTTTAAGCTCCACCTCAAATAGTGGCAGTAACACAAAGAATCCACTAGATGTCAGTGTTACCTTATACTATTTATTCTCATTTGCCCACATGTTAAAAGTCAAATTGCGCCAAAGACCACCCAGTCCAACGAATTAGATTTCAGACCCAGTTCTAGCCCTTTTAGGTTTGATTCAAATATCTAATAATGAGGAAATAATAATACCTATAGTGAAAAATTTTAACGTGCTATATGCAAATGTAAATTTTTATCACAGAATAGTTTACTAAATCTCTTTCTGTATATTTTCCATGAATTATTATTTAGCTTGCTAAAGCAGTTTTGCATAATTTTATAAGCCTTTTAAGAGACAAAGACAAAAAGCATTTCCTATTGCTTGGGAAGAAAATCCCTCTAAATTGTCTTCAATTCGTATTTGTATGTTCATCTTAGAAATACAGCCCTGTGACAAAATTAATACTAATATTGAAAGAGATCTTGAGAAACCATCTATTCTAACTGCCTGCATCTTAGAAACTGACAAATGGGGAACTATTCTATTTTTAAAGACTGCTGGAAAGGAAATCATCAGTCAGGAAGTTCTTCTTCCCGTCTAATCTAAGTCCTTCCTGGTGAAACTTAATTCCATTTCCTCTAGCATGAGCCTTTCCAGTGAGGATGAAGGAATAAGCTGCCCGCCATCCTCATGTGGAGAACAAACCTTCACATCCTGGAGTATGTGTGTATTAGGCTCTCCTGAACTACAAAGTAGATCTCAACAAGCAAGGCAGCAGCAGCATTGTAACGTCAGGTAAAGTCATCCGAGACCCAAAGTTATTGTGTTAAAAGAGACTCTCTAACAAAAGCCTTTTGTGATGTAAAGAGACCTGACCTTGAAGTAAAGAGATATGTGTTATCTCCCCTGTACTCCACTAGCTTTCTGGGTTACCTTAGGAGACTGGGTTAACGAAAACCATGATTGAGCACTTACTATGAGCAAGGTTTTCAATCAATTCTTAAGGTTTAATCTATTCTTAAAATTCTTACAACAGGCCTGCAAGGTAGGATGGATTAATATCATCATTACTATTATGATTATAACCGTTTCCAAAGAAAGAAACTGAGGCTCAGGACTGTTAATTACTGTGCCCAAGAGCTCACAGCTGGTAGGAGACAGAGCTGGGCTTTTTCAGTTCTGTCCGATTCTGAGGCTGTGGCTGTACAGCATACCTCTGTTCTTCAAGTTCTTCAAGCTTAACAGTGATGGGCTCTACCGACAGAAACATAGAAGGAAGAGCGTGGAAAGGGGTTCCTCATCCAAGTCACTGCTCCGCTCTTAACCTTAACACGGATCATTGAAAGTTAACATTGTGTGAGTTAGTATGGGATGATCAGATATTCTGTTGCTACACTATGGACAGAGATTCTAAATCAAGTGAAGTTGAGGAACCTTCTGCTCTGTCTTTAAAAGTAAGAAATATTCACAATCATTTGGGGTGTCAAATCTGTCCCTAGCTGAAGTCAGGGAATGCACTAGGAGGGGTCATTCTTCCAAGTAAGTCCTGACCAATTGTGAACGTTGATGATTAGGTGGTTCTCTGCCTCTGCAGTGCAGACCCCTCTTTTCTCCCACCTTCCTTCCCTCCTTCCCTTCCTTCTTCCTTTCCTTCTTTCCTATTTCCTTCCCTTCCTTCTTTTCCTTTTTCTTCTTTTCTTTTTGCCTTTCTTTTCTCGCCTCTTCCTTTCTTTTTGAAACAATCAGAAGTGGGGTAGGGGCAGGGTGGGGAGGTAGAAATGGGTGAGGGGGGTCAAAAGGTACAAACTTTCAGTTATACAATAAGTAAGTTGCTGGGGATGTGATGTACAGCATGGTGACTGTAGTTAATGATACTCTATTGTATACCTGAAAGTTGTTAAGAGAGTAATAGTAAAATTCTCATCACAAGGAAAAAAATTTCCAACTGTGTGAGGTGATGGATGTTAACTAAACTTACTGTGGTGATCATTTTGCAATACAGACATATCAAATCATTATGTTGTACACCTTAAACTAATACAATGGTATATGTCCATTTCATCTCACTAAAACTAGAAAACATTTTCAATTACAGCACAACAATACATTCATTAGAAGAAAAATTAAACAGCATAGGTATATAGAAGGTTTAAAAAAGATGAAAGTTCTCACTTGCTATCTCTCCACCCCTTCTCTCCAGGTGGTAACCACTGATAATAGTTTGATGTGTATCCATCAGGGCGTTCTCTATTTACAAAGAAAAAGGAAGGAGAGAAACAGAGAGAAGGAAGAGAGAAGGGAGGGAGTTATTTTTACAGAATTGGGATGATATTGTTCATTTTGTTCTGTAGCCTGCTTCTTTAACACGCAACTATCTCATAGACATCTAATTTTATACTTTGTTTCAACAGGTGCGCAATATTTGTTAACATAGATGTGCCTTAATTGGTTAACCATTTCCCTATCCATAAACGTGTAAAGGGTCTCAAATTTTTTCCCTATTCCAAACCATACTACACTGAAATCGTGGCCCATGTATCTTTATTCACTTAATGTAAATATTTCTAGGGGCAGGTTTCTACAAGAGGGATTGCTGGGTCAAAGGTTCGGCTATTCAAGTTTTCATAGGCCCTGTCAAGTTGTCCTTCAAAACCTCTGGGAAGTTACATGTGTACCAATTATTAGTTTAGCTTTTTTTCCTTTTTCTTTGTAACTCTTTACATGAATTAGGAACCATTCTTACTTTCACAGACCAAGCAAATAGGAATGATGAACAGAGAATATGCAATATGCAAAGGCTTCAGGATCACTATTTAAGGATACTTCCCACATTTTTCTAACAATATTTGTGAAATTGTTGCTTTATTTTAGGAGGGGGAGTGGTAAGCATGAGGTTGGTTTGTTTCTTGGCTTTTTTTTTTTTTTCCGAAAGACTTTTGTTTTGTTTTGTTTTTTGCGGTACGCGGGCCTCTCACTGTTGTAGCCTCTCCCGTTGCGGAGCACAGGCTCCGGACGCGCAGGCTCAGCGGCCATGGCTCACGGGCCCAGCCGCTCCGTGGCATGTGGGATCTTCCCGGACCGGGGCACGAACCCGTGTCCTCTGCATCGGCAGGCGGACTCTCAACCACTGTGCCACCAGGGAAGCCCAAGACTGTTTTTTAAAGAGCAGTTTTAGGTTCAAAGCAAAACTGAGGGAAAGGTACAGAGATTTCTCATATACCTCCTCCCCACACTGCTCCCCCATTATCAACCTCCCGCACAAGAGCAGTACCGTTTGTTACAATGGATGAACCTACACTGCCGCATTATAATCACCCAGTCCATAGTTTACATTAGGGTTCTCTGCTGGTGTTATCCATTCTATGAATTTGGATACATGTAAAATGACATGTGTCCATCATTATAGTATCATACAGAGTATTTTCACCGCCCTGAAAATCCTCTGTGCTCCACTGATTCATCCCCCTTCTCCAACCCCTGGCAACCATTGTTTTACTGTCTCCAAAGCTTTCCCTTTTCCTGAATATCATTTAGTTGGAATTATACAGTATGTAGCCATTTCAGACTGACTTCTTTCACTTAGTTATGTGCATTTAAGGTTCCTCTGTGTCTTTTCTTGGGTTGATAGCCCTCCCCTCCTTTTTTTTTTTTTTTTTAGTGCTGAATAATATTTCATTGAATGGCTATATAATAGTTTATCCATTCACCTACTGAAAAACACCTTGGTTGCTTCCAAGTTTTGGCAGTTATTAACAAAGCTGCTATAAACATCTGTGTACAGGTTTTTGTGTGGACATAAGTTTTCAACTCTTTTGGGTAAATACCAAGGAGACTGATTGTTGCCTTGTATGGTAAGAGCAGACTTAATTTTGTAAGAAACGACCAGACTGTCTTCCAAAATGGCTGTCACTTTGCATTCCCACAAGCAATAAATTAGAGTTCCTGTTGTTCCACATCCTCATCAGCATTTGGTGTTGTCAGTGTTTCAGATTTTGGCCATTTTGATAGGTGTGTACTGGTATCTCATGGTTATTTTAATTTGAAATACCATGATGATATATGATGTGGAGCATCTTTTCATGTGCTTATTTGCCATCTATATATCTTATTTGGTGACGTGTCTGTTAAGGTCTTTGGCCTATTTTATTATCAGGTTGTTTTCTTATCAGAGTTTTAAGAGTTCTTTATATATTTAGGATATCAGTCCTTTATCAGATGTGTCTTTTCCAAGTATTTTCTCCCACTCTGTGGCTGGTTTTCTTATTCCCTTGACATTATTTTTCACATAACACAAGTTTTTAACTTTAACGAAGTCCAGCTTATCACTTATTTTTGTGTGTGTGTGTCATGCTTTTAAGGTCGTATGTAAAAAGTCATTGCCTTACCCAAGGTCATCTAAGTTTTCTCCTATGTTATTTTCTAGGAGTTTTGTAGTTTTGCATTTTACAGTTAGGTCTATGATCCATTTTGAGTTAATTTTTGTGACGGGTATGAGGTCTCTGTCTAGATTCATTTTTTTGCTTATTGATGCCCAGTTGTTCTAGTACCATTAGTTGAAGGGGCTGTCTTTTCTCTATTGTATTGCCTTTACTCCTTTGTCAAAGATCAGTGGACTCTGTATATGTCTGGTCTAATTCTGTGCTGTATATTCAGTTACACTGATCTATTTTGTCGCCAGTACTACACTGTCTTGATAACTGTGCTTTATGGTAAATCTTGAAGTCAGGATGCGTCCATCCTCCAATTTTCCTTCTTCAGTATTGTGTTGGCTCTTCTGGGTCTTTTGCCTCTCCATATAAACTTTAGAATCAGTCTGTCAATATCCACAAAATAACTTTCTGGAACTTTGATTGGGGTTGTGTTGATAAGCTGGGTAGAACTGACATCTTAACAATGTTGTTGGCTTCTTTTTTTTTAATTTTGAGGTAATATTCGTATAGAATGAAGCTCACATATCTAAAGTGTACAATTCAATAAGTTCTGGTAAATGTAACTGACACTATTTATGTCACCTCAGAAAGTTCCTCTATATCCACTTCCAGTAAATCCCAAATCCCATGAATATCCTCATACACATTTTTTTCTGGACATAATTTTCGTTCCTTTGAGTAAGTATCTAGGAGTAGAATTACTGAGTGATGGTATAGTTGTATATTAACTTTATAAGAAATTACCATACAGGGGGTACTATTTTATATTCCCACTAACACTGTATGAAATTTTTACATTGCCAGTCTCCCAGGTTGGTAAGTCTCGCCATTTGGTATGAAGCGATATATTATCATGATTTTAATTTGCAATTTTCTGACAATTAGTGATGTTTGAGATTTTACTCTTGTAGGTATCTTTTCTTTTTTGAAGTATATGGTCAAATGTTTTATCCATTTTAAAATTCTTGTTTGGTTTTTAATTGTTGATTTGTAGGAGTTCTTTATGTATTCTCTATGTAAGTTTTTTCTCAGATATGTGTGTTATATTTTCTCACAGTCTGTGGCTTATCATTTTACCTTATTAATGGGTCCTTTAGATAATCAGAAGTTTTTAAATTTTGGTAAAGTCCAATTTATAAATTTTCCTCTTATATTTAGTGTTTTTGTCTCCTCATAAGAAATTTTTGCTGACCCATGGCCTCAAAGATAGGCTCCTATGCTTTCTTCTAGAAACTTTCTAGTTTTAGCTTTTAGGTTCAAACATAAAATTCATCTCAGTTTCTGTATCTGGTGTGAGGTAGGAGCTGTGAGCTCATTCGTTGAGTCTATATTTGCTGAATATTACTTGTTGGCCCAAAAGCATAATACTCCCTTATTTTCTTTTATTATCATTTTAATGTCTATAGGACCTGTAGTATCATTCTCTATTTTGTTCCTCATATTTATCATTTGTGCTTCTCTTTTTTTCATAATCATCCTTGGAGTTTATAAATTTTATTAATTGTTTTAAAGAAACAACTTTTGGCTTTTGGTAATTTTCCCCATTGTTTCCTATTTTATTGATTTCTGCTCTTATCATTTTTATTTCCTTCCTTCCTTTAATTTTTTCTACATTTTGTAGCAATTTAAAGTAAAAACTTACATCGTTGATTTTATATCTTTATTAAAATATAAGCATTTAGGGCTTCCCTGGTGGCACAGTGGTTGAGAGTCCGCCTGCCGATGCAGGGGACATGGGTTCGTGCCCCGGTCTGGGAAGATCCCACATGCCGCGGAGTGGCTGGGCCCGTGAGCCATGGCCGCTGAGCCTGTGCGTCCAGAGCCTGTGCTCCGCAACGGGAGAAGCCACAACACTAAAAGGCCTGCGTATCGCAAAAAAATAAAAATAAAAAAATATATATATAAGCATTTAAGGTTTTTTTCCCTCTCAGCACTGATTTTAGCTACATTCCACAAATTTTAATATGTTGTATGTTCCTTGTCATTCATTTTGAAGTCATTTCTAACTTCCCTTGTGTTTTCTTCTTTGACCCACAGTTCATTTAGCAGTCTTCAAGATATATTATTGTTCATTTCTAATTTAACTCTACTATATAAGAAAATAACTTTGTAAAATTTCACTCCTTTGAAATTTGAGACTTATTTTATGGCCCAGCATATGGTCTATCTTAATGAATACTCTATGTGAACTTGAAAAGAATATATATTCTGAAGTTGTTAGGTATAACATTCTATAAATGTCAAATAGGTTGAGGTGATTGATAATATTCAAGTCTTCTATGCTCTTGATTTGTCATCTAGTTGGTCTATCATTTACTGAGAGAGTAATATTAAAGTCTTTAACTATGATTGTGAATTTGTTTATTTCTCTTTTTAGTTCTATCAGTTTTTCTTCATGTATTTTGAAGGTCTGTTATTGACTCCATATGCATTTGGGATTATTGTGTCTTTCTGTTGAACTGATCTTTTTATCAATATGAAATGCCTTTAAATTCTAATAATGTTCCCTTGTGTGAAGTCCACGTTTGTCTTGGGTTAATATAGCCACACCATATTTCTCATGTCACAGTTTGCATGATATAACTTTTTATATTCAACCTGTCTCTTTATATTTAACGTGCATCTCTTAAAGATTAGACATGGTTGAATCTTGCCTTTTTATGCTATTTGGCAATATCTGCCTTTTAATTAGTATTTAGCTTATTTTATCTTGATATAGTTGAATTTAGGTTTATCATTCTGCTATCTATTTGTCCCATCTTTTTCCTTTGTATCTCCTTCCCTACATTATTTTGGATTAATCATATTTTTAAAACATTCACCTTAATTTCCCTGTGGATTTAACTCTACCTTTTTGTATTATTTAAATGATTTCTCTAGATATTATAAAATGCATTCTTAACTTACCACAGCCTACTTAGATTGGATATTTTACCCCTTTATGTAAAATTTAAAAATCCAGCAAAGGTAAAATTCCATTAATGCCCAGTCATATTATATATCGCTATATTATAAATACCAAAATACATTATAAATTTTGCTTTAAACAGTGAGTTCTTTTTTTCTTGCAGTTTTATTGAGATAAAACTGGCATAGAACACTGTATAAGTTTAAGGTATACAACATAATGATTTGTCTTACATACATCATGAAATGATGACTACAATAGGTTTAATGAACATCCATCATCTCATACAGATAAAACATTAAAGAAATAGAAAAAAATATTTTCTTTGTGATGAGAACTCTTAGGATTTACTCTCTTAACAGCTTTCATATAAAATACACAGCAGTGTTAATTATATTTATCATGTTGTACATCACATTCCTCGTACTTATTTATCTCATAACTGGAAGTTTGTACCTTTTGACCACCTTCATCCAACTCCTTGTTCCCCCATCCCCCATCCCCCACCTCTGGTAACCATAAATCTGATCTCTTTTTCTGAGTCTGTTTGTTTGTCTTTGTTTATTTTTGAAGTATAATTGACCTAAAACACTATGTTAGTTCCTGGTACATAACAGGGTGATTTGATATTTCTATACATTTCAAAATGATCATCACGATAAGTCTAGTTACCATCTGTCATCATACAAAGATATTACATAATTATTGACTATATTTCCCACACTATACATTTCATACCTGTGACTCATTTATTTGGTAACTAAAAGTTTGTACTTCTTAACCTCCCTCACCTATTTTTCTCCTCCTCCCACCCTCTTCCCCTCTGGCAACCACCTGTTTGTTCTCTGTATCTATGACTCTGTTTCAGTTTAGTTATGTGTGTTCATTTGTTTTTTAGATTCCACATATAAGTGGAATCACACAGTATTTGTCTTTCTCTGTCTGACTTACTTTACTTAGCATAATACCCTCTAGGTCTATCCATGTTGTCCCAAATGGCGAGTTTTCATTCTTTTCTTTGGTTAAGTAATATTCCTGTGAGTGTGTTTGTGTGAGACATCTTCTTTATCCATATATCTATCAATGAATGGATTCTTTTTTAATTAGAATAAAATTTTTTAATGTTTACCCACTTTTAAAATCCTATTTTTGGTACGTCTATTCTTTTGTTGATCTGAGTTTGTATCTGCTATTATGTCCTTTCAGCCTGAAAAGTTTCCTTTAACACATCTTTAGCAAGTCAGACTTTACCTTCATTTTTGAAGGATATTTTTTGCTGGATGTAGAATTCTGGATGGACTGAATTTATCATTTAGCACTTTAATGATATTGTTCCATTGTCTCTGTTTCCATTGTTTCTGTTGAAAAGTCAGTTATTATCTGTATCATTTTCCCCTTATGTGATATCTTTTCCTTCTGAGAACTTTTCAGGATTTTCCCTTTATCATTGGTTTTCAGAAATATGGCTAACCAGTGCCTAGATGTGGTTTTCTTTGTACTTACTTTGTATGCAGTTTGCTAATCTACTTGGAGCTGTAATTTGATGTTTTTCATCAAATTTAGGAATTTTTCATCTATTATTTTTTCAGTTGTTTTTTCTCTTTCATTTTTTTTCTCTCCTCTTCTTCTGGAAAGCCAATTCCATGTATGTTACATTGTTTGATATTTTCCCACAGGACCCTGAAGTTCTTTTCACATACTTGTAAAACTTTTTTTCTCCCTATTCTTCAGATTGGATAGTTTCTATTGATGTCTTCAAATTTCCTGACCCTTTATACTGCTCTTAAGCCTATCTTGTGAGTTTTATACTAAATATTGTAATTTTCAGTTCTAGAATTTCCATTTGGCTCATTTTTGTGGTTTCCATTTCTTTGCTGTAATTTTCTATCTGTCTGCTTATTATAATTATCTTATCCTTTAGCCCTTAAACAAATATATTATAGCTGCATTAAAGTCTTTGTAACATCTGGGTCATCTCAGGTCATTTACTGTTTTGTCACATTTTCCTATTTCTTCATAGGTCTAGTAATTTTTTATTGTATACTGGACATTGTAGAGAATACATTATAGGCTCTGGTTTCTGTTATTTTCCTGTGAACAGTATTGAATTTTGTTCCATCTGCCAGTTAAATTGCTGACTGATCACCTTGAAATTGTAGAGGCTTGGTTTGATGCTTTGATGGGGTATGTTTCAGTTTTGTCATTAGTCCTAGGTCAAATTCCTTAATATGTAGTCTTTGTACCTAAGGCATAACTTTTCTAGAGTTTAAGTCAAAACCTTGAAAAATTACCAAAGTTGGCAGGACTCAAAATCTAAACTCTATCCTTTACAGTGACCAGGACCTGAAATCTCTATTCTGTTCTTTCAGTCTCCCAGCTGTGGTTTTCCACTGGGCTCCTCTAAGTCTCCCCTTCACATGTGCAGTTCAGGGGTCAGCCAAGGATTTGAGAGGATAATATAAGCAGATTTTGGTGTCTACTTCCTCTGTAGTCTCTCTTCTGGGGATTTTTACCCCTTAATTTCCAGTCACTGTGATAACCCCAAACTCCATTCTCTGAATTCTCATGCCAATAAGATGGTGTGCGGCTTTCTGCTTGAGTTATAGTTGTCCTGTAACAGGTGGACTATAGAGTACGCTCAGGAAAATCGATAAACATATTGATCTTATCCAGTGTGGTTTCTTATTTCAAGGATAAAATTCCCTCCAGTTTCTGCCTGCTTTGGTATCTGACCATTTAAAGAGTTGTCTTTTAATATTTTATCCAGAGTTTACAATTGCTATCTATAGGAAGGATAGTCTGACAGAAGCTATTCCACCATGATTAGAACCAGAACATACACAGACAACTTTTTCATTTGATTTCACCTAAGTGATAGCTGCCTTCTACACTTGCAGCAAAGATTATTTGAAATTTGGGGATGAGCCTTTCATGTTTGAATCACTGGCTTCCACTTCTATATCATCATTGCTTTACTAAAATGTAAGTGCACCAAAGAAACAGATGCTTGCCTTTCTTGAGACAATTTCAGATGAAGTATTATGTCTGCTTTTGTATAATTTAGTAGGCGTAATAGAGACTTAGGACCTCAGCCTTCTAAAACTCTTCAGCCTGAAAGGTGTGATTTTACTGTCTATGTGGCCTCCTAGTTTCACAAATAATCCTTTGAAAACATCCTCATGAGTGACCATTTATGTAAATAAAGGAAACCTCTGTTTTAATTAGTTTTACTGGGTATACTGGACAAATTAAGGGAAAGAGAGCCAGGTAAAAGAATTTAGTGTGCTGGGAAATGTGGAGTGTTTATTTTGTAGGATATGGTTTATAGATTCCTGGTTGGAATGGCCCATACCATGAGAGTTCCGGGTGGGTGCCATGCCACACAGGAAACAATTGTAGCCTGCTCCTGGGAGTGAGCCAGAGAGCTAACAAATTCAGTGTGCATTGAAATGCTTCATCAACACGCCTTCTGCAGGGCCTGCCCTCTCTGCTGGGTCACTGACCTTTATAAGTGCACAGTCATGGCCACCGCCTGACAGGCATGAAAAGAAGACAGACAATGGATGAGAAGGAGACATGCACAGAGGGGGAAAATGCACTCACTCAAGGGATTTACTGGTCAGGGATGTCATGTCCTATGTCTAACTCCAGGATGCAAGCGACAGTGTTTAAACCATGCATATCAGACTGAATAAGTATAAGGAATGATTATCATCAACATAAAAATATCCCTGAGAATCACGATCAGTTTTATGTCAGCACAGAACAATGTAGAAAGTTGCTCTTTGCTATAAAGATTTTCACCAAGTTCTAAAAGCTTTAGATCATTTAAATTGATTAGAGCATCATACAGCCTGATTTCAAAGACACTCCAGACTTCAGAGACAGCATCATATAGTGGCTTGCAAGTGGGGAAAAAAAATTGAATTTGGGTCCTGAGTTCATCACAAAGTAGCTGTGTAGCCTTGAGCTACTTGCAGCAAACCACCATTCTTCATCTGTATATCAAGTAGTTGTACTTCTAGTATGATGATCCCATTTCCCTGATATCTATGTTTACTGTCCCTTTGCATTCTCGATGATTCCTACAGCTTCTTATTCGGGAAGTTTAAAAACCATGCTAACACAGTGATTTTCAAAACAAGTCCCTGGAACCCTAAATGTTCCCTCAGTTCAATAAGTTGTCCTAGTATTATTTTACATATTAGAATTGCATGTTGGCTTGTATTTATTTTTATTTTATTTTAAAAGGGGTCCATTACTAGGAGGAAAGAGCATTTGAAAATCCATTCTCAAGGATGTTCTTTCTACCTCCAAAGACCTATAATTCTTTGTAATGAAAAAGGAATGCATAAATGTGTACCCCTTATTCCTTTTTTTTTTTTTTGTGGTACGCGGGCCTCTTACTGTTGTGGCCTCTCCCGTTGCGGAGCACAGGCTCCGGAGGCGCAGGCTCAGCGGCCATGGTTCACGGGCCCAGCCGCTACGCGGCATGTGGGATCTTCCCGGACCGGGACACGAACCCCCGTCCCCTGCATCGGCAGGCGGACTCTCAACCACTGCACCACCAGGGAAGCCCCTGTACCCCTTATTGATAAACATTTTTCAGAGGCTTCTGTCAGTGACATTAAATGACCTAACATTCCTATTGATTCTTGACCAAAACACTATTCTGACAGAGAAATAATGTACTACAGATGCATATGGAAACACACACGTGTTCTGAGAAGCCTAATCTGGAATGGGAACACTGTCCTGGCTTGCATGCACCCCCTCCGCACTGAAAAGATAGTCCCACAGAGTGGTGGTGTCAGCTGTTCTGTCCATATTTCATGGTCTCTAAGTCCTACTGCCCTCATCTGGTTACATCTGCCTAAGAGCATCTTTAAAATGGCATCTTGTCTGGCATTCCACCCCTAAGCATCTAAGAACCCATATTGCTTCTTGAGGAACCTCTCCTGATTATCAGTGTTTCGGGGAAAGTAATCTAACTTTAACACTAACTGAACCTGAACATATTTACATGCATAAATTTGCAGAAAGAATAAGCGTATGATGTAGTTCAAAGCCAATACAAGTGATTTCTCTTATTGATCATCAAGAAGTAATCTTTCTCTCTACTCCCTTCTATAAATACAAGGTAACTAAAGAGGTAATGTGTGTGAACAATCTGCAAGTGTGTTCCTAAATCCAAAGTGCATATCTGATATTTGTAGTAGTTTTCCCTCCAGAACCTACTCCCTTATGTGGTAGCAATTAATTTTATTCCCACTTTGTAAAAGTAAAGAAATTTAATCCTGGAGAGAATGACATCAAAGTTCATTTTAAGTTGTAGATAATTGTCCTTCACTGCTGAAGAGACTGAACTCTCTATGAGAGAACAGAAGTATCTGATTAGGTGTTCAGGGGAAAGCCTTGTCCATCTTCTGGAAGAAGTGGGTGATACTTCCTTGTGAGTCTCTAAGCCTGTGTGGTTGGAATAACTGTTCCCGAGGCTTCATGAGAAACACTGGAAGAGCAATTATTGTGTTTATTATGTTTATTCCCCAAATACAAAGGTGCTGGACTACCCTCTAGGAGTTTTAATTTTGTTGCTTAAAAACTCACGTATCATTCACATAGCCTAAAATATCACAGAGTCATATGCTGAATGCTGCACAGTTAGGTTTTTTAGATGTGTTTTTATTTCTTGATTTCTCTATTCCTTTTTAAAGGTTTGCTCACTGAGGAGAGGGGAGCACATTTAAATGTAATAGAGGCGACTGTTAGAATTTTGAGGGAAGTAAGTGAACTCACCCCACCCATTTCATCAGAAGAAGCTTCCTGTGTGAGGTGGGATTTGAGTCATATTAATTTGTCCCAGACCACACCAAAATTAAGCTGTTCACGTCCGAAACATTCCATGAATTCAGTTGCGAGGAGGAATTTGTTCAGCCATGTTATGGATTCATATTCCTCTCCTCTCCCAAGAAGGTCTGGGTGTCCTTATAAGGGAGAACGCCTCTGTTTCCCACAGTGTGGAGAGCTAAATAAATACTCTCTCACAGTCAATACAGAGGTAACTTTTTTTTTTTTAATGGATTAAAAAAAAAAAAAAGCAGTTCTGAGAGTCCATCACTGTTTCAGCATCCCCATTCAGAGAGGGGGCTTTTGTCTCTCTCTCAGTGGGAGCTGCCATTTTAATGGGGCCTCCAGCAGGGCCTAGTTTGATGATGTGAAGTAGGCCTGGAAGAATTGAGGAATTTTTTTTAAATTTAGGTTTTGGTTAATTTAACCATACTGGCTTTCAGAAGAACTGAAATTTAAAAAGTGAATCTGTGGTAAATGTCCCTCCAAAGCTACTACAAGATAATTTCAGCAATTTCTCATTTATGATGTTCTTTCATGTGAAAACCAATCCCTTGAAGTTCTAATAGACATTACCCCCTCACACCTCACAGCCCCCATCTGTGTGCAAAGATGACAATTAGGAGAAGAATTCATTCTTTAAAACATGCCTACATATACACACATAAACTGGACACCAACATGCACTTCTAAGTGCTAAATGAAAACATCTTCCAAAAATTGCCTTTAGCCGATTGGTGATGCCAAGCCAGGATTGGGATGAGTTTGTGGTAATTCTGGGGTTTCCCTTTGGCCTGAGTTGGGAGCACAAAGGTACAGAGAGTACTCCCCCCCCACCCCCACAGGGATTCCAACCTCCCAAAGCACACTTTCTAGATAAAACTTGCTCTCAGTAACCAGGCCTGAGGCTGCCGAGCCAAACTGGCCTGCGGGCCGCTTTCCGCGGTCCCTACCTCCGGACCTGCTCTGTCCCTGCTAGGCCCCCGCCCCGCGGCCCCAAGGCCACACACTGGCTGCTCCTGGCAGCTGCGCCCAGATGCCAACCGCTGGAATGTGTTTTATGTTCCCGAGTCTCTGCCTGGCTGGCCTGGGGGAAGGCGATTCCCTGGCCTTGCCTGCTTCAGCGCCGGGCGGCGGCAGCAGGGTAGCTGATGAGCCTTCACCCTTCTGTGAACAGTTTGTCTGCACCAATTCCGTGCAGGATGCACACACTGAGCTCCTTTGTAGGGCTACAGGACCATGGTTGTCTTCGGCCTAGATTTGTTTAGTAGTAGATGGCTGACTACACGGGCTTGCTGTGCCATCTGAGTACCTGGGTATTTCTGCGTGTGTGCAGGTATGTGAGCTCAGGTTCTTACATAAATGGGCTCACTCTTTGCAGAAACGAATGAATGGGTGAATGGGTGAATGAACGAAAGAGTTTTTTAACTGTTTTTTGGAATTGATGCATTTCCGAAAAAAAAAGCAAGTATCTGAGAAAGTACAGCAGACCTATGTGTTGTCATAACATATCTATGATTCCATTATTGGGGAATTTATGTGAAGATATCTTACAGTCAAGCAACCAGCAAACAAGAAAGCACTCCTTGATTGAGCTGAAGGGGGCGGGGAATTGTCCCCACAAAATAATTTGAAATTCAGCTCTGCATTTTTCCCAATAACTGTTGTCTGGGGGATGAGAGTGGGAATGGAAAAACCCAAATCAGTCTTAGGGCCGGGGTTTTTGGAAGTGACGGCAAAGTTTTGCAAGCGGTCCCTGGTTTGTGTTTGTCTCAGAAATGCAGTTTTAATTTGTCATATAGAATAAAATTCAATGTTACATCATCGTAGCTATTTGAAATATTGATTCTGATTTATTTGTTGAGGGGTTGGGTTGTCTGGGGGGAGTTATTCTTATTTTTTTATTTTGTTTCAATGGCAAGTTGATCCAAAGGCTCTCCTGCCGGCCAATGTAGTCCTTAGGATGTAACAAAAAGTATGAGACCTTACAACACCAGGAGCTTGGGTGATGATAAAAAAATCATTTTGTCTCCCTTTACCTTTTCTATGCTTCAAATAGACAATGATAATAGCAGATTCAAGAACCTAGGAAACATGTGAGCCAAGGATGAAAAGTCAGGTGCTGAAGAACCAGTTTTAAATACAATTCGTTTTTGGAGAAGACCTGAAAAATGCACATCCACTTACGGTACTTTTACAATCTTGATAGCAGGTATGCTCTAACTTAAAAAAAAAATTAATTACAAATGTATTACTTTCTTATTCAAAAAAAAAAGAAAGAATATAATACAGAAATGTTTAAGATAAAAAGTACACATTACCCCATTCCCACTCCCCAGGAATAATCACTTACAAATCTATGAGTATCCTTCCAGTCCTTTTATACACACATGTATATAATACATATGTGTATATATAATAGGTATGCATGTATTACATATGCATGTATGTAATATATCTATATAGAGAAGATTTATCCCTTTTATTGGGATCTTGTTAAATATATTGTTCCATAACTTCCTTATTTTTACTCAAAAATATATATCATAGACAACCCTGCATGCCAGTATATACATTCTTTTTAGTGGTCTATAATATTCCAGAATACCAATATATGGTGGTTTATTTAGTCCTTCCTAGATTTATGGTCATTTAAGTTATCCCCAATTTTTTTTTTTTTTTTTTTTCTGTACGCGGGCCTCTCACTGCTGTGGCCTCTCCCGTTGCGGAGCACAGGCTCCGGACACACAGGCTCCGCGGCCATGGCTCGCGGGCCCAACCGCTGCGCGGCATGTGGGATCTTCCGGGATAGGGGCACGAACCCGTGTCCCCTGCATCGGCAGGCGGACTCCCAACCACTGCGCCACCAGGGAAGCCCTATCCCCAATTTTTTAGTAATGAAAATAATGCTGCCATAAACATCCTTGCATATACATCATAAAGTTTAAGCATATTGTATTTAGATGCAGTTGCCTGAAACTATCAGTTGAGCAGACAGAGGCAGCAAGAAGTGAAGTATAGGTGTTGCATAAAGTATAAGGCTGCAAATTGCAAAGCAGTTAGTTACAACTGGCTTATAGAAACAGAAAGTAGACTCATGAAAAGTTGCATTAGGGTGTGAAAGGTATCATTTTTCACAGTCATGAGACTCTTTGTTCTCACAGAATCTTCTTTCAGTATCATACCTGAAGATATGTAAAGTTCTGTCTCCAACTTTGTAACTAAACTGGGTTTCGTGGAATCTGATCTGCCATAATAATCAGACAGGAATAGTCATAAAGTACCCTGCAGATAAAAAGTCTTCAGAGGTTGCTGCAACCTGTAGCCATTTTCCCCTTATTTCTCAAGGTCTAAAATTAAAAATTAAAATTTATTTTTCCTTCAGTTTGATCTCCTCTCTATTTTACGTTATTTTATTGTATATATTTTAAAGATCCTCTTATATCTATATTAACTGGGTCTAGATTCATTCCTTTATCCATTCAATTATTGATATACATTGGAATATAAGAGAGCTCAGTAATCTTCAGTATTCTAGGAAAAAGTCATCACCACTTACCATCTGGGTCAATGAGTCCTTTTTATTCGTTAATGTTTATATTTTTAAGCCGGTTTACAAATAATTTCTAGAAATAAAAGGATAAGTTAAATGATTTTGTTAGAAATGTTAATAAGAATTTAAATACAGCAAATTCAAATTTATATTCCATATTTTCTTGCTTTTGAAGGTGTCTATGCCCAAAATGGGCACTGTCTTTAAAGTTCAACTAACTGTCCATCACTTGTTATGCAGGAGCCTGAATCGTATCTATACTGTAAATACTGATTCCAGACTTCAAATACCTCTTTAATAAGTGTTTACTTATCATTATTCCTGGTTCTTATTGTGTTTGGCATTATCAAAATGCAATACAGGTCTTGAACATATATAGCTAAGATAAAACTGGTCCATCCCATTGGTTTCTGCACTGGATAGAAACGGAAATTAACAGATTATTGTCTGCTATACTTGAAACCAAATGTCATATATTTCCAGGAATCATCCAAAATTTACAATGTTTAGCTGTCGTGGTTTGTGTATGAGTAGGAATACAAAGTATTAAGTTAGTTTCAGTGAGCCTCCAGTATAAAAAAGTATGGGGTCTTCAGGAGCCTACAGTAAGCAGGTAACCAGGTCCTGAAGGACTGAACATGGGTCTCTCCCTCATTCATCTGGAAATTTCTCTTGGGAATCAGAGTCTCTTACTCCTTGCTCCTGTACCAAAAGCTTATCCCTGTTGCTCTTTGCCTACCCTTCCCCTCTTAATTCCTCCCTGGCAACCCTGGGGTGAGATCATTAAGAGATTTTGTGGTTTTGTCATATAAAGGTGCTTCAAAGTCCCTTCAAGTCCAGACTAATTGCTTCCATGGAATAACTCAATCCACATCCTTTGCAGATTGTAAATCAGAGAATAAATTATAAGCAATTTTCTGATAAAAAGCAAAATCTAAACTTCCACCATTGTCATCCATAGAGACTTGTGTGCTACCACTTGGTCTAACAGTAAAAGCTCTAGGCTGGAGGTGCACCTACCACTCTCTTTTTTGTGTGTGCGGTACGCGGGCCTCTTACTGTTGTGGCCTCTCCCGTTGCGGAGCACAGGCTCCGGATGCGCAGGCTCAGGGGCCATGGCTCATGGGCCCAGCTGCTCCGTGGCATGTGGGATCTTCCCAGACTGGGGCATGAACCCATGTCCCCTGCATCGGCAGGCGGACTCTCAACCACTGCGCCACCAGGGAAGCCCAACCTACTACTCTCTTAACCTCTCTAAGCCTCAGTTTCCTACCAGTCAAATGAGTACAAAACCCACCTCACAGGATGACGTCAATGATTAAATGAGATTGAAAGGGAAAATCTCTATAAATGTGCCTACCACAGTGCCCAGTCCACTGTAGGAGGGGTCATTAGGGTTTATGAGTTCTAAATCCTTTTGAAAAAATTGCATTTAGGGGACTTCCCTGCTGCCGCAGTGGCTAAGAATCCGCCTGCCAATGCAGGGGACACTGGTTCGAACCCTGGTCTGGGAAGATCCCACATGCTGTGGAGCAACTAAGCCCGTGCGCCACAACCACTGAGCCTAAGTGCCTGGAGACCGTGCTCCACAACAAGAGAAGTCACCACAATGAGAAGCCTGAGGACAGCAATGAGTAGCTCCCACTCACCGCAAACAGAGAAAGCCCATGTGCAGCAACAAAGATCCAACACAGCCAAAAATAAATAGATAAATAAATAAATTCATTTTAAAAAATTGCATTTAGAAAATAATGAAACTTTATATTGCACAAAGTTTATTAGCTCTTCCAAAGTTCCAAGATTTTGTTTAATTTATAAGAAAAGATTTCATTCTTACATAATCCCATTTTAGGTGAAATGTGGTGGTTTTATGCAAATTGACCAATAAAGATTTAAATAATTTTGTGAGTGTTTATGTAATTTTATTAGACTTTTGCATATCCTAATTTTATTAATAGAAGAAAAAGCAAGTACATTCATTTGGTTGCTGAAGAAGAGAATTCTTTTCAGTAAAATTCCTAAGAAAAGTGCCAATTTCTATTTTTCCAGAATATCCATTTTTATGGAATGACTCCAGTCCCAAGTCAGACCATAAAGGCATGTTTTACTGAACTTGAGTCCCAGCTATTTTGGGGAGCGAGTCTACAATCTTGAATCTCAGTCAAGAGACCATTTGAAATTAGGACTGCTTGTGTGTGATTATTTTCATCCTGTTAGAATGATCTTTTACTTAGAATTTAAACTGTCCATTTAATTTTTTCCTCTTTTAATTCATTATTCCCCATCATTCTTCTTAATCTCCTAATTCCCCTAAAACTCTCTCCTCCATCATGCTCACCAAACTATAAAATAAAATATAGTGGTTTGTGAATAGGAGGATGCCTGAAATTTACTTCCCACCTTACTCAGTCACCAGTGTTTGAAATCCCACTATTATTATTTTTTGGTTTGTTAGATTCAAAGTTCTACAAACATAGTACATTATCAGCTTGGAATACTACCATACATATAGCAAGTACCTAGCACAGTGCCTGAAACTCAATAACAGTACTCAATAACTGAGTTTATTGAATGAATGAAATGCTTTTTTCTTATCATGATTTAATAATGCAAATACCTTCAGTAATATTCATTACTAGAAATTTAATTGACTCAGTCAAAGTATTTAGATGTCCACTCTGTGCCACAACCATGCTAGTCCCCGCTGCAAAATGTGCTTAGCAGCTATAATTTTTAAAAAATCATTTTTCTGATGTTTTTCTGAGAGCAGGTTTTAATTGGGGGGAGGGGAGGAAGGAAGGATGTCTCTGGGGACACAGGGCATTTTGGGAGGAAGAATCATACAAGCAAAATCCAATAATAATAATGGCTTTCATTTACTGAGTCCTAACTATGAGGCAGACATTTAACCTTCACACCAACACTATGAGTTTATTTCCATTTGACAGATAAAGAAACTGAGGCTTATAGTCATTAAGGAACTGCTTCAAGGTCATGCAGCTAACAGGTGGCAAGGCTAAGCTTTGAAACCGTTTTCTGACCCCACAGCCTTGCCTCTTGTCCCCACACTTCTGGACTTTACTTCCCCATGGTCCAGAGGGCTCCTAGGAAAGGGTGAGATTGGGGCAGAAGCAGACAGAAGTGTGAGCTGGTGGTACCCCCAGAACAACTTCATCTACATCATAAGGTTGTTTAGAGTAGGCTCTGTTCAGGCAGGAAGGTAATTAATACTCATAGAGCTTAATTATCCAACTTTATTCTTTCCAGCTGAAAGTCCTTTGGGACAACCCAGGATATTAGACAACATGTTCATCCTTGGAGGCTCATAACTAAACCCCAGAATACATGCAGGAAATGCCACAGGTCCTGAGAGGTAGAACTATTTTAGTAAATACATATTAGCCATAATATGAGACTCTTATGTTCCCTACCTCTGAAGTTAACCCAGCTGTTTACCTCAGATGCTTCCCAGTCTTCTGAGAAAGCAATGGCAAATGCTAGCAAGCTACCTGTGTTTAGGGCAGTGAGTACAAGGTGTTCCATGCTGTCTGCACAGATTCTGAGGATTCAAACCAAGCCAACCAATGCCTACATGGGGAAGTGGGTCCCAGAAGCAGAGAGGGTTGTAGACATACCAGGCACAACCAATCAACCAGGGGAGCTGGTCCCAGGAGTTGATTTGCGTGAGGGTTTGTGTCTGAAGAACCAGAGGAGGGAGTGGGCTTTCAGACAAAGGAGATCACAGAGAATAATGTCCTATGTGTTATGGCTTCTAGTTCCTTCTCTCAGCCCCATGGTCTCATGTCTGAGCCCTGTGGAGACAGAAATTGAAGGAAGAGTTTTCCTGAAGAACTCTGTGAGGCAGGAAGTATGAACCCCACTGCTTGGGGCCTGGAGACCAGGTATGACAGCCAGGTAGGAAGAACTATGCTCCCCATATGGGGGTTGGACACAGCAGCATTCTCACCTTGAGGGCTCTGGGGGATGCTGCCCTGCCCTAGCATGTTAAGGACTGGCAGCTTGAAAGGCATTGAGGGACCTTTATCCCAGACAAGGGCATTGGTGGGATGGTGGTACCATTTAATGGCACCTTTAATGCCATTTGAAGGTGGCTGAAACCAACAGAGAAGCTGTAGCAAAATCACGCGATGATATTGGGTATGAGTTACCTTTAGAAACCCAAGGTCTTCTGTGAATAAATAGGTAAGATTCCAAAGCTGCTATAAATCCTGTGTTTGGAGGTAGTCGAAAGAGCAAGATGCCTTGAATAATTACTTAAATATAACCCACAAAGGCTTTCATTGTCCAGAAAATGGAATTTCATGCTACTAAGAATGAGTTTTGAGAATCCCAGACACCTCTCATGGAACAATGGCCTTGACCCTCTCACTTCTTTCTTACCTTTCTTATCAGTTCCTGCCCCCTCCTATCGTCTTGGCCTTTCTTCTTCTCATTCCTGGCTATCCACACTCCACTTTCCCTGATGGTGGATGCATCGGGCTTCTCCTGGCTTGACCTTTCTCTTTTTGAACACTGCTTACTGTGGGTTACCCCATCCCTCCTCAGTGTAGGACCCTCTCAGGAGGAGCCCCATTCCTCTGCCCAGCTTTACCCTGCCTGTCACAAGTGGAGTCAAACACATAGAGAAAAACTCTTTGCACACTAAGGTTTAGTGAAAGCAGACAGCAAGTAATTGAGACCCTCCACACAATGCAAAAAAATAGACATCTGTAGTTTACATGATGCATGCTTCTAGGTCAAAGGACAATATATTACAAACATAAATGACACTTTCAGAGAAGCATATTGTATATATTATAATTCCTAACATTGTAAAACAAGAATGTTAGAAGTCCCCTAAAGAAAGAAGAGAACATCTGTGGGTTTATGACATGAAGCAGATGGAATAGCATCTGAGGAGTGCTTAAACGTTTCTCTTCCTGATATTGTCATCAATTCGATCATGACTTGAATAGTCTGAGAAGAGTGTTTTCAAATCCTAAACTGACACAGTTTTTAGGAGGCACCACAGAAGTGATGGGGTGCCTCAGAACTCACCCCAACGATTAAGCATCAACTATGTTCCTGGCATATACATCATGTTGTCAAATGTAACTCTGTATCCTACCCAGAGCAAAACAGCTATGAGAACCAAACTTTTTCTTTGCTTTCCTAGTTTCTCCCTGATGTCACTATCCCCATTATTGTCTAGCACAAGATTGTTTTAAAGTTTTTGCATAGCATTCTAAAGTCTTCAAATGGAAAGAATCAAATAAAGGAAACAATTCCACCCTTTTATTAAAAGAGACTTTGGGTCTATAATGCAAACTGTGGCTGTCTTAAAGCACTACAGCTGCCAACTGTACCATGGGCCCCTGAGTGAGAGCCCTGAGGTGCCTTGGAACCTGCATTTTAATATACTCCACAGGTATTTTTTGCACACAGAAATTGGAGAACAACTGCCCCAGAATATTCTAGTATGCTATAAAAATATGAGAAAATGCTTCACAAACACTATGTTATGTCCTTCATGTAATCTCAGAGGCTGAAATGAATAAAATCAGGATATTTGTTGTTTTGCTTTGGGAGGTTTTGTTTAAAAGGAGTGAAAAATATGCAAATAGTTCAAGAGGAAAGCAGGCATGTTAAAGATCTAAGGAAACGAATTATACATATCTTCCAAAGGGGAATTAAGATGGTACAACCTACACATTTTTACAACCTGGGTTAAGCCTGTTCTATGGCGTCATACAGTTAGAATTTGTGAGAGAAGGATTACTTTGCTGGGAAATCAAAGCAAAACAGCTTCCCAAATATCATATGTCTTTTCTCACAGACATAAAGCACAAAAAACTATTTAGGCAAATTCACCCAATGGACACTTTATTACAACATACTTTCAGTAAAGCCTCTTTGGACTAGATCAGCTCACAGCAGCTTGAAGTGGAATGCCCAAACACTGGAACAGCTGCTCTACAAGTAAAATATCTTGTTACATTTTCATTAACCAACGAGCTCTTCAGAATGTCTTGTTAGTGTTATCACACAAACATGCACAATCCTGTAAAACTATTCAAAATCTACTAAAATCCAATGAACAAGAATGGAACAAAAACTGTCTCCAAAGACAGTTCACATTCAGTCACAAAGCCCTTCCCAATATCCTTTGCTCAGGTTTGCAGAGTGAATTAACCTATTTATTTATTTTATCATGGGCTACAGCTAGCCTCAGAAGCCCTTGAATCTCCTGTGATGGCCTGTCCTGTCCTTGGTTCTGCCAGACCTCAGAGTGGCATCTGATTTCTCCCTCACCAAATGGTCTCACCAACCAACTCCAAATCGAGAAGGTTTAGGTTGCTCTCCTAGAAGGCTCCTGGAAAGATGTGTGACTAGCTAGGTAACCCAGTCTTGTCCTAAGCTTCCTTGAGAAAAAGACTGAATGCACAGACCACTAGCCAAGCCAGATCTAGTCCCTTCTTTTCTACCTTTTGAAGTAATTGTAACCAAACAGAGAAATCCTTAACAAGGGTTCCATGGACTGGCTTCACTGATTCCATAAAATGCTTGAGATGGTGTGTGAGGATTTTCTGTGTAAATGTGTATCTGCATTTCTAAAGAGGTTGTCTACAGCTTCCTATGGTTTCTCAAAAGGGTCTGTGACATAAAAGGTTATGACATTCATATCTAAAGGTTGAACGTAATAGAGGTGGGTTAGAATCTACCCCTTATGTTTATTAACTTAATTTACAGTTTGAGCATTCACTTCTTTGTGTCATGGGACTACCCATGTATTGGGAAAAAAGTAAGCATCAGTTAGGAATTGGCTTTGCCTGTTAGTAACACAGACCCTGTCACAGTGGCTTAAACGAATTAAGGAATTATTCTTTCTTGTAAAAGAGATCTGGGAAAGGAAATCCAGTGTTTATGCAGCCAACAAGACGCCATTAGAGACACAGACTACTTCCGTCTTTCTGTTCTGACATCCTCAGCACCTAGCTTTGCACTTGACTATGACAAGAGAGCTGCCATCTGTTCTTCTTTTAAGGAACTTTCCTAGATGTTCCCCCAAATAAATTTACTTCACATGCTTACTGGCCAGAACTTAGCAACAAGGGAGGCTGAGAAATAAAAGCCTTAGATAGGCAACTTACGTCCCCCTCAGCCCAAATTAGGTTTCTGTTACGAAGGAAGAAAGGCGAAAACATACTCAGTAGGCACCTAGCAGTCCTTTCTATCTTTTAATGAAAACAAATGTTAATGAAGTTATTTCCTGCTTATGGTTCCTTGGGGAGAGGTTCTTTGTAACACCTACTCATTCAACGAAGCAGAAGCACGTCTGTGAGGCACCCTGTTCTGCAGGTGTGTGAATATCCCTCACGCACACGCACGCACGTGCACGCCCCCTCCCGCCAACGCACATGAAGCTGACGGACTCCGGCTTGGCGGCCGCGTTCACCCGTCCCAAGCGTCTCTCCCCTCACGCGGCCGTCTACCTGCTGGCACACACACCTCTGAGAGAACAAGGGCGACCCTTCTCCTCCCGCCGCTGTGTTTCTCTCAGTCTTTGAGAAAAATGAGCGAAGAACCTGCCGCCCAGAATTCCTTTGCTTTTCTCCTCAAGCCGTGGCTGCGCTCTGCCCGTCCTTGGATCTACCTGAGCCTTCCTGGTGAGTTAAGTTCACTTAATTAGAGCCCAGTTCACCTGTTTGTAGGATGGGGGGTTGGAATCCCGAGCTCTGGATCTTTTTCCGTATTCTGCCTCACTTTCTATGATTTACATGGTGAGCCAGGTGGGCTGCTTTCCTGTCTTGTGTGAGAAAACACCCAGAATGTCATTTGTCTTTCTTCCCCGTGAAGGATTCTGATTTATTATCCAGAATGAGTTCTCAAGATGACCGCAGCCAGTCCACTGGAGCCAGGTGCCTGTGTCCTCCGGTGGTCAGAGGGATAGGAGTGTTCTGAGGCCAGGTCTTTCTGCGTCCTTGTGCAAATAACTTCTGCTCACTGAGCCCGCCTTTCCCCATAAGTCAAATGGCAGTGATAGTACGTGCCTCAGATACAATGTGGAGAGATGAAGCTCTTTCACCCGAAGGGTAGTGTTTTCTGCCAGTGATTTCATCGTCCTAACTCCTTCAGCACGAAGAGAGCATCCCTATTTGAGTGCAGGCCGCCCTCAATGCTGGTATCTGCACTGCAGAGTTACACTTCCAGTCCCTGGAAGTAAGAGGGGCTTCGGGTGCTGCAGGGGGAACTGGGGAGAGGCCCAGGCCCCACTCTGCTGGGTAAAGGACAGACAGCGTTCTGAACTCTGTGGATGGTTTGGTGCATCTTTTCAGTCAAGAAGCTGATGGCTGCAGGATGAGATGGAACTCCAGGAGAGGTGCAGTTAGGGAAGGAAATAGGACCCCCAGGGAGCTGATGTGGTCATCCTTAGGACAAACTAGGGAATGGCTGTCGTCCAGAATGGTTTCTCTATTTGGTTTCCTGCCTTGAGAACTATATGTATAAGGGTCACAAATGCTGTGTGGAAGGGGGCTCTTTAAAAACACTTACACTAAAAGGCCCTAGATGCTGCTGGCTGAGCAGTCTCTCTCCTCTGCCTGCCAGAGAATACAAGCCCTGCCTGACTTCCTGTGAAGCTAGTCAGGGCAGAACATCTTTTCTCTGGATCCTCTTCTCAGCAGCAGCCACAGCAGTAAATCTTCAGAGAGGCCTCATTAGGCAAGTTCCTTTTTGAACTCCCTCCACCCACCAGACCTCTCAAAACCACTACCACCATTCTGGCATGTTATTATTTTTTCCTCCTAAGCTTGCATTTCCCTCACTCCTGGCACCTAGGCCTCCCTCCACTGCTCTCACTTTCCTTAACGGACTCTTCTCTAGCTGGCATCTCTCCAAAGGGTGTGTTCGTGCAATCAAAAACTTCCCTTTTTGTTTTATCGCATCACTGAACATACCAGATAAGGCCCAGCTAAGCGAGGGAGGGAGAGAGGGAGGGAGGGCTCTGGGCTGGGTTGGGCTGGTAGGGGGTGGGGCTGGGGGGCAGGTAAAGGGGGCAGAGGAAGGAGGCAGAAGAAATCTTCACATCAGCTCTCAGGACCATATAGGGACAGCAAACACGGACACATGGGTACGGGTCACCTCTCCCCATTGGAGCCCAGCCGCTTCTCGGGAAGCTGCATACCCACATTCAGACCTGTAGCAAATGACCGTCCACGACTTGAAAAGAGCATATAGAACAAACCAGACACAAGCTACAGTGAGACATGGACACAAGGGCATTAAATAGTTAATTTTTAGCAAACCCAAATTGCATTTCCATCATGTGCAAGCAGTCAGCTGCTATTGTAGGTCACCAAGATACAACGCATTATTTCTACAGTTTGTGGAAAACATTAGGCAGCTGTAATAAAGTCGATGGTATTTCCTTCCTTACTGAAACATGACTTCAGTAAATCCCTGTTTAAATTTTTTTCCCTTTCTAAACATTTCTCTCCATCTGCACGATAAGTCAATAAAAGAAATTAAAAGTTAAAATGCCTAATGAAATTTTATCAGGCATGAAATGACATTTAAACCAGAGTTGCCACCCGGGCTTAGATGCATGAAAACTGACCCGAACTTCAGGGGTTATAAAAAGCAGAGGGAGGGTTACAGCAAGTTTCAGTGGCCTTTATGTATTGCAGCCCCTGAAAAAAAATCATTCCAAAGAGGCATTCCATGAAACCGAGACTCTCTGAGCAGTTAAGATTTTTACAGGAGGTACATCATTTCTCTAAACCTCCACATTCTTTTAGGCCACCATTCTTTTTTCTTTATTCACTTCTTTGCACTGACGTGCTTATTTTGAAATCAGTCTTCAGCTGTGTACCTCTGCCATGATCTCAGGAAAAGTGATAGGAAGAAAGCCTGAGAACATTTTTAAGAAGAAGAAACAGATGGAAAAAGTAGAGGACTTAATTCTTAATCTTTCTTAGAGAAGAGCATTAGGATGTTCCATGGAGACTCAGAGTTTTAAATACATGGACATGGAGAGAAGAAATCATTCTTCCCTGTATAAAATTGTTTATTTTAATAATTACTGACTGCCCCATCCTTAGGTCATAATAGGCATCTCATTGTCCTAGAAGCCTGAAAAGAAAAGAAGCCATTCAGTGGATATGTAGATACTTCCCAGCCTTACCAATGTAAAACATTAAACTTCTTTCAAAGCAAATCCCTGAGTCCTCCCACATGCGGGACATGCACTGAAGTCAAGGGACATTATGTCTAAGAAGGGACAGCAGGGTCAGGCCCTCTAACTAGAAAGCATATTTAGAACTTCCAAGAAACTTCCTATAGTTTGTAACCAGAGGGCTGTATTTCAAAGCGATTGGCCTTACTGATTGCCTTGGTGAAAAGGAAGTTGCTGTACAGCCTACAGATCAGGGAGAGGGGCTCCATCCATTTCTAATGGCTCTGAAATTCAGCATGGGATGGTGGTTTTCCCACAGTGTGTTCCATTCAGCTGCACATTGAAAAGCCAGCTGTAGAAGTGCTGAGCCCAAGCGATATGGAAGCGAGTCCTTGCCTCCATCCAGGAACTGGCCATCAGGTAGATAGGAAAGTGTGTTTGTAAGCTGTGGGCAGCATCACAGCACCTCAATTATGAACTGATCTTACCGGTACCCATACAACCAGACAGGATTAAAATCCCTTAATTCAAACAAGGTGATACAATTTTCAAATATTTGCATAGCTCCCAGTGCCTCCCAAGCTTTTAAAAATTATCCAAGAAAGCTGGTTGGCAAGTCCCAGGAAGAATGCGTTCACTTTAATTTTTTTTTAAATCCTGACTTTCTGTAATAATGAAACAAAGTGTCCTGAATTTTCAAGCTTTTGCCTTCCCAGTCTAACCCCAGAAATCTTGCAGTATTAGAGATTCTATGACACTCAAACACATAGAATTCTTCCAACCATGTACTCGATAATATTTGGAGAGACAGTTAACTGGAGAGAAAAACAGCTGCAAATCCTATGCAACAGGTACACACAACTCCAAGGATGAAAAGCACTTGAGATTTGCAGATACACACTAGTCTCCCATGTTTAACAGCCCACCCACCAAACCCCAAGATAGGCTGACTATTGCCTATCTGCACCAGAGTAGATGTGTGCAGAATGCTTGAGCAGTTGCTGGCTGAGGCATGATTGGAGGAGGGATTCATGGCTTACCCTGAAATACAAGAGGCGATATACCAGCCTAACATAGGGGAATTCAGATTTAGAAAAATGATTTTTCAACAGACTCATCATGCAAGCTGTGAGGCAACATAGCAGAATTAGAAACAAAACCAAGATGGATAAGCAGTGGAAACAAAAGGATGATGTTTAGATGTGTGTGCTGTGGAAAAGCCCGCTGCTGACAAATCAACATTTTCTGTCACATCATCCATAAATAGAAACCCGATCAGTAACAGCTGGGCAAAGCCAGGTCTTGTGAATTAGATACTTATATAATATTGGGGTCTTCTTTAAAACAATTTTTAAAAAATAACAAATACAAAATTATGTATGGATATGAAGACTTATTTAGAAGGGTCCATGCAACTGAAGAGCCCTGAGATTTAAGCTTCCTCATCTCCCCGATACATCCACCACTGGTAACAGTACCTTTTCCTACAAATAAATGCTGTATGAATACACTTCGGGTCAGTTGTGCAATGCCCAGACCAGGGAAGTGTTATATCTCTGCAGTAAAAAGGTCTGTTACAGTTTTACAAAGATTCATGTTGTGTTTACATTTCCATATCATAAGCTTAACTCTTCACATGTCTTTCCAACTGACGGGGTGGGTACATAATCTTGAATCTGAGCCCCAGCAGATATCATAATCTCAGGATTATCTCAATTAGAAGGGCCTACACATTTGGGCTTTTGAGTACTGTATCAGATCCCCTGAGTACACAAGAGATTGTCAGAGGTTTCTGCAGTGGAGTCTTTCATGAGATTCTGGATTCTTTCATGTTCTCCCTGCCTATCATCTTTACATTAGGGATTACAGTATGATCTAAGTGTTCATTTGCTACTGATAAGACTTGCTGTCAATAGGTAAAGTAAGTAGATCCAAAGTCCTAGTTAACTTCAAGCAATTTGAAGATCTAAACTAGTCATGTTAAACATCAATATACATTAGCCTTATTTGGAAGAGGATATGAATGCAAAACCAATCTAATAAACATTAAAAGGAAAAATATTACAGATACCATTAGCAATAACTGGAGCTTCATGCATATAGACCCCAAACATCACTAAAAACAGATTTAAAATTTAAAACAATTTTTTTTTTTTTTTTTTTTTTTTGGCAGTACACGGGCCTCTCACTGCTGTGGCCCCTCCCGCCGCGGAGCACAGGCCCCGGACGCACAGGCCCAGCGGCCATGGCTCACGGGCCCAACCGCTCCAAGGCATGTGGAATCTTCCCGGACCGGGGCACGAACCCGCGTCCCCCGCATCGGCAGGCGGACTCCCAACCACTGCGCCACCAGGGAAGTCCTAAAACAATTTTTAAAGCAACAGTCAAATCAAATATATTTCTTCATGGTAGAGACAGCCCAATCTTATTAGTCCTAAATTTTTTATTTATATAAGATGAAACCTGTGAGATGTTGAGTCCAATATCCCTTTCTCCACTCTCAGATCAACTGTTTTACTGGTTGATTCCAAGAGGGAAATACAGTTAATGCTTCTAAACTATTAAATTCTGCTTTCTTTACTTGAGTCGCAAAAGCATTAGCAGTTAAAGAAAGCACTTCCCTTCAACCCAAAAGCAGTGTGAATATCTTGTGATATCAATATTCCAGATAACATTTTACTAACTAGAAGGTAGCAAATGTGCTCTTTCATTTTTGAGGAAAATTAGACTGAAGGCACCCCTGGTCCCTAGAAAGGGGTTTTGTGTTGGGCAGGCACAGCAGTTAACACCCTTCTACACAAAGCTGGTTGCCTGGAAGTATAGTCCCCAAAACTGGTGTGGCCAGCAGTCCTAATGATGCTATCAGAATAACCATCTCTTCCAGGAGGAATTGGGGCATCATTCCAGTGCACCTAACACATTTCCCACATTGCAGCATGAATTATAAAATTGTCAGAGTAGCTATGGCTATCCAGTATCAATAAACCCAAAGTCTATATATTTTTTCATTAATTCAACAAACGTTTATTGAGGGCTTAATTTATACCAGACACAGGTATATAGAGAAGCTCTTTTGGAACTTAAAATACATATTATATGTATATATCCATGTATATACTTCTTACATAGACACCACACCAGACCCCCCCCCACCAACACACACACAGGAGAAGACTTTGGGCCCCATGTGCTCTTACTTTTCCCACATTTCCAGGAAGCTCAATTATCATTTCTAGTATAATGGTTCAGTAATCTCATTGCAAAATAAAAGGCATACCAGCAGGAGGTGAGGGAACCTATTAAATGAGCACAGAAAGTACAATAATTTAGAACCATGTCATACAGGGGCAAACAACACTGTATCCTCAATAGTCCCTGAGTTACCAGGTGACATTAAATTTGTTCAGCATATTCCATTATGAAGACAAGGAATGTACAATTCATTTTAGAAAAAAGTTTGTATTTATTTGTTTGTTTATTTATATTATTTTTGGCTTCATCGGGTCTTCGTTGCTGTGCGTGGGCTTTCTCTAGTTGTGGCGAACAGGGGCTACTCTTCGTTGTGGTGTGCGGGCTTCTCATTGCGGTGGCTTCTCTTGTTGCGGAGCATGGGCTCTAGGCCCGCAGGCTTCAGTAGTTGTGGCTCGCGGGCTCAGTAGTTGTGGCTTGCGGGCTCTAGAGTGCAGGCTCAGTAGTTGTGGTGCACCGGCTTAGTTGCTCTGTGGCATGAGGGATCTTCCCGGACCAGGGCTCGAACCTGTGTCCCCTGCATTGGCAGGCGGATTCTTAACCACTGTGCCACCAGGGAGGTCCCAAGTTTTAGTTTTAAGATGATACTTTGTTACATTTCTTCAATAATATTGCTAAACAAATGAGCTGCTATTATGCAAAAATGGTTTTCTCTCACCAGTAAACTCATATTTACCAAGTTTTGTAGTAACAGTAAATTACACTAGTTTGGGAAAAGAAAATTACAGGTAGG
This sequence comes from Mesoplodon mirus, assembly GCF_964341445.2. Classification (NCBI taxonomy): domain Eukaryota; kingdom Metazoa; phylum Chordata; class Mammalia; order Artiodactyla; family Ziphiidae; genus Mesoplodon; species Mesoplodon mirus. Next base: position 58,912,728 of record NC_138985.1, read on the forward strand.
AAAATAATTACAGAATGGTGTGTGAGATATAATACACATTTCTTCAACTGTGAAAATAGAAAATGGATGTTTCTATCCCAAAACTCCCTTTGGTGACAGAGGGGAGCCTTTCTGCATTCAAAACACATGATAGGGCTCTGTCTTCAGCATAAATCCCCTTTATTTGTGACATAATAGTTTGCATGACTAATGCTTTTAATTCCTCATTTCCATGGACTGAATTGGTGAAAGATTCTACTTTCCCTGGAATTCCCAAGACTTAAAAGCTAGCTCTTTGCCATTTCAAGGGCAACCTGCACAACCTGTTTTCAAAGCCTCTGAAATGAAGAACCAGGCTCCCAAGCATCAGGGAACCATCGGAGAGCAAGATAACTTGACAGTCTGAAAAGTAGAGCTGTTTAGTATCACCGCTCCCTTGCCTCCCATGGTGCTGGAGACCTGGTATTAGTGACCTCCACGACAGACTACACACATCGTGGTCGTAAAGTGATCCATTCAAGAGGTTCATTTACAAGAGAATGTGAAAGCTAGAGTTTATAATGAACTCTCAGAATACTTAAGGCTTAGTAGCAACTGATGTAAATTATTACAGGAAGCAAAGGATGCTTCCAAAATATGTACAAGTGTTCAGAGTACTTATGCGAGAAAAAGAAATATCCTCTCCCAGTATTTCCAAATTTGAGCACTCTATAAAGCATGTAGTGAATGTTGGAGGTCTTCTACCATCTGATTTCAAGATTTAGTATAAAGCTACAGTAATTAAGGCAATGTGGTGTTTGCATAAGGATAAACATAGAAGAGAGGCAGAAAAAAAATCCATACATATATAGGTGATGAATTTTTGACAAAGATGCCAAGATTATTCAATGGGGGAAAATAGTCTTTTCAATAAATGGTACTGGAAAAAATGGATATCCCTCTGTAAAAAGTATGAACCTTGGTCTTGGCCACCATATGCAAAAATTTACTCAAAATTGCTTACAGAATTAAGCATAAGTGCTAGAACTATAAAACTTCTAGAAAAATTAAAGAATAGGAGAAAATCTTTGTTACCTTGGGTTAGGCAGAGATTTCTTAGGACATAGAAATCATGAACCGTGAAAGAAAGAAGTGGTAAATTGGACTTCATTAAGTTAAAAATGCCTGCTCTTTGAAAGACAATGTTAAGAAAATTAAAAGCAAGACATAGACTGGGAAAAAAAAGTTTTCAAATCACATGTCTGATAAAGGTCTTGTATCCAAGATATATAAAAGAAATCTCAAAACTCATAAGAAAGCAAACCACCCAATTTTTAAAAAATAGGCAAAAGATTTAGGTAGTTCACTAAAGAATGTATACATATGGCAAATAAGCACATGAAAACATGCTCAATATCATCAGTCATTGTGGAAATACAAATTGGAACCCTGATATGATATAATTACACACCCATCAGAGTGGCTAAAATTTTGAAATAGCAAGTGTTGATGAGAATATGGAGTACCTTGAAACTCTTATACGTTGCTAGTGGGAATGTAAAATGGCACAACTACATTTAAGAGAGTTTAGTAGTCAAACATCAAACATAAATTTACCATACAGTGTAGCAATTCTATTTCTAGGAATTTACCCAAGAGGAATAAAAAAACATACCTCTACACAAAAACCTATATACAAATGTTGGTAACATCTTTATTCATAGTCACCAAAAGCTGGAAACAACCTGAAGGTTCAACAGCTGGTGAATGGATAAACAAATTGTAGCACATCCATACAATAGAATACAACCCAGTAATAAAAAGTAGCATCTGCTGATACACACAGTGGTGTGGTGTAGTGAACCTCAAGAACATTGTGCTGACTGAAAGAAGCCAGATTCAAAGGGCTTCCTACTACCGTATGATTTCACGCTCCTAAATTTATCCTCTTTAACACAACTAGGATTGCAGCCCAACAACTAGGACTGCAGCCCAACAGAGAGGCATATTACAGAATACAGAGTTTTCATGTGCATTTTCTATTTGGTTAAATTCGTAGTTTTTTTCCCCTTTAACTGAACTACTTATCAATGGAAGTTAAAGAGCTTCTCTTGAAAGTCAGCCAGAAACTTTTTAGCGTCAGATGTTCAATGCTTGAAAGATAGTTCTTGGTGACGCTTGGACAGTTTAAACAGCCTTGCCATACTTTGAAAATGCCCTAAATTCTACCTTATTTCTGAGTTTAATCATACTGAAAAAGAAGACTGGGGACAATATGACTGGTAAGGGTCTGGAGGAAGGGAACTTGGAAATTGAGCAGAAAGATGGTAGCTGCTGCCCGATTGGAACTTCACAATTTAGAACTGAAAGGTCTGGTATGGTACTGGTACCTGTCACCCCACCAAACCTTCAGCAAACTATCCATTTCTATTTAATGTGCTGTGCAATTTAACTCATTTCTACATGGCATCTAAGTACTTAGTCTTCCTTCAAAGTAGGAGTAGAGGAAAAAGAGGGTTACCACTAGAAAGCAGCCAGGTTCTAAATATGAGGCTAATATAATTTGGTTCTCTAAATTATTTTTAGAATTAAATAAGATATTAAAGTGTCTTGTACAGTACTAGGCACTCAATATATATTCACCAAATTTTGAATTCCCTTCACTTCCTTTATGAAAGGAGAATATTTTTAGAACTGGAAAGACCTCAGAAGTTACCTTGTCCAATGTTTTAATTTTACAAATAAGAAAACTAGGCTCAATGAGATTAAGTGTATTGCTGAAGCTCACACAGAGTTAGAAGTTCAACTTCCAGTTCATGCAGATCTAAAACACCTGCCTTCAACTATGATGCCCCAAGAGCAGAGCCTGAGGAAGATCTGAGGGAGAGTTTTGCTCTATATATTTAGCGATCCATGGACCCTTTTGCTTCTGATTCTGTGTTTGTTTTAGCTATTATCATTTATTTTTTTACTCCAAGAATGATATTCACTGAAAAGCCTTTCTCTTCAGGGACTATGATTGCCAGATTTAGCAAATAAAATACAAAGCACACAATTAGATTTGAATTTCAGATAAACAACACATAATTTTTTAGTCTGATGAAATATTTGGAAAATACTTATATTGGCACCTTATCTGTCAGCCCTATCGGGGACCAAACAGTAAGTAGTTCCCAACTATGAAGATTTCTTTTTACCCTAAAACAAATAAACAGTGGAAGACGGTCACTACCCCTATGCATAAATCTTGGCTTCCTGACCATTTTCTTCCCCATGACCATTTTTCCTCACCTGAGATTAGGACAACTGTTGTGAATAGCCTCTGTGACCAAGGCTGAGGCTGATAAGGATGGTGATGGAGCAGGAAAAAGTTAATGATGTGTCCAAGCAGCTTTGCGAGGACATGCTTTGCCAAACAGGAAGTACGCAATTCTAGTCAGAGAGACTGAAATTCAAATCCCTCTCTCTCACTAGCTTGTGACTGTATGACTTTGAGTAAGTTACTTAAACTCCCCATACCCATCTACCTTTGGATTCTGCTTTTTTTTTTTTCCATAAAATAAAGATACCTTATGTTTTTGTGAAGATCAAATATGATAACAGGAAGAAAGCACTGATCACTGTACCTAGAATATACTCTTATAAACTATCATTTCTTAAACTGTACACACATGTTTTACATACTTTTCTGTGTATTTGATATAGTTCACACTAAAAATGGTTTAAGCAAAATTGCTAGTTGGAAGCAGACTGGTGAGGGTCTTGAATGCCGGGATGTAGAGTTTGGATGCTAAATTTTATTCTGTAGTTGTAGGGGAACAACTGCTACCCAATGTTTGGAGCCTACAAGTCAGCCTCTTTCTAAGTTCCCCTAAAAACTACCTGGGAAATTTTGTAGCGTATCATTTCCTATAGGGTCAAGCACACATTAAGCAACACAGAATGAACTGACCTGCTTTCTCTAGGCATCTTCTTTAGTTCCCTCAGGTCCAGCCTTGACAGAGAAGAAAATGAGAAGTTGTAACTCTTCCCACAGATCTACTTTGTGGGGCATGAGAAATGGACAGGCATCAGACACAAAAATAATTCCTGCTTCATCACTTATTTATTAGTGGAATGGCCTTCTCCAAATTAATCAACACTTTTTGTGATCTCTACAATAGGGATAACATCACCTAAGCTAGTAGGGTCTTAGAATTAAGACTCTGGCAGAGTGCTGGTTACAGGAAGTGCTCGATATCTGGATTTTTATTTTCTGCTTAGTTAAAACACTATACTTAAGTTTTATGAATCATAGGTCCTTGGAGAGCTCTTTCTCACACCTATCCTGAAAGTCTGGTGACTCAGTTTCAGAAGACTGTCCAAAATTGAGGACCAGTCATTCAGACCAACTTTGTTTAGAAAACTGTTTTACTAAAATATCTTAGACAGTTGACACCTGAGTGAGTCAGGTTCTTACTCAGCCTTCCACTTCACGCCATGTAGGCTGCAGTTCTGAGGTTCACCGGTTCCCTTGCTCACACCTTTAGAACCTGCAGATGTGTGTTATCTTCGCCTTCTGTTTGGCCAGCTTCAAGTGCTTCTAATCTTTTTATAACCAGTTCTGTTGGCTGTTATCTGGATTCCTTTTAGTGCCTTGTCTATTGTATACTTCTAACAGATCTCCACCCTCTTCCCTGGCAATTAGAAGGGCAATATAATTATTTAACAATGTGTCTTCTATTGAATAAGTTCCTTAATTGGACCTTTTCATCCTTTGCCATTTGTGTGTGTCTGTGTGAAAAATATCACTTGAAGGTTTTTCTTAACTTGAATTCTTACACAATTTCCTGAGCTAAACACCAAAGAAGGGCCCAGAGCACCTTTTCGCCAATGACAGCCCCCTCTTCCTCCTCTCTCCATGGTTGCAGAGACAGCTTATATTTCTTCAACCTGGAAAGACTAATCAGACTTATTATTTTAGCTTTAGCTCTGTTTTTTATTATTTTCTCATATAATCTTACCACTCTTCCTATTCTGGTGTCATTATCTGTGGGGCTCCATAGTCACTGAAATCTCCAATTCCATAGTTAATCACAGAATAACATGGGATACTGGAAAAAATAATGGACTTTGAGTCAAGAGAGGTAAGGCTCCAGGCTCTGCACTAACTAGCTATGTGACTTTGCCAAGACAGTTAATTGCTTTGGGTTTCAGATTCTTTATCTGTAAAATATCTACAGAACACATACCCCCTTCAGGTTTGTGCTTTGTACACCTTCACCTCTGAAGCAACATCTATGGGTTTTCCCATCCATTCCCGACCACCCAGCAAAGAACTGCTTTTACTTTATTTCAATATTTGACTCAGTTTTTGCCAAATGACTACTCAAATGCTCTTTTACTAGCTCCAAGTGGCTCAGCTTAAACCCAACATAAAGCACTTCAATGATTTATTTACACCATTTCTGAATATTCGACATAGGCCCACCAACCTAATAGTTAGAACTACTAACTATTCTCTATAATTTAAAATGTTAGTCATATAAATTTTCCCTAAACCATAAAAATATGTTTATAATTTAAAAGTGAAATTGTACATATCCTAGTCAGCTTGTGAAATTCTCTGCTCTTTTTCTTAAAAGCAACTATACTCCAAAAAAAAATTTTTTTTTTTAAACCCACAAGATTCAACAACAAGGACCTACTGTATAGCACAGGGAACTATATTCAATAACTTGTAATAACATATAATGGGAAAGAATCTGAAAAAGAATAGATATATAAATGTATATGTATAACTGAATCACTTTGCTGTACATCTGAAACATTGTAAACCAACTACACTTCAATAAAAAAATTTTTTTAATTAAAAAAAAGTGGGTTGATGGAAGAGTGTTAGCTATAAACTACATTTGTTGCCCTCATTCCATGCAGAATAAATTAGAAGAGCAATAACCAGATGTGTTACGTTCCTGGAAAGGCAAAAAATAAATTCCAAATGAGAATTTGAAGACCCTCTCCATCTTTCTTTTTTTTTTTTTTTTACAATTTTTTAAAATTAATTAATTAATTAATTTTATTTTTGGCTACATTGGGTCTTCGTTGCTGCACGTGGGCTTTCTCTAGTTGTGGTGAGTGGGGGCTACTCTCCGTTGCGGTGCGCAGGCTTCTCATTGTGGTGGCTTCTCTTGTTGTGGAGCACGGGCTCTAGGCACACGGGCTTCAGGAGTTGTGGCTCCCAGGCTCTAGAGTGCAGCCTCAGTAGTTGTGGCACACGGGCTTAGTTGCTCTGCGGCATGTGGGATCTTCCCGGACCAGGGCTCGAACCCGTGTCCCCTGCATTGGCAAGCGGATTCTTAACCACTGCACCACCAGGGAAGCCCCCCTCTCCATCTTTCTTGAGACTTGTAGGGTTCTTATTTCCCCAGAGCTTGTCTCTCCCTGGTTGCCTTTTTGAGTAGAGCTGATTAGAGTATAGCAGTAGAGCTCAGGGTTCCAGGAATCTCCCCTAGAGTCTGGGCAGGAGCCTTAAGATAGGAGTTACCTACAGCTTGGGCCCAAATCCTTGCATTATCAGATACCTCCAGCCAGGGTGAGGACCAGTTAACCACAGTGACACGCAGAAAGCAGACCACAAATTTACTGACCACAAGCTATGCCCAGCTCTGGGCTAACAGCCTGTCCACCCCCTGACCCCCAGAGTTACACCAGTGGAAACAAAAAGGAGGGGGCATCTTGACTTTGAAAGTGAAGCTATGCTAAAATTACAAAGAAGCTAAGTGTGTCCTTGGTGGTGTTTTCCTTTGAATATAAGTGTATATCATAAGTTAAACCCTGTAAACTCAGGGAGGGGTGCTGCAGAAGCTGCTTGCTGCTCTCCTCTCCAGACTTTCTTTCTTGACTAGGTTCAGGCTTCCCCATCTCACTGGGCCACCTATAGTACTTGAGTGGTCATCTTGTCTTCAGTCTCACCCTACCTGCAGGGTCAAAGTACTTTTCCTAAAACTCTAATTCAGCTGGGATTTCCCCTGTAGAAAGTCCTTCCCTTGATCCTGATCATCCTCAGCATACAGTCAAAGGTCTTCACCGTTTCCTACCTGATGTCCTCCATAATCTTGACCCTTCCTACTTACCTTGTCTCACTCTACACTCTCCTCCCTCTTGCATAATAATCTCTAACAGTGCTGAACTTTTCACATGTCTCTGAACACAGAATACTACTTCAAACCTCTAGAGTGCCCTCCTCTCAGACCGTTACCCTCTTGTCCACTTGTTTAATTTACATTCAACCCATCTGATCGATGGATAGATAAAACTCTTATGCAGTCTTCAAAACCCAATTCATGAAAAGTTAATGGGAAACATAGTATTTTGTTGTCATTTGTAGTTGCAAACATTTTTATTACTAATAACATTCAAGATTTTTCATATTTATCAGCAACTTATATTTCTTGTTTGAATAATTTGATTCTTTTATCTATTTCTCTGTTTTTATAGTATTTTTTAGAAGCAATGCATAAGATATTTTGCTGTAAGGAAAGCCCATTTGTTTGTCATATTTGGGGGCAAAACTTTTCTTCCAATATATTGATTGTCTTTTAGTATCCTATTTCAGTGGACAGTTTTAAATCACTGTGAAAATTTTGCCTGTAGTTAAATTCTACCAAAGTTCTATTGTTGATGTTGGCTGCTTTGAATTCTTGATTGCAACAGTAATTAAGAAGTATTTTCTAATTTTAAATTTCTAAATTTAAAAATACACCGTACTTAACAAGAACAGTAACAAAACCAAATTCATTAGTCACAGCCCCCAACATAGAGTAGATGTTCCATAAACCCATTGCTAAGTGGAATTATGGTACACAGAAAGCCAGAATCTAAGTGGTAAAGTTAGAACCTTTCTATTTTCCTTTAAGTTCCATCTTCCTTCTGACTTGCGTGGCTTCAGAGGTATCACATACAAGATGCCAAAAAAGCATCTTGTAAGCAAGTACCATTTTACCTCCAGTACCCAGTCTCTCTCAGAAGGTGCCAGTTCCATCTTGAAATGACCTGAGAAAACCAACCAAACCCTAAGTCTTATTCATTCCAGAAGAAAAAGGAAGATCTATTTCAAACCTTACCTGGGAAGGTCAGTCAAATGATATGGTCACTTTACTTGTTATTTTGACTGTACTTGGTCCAGACCTTCTAAAGCCATCACTTACTAGCACCTGTACCCAGACCTGCTGTGATAGTTTCAGCCTCTTGAGCATCCACATGGTTAATCTTGGGCTAACTTGGCCAGAATTTTTAGGGTCATTTCCATCCCAAACACTACAAGGACCTCGGTCCTGCATTAGGTCATGACTGGTGTCCAGACCAGGTTGGAAGGAAGATTCAGTACTGGCCTCTGGCATCAGTTTTCCTCACATGGTGGACTGCTTGAGTTCCTGTATCATATTTTCCCAATACTTTTCATATAATGTGAGTGATTATATGACTTTAAGACTTAAGATATTCATAGATCATGCTAAACAATATAGAGAACCTTTTAGACTCCATTTTAAAGATAACATAAAGACATAATATTTATGCAGTCACCAAGTATGTATTAAGTGCTTCTCTGAGCTGGACACTGAGGATACAGTTGATCTGGAGATACCTAAAGCATAGATACTTGTAACAAGTAATAGTCAGTAGGTATTAAAGATAAAATTAAAACAGCTAAAACTTTTAAAGTATAATAGCTTAAAGTCTAAAGTTAAAAAGTCAACTTAAAAAGACATAATACAGTAGTTTTGTAAGTCACTCTTTTATAAGGAATGCCTTTGCCGATACTATACAGCAACATAACATGCCACACTGTTTGGTTCTGACCCAGTTCTTATCTCTAGTTCTGCCTTCTCCCCTGAACTCCAGATTCCCTGAAGAGTCGATTCTGTCCCCCACAAAAGCTGTCTTCTCCACTTAGAAGTTTAATAGTTCTAGATAGTTTAATAGAAGTTTAATAGTAATAGTTTTAAAGAAGTTTAAAAGTTTAATAGTTAAGTCCAAACTTAACACATCCAGAAAGAAACCCCAATCTGCTTCCTAAAACCTGCTCTTCCAGGGATCTCCCTCATCTCAGTTAATGACTACTATTGTTTTGGTTGTTCCAAAGCTAAAACCTTATACTCTTGACTCCTTCCTCTCTTTCAAATGTCCATTCCATCACCAAATCCTGTCACATCTAAATTTAAAATATATTCATGATTCTGCTACCTCTCTCCACCTCCACTGTTATCAACCTGGTCCAAGGTACCTCATCCCTTTGCTGGACTATTGAATATTCTACCTGATCTTCCTGCTCTGCCCTTGTCTCCTGCAGTCTATTCTTAACCCACTCATCAAGGCGATTGCTTTAAAGTATAAACCAGGTTATATCACTCCTCTACTCCAAAGCCTCCAATGGCTTCCCATATTACTCAAGGTGAGAGCCAATGCCTTTGCCACAGCCTACCATGACCTCCCCCCAACTGTCTTTCTAGCCTGTTTTACTCCCATTGTCTGCTTTTGGAAGAACCAATAAGATCTTGATATGTCACTAATTACTAGAGTATAAATTTATTCCTTCAACTAAGACTAACCATATAACATAGAATTACATATCACAAGAAGCACATGTCAACCGAAACTAACACCCCTGGTACAGGAGGATAAATGAAGTTGTAGCTTGTGTTATCCAATAGTGTTGAGGAGTACTCTCATGTACATCCTGCCCAATCAAACCTTATGGTGACCTTCGGAGCTAGATAGGAAGACCTCATCAAAATATGCTACAGCTTTTTAATTTTATTATTTTAGCAATATCATCTCAAAAAAAAAATATATATATATATATATTTGAAAACCAGAAACAAAAGTGAAGATTGTTGTGATGATATAAAGACCTTAAAAAATTAAAGAGAAGCCCACTATTGAAAACATTTACATTTACAACTAATTGTAAATTCTATAACATTTCCATCTATAAGACAACTTTATTTATTTATTTATTTATTTTTTGGCAAGAGAAGGGAAGGAAAGAAAGAAACTTAAAAAACAAAAACCACAAAAAGGTTTCCTTTTATCCCTTAACTTACAAGAAAATTAAAGGCAAATCCATTTCCCAGATGAAGTAAGCAACTCATCCCAAATTCCTGGTAACATCCTTTCCCTCAATTTCCATCAGATAGTCCAGGTTCTGTTTTTAATGCTATTTGTACTGTTTTACACCATAGTACACTTTATAAACTACCATAGATCTTTTTGAAAGTGGGCAGGAAAATACAACTCCCAAACATTTTAAAATTTCACCATGCATCATATTTTTTTAAAGTCCTTTACCAAAAAGGTATTTCTGAATTTCAGAATCAATCCAAGGTTTCCTCTTTTCTGTTCATGTTATTGGGATCTAAACTTTACCTTCAGGTTTGGGTTATTAAGTTGCTGGGATTTTTTTTCTATTTACTTTACTTTTCATTTATTTTTTTGAGATATAATTTACATATAACTTTGTGCAAATTTAAGGTGTACATACAGCCTGTTGATCTGATACATTTATATATTGCAGTATGGTTACCACCATAGCTTTAGCTCACACTTTTATCATGCCACATAATTATAATTTCATTTGGGGTGAGGGCATTTAAAATCTAGTCTCTTAGCATTTTTGAAGTGTATGATACATTATTGTTGACTATAATCACTCTGCTGTGCATCAGATCTCCAGAATTTATTCATCTTCTAGTTGCAAATTTGTACACTTTAACAACATCTCCTCAATTTCTCCACCCCCTAGCCCCTGGCAACCACCATTTTACTCTGTTTGTACGAGTTCAGCTTTTTTAGATTCCATATGTAAGTGATACCATGCAATATTTGTCTTTCTCTGACTGGATTATCTCACTAAACTTAATGCCCTCAAGGTCCATCCATGTTGTCGCTAATGACAGAACTTCTTTCAGCCTTCTTTCTCATGGCTGAATAATATTTCATTGTATATATACCACATTTTCTTTATTCATTCATCCCTTGACAGAAATTTAGGTTGTTTTCATATCTTGGCTGTTGTGAATAATGCTGCAATAAACATGGGAGTGTAGATATCTATCAATATCCTGTTTTCATTTCCTTTGGAGGTATACCCGGAAGTGGGATTGCTGGATCATACGGTAGTTGTATTTTAATATTTTTGTGGAAACTCCACATTGTTTTCCATAGTAGTTAAACCAATTTTCGCTCCCACCAACAAGGCTTCCATTTTCTCCACATCCTTGCTATCACTAGCTATCTCTTGTCTTTTGATGATAGCCATTCTAACAGGTGTGAGGTGATATTTCATTGTAGTTTCCTTGATGATTAGTGAGGTTGATCATCTTTTTTGTATATCTGTTGGCTATTTGGATGTCTTCTTTTAAAAAATGTCTATTCAAGTCCTCTCCCCATTTTTAATTGCATTTTTTGGTTTTTTTGATATTGAGTTGTATGAGTTCTTTGTATATTTTGGATATTCATCCCTTATCAGATGTATAGTTTGCAGATATTTTCTCCCATTCCATAAGTTTCCTTTTCATTTTGTTGATTGTTTCTTTTGCTTGCAGAAGCATTTTGGTTTGAGGTGGTGCCACTTGTTGATTTTTGCTTTTGTTTTTTGTGCTTTTGATGTCATATCCAAAAAAATCATTGCCAAAACTAATGTCAGGGAGCTTCTTCCCTATGTTTTCTTTTAGGAGTTTTATGATATCAGGTCTTCTGTTTAAGTTTTAATTCATTTTGAGTTAATTTTTGTGAGTGGTGTAAGATAGGAGTTCATTCTTCTTTTCTTCTTTTCTTTTCTGTCATACATCTTTCTTTTCTTCCTTCTTTCTTCCCTTCCTCTCTCCCCCTCTTCTTCTTCATTTTCCTCTTTCATTTATAGATTTTTTCTTTTTGTTTTTAAATCAAAACCGTGTGTGTGTGTGTGTGTGTGTGTGTGTGTGTGTGTGTGATGGGGGGAGGGGAAAAGAGAGAAGGAGAGGGAGAGGGAGGAAGGGATGGAATGGCTCTTTAAAGGGGTTTTCCAGTATTTACATTATGAAAAAAAATTAAAGTTTTTCTCTAACTTTTAAGGAAAGCCAAATGTTAGAAATAGTAATTAAAATGTTTACTTTGAAGTAGATTGCTAGATCTGCAGTGCAGCCAAGCCTGGCAGCTTTTGATAAATTAGAATGAGCCAGGGCTTCCCTGATGGTGCAGTGGTTAGGAATCTGCCTGTCAATGCAGGGGATACGGGTTCGAGCCCTGGTCCAGGAAGATCCCACATGCCACAGAGCAACTAAGCCTGTGCGCTACAGCTGCTGAGCCTGGAGGCCATGAACCACAACTACTGAATCCCGGATGCCTGGAGCCCATGCTCCACAACAAGAGAAGCCACTGCAGTGAGAACGCTGCGCACTGCAACGAAGAATAGCCCCCCACTCACCGCAACTAGAGAAAGCCCGCGTGCAGCAACAAAGACCCAACTCAGCCAAAAATAAATTAAAAAAAAAAAAATTAGAATGAGCCACACAGGCTGGTCTTTTTTCACTAAAACGCCACAGTGTCCAGAAAGCAAATCCTCTCCACACACCACCCTTGTTTCAGATCAGATAAACTGGGCAAACAACAATGCCTACCAACATAACAAAATGCCCACTGTACAAAAGAAACTGGAAATTGTTATCAGTGAGTGAAGATGGCTCTGGAGAACATGAAGATCAGGATTTTGATGTAAAGTTTGATCTTTGGGCTTCTATCAAACAGCCCTTCATTTGAAGAAGCATCATTCTGGGTCATTCAGGTGACCATCATTATCTTGATCAGTCCAGATACCACTGACACATTTGAGAAAATAAAAATGAAGGGGAGGAGAGAAAGCTTTACTGCCTCACTTTCCCTAAATGCTCTTACTTAAAAAGCTCTCCCAGACCCTAGAAAAGCACTTGTTTCACACTGTCCCGAGTGAATAAATCTACAGCCTGCAAAGTTCCCACACCCTTTGGTGCCACAAATATCTGGTAAAGTAGCTTTGGAACTTTCACACAATGCCCCCATGCAGCAATGCCTTGTAAATGAAATAAAGGAATGGCCAGTGAGCAAACTTTGCTGATTGCCTCCCATATTTAAATCAGACCTTCTGATCAAGGAATAAATAATTTTGCCATGTATTTAGAAATTATCATGTAGAGCATGGTTCTCAACACTGGGGGCACACAGAAATTATCTGGGGAGCTTTTAAAAACACTGATGCCTGTGATCCACACCTAGAGACCTGGGAAAGGACTAGGCATCAGTATGTATTGAAAACATTCACACACACTCCCTTCTGGTAATACTAATGCACAGCCGAGTCAAGAACCGCTGGCTGTTGAAAACTGACTGATTTTTAGAAATTCGTGTTTTAATTATTATAGGATTTTGTTTATTGTAGCCCACTAATATAAGCATCTCACTTGGCCAAATAGTTTTCACTTTGTGTGGCAGGGCCAGAAACCTGGAACTCTTACTTTTTAAGTGATCTTTAGGTATACATATAATTACCATGTCTGTGGAGTGTTCTGAGTTTCTCAGTTGGTAGCCAGGTTCTTTAAAAGAAAGATATGTAACTTGATTGCTTTCAAAATAATTCAGTAAGTCCTGGTGTTAACATACAAATAGTTCTCAGGGCCATGTTTAGCACTTTAAAAATTTATCATTAGTTGCATGAAAAACAAAAAAAGCCAAAGACTCATTCCCACATATTAGAGGGCTTTTTCTCTTGAAGAAACTCAAAAAGTAAAGCACAGATTTTAGTTTGGGGTGTGTGTGTGTGTGTGTGTGTGTGTGTGTGTGTGTGTGTGTGTGAGAGAGAGAGAGAGAGAGAGAGAGAGAGAGAGAGATTTGGATTCTTTCTTTTTTTCCTTACTCATCTTGGATTTTTCTTTTCTTTTTTTTTAAATAGCAGTAGTTCATATTTTTTTTCAGTTATACATATACATGTATCTATTCTTTTTCAAATTCTTTTCCCATTTAGGTTGTTATATAATATTGAGCAGAGTCGCCTGTGCTATACAGTAGGTCCTTGTTGGTTATCCGTTTTAAGTATAGCAGTGTGTACATGTCAATCCCAAACTCCCTAACTATCCCTTCCCCCACCCTTCTCCCCTTGGATTCTTTAAAAAAGAAGAAAACAGTCTCAGTAATATTCACACTTTTATAAACATGAAAAAACATATAACCTTATCAATATAAGATTCACACAAATATAATTAATGCTGCTTCTGCTGCACTGTGACAGAGTAGTTAAATAAACCCTGCCAATACATTAATGCTTAAGCAAACCAGAAAACAAGTCTCTCCCCACTCAAAAAATCATAATGTGTTTCAAATTCCATTTGAAAAGCTATGAGAGAAATTTTAAAGGCAAAATTTTTTTAAGGAAATAAAAGTTTTTCTTATAAGGTTGCTACTAATCAAGAAACTCAGTCAAGTTCTTACCCCCTTGTCTATGCATATTTATTCCCATGCAGTAAATAAACTGGATTGTGCAAATTCTCAAAATAGAAAAACTCCCAACATCAGGTGGCTTTTTTCTAGGTGAGGACTAGGTCACATGAAGAGCAATTTTACAGTAAAATGAGTATGTTCTCTTTTAGTCTAATCTTGTTTACTGTTTCCTATGTATCCAAATGTAAATGAGCTCTGAGATTGAATACTATATGAAGTCAGTTCTCCTTACAAGTATTCCAGTTCTTTATCAATATCTAATACTTCAGAAGAAAAGTCATTTTACCTTGATTTAGCAAGAAATTGGCAGTGTGTTATCAACACATGAGCCTCTATTACACTGTACTAAGAGAAAAGCAAATCGTGAATGAAGTGAGAAAAATTGAAGTGAAGCAGAGCCAGGGGGAGAAAAGGAAGGACAACAGTTGGCGGGGCAATCAGGACCCCTTCTCTAGGATTAGCTTTCCTTTGTAATACTCAAATATGATTTTATATGTTTGCCGTGACCGTTGTGCTTTGCACTCAGGACAGAGCAGCATCATCCATAGTAAATCTTATAACTCAGACTGAAACTCAAGTCCAGTGCTGTACCTCATCATGAGGTTAATTAAAATAAAAAAATAAAAATAACACTTTAACTATAATGAAAACTTCCATGTTATAAGTCGATATGCAGTCATCACACATGGTGGAAAGGGCAAACTCTAGAGCCAGAAGAACATGGATTCAATTTTATTTTCTCAAGAAACTTTGAGAAACTCATCTTACCCTCCAGGACCTCAAATTCCTTTGATACCTACTTTGTAGAGATAATCTGTCGTTTGCAGGATTAGGGATAAAATATGTAAACTGCCTAGTACATAGCTGATGCATAATAAATGGTAGCTACTATTTTTTTTTCTTACAACTGCTGTAAAGAAAATTAACCTGGCACGTGGCCTTTAGAAGGTATTCAACAAAATTAATTAGTTGTTTCTTAAACACATTAGTCTAAAATATTTACTCATCCTTTTTGAGTCTACCATGTAAGTCTGTTAAATTTATAAATAACTGAGAAGATAAACCAGTTTAAAAGAAATAGGAAATCATGTAAATGTATAAAAATATACAGTGGGAAACCCTTAATAGGACGTGATCTCTGATGAAATTCAGTCTAGCAGCAGAGCTTGAAAGCCAACAAAAAAGAAGCATATTTCTGGACTCTCTTTTCTCTTCCCAGCTGTCCCACTTGGCTGTGACATGAGACTAGGCACAGGCAGTTACCAAAACCAACAAGCAGACAAGAGTTTCAACTTGGATCTAAAAGAACCACATGAGGGAGATGCCAAAAGCTACAGCCCAAAGAGTGGCTGAGGGCTAGGAGCTGGGAAGGGTAATTATGATGACGAGAGAGACAGAGAAAGAGAAGAGAGGGAGAGAAACATAGGAAATAGGGAGGAGGGGAACTCACCAAGGCAGCTGAAAGGCACCTTTCTCATTCTGAATGCCTATTTTACAAGCTTGCTGTGGCAAGATGAAACATAGAAACCAAAACACACACAAATTCATAGCTTAATGAATTATTATAAGGGGAGCACCCTGTAACCACCACCTAGGTCAAGAAATAGAACTTTGCTAACATCCCTGAAACACCTCCTTATGTCCCATCCAAATTCAACACCTTCCCTCTTCCCAGAAGTACACACCAACCTGACAAGCACTGTAATCATTCCTTCTGTTTCTTCATAGCTTTTCCACCCCACAATGCACCTCAGACACTCCAAGACTTCCCCAATTTTAAAAAATTGATATCTTTTAAGTTGTTTTTATTCTAGAGATCTCCTCTCTGTTTCTTTTCTTTGCAAGTGATCTGTTGAAGAACCCAGGGCATTTGACCTGTAGAGATTCCCACAGTCTGGATTTTGCTGATTGCACAGAGTTTAACATTTCTTCTGTCCTCTGTATTTCCAGCAAATTGGCAGCTGGGGCCAGAGGCTTGCTCAGACTCAGGTTTGGCAAGTTTATAGGCGGTGATGTGTTCTTTCATCAGGAGGCACATGATGTAGCTCTTTATGTGACGTTAGTAGCGTTTGATGCTTGATGCTTAGATATATTCATTGATTAGGGTTTGTAAAATGGTGATATTCTAATTCTGTCATTTCTTTTACATTCATTAGCTGGAATACTTATATAAAGATATATTTCTTTCATCTACTTTAGATTACGCAGTAGTATAATTCATCTGAAAAGGCAGGATAATTGCTTGATTCTTTCCTTTTATTTACTGGTGTTCAAAGTAATAAACTGACTCTTTATCATCATTCAAAGGTGACTGATTGAGGTTTTTTTCATATTATTATGAACCCATGAATTTAAACATATTCAACGGTTCTGGCTGCTTTTATCAGCCACGTGCCCTGAGCTAGCCCTTCAGTGTTTTAAAGACAATAGTTGATACCTGATGCCGAGGATTTATTTCTTATGCCTTTATTTGTATGTACCATCGGAAAATTGAGTTGGATAGATTTGGTAATCCTTGATAATGCCACCTTGATAAAACCTAGTTTTATGAACCTGGCCTTTACATTTATGCTAAATAAAATGGCAACTCTTCCAAATACTGGAAAACATACAATATCACACAAATTCATTCTAAATTGATCACTCTCCAAAAAATATATATAATTTCTAACTTTACTGAAAATAAAAAAATAAGTTAATTATTAATTAATTAATTAATCTGAGATGCTGGGAGTCATGGAAAAAGAAATACCAGCCATCCAACCAGCAGAGGGAGTGCAAGTTAACTGGCAAATCCAGTCTCCCATACTCTGCTTTCCTATTGGTGAAATCACTGATAATGTTTTGGAGTGAAGAAGATACCAGGGACAAGACAGGACATATCTGTGCGACTCTGTTGTCTGTTGGATGCAACAGAACTACATTGATTCTTAACAAAGGGAAAATACAGCAGTAAGGGTAAAAAGTATTCTCCTGCATTTCATCAGAGCCGCCTTTACTCAGAATTAAACACATCATTGTCCACAGCCTGACTGATAACTGTCTTGGAGGATTAGGAAGGAAGAAGATATGATTACCTTATTTTTTGTAAATTTTAAAAATAGAGGCATCCAGTGGTGATGTGAATCCCTTAAAGTCACATCAATTCAGAAGTAGAGGCAAAATTTAATACAAATCATCCAAGCCCCACCTCAGCTTCTCCCATAGAACCTTAGTCAATGACAACTTTTAAAGGAAGAAGAGCTTACAAAAGTATCTTGCAGTTTTTCTACTTGTCTTTGCTAATAATGATCCAGTCAAGGCAAGAATAAGAGCTTGAGAATACAGAGCACCCGAGCATTCCCTGATTTCTTTGCAAATTTTCCTCTGGGGTTGGTGCTTTAATTTCCAATCAGTCTGAGTCAATAACGTATGGTTGTCAGTGCCATTGTTGACTCTCACAATTTCTTGTCTCAATCCCATAGTTCCTAGAGCTTGGGGCTTGGGGTCACTGGCAGGGGTTTTGATTTGGGGCTTTCTGTGTTTACACAAAAGGGCAAGTCAGTATCTCTCCTGTATCAGTGAATTCTGGACTAAACTGATCTATCAAGCTTTGTAAACAAATGAAGACCTTAAAGGATGGCAAGAAGGCTCTCTGGAAGTCTCCACTGCTTTTACATTTCATTGAATCCACAGACTCTTGCTTGCTTCCCACAGAGATCTGACTACAGCTGAATAAGAAAGAAAGAAAAGTCACATGAGAAGAATGGAATGCTCTTACAATATTTTTAGGCTGCAATGTATACTGAATTCCGTTCACACAGTCCTGGAGGAGGTTTGGCCCATCTTCACAGAGCATGCCACAACTCCTGCTTATTGCAACAGATATGTACATTTCTCAAGGACTGACAATAATTAAAGAAAAAACAAACTGGGAGGCTCTTTGCATAGGATTGTTGAGGCAGACTTTCCTTTTTCTTTAGTTGATACCTGTTTCATAAAAAAGATGGTAAACTGGCGTTGGAAAGTTCAAATCTTTCTCCAACCTGATGGACTCATAACTGTGCACCTAATTCAAACCAATTTTGGAGATCACAGGGCAACTTCTAACTTTCCAAGAGGCTAATAAAAAAAACCAAGAAAAGTTTTTGAACACTCTACCTCATTTTTAAAGAGATAATAGAGATCAATTTTTTATGAAAAATTTTCCTTGGAGACATGGGTTGAATAAATGAGTACCTCTTAGTGGTGACCATAAATGAATGAGTTCAGTTCTTGCTTTCATTGAACTTAAAGAGCGTGGGTTTCTACTTGCATGTTCATTTGTCTTTACTTTGTGAATCTAATCTGACTATTCCATACCAACAGACATTGGGGTCTCCTGAATTCTGTTCTTTCTCAGCCTAGGAGCCTTCAACCCAGATGCAATGCTTTAATTGCTTCCAAGTGCTCTGAAACACCCAAGGCTGTGCTAAGTTCCTTTAGCTGAGTGGAATACCAAGTTAATGAAGTCAAGGTCATTGATTCAGTCATACTTAAGATGAACCTGCTAATCTTGTCCTCCTCTGTGTCAACTGAACACAATACCACCGCACACATCCCCGCTGGCATTGTAAGTGCATTAGTCAACAAGAGGAAATGATAGGCGTATATGGACGGAGACAGACTGTACTAAACTTGTCTCAGCCATTTCATAGCTTTGTGAACTTAGGTAGATTACTTGGTGCTTCCATTTCCTCATCATAAAATAGTGATAATAATAGCAACTGCCTCATAGGATTGTTGTAAAGATTTAATGAGATTATCCATGTAACGTGCTTAACACAACAGTAGGTATGTAGAAAATACCCAATAAATAGTATTTTTAATTTCATTTTTTTGCTATTGGTATTGTTGTTATTGAAAAACATTTCAAGGCGCATGAGTTCCATGGTGCTACTTGTATGTAAGTATGAGTTATAGCTTAAATTCCTTTGGCATTGGTACATATTGGCTTTAAAACTCAGATACACAAGGTACATAGAAGAAGCCAACACACCTTCATGACAGTGCAAAAGAGGTAGTAAACCTTCATTCTCAGAGCCACTTCACATGTCACACACTTAAATCAGCCAACAACACAGCTGACATATAACCAGCAAGTAACTCATTGGTGCCCACTGTGACTTTTCAATCTGCTGAGGATGTTTTCCAGTGATGAAGCCTAAATGGATGTTTAGTAATGAGGAGAGCAGATATAATTCAAGACGTGAAAAAGATGGTCTCCTCTTTTAACAAATCCAGGGTGCAGCCATTTATCTATTTTTGCCTTTTAGGAGAAAAAAAGAGTTGAATTAGCAGAGTTTTCTGTTTTGTTTTCATTTTTCTTTTCTTTTTAATATAAAACATGTCATTGGTTTTACACTGCACAACTCAAACAAAGGGAGAAATAATTCCCTGATGGTTTATAGAAGTATCAGTATCTATTTCAAATCATCCCCGTACCAATTTCAAGTGCATATCTACACAACTTAAATGTGGTCAATGATTGTTCACTCCTCTTTAGCTTGGATATATAACCTAAGAAGTATATCTTAAGATGGATGGAAAAAGAGAATACTCCAAGTACTTCTTTACATTTTAGCAGAAGCATTGACTAAAGTGGAGCAGTCATTAATTCTATTAAGCACACTAATTCCTGGGCAACTACTCTAAGTGATTCTAATTCAGTAAGAATGGGGAAGGGTTCAGGAATCTCTGCTTTTCAACACTATTCCGGTGATTCCTATGATCTGACACATCAGGAACATTGGTCATCTGTTGTTTTTGCTTGCGCAACATCTCCTCCTTCTTCTGATAAGAGCACCTCAGTTTTCCTTTGATAAAGTACTCCTCCCCAACTCTCAGACCCTGTGGGTGGTTGGTGCTGATTCCACCACCAGCTTCGAAATAGGGTCTAGGTCCCAGGCCTGTTCGTTCACTATAATCAAACATTCAGTATCTCTGGTCACACTGAGATAAGTGTCAAACTCAATCCTGGAGTGTTGAAACCATTGGAAAGAGGAGCTCTTTCTCCTCTGGGTTTAGGAAGCTGTATCCATCTGAAAAAAAGAAGCTAACACAGAGATGGAATAAATGGAGAAAGCAGAGAGAGAATGAATTTAGATGACATTGTTTAGATTTTTAGATCCAGGTGATTTTTTTATTGTAAAAACATAACCCATAATGACAGTAATAAAAGAAATAAAATGGAAACATAACTAAAAGTTTACAAATTCAGATGGAAATGTAAGACTTAAGCTATATGACTCAGTAATAACTATTTTCTAAAAGTTTATTAAATGAGGCATAGGAAACTGTGGTGATCAGATATATATCATAAGAGTATATTGTGATTTTTATAGAATTTTTCAAACTTTATAATTGCATTTAACATGAAATGACTAATTATCTTCACCTTAAGTAGCATGTTTCAGGTATAACTATGTTTAAAATACATGTGTGGGAATTCCTTGGTGGTCCATTGGTTAGGACTTGGTGCTTTCACTGCTGTGGGCCTGGGTTCAATCCCTGGTCGGGGAACTAAATCCCACAAGCCATGCAGTGTGGCCAAAAAAAAATCTTATCTATTTATCTCTCTCTCTCTCTCTCTCTCTCGCTATATATATATATATATATATATATATATATATACACACACACACACACACACACACATATGAAGTAACAAAGCCCCCAAACGTATGAAGCAAAACAGATAGAAATGCACAATTCAACAATAATAATTGAAGACTTTAATACCCCACTTTAAATAACAAATAGAACAACTAGATAGAAGATCAACAAGGAAATAGAAGACTTAACACTGTAAACCAAATAGACCTAAAAGACATCTATAGAACATTCTTCACAGCAAAAGAATGCACATTCTTCTCAAGTACACATGGGACATTCTCCAGAATAGACAATATGTTAGGCTGTAAAACAAGCCTAAATGAATTTAGAAGAATTGAAATAATACAAAGTATGATCTCCAACCACAATGGATTGCAATTAGAAATCCATAACAGAAGGAAATTTGGGAAGTTCACAAGTATGTGGAAATTAAAAAACACACTCCTAAATAATCAACAAGTTAAAGACTAAACCAAAAGCAAAACTTAAAAATACTTTGAGGGACTTCCTTGGTGGTGCAGTGGTTAAGTATCTGCCTGCCAATGCAGGGGACATGGGTTTGATCCCTGGTCCAGGAAGATCCCACATACTGTGGAGCAACTAAGCCCGTGAGCCACAACTACTGAAGCCCTCGTGCCCTAGAGCCCTAGTGCCGCAACTACTGAAGCCCACGTGCCTAGAGCCCATGCTCTGCAACAAGAGAAGCCACTGCAATGAGAAGCCACAACGAAGAGTAGCCCCTGCTCGCCACAGCTAGAGAAAGCCTGCATGCAACAATGAAGACCCAAAGCACCAAAAAAAAAAAAAAAAAACTTTGAGATGATGAAAATGAAAACAGAACATACCAAAATTTATGAAATGCAGCTAAAGCAGTGCTTGAAGAGAAATTTATGGCAATAAATGCCCATTAAAAAAGAAGAAAAGTCTCAAATCAATAACCTAACTTTCCACTTCAAGAAACTAGAAAAATAAGGTAAAACTAAATTCAAAAGAAGCAGAGGGAAAATTAATGATTAGATAGCAAATAAATGAAATAGAGAATAGAAAAACAGTCAATAATCAATAAAAGTTGGTTCTTTGAAAACATCACCAAGATTGACAAACCTGTAGCTAAAGTACCAAGAAAAGAAAGAGAAGACTCAAATTACTAAAATAAGTAGTATTTTTAAATAAGTTTCTGATCTTATAGAAATAAAAAGGATTATAAGGGAATATCATGAATTGTCATATGCCAACAAATTAGATAACCCAGTTGAAATGGACAAATGCCTTGAAGGATACTAACTCCCAAAACTGACTCAAAAGAAATAGAAAATCTGAATAAGCCTATAACAAGTAAAGAGATTGAATTAGTAATCAAAAAAGCATCCCACAAAGAAAAGCCTATGCCCAGGTGGTTTCAGTGGTAAATTCTACCAAACATAAAGATGATTATCACCAATCTCTCACAAACTATTATAAAAAATAGTGAAGACTGGGCATATACCCTGAGAAAACCATAATTCAAAAAGATACATGTACCACAGTGTTCATTGCGGCACTATTTACAATAGCCAGGACATGGAAGCAACCTACATGTCCATAGACAGATGAATGGATAAAGATGTGGCACATATATACAATGGAATATTACTCAGCCATAAAAAGGAACGAAATTGAGTTATATGTAATGAGATGGATGAACCTAAAGTCTGTCATACAGAGTGAAGTAAGTCAGAAAGAGAGAAACAAATACCATATGGAACGCACATATATGGAATCTAAAAAAATGGTACTGATGAACCTAGTGGCAGGGCAGGAATAAAGATGCAGACATAGAGAACAGAGTTGAGGACACAGTGGGGGAAGGGGAAGCTGGGACGAAGTGAGAGAGTGGCATGGATATATATATACACTACCAAATGTAAAATAGATAGCTAGTGGGAAGCAGCTGCATAGCACAGGGAGATCAGCTCGATGCTTTATGATGACTTAGAGGGGTGGGATAAGGAGGGTGGGAGGGAGGCTCACGAGGGAGGAGATATGGGGATATATGTATATGTATAGCTGATTCACTTTGTTATACAGCAGAAACTAACACACCATTATAAAGTAATTATACTCCAATAAAGATATTAAAAAAATAAAAAATAGTAAAGGAGGAAACATTTCCAAATTCTTTCTGAGGTCAATATTACTCTACTACCAAAGCCAGACAAAGACATATTGAGAAAACAAAAGAATTCCTCAACAAAATACCAGCAAACCTAATCCAGCAACATATAAAAAAGATTATACACCATAACCAAGAGGAATGTAACCCAGTTAATCAAGGTTGGTTCAATGTAATATACCATATTAATAGAATAAAGGACAAAATCGCATGATTATCTCAAATGATACAGAAAAAGTATTTGGCAAAATTCAACACTCTTTCAGGATAAAAACACTCAACAAACTAGGAATAGGAGGGAACTTCCCCAACCTGATAAAGGGCAGCTATGAAAAACCCACAGCTAACATCATCGTTAATGATGAAATTATTCTGCAGAGCTTAATTCCCTCATAGAATACACTGAAAATGCTGTAAGCCCTAGAATTTTCTAGGTCAAGACTTTGGATTTTACTCTGATCTTGATGAGAAGTCTTTAGAGGAATTTCAAGCAAGAGAGATCCTGATTTGATTTTTATTTTTAAAAATCACTCTGGCTATCACATATCCATCCATTGGGATTCCATTTGTACTGGGGATGGGGAACAGGAGGGAACCCTGGTACAGTTAGCAGACTATAGAAATAGTCCAGAGGAGAAACTCTGGTGGCTTGTACTAAAAGGTAGTAGTGGAAACAGAGAAAAGTAGAAGTTTTCAGAATACTTTTAGAGGTAAAGTCAGCAGGACTTACTAAGGGTTTAGATTGAGGATGAATAAGGAAAGGAGAGGAATGAATGTTGACTCCAAGATGATGATGCTGTGTCCTGAGAAAAAGATCCATTAGCGATGGACTTGGGAATGACAAAAGTTCTATCTTGGGCTCATTAAATTGGAGATACCAACCTATTTAAAATCAATGTGGAGATGTCAAATAGGGGCCTGGATATATAGTTTGGAGCTCAGAGGAGAGGTCAGAGCTGAATGTAAAGATCTGGAAATCATCAGCATACAAATAGTGTTTAAAACCATGGGACTGAATGAGGTTGATTGGAAAAAACTGCACAGATAGAGAAAAGAAGGGAGATCAAGTTAGAGCCCTGGAGTGCTTATACGTTTAGCATTCAGGCAGAGCAGAAGGTAGAGCCCATGAAGCAGAGGCCAGTGAAATAGAGGGAAACTAGGAGAGTAGGGTGTCATGGACTATAAGAAAAGTAACTGTTTCAAGAAGGAAAATTAAAAAGTTCTAGGGATCTGCTCTACAAAATTGTGCTGAGAGATAATACTGTATTGTACACTTGAAAATCTGTTGAGAGAGTATATTTCATGCTAAGTGTTCTTACCACAATGAAAAAACTGAATAAATAAATATTTTTTAAGAAAAGAAGGAAGGGGGCCTCCCTGGTGGCGCAGTGGTTGAGAGTCCGCCTGCCGATGCAGGGGATGCGGGTTCGTGCCCCGGTCTGGGAGGATCCCATATGCCGCGGAGCGGCTGGGCCCGTGAGCCATGGCCGCTGAGCCTGCGCGTCCGGAGCCTGTGCTCCGCAACGGGAGAGGCCACAACAGTGAGAGGCCCGCGTACGGAAAAAAAAAAAAAAAAAGAAAAGAAGGAAGGGGTGATCAACTTTCTTGAATACTGCTGAGAGGGCAAGCAAGAGAGGAATGGCAGAGTCAATGGAGTTGCAGGGACAGAGGTCCGATTGAGCTAGGTTAGGAGACAATGTGAATTGAAAAAGTAAGGGCAGCAACTCTGGATAACTCTGAAGAAAATCTTTATGCGGAGCAGCAGAGAAAAGGAACAGCGATTCAAAGGATATACGGATCTGAGAGATTGGAGATAAATATATAAACTAAGTCACTGGAAAAGATCTGGAACACAATGGATGACTTGATCAGGTTGTCCTTTGACCTGGGCCAAGCCACATTGTCTGTAGTAATGAGAAGGAAGCCGAGGAGGAGGAGTAATGATGCAAGTAGGCTGGTAGTTTTCACGGGGAAAGATGAGGGAGCTTCTGTCTAATTGCTTCTACTTTCCTGGTAAATATAAGATAAGCTTATAATAAGCAGTGAGAGTAGGGGAGAAGCTGAATGAGTTTCAGAGCTGAAGCTGAGTGAAATGATCATTTGAGAATTGCTATGGACTGAATTGTGTCTCCCTAAAATTTGTATGTTGAAGCCCTAACTCCCAATGTGTCTGTATCTAGAGGTAGGGTCATTAGGAGGCAGTTGAGGTTAAGGGAAGCCATAAAGGTGGGGTCCTAACCTGATAGGATTGTGATGTTATAAGAAGAGGGAAGGACAAAGGGAGAGAGGAAGGGAGAGGGGGAGAAAGAGAGAATGAATAAATCTCTTCATTGTGAAAATACAGCCAGCTGCAAACCAGGAAAAGGGCCCTCACCAGAAACTGGAATTGGCCAGCATTGATATTGGACTTCCCTACCTTTGGAGCTGTGAGGAGTAAATTTCTGTCGTTTAAGCCATGGTCGATGGCATCTTGGTATGGCAGGTTGAGCAGACTAAGCTAGGAAAGTAGGATGGTGAAGATACTGTTCGATTTTAGTAATATTCTGGACATGTTGTGTGCCCATCTGAAATTTGTTGCTGTGGAACTTAAAGAGAGGCCAAGACACACAGTTATGTGTTTTGTTTTGTTTTTCAACCATTTCAACTCTTTAGATGCTGGCACAGGGTAATCAGACAGGTGGGTTTAAACCCAGGTAATGACTTTGGAGTCAAATCCAGCCAAGAGAAGTAGCTAGAGAATTAAGGGTATTCGTAAGGCAGTGTTTAAATGAGAAGAGACAAAAATATTGAAGGTGGCAACTTTAAAAATAAGTTTCTTGGACTTCCCTAGTGGCGAAGTGGTTAAGAATCCACCTGCCAACGCAGGGCACGCTGGTTTGAGCCCTGGTCTGGGAAGATCCCACATGCCACGGAGCAACTAAGCCTGTGCGCCACAACTACTGAGCCTGCGTTCTAGAGCCCATGTACCACAACTACTGAGCCCGAGTGCCTAGAGCCCGTGCTCCACAGCAAGAGAAGCCACCACAATGAGAAGCCCGCGCACCGCAACGAAGAGTAGCCCCCCGGGCTTCTCTGGTGGCGCAATGGTTAAGAACCCACCTGCCGATGCAGGGGACAAGGGTTCAAGACCTGGTCCAGGAAGATCCCACATGCCGCGGAGCAACTAAGCCCGCAAGCCACAGCTACTGAAGCCCGCGCGCCTAGAGCCCGTGCTCTGCGACAAGAGAACCCACCTCAATGAGAAGCCTGCGCACCACAACGAAGAGTAGTCGCCGCTTGCTGCAAGTAGAGAAAGCCCGCGCGCAGCAACAAAGACCCAACGCAGCCAAAAATAAAAAAAATTAAAAAAAAAAGAGTAGCCCCCGCTCACCACAACTAGAGAAAGCCCGCACATAGCAACGGAGACCCAATGCAGCCATAAATAAGTTAAATAAATAAATAAATAAATAATTTTTAAAAATAAGTTTCTCTGTCTCCTATCTGATATAAAGATGAGCTTTCTTAAGAAAGATTAGGCTAGATATTCTTTACCTATATTTACAGCAAAGTGTATAAAAATTTGAACCTATTATCTATCCTTATCAAATAATGCCACTACAACTGGCAGTGCATTACTTTAAAATAATCGTTGATGCAATCCATCTGTATTTTGTACTGCAAACCTTCAAATAGACTGGAGATCTAGGTAGGCAAGAATCAGGTGAGTACATATTTGTTCAAGAAACTCTTTCACAATAGAACTTTTACTACGGTAGCTCTATCTGCCCTCACCAAGTAAAATTTTCATTTGATTGTTCATTTCTAAGGCTGTTTTCTCTTCAGAGCTTAATGTGCTTTATCTCAGTCTGGTATCAATATGCATCAGAGGAAGTAAGGTTTTACAGATGAAATTTTGCCTTGGAAATTAATCTATGTAGTTTTCCTTCCTGTTCAAGTTTTGAGCTAAAATGCTGAAAATGAAAACCATTTCTAGACTCCATGAATGCCCTAATCCTAAATTCTTCCTGAATTGTGAAGTGGAAAGTTAAATCGTTTTTGTTGGAAAACTCCCTGTTCAGTGGGTCCAGATCAGCACTCAGATGATGTCAGCAAATGTTACATTTTTTTCCAATTATGAAATGAATCATGGGGCGCTAGCCAACCCCAGTCAGTCATTAAATAAAGTTATTTTGGCTGATACATTGTTGTCCTGCCAGAAAACACAGGTGTTTTGTTTTTAAAGAATTTTTAAAACATTTCTTTAAGAAAAGATTACATTAACAGTCCTTCAGCACAAGCAATATAGGAGCATAAATGAGAAGGTGGTATTTATAGAGAATTTGTGTGGCAAGGGTAGGGATTATATTTTCATATATGAAAGAGTTGCTTTATGTCCAAGGAATTGAAACATATGGGCTATGATGTATAAAGACAGTGATATATGACCATGCATATTTAAACATCTATACACAGAGTCTTAAGAGTTCAATGAAAGGCACCTTATAAACATGAATTATTATTATCGAGAACAAACTTTCTTGGACTGGGATTTTCAAAGCCTATTAGTTTATTCGTTCTGTGACGATTCCCAAGGCTTTCAAATTCATAGTCTCAAAATGATGGCATGTACATCTGTCAATATCAAATATCTACTAGTTAATAGTAGAACTAGAGCTGTATTTTCATTTGGAGGTAATTCCTTGCAAGACGAATGAGCATAATATTTTTCAATTGGCCCAGTATTCATAATGACAATTTTTAATCATTTTGTGTGTTTTGTAATATCCTTACACTTAACTCTTTTTTTCTCCCTTTCAATCTACTATCTTCAATTTACATATCTCTAAATCGTTCCTAAACAAAGCAGCTGCTTTCAGTTGATTCATCTAAGGAATTTGATTATCTCATCCAAACTATGACATCTTGAATCATGCATTAGTGGCATGCTTATGGAATGAAGCAGTTTTCTGTTTCAAAATGACTTTTTTTTCTGTGTGTGCAAGAGAGTATAAATATCACATATCTATAATCTTCAGAACTCCAAAGCTAATGTAATAGTCAACTTCTCATCTGGGTTAAAACTATGTTTAAAAAGAACAATGAGTTTTATCAAATGCTTTTTCTGCATCTATTGAGATGATCATGTTGTTTTTGACTTTTCTTTTGTTGATGTGGTATATCACATTGATTCATGTATGTTGAACCATTGTTGTGACCCTGGGATGAATCCAACTTGATCATGGCGTATGATCTTTTTTATGTGTTGTTGGATTCAGTTTGCTAATATTTTGTTGAGAATTTTTACATCTATATTCATCAAAGATATTGGCCTGTAATTTTCTTTTTTGGTAACATCTTTGTCTGGTTTTGGTATCAGGGTGATGGTGGCTTTGTAGAATGACTTTAGGAGTGTTCCCTCCTCTTCAGTCTTTTGGAAGAGTTTGAGAAGAATCAGTATAAGTTCTTCTTTGTATGTTTAGTAGACTTTCCCAGTGAAGCTGTCCAGTTCTGCAGGGAGTTTTGTTTGCAGGGAGTTTTTTTTTTTTTTTTTATTACATATTCGATTTCACTTCTAGTGATTGGTCTGTTCGACTTATCTATTTCTTCTTGGTTCGTTTTGGTGGATTGTATGTTTCTAGAAACTTGTCTATCTCTTCTAGGTAGTCCAACTTGTTGGCATATAATTGTTCATAGTATTCTTTTTTTTTTCTGAGTATAACGTATAGTTTTTATTCTGGAAACATAAAAGTTTTAAATATTCAAAACTAAATATACATCAATAATGTAGATACAACTCTAACATTGAATATAAACAGAAACAAATTAACCTTGTTGTATTTCAAATAAACATGATAGGGCTTCCCTGGTGGCGCAGTGGTTGAGAGTCTGCCTGCCGATGCAGGGGACACGGGTTCGTGCCCCGGTCCAGGAGGATCCCACATGCCGCGGAGCAGCTGGGTCCGTGAGCCATGGCCGCTGAGCCTGCACGTCCGGAGCCTGTGCTCCACAACAGGAGAGGCCACAACAGTGAGAGGCCCACGTACCGCAAAAATAAATAAATAAATAAATAAACATCATAACTTCAGAGAAAAAAACAAATGAATCAGGTAATTTTGAACACAGTCCTTTACCCTCAGTGTAAAAATAAAAAAGAAACGCCAACAGATCTTAAACTCTGTAATTGGTTGGAAATTTCAGGATTTTTTTTTTAGTTTTTCACTTTAATAAACATATATCTTTTAAAAACCCAGCTTAAGATATAATTCACGACCATATGATTTACCCCTTTAATGTATACATTTCAGTGGTGTTTAGTATAGTCACAGAGTTGTGCAACCATCACCAGAATCAATTTAGAACATTTTCATCGCCCCAAGAAGAAATCCATTAGCACACACTACCCATTCTCCCCACCACCCCAATCTCCCTTCTAGCCTTAAACACCTATGTTTGTAGATTTTATTCTGGACATTTCATATAAATAGAACTCTCAACATGTGACCTTCTGTTATTGGCTTCTTTCTTGTAGGATAATGTTTTCAGGGCTCATCCATGCTGTAGCCAGTGTCAGTGTTTCAGTATATACCACAGTATATCTATTCATTCATCATATTCTCTTAAGGTTTTTTGTATTTCTGTGGTGTCAGGTGTTTCGTCTCCTCTTTCATTTCTTATTTTGGTTATTTGGATCCTTTGGTTATTTGGTTATTAAGTTCATTTATTTTGTTTACCCTTTCAAAAAACCAGCTGTTGTTTTTATTGGTTTTTTTTCCTATTGTTTTTTATTCTCTATTTTATTTCCTCTCTGTTCTTTATTATTTCCTTCCTTCTGCTGAGTTTAGGTTTTGTTTGTTCCTCTTTCTCTAATTCTTTCAGGTTGTTTATTTGGGATTTTTCTTGTTTTTTGAGGAAGGCCCATATTGCTATGAACTTCCATCTTAGGACTGCTTTTTCTGCATCCCATAGATTTTGTTGTTTTCATTGTCATTTGTCTCAAGGTATTTTTAAATTTCCTCTTCGATTTTATCATTGAAAAATTCAAAATTCAACATCCATTCATGATAAAAAAACTCTTTTACCACGCTATTTATGACAAACCCACAGCCAATATAATACTCAACAGGGAAAAGCTAAAAGCTAAAAGCCTTCCCACTAAAATCTGGAATAAGACAAGGATGCCCACTCTCACCACTTCTATTCATCATAGTATTGGAAGTCCTAGCCATGGGAATCAGACAAGAAAAAGAAATAAAAGGTATCCAAATTGGAAGGAAAGAGGTAAAATTGTCATTATATGCAGGTGACATGATATTATATATAGAAAGCCCTAAAAGACTCCACACAAAAACTACTAGAACTGATAAACAAATTCAGCAAGGTAGCAGGATACAAGATTAACGTACAGAAATTGGTTGCATTTCTTTACACTAACAATGAAATATCAAAAAGGCAAAGTTAAAAAAAAATCCCTTTTAAAATCACATTTAGGGCTTCCCTGGTGGCACAGTGGTTGGGAGTCCGCCTGCCGTTGCAGGGGACACGAGTTCGTGCCCCGGTCCGGGAAGATCCCACATGCCACAGAGCGGCTGGGCCCATGAGCCATGGCCAATGAGCCTGCGCGTCCAGAGCCTGTGCTCTGCAATGGGAGAGGCCACAACAGTGAGAGGCCCGTGTACCACAAAAAAAAAAAAAAAAAAAAAAAATCACATTTAAAAAATACTTAGTTGTAAACCTGACCAAGGAGGTGAGAGACTTAACATGCTGAGAACTGTAAAACACTGATAAAAGAAATTGAATATGTTTTAAAGAAATGGCAAGATATCCCATGCCCTTGGATTGGAAGAATTAATATTGTTAAAATGGCCATACTACTCAAAGCAATCTACAGGTTTAATGCAACCTGTAAATCAAATTCCCATGACATTTTTCACAGAACTAGAACAAATTATCCTAAAATTTATATGGAATCACAAAAGACCCATAATTGCCAAAGCAATCCTGGGGAAAAAGAACAAAGCTGGAGGCATAACCCTCCCAGACTTCAGACAATACTACAGAGCTACAGTAATCAAAACAGCAGGGTATTGGCACAAAAACAGACATATGTATCAGTGAAACAATAGAGAGCCCAAAAATAAACCCACACACCTACAGTCAATTAATCTTTGACAAAGGAGTCAAGAATATACAATGGAGAAAAGACAGTGTCTTCAGCAAGTGATGTTGGGAAAACTGGACAGCCTCATGTAAATCAATGAAGTTAAAACACTTCCTCACACCGTACACAAAAATAAACTCAAAATGCCTTAAAGACTTAAATAGAAGAGAACATAGGCAGAACACCTCTGACATAAATCATAGCAATGTTTTCTTAGATCAGTCTCCCAAGGCAATAGAAATAAAAATAAACAAATGGGACCTAATCAAACTTACAAGCTTTTGCACAGCAAAGGAAACCATAAACAAAACAAAAAGACAGCCTACGGACTGGGAGAAAATATTTGCAAATGATGCGACCCACAAGGCTTAATTTCCAAACTATACAAACAGCTCATACAACTCAATAACAACAACAACAACAAAAACAACCCAATCAGAAAGTGGGCAGAAGACTTAAACAGACATTTCTCCAAAGAAGACATACAGATGGCCAAGAGGCACACGAAAAGATGTTCAACGTCTCTAATTATTAGGGAAATGCAAATCAAAACTACAATGAGGTATCACCTCAACCGGTCAGAATGGCGAGCATCAAAAAGTCCACAAAAAATAAATGCTGGAGAGGGTGTGGAGAAGAGGGAACCCTCATACACTGCTGGTGGGAATGTAAATTGGTGCAGCCACTATGGAAAACAGTATGGAGGTCCCTTAAAAAACTAAAAGTAGAGCTACCATATGATCCAGCAAACCCACTCCTGGGCATATATCCAGAGAAAACTCTAATTCAAAAAGATACATGCACAACAATGTTCATAGCAGCACTACTTACAATAGCCAGGTCATGGAAGCAACCTGAATGTCCATCAACAGAGCAATGGATAAAGAAGATGTGGTGTGTATGTACACACACACACACACACACAGGAATACGACTCAGCCATAAAAAAGAATGAAATAATGCCATTGCAACAACATGGATGGACCTGGAGATTATCATACTAAGTGAAGTAAGTTAGACAAAGACAAATATCTTATGATATCACTTCTATGTGGAATCTAAAATATGATACAGATGATCTTATTTACAAAACAGAAACAGACTCACAGACATAGAAAACAAACTGATGGTTACCAAAGGGGAAAGGGGGTGGGGGAGGGATAAATTAGTAGTTTGGGATTAGCAGATACAAACCACTATATATAAAATAGGTGAACAACAAGGTCCTACTGTATAGCTCAAGGAACTGTATTCAATATCTTGTAATAACCTATAATGAAAAAGAATATGAAAAGGAATATATATATACACACATATGTATAACTGATTCGCTTTGCTGTACACCTGAAACTAACACAACATTGTAAATTAACTATACTTCAAAAAAAAAAGAACAATGATCTATTGACAAACAGACTTTAGTAAACTGTTGATGAACAATAAATTTTAGGGTATAAGTGTTGAAAATGGCATTTTAAATGTATTCTAAAATTGATTCTCAAGACCTAAATTGCCCAGGTTTCATTCCAGAGTTCCTAAATGCTTTTATTGCAGACTTTAATAAGATTTCCTCCTCAAAGTAATTATGGATATCTCATTTTTGAATGCTGATATGAACCATGATCATTCTTCAAATTCTGAGAGTGTCTTAAAAACATATTTTAATCAACAGCACATTCAGAATTTCACTAATTTTTCACAAATGTGTGGAATTCACTTGGGGTACAGAAACATTTTTAAAATAATGAAAGGACTTCAATTATTTATGAAACAACTATTGCCCATACAAAATTGAATGATTCTGTAATAGTCTGGTAGAGGGTCAGCTATTGTTCAACTAAATGCTAGGGACAGTTTGCAAAATGAGATAATTCATATCAATGACCAGATTTTATGCTATGGTGACATGATTTAAAAAAAACATATCTATGAACATATAATTCCTACATCATTTCATTCTTTCAATTGTAAATGTGGCAAATTCTGTTATCAAGCATAATTGGGGAATATGTTCTGCTTAATCAAGGTTCAGTTTATATAAATGGTTTAAAAATTTATATAGAAATATACAAATACATAATAGATTATAACATATCTATGCACATATATACCAGCTTTCAAAGAATTTCAGTGCCTAAATGAGCCACTAAAACTTATTTAACCACAAATAAATGGTTAAACACAATCATCGTCTCATTCTAGAATTTAATCCATGTGTATGACAATGTTTCTAAGGAAAAAAGCATATATAATTCTTGCCTGTGATGCCTAAAACTTTGTTCCTACATAAAGGACTCTCCTTACTCCCTGTTCCACTTGCCACCCCTGACCCTAAGCAGGCAATAGGAACTGGATTCCCACAGTTCGTACACAGTGATGGTAGCCTCTAAAGCCTGATGATCATTTGAGGAGGTGCAGAGGCTGAGGGTAAACTCCAGAAGGCTGCAGAGCTATGATGGAGTGACTAGAGCTCCTCCTCAAAATTCTAGGGAAACCTGGGTCAGGGAGGAGAGAATACTTAAGATAAGTACTTGAAGATAAATTTTCAATCTGATAAATTACGTGAGATTATTCACATAGCAAAAGGATTACAGTGTGTCCCAGGGACATTTGAAGAAACACATTTTCAAGCGTTATGAAACACAACTCTTTAAATAATTACAAAGAAAAAAATTAGCTAAAATGTTATAGCTACTGATAATTTGCAAAAGTGTAAGTTTGCATATCCATTTTATTTTATTTTATTTTATTTTATTGCGGTACGCGGGCCTCTCACTGTTGTGGCCTCTCCCGTTGCGGAGCACAGGCTCCGGACACGCAGGCTCAGCGGCCATGGCTCATGGGCCCAGCTGCTCCGCGGCATGTGGGATCTTCCCGGACCGGGGCATGAACCCGCGTCCCCTGCATCGGCAGGCGGACTCTCAACCACTGCGCCACCAGGGAAGCCCTATTTTATTTTTTAATATAAAACTATGGACCATTGTTCACCAGTGTTTACAATAAAGTAAACAATATACAGTTGGATAACATTCTGATTACCTCAAATTTATTGCTTTTCTATGCTTCTGCTGAACCAGTAACTCAGATACTGAAAAGATTGAGCCTGTGTGTAAGGAATCAGTTGGGGGTAAAGAAAAAACATATAGATCAATAGTTTAGATTACAAAAGTTAATCTAAACTATTTATTTAAATAGTATTATTTATTTAAGTTAATCTAAACTATTTATTTAAAATTTATTCTAGCAGGTCCTAGATTGACAACATCTCTAACCACCTGGTTAGGTTTGCATGAGCAAAGTCTTAGACGTCCTCTTAGCCAGTACAGCACAGGGATTTCAACTTCTAGTAAAGAAGAGGTTCACTAGAAGAAACCTTTAAATGTCCATTTAACTAAGTCTTGCTTGGCTAATTGAAACACACCAGGATTTTTCTAGTTTTTCTCATCTGGGTGGGGAGATTCTTGGTAGTGATAAAATTTTTCCTGTCAGGAGTTTTACAAATAAACTTCCATTTATATGGCTGTAGTTATAGATACGGATTCAGATACAACTGCTTTTATTGTCCAATTTAAGTTATTTACATTATATTAAAATTTTCCAATTAATTATGGAATCATCTACCTAATTTGAAAGGTTAAGCCTTCAGGAAAATTTTCCATTTAACTTGAACGCATTTATTTCTTAGGCTGCTCAGAGCAATGGCGTCCCAGAAACATGGGCTTATCCCTGGTTATGAATTGGCATTTTTGTTTCAGCAAGTGTTTTTAAAAAAAAAAAGAAGGAAAAGAAAATCATTTACATATGTGTTTTATGTATACACACAAAAAAACCCTCATAAACGAAAAACCCAGAGTGGTCCTTAGGCATATATGAGTTAAACACAGTCTGATTGTGTAATGACTGTGGAGATTTCCTCCAACATTTAGAAAATCTGTTCCCTAATGCAGAGAAAATAATATATCATGGTATCAAATGTTCTTTAATGATAAAGGAAGCAACTAAGAAAGCTTTATTTATTTGTTCAATGTAACCAGTGCTATAGACTCAAAAAGAAAAAAAACAAAAAAACCCCTTAACACTCCTTCAAAATGAACATACAAAACTTTATTTTCATTAGAATCTAGTTATTTCTTCACACTAATAAACCAAAAAAACCAAGACCCAGAGCTTATATGCATCAACTTGTGTGTGTATGTAATTATATATATGGCAATGCAAACAATTATTGAGCTTCATTTTCTGGACAAGAGTGCCCAGTTAGTCTCTGAATAAAAAGCACTGCAATCTGAGGACACTTCATTTTTGCCTCTTTGGCCAGCACCAAGTCTGCCTCATCTGAATCTTCCCGTTTCATGAGAAACACCAATTCTCCACTGCTGTCTGTGGCACCAGTTATTCATTCAGGGTCAGACCTCCGACAAAGCCTCTTGCTTTGCCCGGCAGCATCTCTCTTCTTTGATTCACTATCATCAGATTCGCTGCCAGATAAAGATTTTCTTTTTGTACCACCTTTTTCTGAACCCGCTGTTGGAGAATTAACAAATGTTTCAATTACCGCTGGGCAGTATAAGTTTTCTTCAGGTTCCTAGTATTGTCAGCATCTGTATTCCCTTCCACTTGAGGAAATAACCATCCCCTCACTTTCACTACACGTCAGTTCTGTCTTTTTCCACCACCAATTCTTCAGGCTTTTCCTCTCTGACTTTTTACTCTTTGCATCCTGTTTCTTTCCCATGTTTTGCAGTGCAGTTTTATTGGAGGCCATTTTTATTGCATACTTAAAGAGGTATTATTCCTTGCCTTCGAGCTGCCCCGAGGTATGCTTCCTCTCCGGCCCTGCATGCCTCAAGCTCGAGTTCCCTTTAATCCTCATGTTTCAAGCTGCAGGTACAATCCCAACGTCCTGGCCGAGCCAGGCAGGAGGGCTCCCATGGGTCTCACCAACATCTCTGCCTCAGGCCCCAGCAACCCCCCTCCTGCCAAAGCATCCCCTTGGTTCAGACAACACCAGTCATTGCGTCTCTCCACAGGGGCAGAAGAGCAGAGTGGAAGTCTCACAGGACAGATATCCCTCATGTGTGGAGGACAGTAATAAAGGCACCTCTTTGTGCATGAGAGCTCTCCCAACTCCTCCCTACCTTTGACCCTCACTTTCACAAGCCTTCCTCCTTGGCTCTCGCTCCACAGGCCTCACCCTCCCCTGGTCATCTTTTTGACTCAAGCAGGAAAGAAGTCAGAAATGCATAAGGCTCACCGTGGATTGGACAAAAGACTGAGCAATTATCTACATTTGACACACAGCTACTCTCCTTTTCTCATCAGGATATACTTGGTGAACATTTCCTGACAGAGCTGTACTGGAGGTAGCCCAGGGAATTTATTCTCTCTGTCTTTGACCTGGTTTTATCAAGGGACTGCTAGCAGGGAAGTAATAAAGGTAAGTGAACCCCCGAGGCTACATAAAACATATTTATAAGCAGACATTTCTAGACTGTGTCTCATCACAAGCTAACTGCAGTCTAGAGCTGGTCTTTCCAGCACATCACCACTCCACTACCAGTGTCTGGTAGCAGGTTACTGGGAAGAAGTGCAGGAAAAGATGCCATGTGCCTCAGTTAGACTGATATATTATCCAACAATATTTGTACCTGTGAGTTCATTGTGTGGGAAAGAATCTTTTCAAAGAGCATTGGTTGGGTTTTTGTCTGCGTGTGAGAGTAGTGGAAAATCAACTATAGAAAAAGCCCCAAAAGCATAAGAAGGAAAATAAAAATTGTATGTCATTCCACCTCACAGAGACAACCAACAGAAACATTTTGAGATATTTCCTTTCAGCCATGAGAGACAGGAGAGTTACCACAATTGGGATCATATTTAATTATGTATGCATTTTTGTGTCTTGCTTTTTTCATTTAACACTACATCATTCATTTAACATTCAACAAATGTTAATGGACCATTATCAATCAGAAGTACACTTGTCTCTGAATTCTATGAGAATTTTCTGATAATATTAAATACTCTTCAAAAACTATTTTTTTAAATTTATTTATTTTATATTTTTGGCTGCTTTGGGTCTTTGTTGCTGTGCACAGGCTTTCTCTAGCTGCGGCAAGCGGGGGCTACTCTTCGCTGCGGTGCGTGGGCTTCTCACTGCAGTGGCCTCTCTTGTTGCAGAGCATGGGCTCCAGGCGCACAGGCTTCAGTAGTTGTGGCACGTGAGCTCAGTAGTTGTGGCTTGCAGGCTCTAGAGCTCAGGCTCAGTAGTTGTGGCGCACAGGCTTAGTTGCTCCACGGCATGTGGGATCTTCCTGGACCAGGGCTCGAACCCGTGTCCCCTGCATTGACAGGCAGAATCTTAACAACTGCGCTATCAGGGAAGCCCCCCAAAACAATTTTTAAAAGATACAGTATTCAAAAAATTTACTGTTCTATAACATAATTAAATCATTCTCCAATTTTTTTTTTTTTTTTTTTTTTTGCTGTACGCGGGCCTCTTACTGCTGTGGCCTCTCCCGTCGCGGAGCACAGGCTCCGGACACACAGGCTCCGCGGCCATGGCTCGCGGGCCCAGCCGCTGCGCGGCATGTGGGATCTTCCGGGATAGGGGCACGAACCCATGTCCCCTGCATCGGCAGGCGGACTCCCAACCACTGCGCCACCAGGGAAGCCCCATTCTCCAATTTTTGAACATACACATTAGTTCTTTTGTTGTAACAGCTTTATTCGAGTATTATCTGCGTTTTTATTTAATCTAAGTATTAATAATCTAAGTATTTATTAATCTTAGTATTAAATCTAAGTTAAATTTTAGTATTAAAATCTAAGTATTTATTTATTTATTTATTATTTATTTATTTTATTTTATTTTTTTTGTGGTATGTGGGCCTTGCACTGTTGTGGCCTCTCCCATTGCGGAGCACAGGCTCCAGACGTGCAGGCTCAGCGGACATGGCTCAAGGGCCCAGCCGCTCTGCAGCATGTGGGATCTTCCCGGACCGGGGCACGAGCCCGCGTTCTCTGCATCGGCAGGCGGACTCTCAACCACTGTGCCACCAGGGAAGCCCTAAGTATTTATTAATAACAGCTTTATTAAAGTATTATCTGCATTTATTTAAAGTGTAGAATTTGCTAATTTATGACTTATGAGTGTACCTATGAAACCATCATCACAATCAAGATAATGAACATATGCATCACCCACAAGAGTTTTCTTGTGCTCTTTTGTAGTTCCTTCCGCCTGCCTTCCCCAACCCCACCCCTGTCTCCAGGTAACCTCTGATCTGTTTTCTGATGCTATAGGTTAGTTTGGATGTTTTTAGACTATTTTATGAATGGAACAATACACTATGTACTCTCTTTTGTCTGACTTCTTTCACTCATAATTATTTTGAGATTCATCTATGTTGTTGTGCAGTCGGTAGTTTGTTT
Organism: Mesoplodon mirus; assembly: GCF_964341445.2. Lineage (NCBI taxonomy): Eukaryota > Metazoa > Chordata > Mammalia > Artiodactyla > Ziphiidae > Mesoplodon > Mesoplodon mirus. Next base: position 58,951,526 of record NC_138985.1, read on the forward strand.
ACTTTTATTTCCAAGTAGTATTCCATTGTATGGCTATACCACAATTTATTTATCCATTCACCTGTTGATGGACATTTTTGTTGTTTCCTTTTTTTAAATGTTATTAGAAATAAAACTTCTATGGACATTGCATGTATCTTTTTTTTTTTTTTTTTTTCTTTTTGCGGTATGCGGGCCTCTCACTGTTGTGGCCTCTCCCGTTGCGGAGCACAGGCTCCGGATGCGCAGGCCCAGCGGCCATGGCTCACGGGCCCAGCCGCTCCGCGGCATATGGGATCCTCCCAGACCGGGGCACGAACCCGTATCCCCTGCATCGGCAGGCGGACTCTCAACCACTGCGCCACCAGGGAGGCCCCTGCATGTATCTTTTTACAGCCATACATTTCTTTTTCTCTTGGATAGTCTGTACAAAGACTTACACACAAATGTTTTCGATTCTGAGGATGAAATAGATGTGTTGGTCATATTATGTGGATGTGGATATTTCTAAGAAAGTGCCAAACTGTTTTCCAAAGTGGTTGAACCATTTTCATTCCCGTGAGCAGTTCATAAGAGTTCCACTTGCTCCAGGTCCTTGCCAACACCTGTCATGTTCAGTCTTTTCAATTTTGGATATTCTAATAGGCATATGGTGGTATTACCTTGTGTTTTATTTTGCATATCCCTAGTGAGTAATAATTTTGAGCATCTTTTCATATCCTTACCCAATCTACTGGTCAGATTTCTCAAATCTTCAATCATGTTTAACCTAAAGTGATGACTTTCAGTCACAGAAGAGTACTTCAAATTTTATTTTATTTTTTTGGCCACGCCTCGTGGCTTGTGGGATTTTAGTTCCCTGATCAGGGATCAAACCAGGGGCTCTGGCAGTGAGAGTGCTGAGTCCTAACCCCTGGACCGCCAGGGAATTCACAGAAGAGTACTTCAAAATGTAAGTTCTTAGAACATTCTTTCATTAATGATGCACTTGTGCCATTTTGTCTCATTGCTATTCAAAGCACTCAAGATGGTCTTAGAAATAAAAGAATGATCATATTAATAGATGATTAACAGGTGATGATGATGGTAATTTAAAAGTCTTACCTAATCATCAGGTGGACAGCTGCAAAACAAATATATTTTAAAGAGGAACATCATTCTTAGTACCCACCACTACTTTCTAAAAGACCAAAGATCCCAAGGTCACGACAATTATGATACTACTTTAAGCCTTTCCTCAGAAATCTCCCCACTTCTTCAAGGTCAGTCCTGCTTAGCAATTCTGATCACTTCTGGCTCTTTTCTTCCACCCATTTCTCCCTCACACTTTCTACCCCACCCTATTTCACCCCCATTCCATTCTCCCCTCTCTCAGCAGATGGTCTGCTTCTTATTTTCTTGATTATTTCTATCAAGAAAATAATCTATCAGGTGTGATTTCGACTCCCTTCTTTTCCCCAATTTACAAACACATCTGCTTCTTCACTCATGCTTTCTCCCTCTGCCGTGTGTAAGAGAAACACATAGTTCTCTTCTTACCTAAGGCCAGCACTGCCTCCTCGAGACTAGATCTTTTTCCTCTCCATCTGAGGGCATCTAGTATCTAGTATCTGTCTCTTTCCTGCATCTTCAATTCTTACCTAACCATTGACTTCTTTCCTTCTGCATCCAAACTTGTTTAAGGTTTTTACAGCTTAAGATCAAAACCTTCTTCCATTTTGTGTTTTTCTTCAGAAAAAGCTTTCCTTCCCTTCAGAGCCAAGCTCCCAGAAAACAGATTCCCCCACTTCCTCTTCCTCATCTGCCATTCATACCTTATTCCCTGCAGTGTGGCCCAGTTCACCTCTTGGCCAATTTTTGCTAAGGACATCAAAGGCCTCCTAATGGTCAAAGCTACTGGACACTGCTCAGCCCTGATCTTACTTGACAGTATAGCTGCTTTTGACCCTCTTGAGTAACTCCCTTCATTTGGTTTCTGTTTCACAATTCTTTTAAAATTGCTAAAGTGGTTTCTGTAATCTGCACCTGAACTCTAAATGATCTAGTGTCCTCCTGTACTTTATACTCCAAAAGGATTAAACAAACTCTTTGCACTGCCTCTACACACGATGCCATCTCGTACTTCCCAATCTCTGATCATGGCGTTTCTTCTACCTGGAATGCCTTTCCCTTTTTATTTGCCCAGGGTACTTTAGTGAGATGAGAAACTTGGCACATAATAAAGGAGCTGCCAAGGAACTGTGGTATGTAAACGTATCAGTCCCTAGGTTTGTAAAGCTGAAAGTTTCTCTGTAACATTTCTCCTAAATCTTCCTCCTATACCTGATTTACTAATGACAAAATATATCACCTCAGATCATCAGTTCATTATACATCCATGAAACTTTGCTGATTTCCGATAGCCAACTAACATCTATTACTATCTCTCCTTTTTTTTAAAAAAAAAATACATTTTAAAATTCCATTTCTATTTGTCTCTCTAAAATTCCTAGAAGCAAATCAAAAATGAAAATCTCTGAGAAATACCCACTCTCTTTCCTCGGGAATCCATTTTCTATGGTATTCATGGAAAACTTCCATAGTGCAAAGAGAAACAGAAGTGATTAGAGGCATTTTTTTTGGAAAATACAAGATCAAATCCCTGTGAACTTGAAAGTTTTATTCCTGTGAAAAGCTAGATCTCTCAAGCTCATGACATGACCTCTGTAGTATGTGAAATTAAAATTTTTTCATTGAGTAGTAGAACATTAGTGCTAGAAGTAATATTGGCAACCCATCCCCTTCCTTTACAGATGAGGAGACAGAGACTAAGAAAAGACAAATTACATGCTTTCCATGGTCTTGCATATTTATGGCAAAGTTAAGTATCCAGTTAAGTACCATTTTCACTATTTTTTCAAAACCTTTCTTTTTCAACATTTCCAACACTGATTAATGGTCTGAAAGATTCAGTTTTTAAATTGTTAATTTTGGGGCAACTGGGAAATGGAGAATTTTACACAATGCAAGCAAAAGCAAAGAACAGCATTTCCAAAACCTGGAAACCAGATTGATCCTTTCAAAAATCATTTGTTCTGTCCTAAGTTAGGAGGGAACAGGCCCTGGAAAATTTGTATATGATACAGGACAATTCAGTTCAATCTTTTCTTATATTTCTGCTAAGCCTGAATGGGCAGACTTTCAGCTACTGCCTAGATTCAAAGCCATCCTTCATATGTACTAAACAAGTTTGTGACTTCTCTCATTTCAAGTACATTTTGGGCTTCCCACAAGGAATTCCAAATAAGTACCACTTCTTAACTGAGTTAACATAGCCATCAGAATGTGAGGCCTCTTTCTTAACCAAGTGGAAAGTAAATCTGTTTCAACCAGACCTGTTTGATTACCATTCCCACTGCCTTATTTTGGAGCTTTCTGACTACCCAGATATGAAGACAAGATCCATAATGATTTGTGAACCTCCACAAATTAGGAAACTGGAAAAGTACCAGGGACAGTAACTTGGCGCTGTCCCAGAAGCTCACGTGCAGTCTCATACATATGGGTCCCTTAGAGAGCCAAGCCTGAATTATCATTGCCGATGGGTAGGTCATCATCAGACTCTAAGTCAGATAGCATTTTTTACAGATCTAACTACTGTTGTGCGCAACTGGGTGTCCATGGAAACTAAAAAATTGGTTTGTTGCCTAGAGAAGTGGAAAGAAAACCAAGTCATTTGGTTTCTATGTGGTTTCCATGAAGCTAAAGAAATTTTTTGGCAAATGATAAAAACAAGGATGGCTAAAGCTACATGATTCCCTTGGTCATTTCTTGATCTTATCAAGAAGTATTCTATATATATATTATTCAAAAAATAAAAATATTCTAAATAAAGATGTACCAAATTCTCAGGTTATCTGATTCTTGGTTAGATTGGGAACAATTCCTTAAAAGAGTGACCAATATATGTAACAAAATCGAATAGGTTAAAAAGTCCTTGGATTCATTATATATGGAAAATGTTTCTCATCCACAAATTCAACAGAGTTCCAAGTATGAAAGAAAAAGCTAGTATTTAATAAGGGCAGAGGAGACTGAAACACCTTTTCATTAATCCTATGGAAATATTTGTCACTCTTATGTGGTTTTTAGGGAACTGGGTAAAAATAGCACCTTCCTAAGAATTCACTCATCTGGGCATGGGCCTTTATCTATCCGAATAAGTAAATATGACATAACAGTGGACAAGGGATTTGTACAATGAAGTCCCTGATAAACAGGGATACTGAGGTGACAACTTGGCACATGTTGGCGTGATTTTGCAGCATCTGTTGGCCTGCCATCAAATAGAAAACAACTTCTGGCAGATTCTGTTTGTCAATGAATGCACAAAATTAGCCGGGCCAAGAAAGGTGGTATACATGAATTACAACCAAGAGTTGGCCTGGCCTCAGCTGTTCAGTATTTAGGGTAGTTAATGCTGCTTTTAGCTTGTCTTAGAATATTTAGAAGAAATACCTATTAAAATTCAACTTCAGACAGGAAAAATCAAAATTGGTGTTATCCATGAGTCACAAGTTAAAATGTCCATAGAGGCCAAGTAGGGAACGAAAATCAACGTATGGAACCAAGTAGAAACAAAACAAGAGCACTATTGTGATGATAAACACAAATGACACACAGGCTTAGGGTTGGGAAATAAGAGGGAGTAATGACCACTGTAGCAAAGTGAGGAACATATTTTTTCTTGAAAGGGAACAATCACTGCTCCAGTCTAGTCATTTGATGCCATGTCTTCAGATATTTCAAAGGAAGCTAGGTTTCATTTGCCTACAGCTTGCTGGAGTCCCCACAGTGATCTATCTATTTAAGGAGAGAATAGTAAAAGGAATGTGGACACAACCACTAAAACAAATTCATAAATCATTAAAATTGCTGTGTAATTTTGTACAAATCACATATACAAAATGTATTTTTATAAAAACCTATACACTGCTGAAAATACATATGTGTGTATGTATACAAACACACACACTCAGTGTACATGGCTCAGAGATAAAGGGAAGCTGACTTGGTTATTATACAAAATAGTGAAACATGGGCTCTGAGTCCATTGAGGGGTTGAGGAAAATGTTTTCCTGCTTCACTTCCTTCATGCTCCTAGACCATTTCCTGTGTGTGTGTTTTGGCTTTGTGTTTGGGGTTTAAGTCAAGAGGTTACAGTGAAGGAGCACATGGAGTGACTGCTCACGTCTCCTCTGCCTGTAGAAGAGTTATTTCTTTATAACCAATCCCATATCAGTCACATTATTTTTCAATCCAGAATCTTCCCTGGTTTCCCAATACCTGTGAAACAAAGCCTCAACTCCTTGGTTCAGACCCCAGCGAGCTTCCCGCATGTGCTTCCCTGCCACCTGCACCCTCAGCCTTCACCTGACCCTCCTCCTCACAGTTCCTTGTAACCCACAGCCATATTGTCCTCGTCTACCTCTGTAGAATGTTTTTTCTCTGTCCCTCTCATCAAACCCCTACTTTTTCTTTAAGATCAACTTAAAGAATTCACTTTGTATGAATCCCTCCTAGACCAGCCCAGTCCAAGGTGACTGCTCCCTCCTTTAAGTTTTTTTTTTTTTTTTTTTTTTTTGCGGTATGCGGGCCTCTCACTGTTGTGGCCTCCCCCGTTGCGGAGCACAGGCTCCGGACGCGCAGGCTCCGCGGCCATGGCTCACGGGCCCAGCCGCTCCGCGGCATATGGGATCCTCCCAGACCGGGGCACGAACCCGCATCCCCTGCATCGGCAGGCGGACTCTCAACCACTGCGCCACCAGGGAGGCCCTCTCCTTTAAGTTTTACATGGACTCATACAAACAGTGATGGGGATCCTAACCAACATGTGCTGGGCTCTGTGCTTAATGATTGATTTGCCTGACTAGTCCCTGATGCTCTGTGAAACAGGTATTGTTATTCACCCCCATTTAATAAGTGAGGATTCTAGGAACCAGAGATAAGAAGAGTAGATCTCTTTCCTGACAGAAAAATAACAGGGAGGGATCTCATTGGACAACTTGGATTAGTTACTCATTCCTGAACCAGTTACTGTGGCCTAGGCTCTGAGTCACATACTAATGCTATGGGGGCAGGATGAGCCAAACCCCAAATCATACTGACTGATGTCAGAGGGGAGGGGAGTTTCCAAAGGAAAGTTCTCACCTAATGAGAGAAAATGCTGTGAAAGCAAAAGCAAAATATTCACTCTCTTTCCTTACCTGGAGAACTGTTAGCTTCTGCTGCAAGATTATCCCAGCCTCCAGCTTCCCTTCCTTAAGTAAAGCAAGACTTCTAGTCAAGATGATACAGGGAGTCCACGCTTTAATACAGTTCCTCTGTTCCAACCACATAAAAAAGGGAAGGTAAAATAGGAAAAAATGGGTATAAAAATAAACACCATTATAGACCGAAAACAATAAAGAAACAAAGTTCTGAGTAGAGCTGCAGTTGGTAGACATATGACATTTTCAGTATTTAAAGTTAAGAGTAAGTTGGGCTCCCTCCCCACTTCCAGCTCCATTCTTAATCCTCTGAATTATCAGCCCCTCTGACCATATGACCTGTGACCTGTGAAAGAGGACTGGAAAAAACGGTTACTGACCAACAACTAGGGCTATGCCTTTAACAAGGTGAAAGTCTACAGACTTTCAACGAAGTCTTTGGCTGGCTCACAAACTGAATATACAATATCCCCAGTATCGCCTTTTAGGCTGAGTCCTCAAAATGCCATTATAAATTTTGTTCAGGGTAGAGGTACATGGTGAGCCAGGTGAAACTACCACCGAACTGTTGGATAGGAAGACATGAACACAATATGGAGGTAATAAAATACCACTCCAACTGAAAATGAGCCTTCACACTGAAATTACAAAATATTTGAGGAAATATACTAAGAAAGACTAAATAATTAGACTATCAATTTACTCCAGATGAAAATAATTTATGAGAGTCTGATGAAGACTTTAACATAAGTAAATTTTAAATGCTCATACAAACAACAAAGGCATGATTTCCATTTTTTAAAAAAAGAGCAAGAAATGATGAAACAAAAATTATCACTGAATACAGTTTAGGTGAGAATGAGAACCACAGTGAGATTCCCCTTAACACCCACTAGCATGACTAAGACCAGAAGGCCAGATAATACCAAGAGTTAGCAAGGGCCTGGAGAAATGGGAGCCTTCATACACTGCTGGTGGTAATGTAAAAGGATGCAGCACTGTGGAAAATATTATACCATTTCTTCCAACAATTAAATACAGAGTTACCATTTAACCTAGTAATTCTACTCCTAGGAATATACCTAAGAGAAATGAAGCATATGTCCACACAGAAACCTGTACAAGAATGTTTATAGCAGCATTATTCATAATAGCGAAAAAGTGGAAACAACTCAGATGTTCATCCACTGATGAATGGATAAACAAAATGTGGGCTATCCATACAATGGAATATTATTTAACCACGAAAGGGAATGAGTACTGATACATGCTACAACATGGATGAATCTTGAAAACGTTATACTAGGTGAAAAAAGCTAGTCACAAAAGACCACATGTTGTATGATTCTGTTCATATGCACGTCTAGAACAGAGAAGGCTGTAGAGACGGAAAGTAATGCTTAGAGCTGGTGGAGGGGAAAAGGGGAAGATGCAGGAAAGGAATGGTGATAACTAAAGGGTACAGGGTTTCTTTCCGAGGTGATTAAAATGTTCTAAAATTGACTGTGGTGATGGTTGCACATATCTGTGAATATACTAAAACCACTGAGTTTTATGTTTTAAACTGGTGAATTGTATGATATATGAATTATACTTCTTAATAAATCTGTTAAATTGTTTCTTAAAAGATAAACCCCTATAAAGTTTGCTTAGAAATTTTTAATTTGGAATTTTCACTTCAATGAAAAATTTTAAAGTGTAATATAAATATTTGATGAGATTTTCTAGATAACTAGCCACCCCCAGATAATATTAGTGCCCATGCTCTGTTCATGTTTACAATCTCATTCTCACCACATGAAAAGCCGAAAGGCTTTGAGGCTAATAGCACAAATTAGAGGTTCAAAGTCATTTAAATATAGAGAAGTAGTGGGAAAACCCAGCCATCACACAGTGTATGGTAATAAAGAGGAAACCAGACTCGAAAAACTGACCCACAGCAGTCAGGACCACATTTAAAAGAGTGGGTATACCATGGGTCCTGGTTTATACCTACCATCTTGTATGGTGTTGGCAATAAGAGAAATGGCAAACCCACAGTTAAGGATTTGTTATAAAATAACTTTTTAAACTTTTTAGTATTATTTTTGGGGTGCATTATTCAAATGATTGGGTCAGTGGTAACACAACATCATTGATTAAGGGGAAAACTAAACATAATGATTCGAACCATGGTTTATAGTGCTCAAAATCAAAAGAATCAAGTTAATATAGATATTTTTTTACATATCTAACCCAAAGTTCAAACAAGACCATCCATCACATCAAGCTTATGTTGTTCATCTGTATCACACTGTTTTGCAGTTTTATTTGTATTAGATTCCTAAATTTGTCTTTTTTAATTTTAGTAAGAGCTCTAAGTATTATAAGTTTAAATCTGGTTTTATCACTGTACATATTATATAAGTGTAAAAGTAAAAATAATTAACCTCAGCATTAGAAGTCCATGTAAATTATTTTCCTCTAAAAATGTTCTGTGCATTTCTTTCTTGTGAGGATTCAGTGAGACAGTTTGTAAAGTGCTTAAGCAAGAAATACAGATTTTAGACTTAGGCAAATAACTAATATTCAAAATTCTCATGGTCTGAAACTGCAATGAAGCTGGACTTCAGAGAAAAAAGAACAGAGTAAACCTCCATAAACTAGAATGTTTGAGACTCTGTGCTTTGAATAACCAGATATATATTTTTAAGTTTTAAGCCTCCCTGAAAATATTTTTTACAGTGTATTGGTATAATTTAATCTTTATTTTATGACCTAGAGACTGACAGTGCCTCAGGTTCACCTTTCAGTAATAAATTCTTACTATAAATCCATAATTGCAGAAAACAAAAAAAATTTATTCCTTAAAAAATGTAGATTTTCAATTTCTCTCCTTTTTCAGCAATAGAGTATATAACATGAGTTTTCTTCTGTTGGAATCCAGTTAATTGAAGTTTTACTTCAATATATATTGAATATCTATTGAATATATATATATATACTTACTATACTATAATATATATTCAATCTATACTTCAATATATATTGCTACTTTGATGTAGGATTGATAGGCCTAAGCGTTGGGGGAAGAGGAGGTGAATTATTTGTCCCTGTGGGCAAAGCAGCCAGGAAAGTTTATATTCAATTTTATATACTTTCACTGAATGACTACTATGCACATGAAACTGGGGGAGGGATCCAGAGACACATAAAGACATGAGTGAGATACTATCACAAACTTCTTAGAAGTGTATAGCCAAAGGAGAAATCGAAACTTTGTAATCCTCTTGCTTCAGTGGACCTCAACACACAGTTGCAGTGATCAGCCTTAAGGCTGAGAGAATATTTGAACACTCAGGATTCCAACATCATCCATGGTGGTGGCGGCAGTTCTGTCTACTGGGCGGTAGTCTTGTAAACCCATGTAATTAACCAATTGATGTCAGGACAGGGCGAGTCCCCGAGGGAGCACACAGGATCTGGGCAGAGCCCTGACCTGCTAAAACTTTTTAGAAAGATGAGAATAAAAAGATATTTTGCAAATTTATCAGATTTGCAGTTAAACCAGAAAGGACAGCAAACACAGGATGGGAGAATCAGGATCCAAAAGGCTGAAACTTTTGGCTGAATTTAACAAGATGATTACAAAGGGGAAAATGTAAGTTCCTGCACTCTGACCCATTAAACAAACAAACAAACCACTGTGTACAAATACAGGATGGGAGAGGCATGGAACAGTGTGTGTGTGTGTGTGTGTGTGTGTTTTAAAGAGTCAGGCTTGAACTGGCCTGAACTGACAGCCATACAAAGAAGAAATATAAATGATTCATAAACAAAATGGTTTATCCTCATCATTATTCAAAGAAATTTAAATTAAAACAGTAATCCCTCAATCTACCAAATTGATAAAGGTAGGAAGAATGGTAATTCTCAATGCTGACAAGGATTTGAAGAAATAGGCATTCTTGAGAAAACCATAATTCAGAAAGACACATGGAGCCCAGTGTTCACTGCAGCACTATTTACAACAGCCAGGCCATGGAAGCAACCTAAATGCTCATCGACAGATGCATGGATAAAGAAGATGTGGTATATATATACAATGGAATATTACTCAGCCATAAAAAGGAACGAAATTGGGTCATTTGTAGAGACATGGATGGATCTAGAGACTGTCATACAGAGTGAAGTAAGTCAGAAAGAGCAAAACAAACATCGTATATTAACGCATATATGTGGAACCTAGAAAAATAGTACAGATGAACCAGTTTTCAGGACAGAAATTGAAACACAGATGTAGAGAACAAACGTATGGACACCAAGGGGGGAAAGTGGCAGGGGGTGGGTGGTGGTGGTGGGATGAATTGGGCGATTGGGATTGACATGTATACACTGATGTGTATGAAATGGATGACTAATAAGAAAAAAAAATAAAGGAAAAAATAAAGTTTCTACAAGACATGGTGGGAGAAAAGCAGTATGGATAAGATGCCTCATAATAATAAAAAAAAATTTAACTTCATACTGTATTTTAATGCTTATATTTACATATATGTCTATGTGAAAGACAAAAAAAAAAGAAATAAACATTCTTATATACTTCATGTCAAAGTGTGAATTGTTAAGTCCTGCAACAATTTGGCAATATGTATTGGAAATCATAAAACCATGCAGACCTTTCATCCTAATAATTACACTTTCAGAAATTTTCTTAATTAAATAATTAAGGATACACATAAGTGTGTAGCTACTGGAGCATTAATCATAGCATTTATTTTTTCCAGCTTTATTGAAATATTATTGACGTATAATGCATAATTAAAATGTGCAAATAGATGACTTGATACAATTGTGAAATTATTACCTCATTAATTAGTTAACATCTGTCACCTCATATAATGACCATTTTTTTTCTTTTTTGTGGTGATAACATTTAAGATTTACTCTCAACAACTTTCAAATATATATTATGGTATTAACTATAGTCACCATGGTGTACATTAGATCCTCAGAACTTAATTCATCTGTAACTGGAAGTTTGTACCCTTTGACCAACATTTTCCCACAACCACCATTCTATTCTCTATTTCTGTGAGGTTGGCTCTTTTAGATTCCACATATAAATGAAAACATACAATGTTTGTTTTTCTCTGTCTGACTTATTTCACTTAGCATAAGGCCCTCAAGGTCCTTCCATGTTGTCACAAAAAGTAGGATTTCCTTCTTTTTTATGGATGAATGATATTCCATTTTCTTTATCTATTCATTCGTCTCAGAGTTTCCTTATCCATTTATTCATTGCTGTACAGTTAGGTTGTTTCCATGTCTTCGCTATTGTGAATAATACTGCAATGAACACAGGAGTGCAGATATCTCTTTGAGATCCTGATTTCATTTCTTCAGACATATACCCAGAAGTGGGACTGCTGGATCATATAGTAGTTATATTTTTAATTTTTTGAGGAACCTCCATACTGTTTTCCACAGTGACTGCACCAATTTATATTCCCACCAACAATGTAGGAGGGTTCCCTTTTCTCCACATCCTTGCCAACATTTGTGAGTCTATAATAGTTCCAAAATAAAAGGTAGAAAAAAATAAACTTACTGAAATAGAAAGCTGTTCACGGGGCTTCCCTGGTGGCGCAGTGGTGGAGAACTTGCCTGCCAACGCAGGGGACACGGGTTCGAGCCCTGATCCAGGAAAATCCCACATGCCGCGGAGCAACTAAGCCCGTGCGCCACAACTACTGAGCCTGCGTTCTAGACCCCACGAGCCACAACTACTGAACCCGTGTACTGCAACTACTGAAGCTCACGCGCCTAGAGCCTGTGCTCTAGAACAAGAGAAGCCACCACAATGAGAAGCCCACGCACTGCAACCAAGAGCAGCCCCCACTTGCCACAACTAGAGAAAGCCCGTGCACAGCAATGAAGACCCAACACAGCCAAAAAAAAAATTAAAATAAAATTAATAAAATTAAAAAAAGAAAGCTGTTCACAATATATCATTGGAAAAAAGTGATAAATCAGAAGGTATAATTCTATTTTTTTGTAAAATATACATGTAATTCATTAATTGTGATAATAGAATACCATTTTCTGAAGTCTTGTTTTGTGGTTTACAAACAATACTTCATTTAAATCTCACAACAACTAATAAGGTAGATGCTATTATTTTCATTTTACCAGTGAAGAATGGGATTAGGAGAAATCATACAACTTTTCAAATGTTACACAGCTACCTAGTATTTCAAAGTTTATGCTCTTGCTGTGCTCCAAAAAAATTCACTACCTAACATACCTTTACAGTCTAGAAAGGTACATACCAAAATTTTAACCATAGCTATCTCTGTGTTATGAATACTGGTGACGTTATTTTTTCTTTTTGCTTATTGAATGTGTATCATTTGTATAATTAAAAATAATGTTTATTTTAAGAGACTTCAGTGTTTTAGTTGAAAGCAAGGTCAATATGAGTCCATAGGATGAAACAACTGTCAAAATACCCAAGTTTGGCTACATTTACAGAAGAATAGTATTTAAAATAAAGAGGCCGTAGTAGTGTTCAACAATGCAGAGATCAGATGTGATCTGGAATATAGAGCCATACTTTGGTAAGGACATCAACATAGAGACTAAAGGGTATTCTGAGGAAAGCAGTCTGAATGGTGAGGAAATCCAAAAATCACTTCATAATATGGATGGTGAAGAGAACTGGGGCTATCTAGCTTAGAAAGAAACAAGACTCAGAGGGAACATGATAGCTGTCTTAAAAGTTTTTTAATGTCATTATAATAACCATAAGCAGCTACCATTTATTGAGTGCTCACTCCATGCTAAGTATATGCATTTTCTCAATTAATCCTCACCACAACCCTATAAGAGAGATACTAATATTATCCTCCATTTACAGAAAAGGAAACTGAAGCTCAGAGAGGTCAGATAACTTGTCCGCAGTCACACATGCATTAATGATAGAATCAGCATACAAACCCAGAGCCTGTCTGTGCTGTTAACCTTCATACAGGGCTATCTCACATCCCAACGAAGGAAAACAGACTGGGCTTGTTTGTGTGACTCCAAATGAGTAGAATTAGGACCACAGAAGAGAGATGCAGGGACACAGATATCAGCTCAATGCTCAGAAGATTCATCTCAAAAAAAAAAAAAAAATCAAAGCTGTCCCACTCTGAAATGGGTTGCTTTGGAGGGTAGTGAATTTCCCTCTGTACATTTCATGTAGGTTCAGTGATACTCTGTGATGTCCGAGAAATCTCAAACTTCAGTACGGATTGGAATCACCTGAGAGAGCTTCATAAAACAGATTCCTGAACACCACCCTTAGAGATTCAGATTCAGGTGTCCTGGGGTGATGAGATTCATGAATTTGCAATCCTATCAGGCTCCTAGGCAATGCCAGTGCTGCTCTAGGATCACACATGGAGATTTCTTCAAACCATAAAATTTTATTAGTTTGTAAAAGTTGTACTCTACAAACTGGACAAATTTTGTGTCCTTCACAGCCTCTCTCATGGAATGGCAGCCATAATGCCCCTAAGCCACACAACAAGGCTTGTTTGTTTGTTTGTTTTTCCTATTTAAGTTACCAGTCAATAGAGTGGTACTACATCTACAATACTACATCTTTTAAAGTAGATGTTCACAGCTAGTTTTTTTTTTTAATTCCCAGAGTTTGCTAATATATTAGAGACAGGTTTATTTTTTGTTGTTTTTGTTTTTAAGAAATCCATCTGTATTTCTGATAAAGAAAGAATGGATAAAAGCAAACCTCATTAAATTATGAGACAAGAGACTGATAAATCTTAGCATGCTCACATTATCCGAGAGGAAATGTACTTTTCTCATAGTGATTTAATCTTCAGCTGTCTAGCTCAATTTGGAATGAAAAGTGGCAATGCTATCGTCTGCCAAGATATAAGGACAATGGCCATATACTGTAAACTATACTTTATTATTTTCAACAATGGCAAACTTAGCATTAAATCATGGTAATTTTTCAGAGCTTCTGAACTCTACTCATGTTTACCTTTAAGGGCACCTTTATCTGTTTTTCCCCCCCACTTTTTGATGAGGTTAAAAATTGCCAAGTGTCTTTGTAGTAGGCAAAAACACTCCAAAATCAAATATTAAGGAGAAAAAAATAGGTCCCTGTAGACTGCACCCTTGGCTCTCTCCTTCCTGGAAGGCAGCTGTTACAATGCCCACAGCTGCTTCTTTACACACAGGATAGTCCTCGGCCACCCTGAACAGCCAGCAGCCCTATATAAGAACCACAAGTAGCTTTTTAGTGATAAGATAGAGTTTAGCTGCTGTATTTTATGACATAATTCAGTCAGTGTTCCTTTACAGAGTGCCACTGGCTGGCCAACTTTAAACAGTCATAAACATTTGACTGTGGAGTAATTTAATTTAATGATTTCTTTAATCTTCAAATCACAAGAGGCTGTTTTCAAAACATTTTGTTGCCACGTTGATCTTCTTTCAACCTACAGGATTAATAATTGATGTTGAAATATGGTTGGGAAAAAAATTGACAATGAACTTCTTTCTCAAGGAAGCAGCACTTGGAGGAATATCAGATTTACACAGTGACTCCCCCAGATAACAGATAACTTTATTGACCAAACGTGTAAAATCACAACGTTTTGGATTGAAATATTTCTAAAATGTCTTAAATGCTTTCTTACCATCTTAAACAGGGTAATGGAACATTCTTAAGCATCCTTTGATGAATCAAAATAACTTATAAGTAAGCATTATTCTATGGTATAACCAAATGGTATCCTCAGAGGCACAGTTAAGATTTGAGTTTTTTTTACCTCTAAAATGCCTTCAGAACTTTACACCATGTTAGTCCTTTTATTGAATTTTTATAGTATTACACTTCCCCTTTTCACTTAAATGTACTGACCCCTGTTAATTTTTCCTTCCCTTTTAATTTGCTGTTAAATTTACTGTGTGTGGGCTTCCCTGGTGGTGCAGTGGTTGAGAGTCCACCTGCCGATGCAGGGGACACGGGTTGGTGCCCCGGTCCGGGAAGATCCCACATGCCATGGAGTGGCTGGGCCCATGAGCCATGGCCGCTGAGCCTGCGCGTCCGGAGCCTGCGCGTCCGGAGCCTGTGCTCCGCAACAGGAGAGGCCACAACAGTGAGAGGCCCACATACCGCAAAAAAAAAAAAAAAAAAAAAAAAATTTACTGTGTGCTAGAAATCTGGATTACTAAATTTACTGGAAGTGTGTGCAAATGAGTGAGGGGAGTTTCTGAGAATTGTCTGTGGCTCCTAATATGTGTAGAGTTTGTGCTGTAGGCTGTAGCCTCTCGAGGAGTTTGTTTTGAACTATTCCTGCTTCTCCGTCTTGTCCGATAAATCAGGTTTCTAGATATGTGACCCCTGGTTAAGAAGTCTAACTGTGGTCAAGTAATGGTAATCACTGATGTTTGTTTTCTTACGAAGCCACTCTAGCCAGGCATACTCTTTGTATTCAAATCTATATCTTGGAGTATAGCCCCCACAGTAGCAAACAGAATTGAGATGACTTTCCTTTTCAAAACCCAGCATTCTTCCATCTCTTTAGCTTTTAGACCTCACAAAGGAAACTAGAGTGAGAGAAGAAGATTTGAGTTCAGATAGGAGTTTAACAACTCATGAGTTTAATATCTCACGAACTGAGGAAAGTCCTTATAGTGGAGTTTTTCATCTCCCCTAATGTCAGAGATTAAGGAAGGAACAGAAATAGGAAAGCAAGGAAAAGTACACCATTTTACCCTTCTGAAAGTCATGATTCTTTGAAATGCTTTTCAAGTTGTAGGTACATATTCTGTGTGCTGCTGTGAGAAATGGCTTTTATCACTTTCATCATCAAGTACAAGTTTGAACTCTGGCCCTCAAAGTCTTCTAGGATGCGGCTCAATCCACCCTTCTAATTTCATCTTCAACTGCTCTCTGTATGCCTGACCAAATCCTCCTAACTCCCACATCTTTCACTTTTCTGCTTTGGAAGCACTTATTAGGTGCTAAAATGTGCTCCTCTGAGGGGAAAAAAAGCAGGGTCAGAGTGCCATGGTAAAATAAATTTGGGAAATGCTAGAGTAACCAGTATAAAACAAATTTCTTTACTAGAGTACTTCTCAGAGCCTTTTAAAATCCTAAATGTTCATTTAAATCTCCAAAAGGAGATTATGGTATTGAATGGGGGTAACCACTTATCCTAGTTTGCCTGGGACAGTTCCAATACACACCTGTTGCCCCAGCATAATTAATATTGTCTCTTTTAGTTTTAAAAGTGTCTCAGGTCATACAGTATGGTTTTCCTATCTGTAACACTTTTTAAATTAATTTGACCACCTCACTCATTTCCTATAGAATATCTAAGTATCATGTAGAACAGTTTGGGAAACACGACCTTTGCCTCACTTTGCTAGCTGTCAATGCCTATCTAGATCTCAAATCCCATCCCAAATAGTTTACGCTATAGTGGAGGCCTCCCTTATTATTGGTCTTCCTCCATGGCTGGAAGTACTTTCTTCCTCTGCTGAAAGTCATAGTACCATCTCTCTATCTTTCCCTGTGACATTAGCATTTTCTGCCCTATTTTTGGTTTGGAGGTTCAAGCCTTCCCTCCTCTACTGTACCATTCATAGTAAAAGCCAGGTAGTGTTTCACTTTGTCTTCACCCTCAATGCCAAAATCAAAAACTATCTTTGAAAGATTAAACTTAGTTGCACCAGAAGCTGTCCTGTGTTCTCTCTCTCATTATACAGAAATAGATCCTCAGTGCAGGCTGAGGCAACTCCCACCGCTGCCCTCTCCTGCCTTCTCAGAGACCTCTGCTGATTATCACCACCCTGGCTCCTATCTCCCACGAGCCCTCAAAATGCTTAAGATTCTCCTACTTTAAAAAGCCTATTCTCAACTTTGTTCCTCCAACTGTCACCTTAACTTTCTCCCATTTTTTCAGCTCTTGTGAGTCCAAATTCTCACAAGAGTTGAGCAAATGGCTATTTTGGCTTACCTCCCATTCACATGCCAACCCACTCCAATCTGGCTTCGGTCTCCCCACCTCCACCCAAACTGCTCACATCAGGGTCACCAATCACTTTTCTTTTTTTCCTAAATCCAATTGACACTTCTCACTTGGGTTTGCCTCCGTGATTTATACTCTCTTTAAAAGTGCCCAAACTTCCTTGAAAAGTTTAGCACAGAATTGCCATTTGATCCAACAATTTCACTTCTAAGTATGTACCCAAAGGAATCAAAAGCAAGGACTCAGATACTTGTACACTGATGTTCGTGGCAGCATTATTCATGATAGCCAAATGGTAGAAACAACCCAAATCTCCATTAACAATGAATGGATAATCAAAATGTGGTTTACACATGCAATGGAATATTATTCAGTCTTAGAAAGGAATGAAACTTTGATACATGTCAAAACGTGGGATGAACGTTGAAGACATTGTGCTGAGAAAATAAGCCAGACACAAAGGGACAAATATTGCATGATTCCACTTATATGAGGTACCTAGAATAGGCCAATTCATAGAGACAGAAAGCAGAATAGAGGTTACCAGGGGCTGGGGGGGGGGTGGAAATGAGGAATTGTTGTTTGATGGACACAGAGTTTCTGTTTGGGAAGATGAAAAAGTTTTGGAAATGAATAGTGGTGATGGTTGCACAACATTGTGAATGTATTTAATGCCACTGAATTGTATACTTTAAAAATGGTGAAAAAGATAAATTTTATGTGATGTATCATCATGATGGAAAAAAAGAAAAGGAAGTGCCCAAAGTATCAAAGTCCCTGAAATTAAAACCTTCACAGTAAACAGAGAAAAATCAGTTTCATAACTCCCTTCTGTTCAACAAGAATCTCATTCCGGGGGAAAATCTGAAGTGGGGAATTCCCAGCCAAGGTAGGTGTCCTGAGCAGGCACCTTGGAAAGAGCTTTCTGCTTCAGCTTATCTCTAGCTTTTCCGGTTACACAGCCACACCTCGTTTTACCAGTACCGATTGTTTCTGTAACGTTAGAAGCTAAATCATATCTTCCCAATAACTTAGGTTATATAGGCAGAAGGGTTTTATCTCATTTAATTGCTCGTCAGGTGGCATTGCTCAAAAAGTTTTCCTTTCAGTTTCCTTCAGTCCTCTCCTACCCTGACCCAACACCTCCCTCTCCAAGAGGACAGTGATTTGTAAACAGGTGATTTGTAAGCAAGGAGGGAACCAGCCACTTGCAAAGTCAAGTGAAAAGAGTAGGTATGATGTGAATGGTCCTAGATGATTGGAGAAGCGCCCTGAAATCCACTGTTGCAGGCACAGATGAAATCTTTTATCGAGTCTTATCAAGTTATCGATGCTCCAGTTTCCAGCCCGTGGTGTATTTTATACTTGTGTAATACCCTGTGTTGGTAATGAATGGCCTGCTCCCCATGCCCATATTTTCTGTAACAGCAGGGAGCCAAATATGTAAAGGTGATTTCTCTGACATATCAAAGGTAACACACTGCTTGTTAGTCTTCCTTGATGATGTACCCATTGCCTGTTAGGAAAGTCTTTGTCCTAAAGCCTCATTATTCCCCAACCCCAAGTAAAGCGTCTTGTTCCCTCACAGGATTTGCTGTCAGTCTATCATAGGAAAAAGCCCCAAGTGTTTCTAAGTGTGGCTTTTATTTGGTCTGGTAGCACTTGGGAGCTCCTTGTAAACTTCTCACTCAAAGGGTACGAGGTCCAAAATCTTGCCTGGGGCGATTTTCACCACTGTGAATTCAGTAGACTTGGGGGAGGAGAGATAAAAGCACTGAGGCTTCTCAGTGCCTCGAGTTATGAAGGCCTGAACGCGGGCTGTGGTAGTGGAAAAGGAATGATTCCAAAAATATTAAAAACGTGAGAAAGGAGAGCACTTGGTATCTGAAACATTTGTTTCTCTGAGCATCTTTTCCTTAGCTTCTTGGAGCTACCTGAACACATGGGGAAGAGTTCCCTAATAAAGTTACGGGAAGCCTCTTTCTTCTTTCCGCCCCCCTTAAAAAAAAAAAGAAAAAGAAAAAAAAAAAGCTTGCCGCAGGAGCCCTTTGCTTCCCCTGGGATTTCGAGGCGATCCCACGAAACTGTGCAGGAATCGTGCCTCCTCCACGGACACTCCCTCATGAACACGACGCCGGCCGGATTTTGTAACCGTGTTTATGACTGATTTACAGACCTTCTACTTGGCAGGCCGTGCTGTTACTGTTAGCCGGTTACTATGGATCTTGCAACATGCCACTCTGGCACGCTGCATTAAAAATAACCTCCCAAGACTGTACAGAATACATAGAACAACGGCGGTACAGTCATAGCCTCAGACTCGAGGCTCTGTTTTGGTGCCTATGTATTCCCACGTGCTCACATGTGAAGCAGCAGCAGGAAAAAGTTCAGACGCCTTCTAAAATGTCTGGTTGCGTTATAATTTTTCTAAACTTCCCCAAAGCAGAAGTTCTCAGGGATCAGCAACATCCTAAAAAACTGTAGACCAAAAGAATAACAAAACACAAGTTGTAAGTATTTGTGAAGGGCACAGATCCAAAGGCAAACCGTCTGGGTCTGACTCCTGGCTCCAGTACTTAACTAGCCCTGGGATCTTAGCAAGTTGTATCACGACCACAGCTATCTCACCTGCAAGATAGAGTGATAACAATATCAGTCTCAAAGGGTTCTTCTGAGGGTCAAGGGAGATATTCAGGTAAAAGTTCTTGCTTCAGTACTTGGACGTCACAGGTGCTTATTAAATATATTATTTTCCTTTGAACACCATCGTTGCAGCACGTAGACTCGCAGCATTTATCAGCATGCAACTTATAGTACAGTGCCTGGCGTTGAGGAGGTGCTTAAGAAATATTTGTTGACTAAAAGAGTGATGCCCAGTAACTTAAGTACATGCCTGATAGTTTCTAACTTATATACTTCTTAAGATCAGAGCTGTATTTGATTCATTTTTGTATTCTCTACAGCTCTGTGGTGGATGCTAAATAAGTATTTATTGAATTAAATGGAAAGAGAAAGGCCATTACAATGTAAGAGGCAACAGTTAGTATGTAAACGGTAGCCAAAAAAAAAAAAGAAAAAAAAATCATAGGCTTTAAGTGCAAATAGAATCCAGGGCCAAGAAAACCCTGATGTTCCCTGAAACTAAATGAATATATCAAGCTACATATGAATACAGTATTTGTAATGCTGGGTCTGGTTCAGTGAGTCTGGTTCTAACTGGGTTCTGCAGAGGAGAGAAAAGCTTTTATCTCTATCCCACCCCTGGCCTCAGCTCATGAGCCAGTCTTGCCCATGACTCGAGAAAAGAATTGCTCTCCCAAAGCCAGACACCACAGTCGCCACAAGCAAAGTAGTTTCCTTATGCCATTTCAAACGCCATTGGATTCAGTTGCAGCAGCACAAACACAAGACTCGTGCTTCGGGACATGAGGCCAGTAGAGTGGAGACTCTGCCCCACTTTATATCACTAGTGCTCGGACCGGCATGAACAGAGCTGCACCCACGCAGCGGTGAGAGGAGGCTGATGGGAAAGCCAGTGGGCCATTCAGGATCCTTAGCAAGGATGATAGCAACAGGGTCTGTGACTGTGGGCTCATGTCTGACCTCCCAAGCAAAAATGAAAACATAAATCTGGGCTGTGTGTATATGTTTGTGAAGAACACCCTTTTTTTTTTTCTTTTTTGACATTGTGTCAACACTCTCTAGACAAAGGCCACTGGGAACACAGTAGTTGTAAGTTGGGTTTATTACTTGTTACAGCAAGGGCTTGCACTCACTCTGGGGAGACCAAAGGGCATCTCAGTAAGAGGGCATTAGAAAGAAACTGTTATAGGATTTGGGTCTTGATTGGGTGATTTAGGGGAGGCCCTGGGGAAGTTGGAGTTCATTCTAGATTGGCTGCTGTCGGAAAGCAGGGATAATTCTATGATTAGGTATCTCAATAAATCTTCTCTATAGGAAGGACAGACTAGAGGGAGAATAAAGCTGTAATTCCCAAAGAAGCAGCAGTTGCTTAGTTGGGAAGCGGGATGATTGGTAATTTGTGGCATGGACAATATTCATGTTTTGTCTGTGTTCAGGCATAATTTCCCAGTCACTGTCTTGATCCTTTATGGTCAGAAAGTGGCTTTGTCTGATGTTGCTGTTCTATGACAGTGTTTATGTTCAACAGGTGAAAACCGAGACCTATCTATGAGTACCAAGCCAGTTGGCAACACCTAGGCCTAGCTGGTTGTTCCTGGCATGGAGTAGGAGTCAGTTACTAACATAGCAGAAGAGAAAAGTAGTAAACCAAGTGGAAATGTATTTCAACAGGTCTGCTGATAAGGTCTCCTGGGGCTTGGTAACCATATATCAGTTTTTTTTAACATCTTTATTGGAGTATAATTGCTTTACAGTGTTGTGTTAGTTTCTGCTGTATAACACACTGAATCCGCTATACGTATACATATATCCCCATATCTCCTCGCTCTTGTGTCTCCCTCCCACCCTCCTATCCCACCCCTCTAGGTGGACACAAAGCACGGAGTTAATCTCCCTGTGCTATGCAGCTGCTTCCCACTAGCTATCGATTTTACATTTGGTACTGTATGTATCTCAATGCTACTCTCTCACTTCATCCGAGCTTTCTTTCCCCCTCCCCATGTCCTCAAGTCCATTTTCTAGGTCTGCATCTTTATTCTTGTCCTGCCCCTAGGTTCATCAGAACCATTTTTTTTAAGATTCCATATATATGTGTTAGCATATGCTATTTGTTTTTCTCTTTCTGACTTACTTCACTCTGTATGACAGACTCTAGCTCCATCCACCTCACTACAAATATTTCAGTTTCGTTTCCTTTTATGGCTGAGTAATATTCCATTCATATATGTGCCACATCTTCTTTATCCATTCATCTGTCAGTGGACACTTAGGTTGCATCCATGTCCTGGCTATTGCAAATAGTGCTGCAACATTGTGGTACATGACTCTTGTTGAATTATGGTTTTCTCAGGGTATCTGCCCAGTAGTGGGATTGCTGGGTTGAATAGTAGTTCTATTTTTAGTTTTTTGAGGAACCTCCATACTGTTCTCCAAGGTGGCTGTATCAATTTACATTCCCACCAACAGTGCAAGAGGGTTCCCTTTTCTCCACACCCTCTCCAGCATTTATCGTTTGTAGATTTTTTGATGATGGCCATTCTGACCGGTGTGAGATGATATCGCATTGTAGTTTTGATTTGCATTTCTCTAATGATTAATGATGTTGACCATCTTTTCATGTGTTTGTTGGCAACCTGTATATCTTCTTTGGAGAAATGTCTATTTAGGTCTTCTGCCCATTTTTGGATTGGGTTGTTTTTTTGATATTGAGCTGCCTGAGCTGCTTGTATATTTTGGATATTAATCCTTTGTCAGTTGCTTCATTTGCAAATACTTTCTCCCATTCTGAGTTGTCTTTTCATCTTGTTTATGGTTTCCTTTGTTTTCCAAAAGCTTTGAAGTTTCATTAGGTCCCATTTGTTTATTTTTGTTTTTATTTCCCTTTCTCTAGGAGGTGGGTCAAAAAGGATCTTGCTGTGATTTATGTCATAGAGTGTTCTGCCTATGTTTTCCTCTAAGAGTTTGATAGTGTCTGGCCTTACATTTAGGTCTTTAATCCATTTTGAGTTTATTTTTGTGTATGTTGTTAGGAAGTGTTCTAATTTCATTCTTTTTTTTTTTTTTTTTTTTTTTGCTGTACGCGGGCCTCTCACTGCTGTGGCCTCTCCCGTTGCGGAGCACAGGCCCCGGACACACAGGCTCCGCGGCCACGGCTCGCGGGCCCAGCCGCTCCGCGGCATGTGGGATCCTCCGGGACCGGGGCACGAACCCGTGTCCCCTGCATCGGCAGGCGGACTCTCAACCACTGCGCCACCAGGGAAGCCCTAATTTCATTCTTTTACATGTAGCTGTCCAGTTTTCCCAGCACCACTTATTGAAGAGGCTGTCTTTTCTCCATTGTATGTTCTTGCCTCCTTTATCAAAGATAAGGTGACCATATGTGCATGGGTTTATGGGCTTTCTATCCTGTTCCATTGATCTATATTTCTGTTTTTGTGCCAGTACCATACTGTCTTGATTACTGTAGCTTTGTTGTGTAGTCTGAAGTCAGGGAGCCTTATTCCTCCAGCTCCGTTTTTCTTTCTCAAGATTGCTTTGGCGGGCCTCCCTGGTGGCGCAGTGGTTGAGAGTCCGCCTGCCAATGCAGGGGATGCGGGTTCGTGCCCCGGTCTGGGAGGATCCCATATGCCGCGGAGCGGCTGGGCCCGTGAGCCGTGGCCGCTGGGCCTGTGCGTCCGGAGCCTGTGCTCCGCAACGGGAGAGGCCACAACAGTGAAGAGGCCCGCGTACAGCAAAAAAAAAAAAAAAAAAAAAAAAAAAAGATTGCTTTGGCTATTCGGGGTCTTTTGTGTTTCCATACAAATTGTGAAATTTTTTATTCTAGTTCTGTGAAAAATGCCATTGGTAGTTTGATAGGGATTGCATTGAATCTGTAGAATGCTTTGGGTAGTAGAGTCATTTTCACAATGTTGATTCTTCCAGTCCAAGAATATGATCTATCTCTCCATCTGTTTGTGTCATCTTTGATTTCTTTCATCATTATCTTATAGTTTTCTGTGTACAGGTCTTTTGCCTCCTTAGGTAGGTTTATTCCTAGGTATTTTATTCTTTTTGTTGCAATGGTAAATGGGAGTGTTTTTCTTAATTTCTCTTTCAGATTTTTCATCATTAGTATATAGGAATGCCAGAGATTTCTGTGCATTAATTTTGTATCCTATTACTCTACCAAAGTCATTGATTAGCTCTAGTAGTTTTCTGGTAGCATCTTTAGGATTCTCTATATATAGTATCCTGTCATCTGCAAACAGTGAGTTTTACTTCTTCTTTTCCAATTTGGATTCCTTTTATTTCTTTTTCTTCTCTGATTGCTGTGGCTAAAACTTCCAAAAGTATGTTGAATAATAGTGGTGAGAGTGGGCAACCTTGTCTTGTTCCTGATCTTAGAGGAGATGGTTTCAGTTTTTCACCATTGAGAACAATGCTGGCTGTGGGTTTGTCATAGATGGCCTTTATTATGTTGAGGTAGGTTCCCCCATGCCTAATTTCTGGAGAGTTTTTATATAAATGGGTGTTGAATTTTGTCGAAAGCTTTTTATGCATCTATTGAGATGATCATATGGTTTTTCTCCTTCAATTTGTTAATATTGTGTATCACATTGATTGATTTGTGTATATTGAGGAATCCTTGCATTTCTGGGATAAATCCCACTTGATCATGGTGTATGATCCTTTTAATGTCCTGTTGGATTCTGTTTGCTAGTATTTTGTTGAGGATTCTTGCATCTATGTTCATCAGAGATATTGGTCTGTAGTTTACTTTTTTTGGTTTTGGTGTCAGGGTGATGGTGGCCTCATAGAACGAGTTTGAGAGTGTTCCTTCCTCTGCTCTATTCTGGAAGAGTTTGAGAAGGATAGGTGTTAGCTCTTCTCTAAATGTTTGATAGAATTCTCCTGTGAAGCCATCTGGTCCTGGACTTTTGTTTGTTGGAAGATTTTTAATCACAGTTTCAATTTCAGTGCTTGTGATTGGTCTGTTCATATTTTCTATTTCTTCCTGGTTCAGTCTTGGAAAGTTGTGCTTCTCTAAGAATTTGTCCATTTCTTCCAGGTTGTCCATGTTATTAGCATATAGTTGCTTGTAGTAATCTCTCATGATCCTTTGTATTTCTGCAGTGTCAGTTTTTACTTCTCCTTTTTCATTTCTAATTCTGTTAATTTGAGTCTTCTCCCTTTTATCCTTGATGAGTCTGGCTAATGGTTTATTAATTTTGTTTATTTTCTCAAAGAACCAGCTTTTAGTTTTATTGATCTTTGCTATTGTTTCCTTCATTTCTTTTTTATTTATTTCTGATCTGATCTTTATGATTTCCTTCCTTCTGCTAACTTTGGGTTTTTTTGTTCTTCTTTCTCTAATTGCTTTAGGTGTAAGGTTAGGTTGTTTATTTGAGATTTTTCTTGTTTCTTGAGGTAGGATTGTATTGCTAAAAACTCCCGTCTTAGAACTGCTTTTGCTGCATCTCATAGTCTTTGGGTCGTCGTGTTTTCATTGTCATTTGTTTCTAGGTATTTTAAAATTTCCTCTTTGATTTCTTCAGTGATCTCTTAGTTACCTAGTAGCATATTGTTTAGCCTCCATGTGTTTGTGTTTTTACAGTTTTTTTTCCCTGTAATTGATATCTAGTTTCATAGCGTTGTGGTTGGAAAAGATACTTGATATGATTTCAGTTTTCTTAAATTTACCAAAGCTTGATTTGTGACCCAAGATATGGTCTATACTGGAGAATGTTCCATGAGCACTTGAGAAGAAAGTGCATTCTGTTGTTTTTGGATGGAATGTCCTATAAATATCATTTAAGTCCATCTTGTTTAATGTGTCATTTAAAGCTTGTGTTTCCTTATTTATTTTCATTTTGGATGATCTGTCCATTGGTGAAAGTGGGGTGTTAAAGTCCCCTACCATTATTGTGTTACTGTTTATTTCCCCTTTTATGGCTGTTAGCATTTGCCTTATGTATTGAGGTGCTCCTATGTTGGGTGCATAAATATTTACAATTGTTATATCTTCTTCTTGGATTGATCCCTTGATCATTATGTAGTGTCCTTCTTTGTCTCTTATAATAGTCTTTATTTTAAAGTCTATTTTGTCTGATATGAGATTTGCTACTCTAGCTTTCATTTGATTTCCATTTGCATGGAATGTTTTTTTCCATCCACTCACTTTTAGTCTGTATGTGTCCCTAGGTCTGAAGTGGGTCTCTTATAGACAGCATATGTACAGGTCTTGTTTTTGCATCCGTTCCGCCAGTCTATGTCTTCTGGTTGGAGCACTTAATCCTTTTACATTTAAGGTAATTATCGATATGTGTGTTCCTATTACCATTTTCTTAATTTGGTTTTGTTATTGTAGGTCTTTTCCTTCTCTTGTGTTTCCTGCCTAGAGAAGTTCCTTTAGCATTTGTTGTAAAGCTGGTTTGGTGGTGCTGAATTCTCTTAACTTTTGCTTATCTGTAAAGGTTTTAATTTCTCCATCAAATCTGAATGAGATCTTTGCTGTGTAGTAATCTTGGTCGTAGGTTTTTCCCTTTCATTGCTTTAAATATGTCCTGCCACTCCCTTCTAGCTTGCAGAGTTTCTGCTGAAAAATCAGCTGTTAACCTTATGGGGATTCCCTTATATGTTATTTGTTGCTTTTACCTTGCTGCTTTTAATATTTTTTCCTTGTATTCAATTTTTAATAGTGTGATTAATATGTGTCTTGGCATGTTTCTCTTTGTGTTTATCCTGTATGGTACTCTCTGTGCTTCCTGGACTTGATTGACTATTTCCTTTCCCATGTTAGGGAAGTTTTCAACTATAATCTCTTCAAATATTTTCTCAGACCCTTTCTTTTTCTCTTCTTCTTCTGGGACCCCTATAATTTGAGTGTTGGTGTATTTAGTGTTGTCCCAGAGGCTCTAAGACTATCCTCAAATCTTTTCATTCTTTTTTCTTCATTCTGCTCCCTGGCAGTTATTTCCACCATTTTATCTTCCAGCTCACTTATCCATTCTTCTGACTCAGTTATTCTGTTACTGATTCCTTCTAGAGTATTTTTAATTTCAGTAATTGTGTTGTTCATCGCTTTTTGTTTGCTCTTTAGTTCTTCTAGATCCTTGTCAAATGTTTCTTGTATTTTCTCCATTCTATTGCCAAGATTTTGGATCATCTTTACCATCATTACTCTGAATTCTTTTTCAGGTAGGTTGCCTATTTTGTCTTCATTTATTTCGTCTTGTAGGTTTTTACCTTGCTCCTTCGTCTGTAACATATTTTTTTGTTGTTTCATTTTTTTTTTTGATGGGTAGTGCTGTATTCCTGTCTTACTGGTTGTTTGGCCTAAGACATCCAGCACTGGAGTTTGCAGGCAGTTGGATAGAGCTGGGTCTTGCTGCTGAGATGAGGACCTCTGGGGGTCCTCACTCTGATTGATATTCCCTGGGGTCTGAGATTCTCTGTTAGTCCTGCGGTTTGGACTCAGAGCTCCCACCACAGGAGCTCAGCCTGACCTCCAGCCTGGAAACCAAGATCCTGCAAGCTTCATGGTGCAGTTAAAAAAAAAAAAAAAAAAAAAAAGGAAGAAAGAAAAAAAGGAGCAGTACAATATCAAAGAATAAAAAACAAAATAAAATTAGAAAAATAAAAAATATATCAGGAAAAATAAAACTATAATTGAAACAACTGGTTGCTGGGGCTTCCTCCCATCCCCTTAGGTGTCCATAGTCCCTGACCAGTGCCTGGTAGGTGCCCTAGTTGTGAGGAGACATGAATTCCGTGTGCTCCTAGTATGCCATCTTGACCCATATATCATTTTAACTGAATGATGATGGTACTCAATGAGAATTGATTGAATACCAGATTGAAATCAACCTGTGCTATCTACTGGTATGCCACAGGGCACCAACCTTGGTTCTGTCTTGTCAATTTCCTTATGATTGAAGGCATGTGATCAAAATCTAAGCAGATAGAAAATATATTAAGTGGCAGTTTATGAATCCAGGAAAAATCTCCTTAATCATGGCCTGAGTCAAGTAAGATGAAGTTTAATAATAATTAATGAAAAGCATTTAATTTGGGATCCAAAAAATCAGTATCAAGGATAGGATGGGAGAGACTGGCTGAGAAGTAGCAGAAGGGAAGAAAATACTAACAGTTTAGTTGACTGTAAGTTTTACTGCAGTCAACAATGACCATCCAAAAAAAAAAAAGTAGTGCAATTTTAGGTTGCATTAATGGAAATATGGAATATTTAAATCTTATCTAGGTCTGGGCATCACATTTTTGAAGGATATAAGGCCTCAATAAGAGAAGGAGACTAAAACCCTCCCCTTCACTTAGAAATCAAACATGGGCCATGCCAAAACAAAACCACAGAATAATACCAGGGGTAATTGACAAAGTGGTAGACATTTAGCCTGGAACACAGGAAACCCAGGGGAAACATGAAAACTGTATTCATGGATTTTAATGATTGTCATGTGGAAGAGGAATTAAACCACTCTGTCTGGTTTAAGGACCTAGGATCAGTTAAAGTTAGAAAGGTAGATTTTGCTTTTAAAACATACAAACACACACACACACAGACTCACACACAATGACATTAGAAATCATCTTTCTATTGAGAAAGCAAATTCCCCATGATTATAACTGCAAACAGAAGCTGAAAGACCACTGGTGAGGATATTGTGGCAGGCATTCAGTCATAGAAGACTGAATTTCTAACTCCTTGATTGGAACTTTTATATGGTAAATACCTAGAGTGTGATATTCTCTTAACATCTTTCAGATTCTGGATCTGCTTGACATCTTTCCAGTAGAAGTTATTTTTCTCTAGGCACACATCCCATTCAGAACCTTATAGAACAGTCTGCACGTTTATCACATTTATGTACAGCTCATCAAGAATCTTAGGAACTTAGGTATGTTCTCAAACAATTCAGTGATTTGGGACTTGATAACTAATTTGGCTCTATTCCACCTACCTCCTTGTACGTATTTAAATCTTAAAATATTTGCTTTTATATGAATATTAAATATCTTCTGATACAAATTCTATTTGTTGTTTGTATAGCTACGCTGGTCTGTGCCACATTCTACTTTTATGTAATGATTAGATTTACCTTCACAACAATATAGTTCTAGCTTTGTAGAACTTGAGAATTTTAAACTTTTATAATGATCTCAAAGTTTTGAAAACTTTACATCCTCCTCTGACTTGACAGTGAAAGATTGGTAAATACAAAAAGGAATGCTTTCTGAATATACACAATTCTCTCTCAATTTATAATCAATAAAAATGTTATTCTTTACGTTTTCTTAATGTAAATCTTGCATGTAATTAGTACTTTTAAACCTTCGATAAACTTGCGTAGTATTAATTCATTTTGCATGAAGCCTTCTTTTAGTCTGGGATCTCTAGAAAGCAGAGCCTGAGGCAGGAATCCCTGATGTGTTGATGTTTGTGATGTTGTGGTATAATAAGAAATATATATTTTGGTCTTCATCCTGGGCTTCCAGCCAGAGCTCCTAAAACCTCTGTAGTTTCCTAGGCAATAAAAGTGCTAGGAGAGGGCTTCCCTGGTGGCGCAGTGGTTGGGAATCTGCCTGCCAATGCAGGGGATGTGGGTTCGTGCCCCCGGTGTGGGAAGATCCCACATGCCGCGAAGCGCCTGGGCCCGTGAGCCATAGCCGCTGGGCCTGCGCGTCCGGAGCCTGTGCTCCGCAACAAGAGAGGCCGCGATAGTGAGAGGCCCGCGTACCGCAAAAAAAAAAAGTGCTAGGAGAATCTTTCATTCTAATGTTTGGTCCTTGACCCGGTTCCTGACACAAAGCTCCTAAATCCCTTGGAGTTTCCTGGGTGATAGGATAATCTTTTGTTTTAATGAGATGGCTCTTTCTGTGGACTCCTAGACAACTTTAGGATGGGTGTTGGTCATCAGAAAGACCAAGCCATGATTAAAACTTGGAATTTTCAGCCCAATCCCCCATCCTCTGGAGAGCGGAGAGGCTCAGGAGATTGAGTTACTAATCAATCATGCCTATGTGAGGAAGGCTCCATAAAAATCCCTGAACTATGGGATACAGAAAGTTTCTGGGTTGGTGAACACATCCACATGCCAGAAGGCTGACACATCCTAACTCCATGGGGTCAAAAGCCCCCACTCTCAAGACCCTTCTGAACTTTGCTCCACGTATCTCTTCATCTGACTGTTCATCTGTATCGTTTATAACAGGCTTTATTATGTAATAAACCAGTAAATATAAGCATTTCCCTGAGTTCTGTGAGCTGTTCTAACAAACTACTGAACTTGAGAAGGGGGTCATGGAAGCCCTGAATTCTAGCCAGTCGCTCAGAGGTACAGGTGACAACCTAGCATTTTGATTGGCCTCTGAAGTGGAGACAGCCTTATGGGACTGAGCCCTTAACCTGTGGGATTTGACGATAACTTGAGGTAGAACGTGTCAGAACTGAATTGAATTTCAGGAGACCAGGTAGGTGTCCACCAAGAACAGAAGAAATTCTTAACATGTGGTGGGGAGGGCCCACACATTTGGTGGCCAGAGTGTGAGTATGGGAGTCATAGAGAGTAAAGCAATAGAGAGGAAAGTGAGGTTTTCCATACATCGTTTTATCTGGGAATGCAATCCCAAGGCAGCAAGAGTAGGGGAAAAGAGGATGAAGCAGGGAAAGAAGGGAAACCATACAAGGTGAATGATTTCCACGCTGGCCATTGTTTGTCATGTCTCCTGACTGACCTTGTGGAGAAACTGTGCCTCGAGGGAAGGAGGAAGAAGAGAGAATGGATCTGCGTCCTTCCCTCCTCATTCCCATTTTTCATTCATCAAAGTTTGACCCGTGGGCAGTTAGCTTCCCAGCCGTTTCAGGTTGCCACTGTCAGCCCCTTTGGCATCCTCTGGGAAAGCCAGATTCCACACCCTGCTGCACAGCATTTCATGCAAGTCCAGAAGACAGGAGAAGCTACACCTCCCAGCCATCCTGGGACCGGTCAGCAGCAGGTGTTGGAACCACCTGGACTCTGCAGCTGAGACTGGGGCAGAACAAGTGGCTGAGGGGCCGAGAGACACTGGTAAAGAGTGACCCTGAGGAAGCACTCATGCTGTTTCTGATACACTTTCTCTGACCTGCCAAGCTTCCCTCACTTTCTGCTTTAGTGAACTTTCAGCAGAACTTGGTCTACACTCTGTATGCACAGACTTCTAGTATCTCCCGTACGTGACTCTCCTCTCCATCCGAGACACACAGCAAGTTTACACCTCCTGCCTCCTTGCCGTCAGATGGGGTCATATGACTGGCTCTGCCTAATGGTTGTGAGAGGAAGTGCCACGTGTGCTTCTGGGCCAAAGCATGTAAGAGAGAGTGTAAGTTCTCACATTCTTTCTCTGCTGCAGCGCCCCTGGAAGCTATGCTGAGGTAGGGGGAGCTGCAAGATGGAGGTAGACTGAAGTCCTGAGACAGTGTGTGTGGAAAGGAGCTGTGTTTATCGTTCGTTAGTCAGATTTAGCCACCAAGCAACAGAAATCTTCTCTAGCTAACTCAGGCAAACTACAGAGGGAGGCTGAAGAAGCAGAGAACAGGCAGGAATCAGAGACTCGACATTACTAAGGATCACAGTCAGGTTCCGGCCATAGGAACTATTGGGCTACAGCCATACCATCTCTACCCCAATGGACACCACTGCTGCTGGACTCTCTTTGCTGCCATAAGTAACTTCTAAATGATCCCTGTTTCTTTGTATCTCTGCTTTCAGGACAAAAATACCAAGGGGAGAAATTATCTTAGCCTACATCATATGTCCACACCCCAGTTACAAGAGGGGTGGGAAAAGGAGTCTCATGCTCCTTCCATCCTTCCGATACCACATACTGGGGCATTCCTGCAGATAGGAAAGAGCTTGAACACTGGGCAGCCAAAAATTTTTAAAAATTAAAAATCCTACAAATGTTCACTGCAGTCATATATGTATGCAGTCATATGTGTATTTAGTGATATGTAACACAAGTCTTGTGCTACAATGCCTGGCTACAATGTTTTCTTGCAGTAGTCAATGAATAATTATTTGTGATTCATAAAGAGCTAAGTAGTTTAAATTTAACTATATAGGACATAAATGGGAAGTTACAGAATTCAGTCCCTACATACTGGGTCTATTTCTGATGAGCACAAATCATGATTTAAGAAGGGAATGTAACTTAGGAACAGAAAGTTTTATGTCAATGGTGCCTATTCAGATAGTTATTACTGTACTACCTCATAAGCAGAGCTTTACCATTTCTATGTGGGCCTAGATATCTCCTGGCTTTTTCCTTCTGAAGTCCCATTTACTAGGGCAAATGAAAAGCACCAGATCAAAGCATTTTTCTCTCTACTTCTTTGCTGAAATAAACACATGATCCTAGTTATCACCCCAGCTCAAGCATCTCTAGCGTACACACCTTAGGTGACTGTTTCCCAGGGTCTGCAAAAAGCTTGAGATTAAACTTTAGAAAGATCCATATCCTTTCTCCTTTGGGGCTCTCTCTACCATACAGTATGTCATTATCTATTTCAAGAAACCAATCCTAAGGAAACAAAGAAATTCTACATATACAGATAATAGGTTATTAGGAAGTTGTTAAAGATAAATAAGGTATCTTCAAAACCTTTTGAGACTCCCCATAAAATTTTGGTGTAGAAACACAATACTGATATGGATAGACCCATAATCTGAAAAGTTAGAACATTTTATCTCTTAAATTCTTGAAACGGGTAATTAAACACTGAACTCCGAGTTTGAGGAAGATTATCCTGGTCATTTGTGTAGAAAGGACTGGAGCAAGGTGAATGAAGGTAGGTGATAAAGACCAGGATGCAGGCTGTGGAGATAAAATGACAGCATAAATATAAGAAAATTCTACTGTCTTATCCAGCAGGATGTGTATGATAGATGCTGGGGGTGGGGAGGGGTGGAGAATGTACCACTGGAAGCAAGAGGGCTTCAGATAGGCAAACATTCCAGCTCCCCTGTTGCAACATATGGTGACATTCTCAGGGTGAGTGCTGAGATAGTGATTGTTTTGGCAATAATCAGCAGGGCAACAGTCAAAGGGGTTCCCTCCTCACTTATTGCCCTAAAAATGTATGGAATGGTTTCAAGTGTTCTGATTAAGGGCAACCAAGGGATGATTGGATTTTTGCCCTTAATAATAACCATCACTGATTAAGTAGCTACCCATTGGGGACCACTATATTAGGTACTTTAACATGTACTGCCTCATATACTCTACATAATTTTACAGATGAGGAACTGAAGCTCAGAGGGGTTCTATAATTTTTCCAAGATCACATAGCAAATAAGTGGCAGGCCTAGGAACTGAGTCTAAGGATCCCCACTTCAAAGTGCATCCTCTATTTACTGAACCACGGCATCTCAAAACAAATGTACTGAAAGAGAAGGTGCTTGACTTATGATTAAAAAATAATGCTGTGACCAGAGGGCAGACAGCAGAAGCAAGAAGAACTACAGTCTTGCAGCCTGTGAAACAAAAACCACATTCAAAAAAATCACATTCACAGAAAGATAGACAAGATGAAAAGGCAGAGGGCTATGTACCAGATGAAGGAACAAGATAAAACCCCAGAAAAACAA
Organism: Mesoplodon mirus; assembly: GCF_964341445.2. NCBI lineage: Eukaryota > Metazoa > Chordata > Mammalia > Artiodactyla > Ziphiidae > Mesoplodon > Mesoplodon mirus. The sequence goes on from NC_138985.1 coordinate 58,985,051, forward strand.
CTAAATAAAGTGGAGATAGGCAACCTTCCAGAAAATGAATTCAGAATAATGATAGTGAAGATGATCCAGGACCTCGGAAAAAGAATGGAGGCAAAGATCGAGAAATGCAAGAAATGTTTAACAAAGACCTAGAAGAATTAAAGAACAAACAAAAAGAGATGAACAATACAATTACTGAAATGACAACTACACTAGAAGGAATCAGTAGCAGAATAACTGAGGCAGAAGAACGGATAAGTGACCTGGAAGACAGAATGGTGGAATTCACTGCTGCGGAACAGAATAAGGAAAAAAGAATGAAAAGAAATGAAGACAGCCTAAGAGACCTCTGGGACAACATTAAATGCAACAACATTCGCATTATAGGGGTCCCAGAAGGAGAAGAGAGAGAGAAAGGACCCGAGAAAATATTTGAAGAGATTATAGTCGAAAACTTCCCTAACATGGGAAAGGAAATAGTCACCCAAAGCAGGAAGTGCAGAGAGTCCCATACAGGATAAACCCAAGGAGAAACATGCCAAGACACACAGTAAACAAACTGGCAAAAATTAAAGACAAAGAAAAATTATTGAAAGCAGCAAGGGAAAAATGACAACATACAAGGGAACTCGCATAAGGTTAACAGCTGATTTCTCAGCAGAAACTCTACAAGCCAGGAGGGAGTAGCATGATCTACTTAAAGTGATGAAAGGGAAGAACCTACAACCAAGATTACTCTACCTGGCAAGGATCTCATTCAGATTTGATGGAGAAATCAAGTTTTACAGACAAGCAAAAGCTAAGAGAATTCAGCACCACCAAACCAGCTCTACAACAAATGCTAAAGGAACTTCTCTAAGTGAACAAGACAAGAGAAGAAAAGGACCTACAAAAACAAACCCAAAACAATTAAGAAAATGGTCATAGGAACATACATATCGATAATTACCTTAAACGTGAATGGATTAAATGCTCCAACCAGAAGACACAGGCTTGATGAATGGATCCAAAAACAAGACCCATATATGCTGTCTACAAGACACCCACTTCAGACCTAGGGACACATACAGACTGAAAGTGAGGGGATGGAAAAAGATATTCCATGCAAATGGAAATCAAAAGAAAGCTAGAGTAGCAATACTCATATCAGATAAAATAGACTTTAAAATAAAGAATGTTACAAGAGGCAAGGAAGGACACTACAAAATGATCAAGGGATCAATCCAAGAAGATATAACAATTATAACTATATATGCACCCAACATAGGAGCACCACAATACATAAGGAAACTGCTAACAGCTATAAAAGAGGAAATCGACAGTAACACAATAATCGTGGGGGACTTTAATACCTCACTTACACCAATGGACAGATCATCCAAAATGAAAATAAATAAGGAAACAGAAGCTTTAAATGACACAATAGACCAGATAGATTTAACTGATATTTATAGGACATTGCATCCAAAAACAGCAGATTACACTTTCTTCTCAAGTGCGCACGGAACATTCTCCAGGATAGATCACATCTTGGGTCACGAATCAAGCCTCAGTAAATTTAAGAAAATTGAAATCATATCAGGCATCTTTTCTGACCACAACGCTGTGAGATTAGAAATGAATTACAGGGAAAACAATGTAAAAAACACAAACACATGGAGGCTAAACAATACATTACTAAATAATCAAGAGATAACTGAAGAAATCAAAGAGGAAATCAAAAAATACCTAGAGACAAATGACAATGAAAACACAACAATACCAGATCTATGGGATGGAGCAACAGCAGTTCGAAGAGGGAAGTTTATAGCTATACAAGCCTACCTCAAGAAACAAGAAAAATCTCAAATAAACAATCTAACCTTACACCTAAAGGAACTAGAGAAAGAAGAACAAACAAAATCCAAAGTTTGCAGAAGGAAAGAAATCATAATGATCAGAGCAGAAATAAATGAAATAGAAACAAAGAAAACAAAAGCAAAGATCAATAAAACTAAAAGCTGGTTCTTTGAGAAGATAAACACAATTGATAAACCATTAGCCAGACTCATCAAGAAAAAGAGGGAGAGGACTCAAATCAATAAAATTAGAAATGAAAAAGGAGAAATCACAATAGACCCTGCAGAAATACAAAGCATCCTAAGAAACTACTACAAGCAACTCTATGCCAATAAAATGGACAACCTGGAAGAAATGGACAAATTCTTAGAAAGGTATAACCTTCCAGGACTGAACCAGGAAGAAATAGAAAATATGAACAGACGAATCACAAGCAATGAAATTGAAACTGTGATTAAAAATCTTCCAACAAACAAAAGTTCAGGACCAGATGGCTTCACAGGTGAAATCTATCAAACATTTAGAAAAGAGCTAACACCCATCCTTCTCAAACTCTTCCAAAGAATTGCACAGGAAGGAACACTCCCAAACTCATTCTATGAGGCCACCATCACCCTGATACCAAAACCAGACAAAGATACTACAAAAAAAGAAAATTGCAGACCAATATCCCTGATGAATATAGATGCAAAAATCCTCAACAAAGTACTAGCAAACAGTTGCCAACAACACATTAAAAGAATCATACACCATGATCAAGTGGGATTTATCCCAGGGGTGCAAGGATTCTTCAGTATATGCAAATCAATCAATGTGATACACGATATTAACAAACTGAAGAATAAAAACCATATGATCATCTCAATAGATGCAGAAAAAGCTTTGGACAAAATTCAACACCCATTTATATAAAAACTGTCCAGAAATTAGGCATAGGGGGAACCTACCTCAACATAATAAAGGCCATATATGACAAACCCACAGCAAACATCATTCTCAATGGTGAAAAACTGAAAGCATTTCCTCTAAGATCAGGAACAAGACAAGGATGTCCACTCTCACCACTATTATTCAACATAGTTTTGGAAGTTCTAGCCACGGCAATCACAGAAGAAAAAGAAATAAAAGGAATCCAAATTGGAAAAGAAGTAAAACTGTCACCGTTTGCAGATGACGTGTTACTATACATAGAGAATCCTAAAAATGCCACCAGAAAACTGCTAGAGCTAATCAATGAATTTGGTAGAGTAACAGGATACAAAATTAATGCACAGAAATCTCTTGCATTCCTATACACTAATGATGAAAAATCTGAAAGAGAAAGTAAGGAAACACTCCCATTTACCACTGCAACAAAAAGAATAAAATACCTAGGAATAAACCTACCTAGGGAGACAAAAGACCTGTATGCAGAAAACTATAAGACACTGATGAATGAAATTAAAGATGATACCAACAAATGGAGAGATATATCATATTCTTGGATTGGAAGAATCAATATTGTGAAAATGACTATACTACCCAAAGCATTCTACAGATTCAATGCGATTCCTATCAAATTACCAATGGTATTTTTTATGGAACTAGAACAAAAAGTTTTTAAATTTGTATGGAGACACAAAAGACCCCAAATAGCCAAAGCAGTGTTGAGGGAAAAAAACGGAGCTGGAGGAATCAGACTCCCTGACTTCAGACTATACTACAAAGCTGCAGTAATCAAGACAATATGGTACTGGCACAAAAACATGAACATAGATCAATGGAACAAGATAGAAAGCCCAGAGATAAACCCACGCACCTATGGTCAACTAATCTATGACAAAGGAGGCAAGGACATATGATGGAGGAAAGACAGTCTCTTCAATAAGTGGTGCTGGGAAAACTGGACAGCTGCATGTAAAAGAATGAAATTAGAACACTCCCTAACACCATACACAAAAATAAACTCAAAATGGATTTGAGACCTAAATGTAAGACTGGACACTATAAAACTCTTAGAGGAAAACATAGGAAGAACACTCTTTGACACAAATCACAGCAAGGTCTTTTTTGATCCACCTCCTAGGGTAATGGAAATAAAAACAAAAATAAACAAATGGGACCTAATGAAACTTAAAAGCTTTTGCACAGCAAAGGAAACCATAAACAAGACCAAAAGACAACCCTCAGAATGGTAGAAAATATTTACAAACAAATCAACGGACAAAGGATTAACCTCCAAAATATATAAACAGCTCATGCAGCTCAATATTAAAGAAACAAACAACCCAATCCAAAAATGGGCAGAAAACCTAAATAGACATTTCTCCAAAGAAGACATACAGATGGCCAAGAAGCACATGAAAAGCTGCTCAACATCACTAATTATTAGAGAAATGCAAATCAAAACTACAATGAGGGGCTTCCCTGGTGGCGCAGTGCTTGAGAGTCTGCCTGCCGATGCAGGGGATACGGGTTCGTGCCCCAGTCCGGGAAGATCCCACATGCCGTGGAGCAGCTAGGCCCGTGAGTCATGGCCACTGAGCCTGCGCGTCCGGAGCCTGTGCTCCGCAATGGGAGAGGCCACGACAGTGAGAGGCCCGCGTACCACAAAAAAAAAAAAAAAAAAAAACTACAGTGAGGTATCACCTCACCCCAGTTAGAATGGGCATCATCAGAAAATCTACAAACAACAAATGCTGGAGAGGGTGTGGAGAAAAGGGAACCCTCTTGCACTGTTGGTGGCAATGTAAATTGATACAGCCACTATGGAGAACAGTATGGAGGTTCCTTAAAAAACTAAAAGTAGAATTACCATATGACCCAGCAATCCCACTACTGGGCATATATCCAGAGAAAACCATAATTCAAAAAGACACATGCACCCCAATGTTCATTGCAATACTGCTTACAATAGCCAGGTCATGGAAGCAACCTGAATACCCATCAACAGACGAATGGATAAAGAAGGTGTGGTACATATACAATGGCATATTAGCCATAAAAAGGAACGAAATTGAGTCATTCGTTGAGACATGGATGGATCTAGAGACTGTCATACAGAGTGAAGTAAGTCAGAAAGAGAAAAACAAATATCATATATTAGTGCATGTTTGTGGAACCTAGAAAAATGGTACAGATGAACCTGTTTGCAGGGCAGAAGGTGAGACACAGATGTAGAGAACAAAAGTATGGACACCAAGGGGGGAAAGCTGTGGGGGTTGGGGATGGTGGTGTGCTGAATTGGGCGATTGGGATTGACATATATACACTGATGTGTATAAAATTGATGACAATAAGAACCTGTATAAAAAAATAAATAAAATAAAATTTAAAAATTAAAAAAAATGAAATAATGCTTTTGTGAATTATATTGATGGGTGATTAAAATGGTATTTCCTTTGGTGGCATACTAACTCAGCAGCAACAGAGCAAAAAGCATTTTCCTGGTAATATTGTCACATTTAAAAAAGAAATTTAGGGCTCTTTTGTCAGTGTTACTGGGAAGTTTTGGTTATAACTTTTTGACAACCTGGTCTCCATTTTGTAGGTATGTACGGTATTCTTTATTTAATATGAAACTTCTGCTTAGAAAATCAATTTATAACATATTACTTAAATGCCCCCAAACAAAGGTTAATTATGCATAATTAGGTATAAACACTGCTTCCCCACGAATGTGTTCGCCTTTTCCTTTTGGTAATGATAATGTGATTTTTCTGTTTCTCTTTTTGCCCTGGCTTCCAGAGCCAAATCTGATGTTCAACAACAAAAATCTGTATCAGTCTATATGTTTAGAATACTTGCTTTCTCTTATTTTCCTTGATCCTGATTTTTATTTAATTATTCACTCATTCAATAACTATTTGAGAACCTAATATGTGTCAGATGCTTTGCCAAGTAGAATGGTTACAAAGATGTATACAACTTGTTTCCCACCTCCAAGACCCTCATAGTCTAATGAGAAAACAACTAACCGTAAGACAATATGATAAATGCTATATATAATAAAGCTATGCACGTGGAACAGTAGAAGGACAAGGTAGAAGGGTCAGATTGATGAGGGGTTTTGAGTTGGATCTCAAAGTATGAGATTGGGTTTGATGGATGGATGGTTGACTGAGAGTCAGGAATTGGGAAAGAGCATTGCAAGTAATTTTATAATTATTTTCTTTTTATTAACCTTATTGGGTAGATATATTTTGTTTAAAAATTGCTTTAAATCCTTCTGGAAAAGAGATGGAAGAGGTTAGAATAGATAGAGAGACAGGCAGATTTTCATGCCAATGGATTCTCATGCAGTTGGGGCAAAATAGAGGCAGGCAGCCAAAACACAGCCTGAGCACAGACTCAAGAATGAAAGGTACATTGACTTGCAAATCCAGAGTTCTTCCATGTCCACTTCTTGAGGAGGTTTGAAGCTGATCCTGTTCATCTCTCCTCATTGCTTTTTTTTTCTGTGGTCACACCCTATACTGCTCCTTTCTGACTGCTCTCCTGGGACGTTAGCCTAAGTCTCAACAGATTTTTCAGTCTTTATTTACTAGTGATAAATGCAGTTCAGTTCAGTCGTTTAACCTATCATCAGTGACTACTTTTTCTCACATAAGGAAATGTACCCCCTTAAGTGCTGAGGTGGCTGTGTTGCATTGTTGCCCAGGGTAAACAGTTAGCCCGACTATGCTTTAACCCTCCTGTCTGTTCCTCATTCCTTGACGTTCTCTTTGCTTTGAAAGGAGCATGGAGTAAAAGCATGGACTTTGTAGTCAGATCTGACTTCGAATTCATGCTCATCCACTTACTGTCTGTGTCATCTTGGGCAAGTTCCCTAACTTCTGAACCTCAGTTTCTGCATATGTAAAGTGATGACACTAAATGAGCCTTTCAGAGTTGGTGAAATAATATATACAAGGATTCTAGCAGGTTGCCTGGCATGTGGTAGCTTCAATACATTGTACCTGCTGCTAAAGTGTTAATGCTGCTTTGCTATTCATCTAATCATTGTCACAGTGAGATTCATTTTTCTTAACCTTTTCCCCTACTCTCAAAAAAAGTTTTTTTCAAGGGCATTTTACTGACTGAACATCATGTTTACTCTTAAAGGATTTCTTTAGAAGTCCTCCATTCCCTCCAGATTCCCATCCCCACCTTTCCAGAGATTTCGGCTTCCTTTCTCTTCTACCTCGGCAGCCTCTCCCTATCTGCCAAGTCTTCCCCAAAGTGAAGATCCTATCCTCTCTGTTCTGTTTGTCCACATTGGAACATAAGCTCCCCAGGGCAGAAAACTTGTCTTTCTACATATTTGTCAAGTATTGTATTCATTTAGAGATGAACTAAATACATAACAAATATACAGTCAGAGTACTGTGTTCAATAAATACCTTAGGTATTACCTCTAGGCTCTAATCACACCAACTCTATGGACATGAGATGTATAAACAGAGACCTGGCTACAAAAATAATAAAATTAAGTTTTTGGCTGTTCTGCATCAGAAACAGGCTGTCAATGGATGGGTAGCCAAGGTGTTTCCTCCCTGCTCTCTCTAAGAGCAGAGCCTCAGCTATCACACCAGGGATCATACTCACAGGGCTACCCATAGTCCACAGACTAGCCCAGTGCATCTTCCTTCCCCTGCAGCATCAGCCATGGCCAAGCTGCTGAAACCTCTCAGGTGCAATTTCTCCAGCACGAGTAGGCTGTGCTTCACAACTGCTTGCCTCTGTATATGTTGTTTCTAATTATTGTATGGGTCTGGCTCTGTCTCAGCTAATCTCTGCGCTCCTAGAAATTGCCTTTTCCTTCTTTTTTCTTCCCTTACAATACTGAGCACTTAATCTGTGCTCAAGAATTATTTGTTTTGACTCTAAGAGGCTCAAAAATGATGGTCCTTCCCTGTAAAGTTTTGACTGACTTCTCATTTCTTTTTAAAATGTTTTCTTTTTTTTTAACAATGTTTATGAGATTTTTAATAAAAACTGTCGTTGAGTTTTCACAATATAAATCATAACTAATACAGAAAAGATCAAACACTATTATGCAAATAATTTTTATAACAAAGTTCTTTCCATAAACTTCCTAGTAGACTCTTTTGAATGAAATGACTCTTCTCCATTCTTAAATGGATAATTTTCTGTATAACCAATGCACATTCATGGTTTAATATAGCTGTTACTTGACTGTAACTTTCCCCCACTTTCTAAACCCCATGGTGCGTGCAATTAACTAGTACATTTCTTTTTTAAAGTTTTATCTTTAAAAAAAGGAAAAGGAGGGGCTTCCCTGGTGGCGCAGTGGTTGAGAGTCCGCCTGCCAATGCAGGGGACGTGGGTTCGTGCCCCGGTCCGGGAAGATCCCACATGCCATGGAGCGTCTGGGCCCGTGAGCCATGGCCACTGAGCCTGCACGTCCGGAGCCTGTGCTCCACAACGGAAGAGGCCACAACAGTGAGAGGCCCGCGTACCACAAAAAAAAAAAAAAAAAAAAAAGGAAAAGGAGGCAGCAAGTTTCATACATAATGAGACTTAAATTTTTATCTCCTTAGTTTTTACTTAACTCCCCCAATGAAGTAAGAATCTTGACAGGCTAGAAAAAAAAAAAGATATTATATTGTCACAAGTCCACAGATCATGAAGAAACCATTCCAACCTCTCCCCTCACCCCCCCATCTCTCCCAGTACCTCTCTTCCCTCTCTCCCTTTCTCTCTCTTTTTTCCTTCCTGTTTCCCTCCTCTCTCCCTCTTGATATTAAGCAGTAACGGCAGGATTACACAAGAAATAACTGTCAAAGCCAGCATTTAAACCTGGATCTTCCCTGACTCCAAAGTTTTTTTTTCAGGTGTCATTTGTGATTTCCTTTATTCTTTTTTTCCCCACATCTTTATTGGAGTATAAATGTTTTACAATGTTGTGTTAGTTTCTGCTGTACAACAAAGTGAGTCAGCTATATGTATACATATATCCCCATATCCCCTCCCTCTTGAGACTCCCTCCCACCCCTCTAGTTCAAATTGTGTATATAAAATATTTCCAACATCTAGAAAAGAACCAAAAGATAATATGATACTTATGTACCCAGTACCTGGATTAAACAAATGTTAATATTTTCCATATTTTCATCAACCCTCTCTTTTGTTTTTAAATGCTACAAGCACAGAGAAAATCACCCCCATTTCTTCTTTCTCCCTCCGTCCCTCAAGATAAGATATCTTTCACTTGGTCTAGTTCATTCACATCTAAGGTTTTTATCTACTACATATGTAATTATCTATAAACTATATATTATTGTTGCAAGTGTTTTACTTCTTTAAATTTTTATTAAAATATTGTTGATTTACAATGTTTTGTTAGTTTCAGGTGTACAGCAAAGTGATTCAGTTTTATATATATATATGTATATAAACTTTTTTTAGATTCTTTTCCATTATAGGTTATTACAAGATATTGAGTATAGTTCCCTGTGCTATACAATACGTCCTTGTTGGGTTTTTTTTTTTTTTTTTGCGGTATGCGGGCCTCTCACTGTTGTGGCCTCTCCCGTTGCGGAGCACAGGCTCTGGACACGCAGGCCCAGCGGCCATGGCTCACGGACCCAGCCACTCCGCGGCATGTGGGATCTTCCCGGACCGGGGCACAAACCCGCGTCCCCTGCATCGGCAGGCGGACTCTCAACCACTGCGCCACCAGGGAAGCCCTCCTTGTTGGTTATTTATTTTATATATAGTAGTGTGTATATTTTAATCCCAGACTCCTAACTTATCTCTCAAGTGTTTTAAAAAGTTTACATCATCCCTGATGTTACTGTATATATCTTGCTGCACTTTGCTTTTTTGTACAATATTCTATCTTTGAGCTTCGTCTGTGTTGATATGTGTGGGTCCGGTTCATTTATTTTAGCTCCTGAAAAAATAAATGGGAATCCACCCATTCCCCTTTGGAGGGGCAGTTCGGCCATTCATGCCCTTTTGCTGTTCTAAGCAGTACTGCAGTGACCATTTGTAAACATGGCTCCTGGGGCATGAATTTCTCCAGGCAGAGTTGGGTGGATAACACCTTAGGCTCTGAAACCCAGTTGCCCACTCCAAATGCAAGCTCCACCACAAAGTCACAGCAGTGTGACCTTGGGCATGTTACTAATTTCTCTGTGCCTGGGTTTCCTCTTCAGTAAAATTAGGATAATGATAGCACCTCCTTCAAGAGAATAAAGCTGTGAGAACAGAGTCTTACACAAAGTAAGCACTCAGTATATGATAGCAATTATTATTATTAGGAAAAGAGTCTAAGCATCTATGGCTTTACTAGGTATTGCCAAATTGATTTCCAATTGATTGTAACAATATACGCTCACCAGCACTATCTGAGTTTGTTCCCCAGGATTTGAGATTAGCAATGTGGCTTCCTAATCTTTTCAAATGCAAGAAGATCCAAGAATGAGATTAGAGAATAGGAGGAAATAGAGGTGTGCTGGTAATGAGTGATCAGAGGGTCAGCTGACCAGCAGGAGGGAAAGGAATCAGTGGGAGATTTGGGAAAATGGGGGAATGCGTATCATTTCAGGTAGGAACTAAAAGGTCACTTAGAGTCTGACCCACTGGAAACTCTGGGGACTTAAAGAAAATACGAAGGCATGATACTAAGGAATAACATTAACAGAGGGAGTATGTAGGGTGAGGGGAGGAGAAATTCAGTTGACAACAGGCCTTTTAGGAACCTGTTGGTGATTCTCAGAGAGGGTTTGGGCTCTCTTGGGTGGTGTAAGTAGGGACAGGAGAACTCTTTCTGAAAAGGGACAAGGGGACAGAGAGAGAGTAGCAAAATATCAGGGTTTGTAGAATAGCTGAGATGAGGAGACCGAGTTTCAGAAAAAGAAGTCAACTGGAAATAGTATTTTTTTCTGGAGACCAGCAGACCAGAGTCACCTCTGTGATACAGCATCAGCACCTGCAGCGTCTCCGATTTGTTCCTTTCACTCAATTTCTGCAGACCCTGCTGCCCTCCAGATCCTGATTCCATCACACCTGCGTTGCTGCAGTGACTGACAACAGGATGCTGAACCAGACTGGCAAGGCAGGTATTATCATTCCTGTTTTATCAATACAAGAACTAAGGCTCACTGATTTGTCTGATATTAATATAACCGTTCCAGCTCTCTTGCAATTGATCATATGCTTTTTTACCTTTATTTACTTTAACATTTGTATCTTTAGATTTAAAGTGTGTTTCTTGTAGACAGCATATATTTGAGTCATCATATTTTATCCAGTCTGACAATCTCCTTTTTAAATGCAGTTCAGAATATTTTCATTGATATAATTATCAATATAGTTGGATTTAAGTGTACTGTCTTGCTATTTGTTTTCTATTTATGCCATCTCTGTTGTTCCTCTTCCCCCTTTTTCCTGCCTCAATAAAAGAATATTAAGTAAAAAAAAAAAGAACTAAGGCTCAGACAAATTCACTAACTTGCTCAAGACTGTGCATCTTGAAAATGGTGAAACCGAGGCCAGAGCCTAGGTATTCAGATTCCAAGTCTAGGACTCTTTGCATCAAAAGGAATTGGTAGTCATCTTAAATCTTTCATTCTCAGCTCAGATCTTAAGAGGGTTCCATTTTTCTCCCAAGACAATCACAACTCTTCTTTTTGACTTTCATGGCTTTTCATTAGTAACTCTTGTCTCTCTCTCAATCCTATTTCCCAACACACTCTTAGCCATACTCTCACCTCTCCACCCAAAGCACACCTCAGCCTCAGCTGATTAGTGAGTTCACCAAGTTCTTTACCACCTCTGTGCCTTTGTTTATGCCATTCCCCTCTCTTAGAGAAACTTCCCTTCTGTTTCCATCATCCTCCTAGGCCCAGTTCAAGTCTTACACATGCTGTGATTGCTTCAGTGCACACTTTCTAAACTGCCATATTGGCTGTTTCATCATGAAATATGACTCTATTGTACATTCTCTTGAATTGTCCTAAAATTGTTACCCTGTGCAACAAGATGCAGAGCAGATCACTGCAGGCAGTTGTTTGCTTGCTTTGTATTTTTTTTTTTACCAACTACTTCTTGTTATACAGGGATTTTCTAATTACCCTTAGCCTAACACTAAACATACTTGACAACTTATGAAATATGAAAGAATCAGAATTAATAGGAAATACAAAGTATGAAGACTTGGAAGTTAGGACAAAATCAATAGTCAAGGTAAAAGTCTCAAAGGCATGATAGAAAAGTTAAGTGACAAAGTCATAAGGCAAACTGTTTAAAAAGATACAGAAACAGAGATCAGCACCAGATTGAGCCATAGCTTTTTCTGTTCCTTCTCTGATGGGTCTGGCTTTCTGGCACTCTGCAAAACAAGAGAAGTGACCTCTAATCACTACTTAACAAACAGGCTCCCTCATGCTCAGAAATAACCAGTATTATCTGCAAATGATGATCACATTGTGTGCTCATACAGCCAAAGTTGTATTTAGCATTTTATGAAATGATGCAAAAGTTTGTGTGTATATTCAGTTCTCCAAACTTAATGAGCATCTTGTATGTGAAGAGGTATCAAGAAGGACATGACCCCTGCCCTTGAGGAGCAGAAAGTGTGTGTAGTTAGTAGAAAGTACTCATATTTATGCACAAGTAAATTGGTCCTTTGCAGAGCAACATGTGAACAAATGTAAGTTCATGTGACATTGTATGTATTTCCGTGTTGAGGTAACAGTGATAAAAAGGAATAAAAACAATTAAATGGCCGATTTCCAAAACAAAGTCAGTAAAAAGGATGAACTTAATTTCATGTAAAGGAAGGAGGAAAACATTCTAATGTATGCAAGGTATTGGAAGTGGAAACACATACCTTATCACAGTGCACCCAGTAGAGAATACATTATTTGTATCAGCATAAGTATCAGTATTAGTGTTCCCATTTGGTATTAGGAGATGGCTAGACATTTAAGTTAACTTTCCCTAAAGCATACAGCAAGTTACTGGCATAGCTAAAACAAGTGTTATTTTGGGAGCAGTCTACATCATGAAACACTGAAGCTGTATATTTTTCAATACATGCAACTACTCCTAGGTACTCCTAAAACAACAACTAGTAGAAAACTGAAATATATTCTTAAAATGCTTGTTTTACAAATAGTGCAAATAACAGAACAAGAAGTTTTCTTGTTCCCCTAGATCAGGAAATCAGAGAATATTAAAAAAACAAAAAACAAAGGAAAACACAAGACTCATTAACAATATTTCCTGAGGGAGAATATAGACATGCAGACTGTGCCAGAATTCCACATTGCTGCCTGAATTCAAAGACTAAGGGTGTGTTTTGCCCACACCCTACATTTTTGGGAACACAGGCCCTGCCATTATGTAAGGGCTACTCACGAGGCTAACATGACTCTTCTCTTCTTGGCAGAGCCCTTATTCTGATCCATAATATATATATTTTTTTAATGTACCTCATCCATTAACCAAACTGACAGATTATCACCCAGATTAACACAAATCTATTTATCGCTACGTCCGCCAGCTCCCGTAAATGGTAGCACTTACACAAGACAGAAAAATCTCTTGGAATGACCAGCATACGTGTTTCAATCATCTACAGAGCCATAAAATGGGGAGGATTCAGAATAGAGTGCCTGGTTTTAAATACGATATAATTTTCCTCCCAGACCTCTACTGAGAGCCTCGCACACTACAGTATAGTATGGGCCTTTGTTGAGGCTTATATTTCCCACCTGTATTTCTTTTTCTTTTTCCAGCAACAGTCTGTCTTTGTGCCAACTCCTAAATAACCATAAATTTTGTTCTTATAAACCTTAATGAATGCTTGGCCAAGATGCTGTAACTATTGGCTTCTACATTGGAGCATAAATGGAAAGGAAAAAAAAAAAAGTGTGCACTGTGAAAAACTGGATAAAATGGAAAAAAGATCACAGCAAACCCAAAGTCGCAATTTGCCTTTAATGTGAAGGAGGCCTTGTTTTCACGGTGTGGCAGCTTTCAGGAGTTTTAATCTCAAAGTAGCTGATCAATTTAAGGTAAGTGGCAGGCATTTGGCCTGGTTCCCAGGCTTTGCTTTGCTGCTCTGAGAAAAGAAAGGATTCAGTCAGACACACAGACAACAGGCATCATCAGCGGCTCCCACATTCCAAGCATTTTAACACAGATTAGGTTGGCATGATTCTACTGTTTACTGAAATCTCCTAGGTGTTGCATTTTTCCTTCTCCTTGCCACGGTTATCCAAGATGGTTTTCTCAGGTCAAGACCTTCATATGCCAAATAACTTGCAAGCCTGCAAAGGAAAAAAGAAGAGCATGGGTCAAGACTTCTGATTAAAATGCTATTTCACTTGCTCACTGCAAAATATGAGACTTCAGACAGCAGGTAATTGAGCACTGAACTTTTTGCCTTAAGCGTGCATCGAGACAGGAACTGTTTTACATGCATTCCTGAGGGGGGAAGAAAACGAAGATAATTTCTTTAACAAGGACAAACCTAATTCAGCCAGAAATGTCCCATGGATTAACAGGGTGATTTGTGGTTATTTTCTCTTCAGATTTTATAAGCATGAGCCTTATACATCTGTCAAGCAAGATTGTAACTGATATAGTCCATTTTTGAAATTAACATTTTCACATTAAATATTCTTTTTTTCAGAACAGTAATATTAAATGAGCTTGACAGATCCCTTACCACTATCTTATTTTCCTAGCAAAAGTGAATTTTCTTAATCCATTTGTCCTATAACCTTAGTTACGTAAAATATGCATTCAATTAATCAGACCAAAAATTATATATAAAAATTGTCTTTCATGTGTTTTTTGGCTGTATTTTGTATTTTTAAATACATTTTCACAGTCTTTAAAGATACTTTGTCTTACTTTAATATATTCAAGACGCCTCTCCCTTTAGTCATCCTCATGGCAGATTTCCTCATTTTTTTTCCTAAGAATTTTATCAAAACAAATAACTAATAAGGATTTTTAAATATAATTTTTCTAGTCCAAACAATGTCCAAATTATTATACTTTCTAAATCCAAAATGGCTTCTTAACATTTCATCAATTTACATGGCCATGTTTCTTCCAAAACTAATATTGTTGCAATTAAGTAATTTATGTTAAGAATATATATTCTTGTCAATAAGGGTTAGCTTGGAAACTAATGCAATTATATGCATTTATTTTAATTTCAGTTATTGTATATGCAAGGGTGTTTTTAAAAAAAATAATATATATTTCCTCATTGATTAAAGAAAAAAAAAACAGAAAAATAAGAAAGCAGATAGCAGCCATCATTCTGCTGCTTCTGGATGTGTCTTGTTGAGATGTGATACCTGGAACTACAGCAGCCATCTTGCAACCATGCAGAGAGCTAGCCTAAGAGACCAACCTGACATGCTAAGGATGGCAGACAGGGAAGGTGAAAAGAGCATGGTTCTCAATTATGCCACTGAGCTACAGCACCAACAGTCCTGGGACCACCCAACTTGGGACTTCTTACATGAGATAATAAATTCCCTTTCCTTCACTCAACAGTATTTATTGAGCACCTACCATGTGGGATGCTCTAGGTGCCCCGTTCTAGGTGTTTGGAATATCTCAGTAAATAAAATACACAAGAGCCTACCCTGGTAGAAGTAACATTCCAGGTGAGAGAGATAAATTAAAAACATAAATAAGAAAATACCACAGTATGTTAGGAATTAGTAAGTGGGGAAAATGTAAAAAGGATCAGGACTACTGAGATGGAGGGGACAGGTTTTGGTGTTGAATAAAATGAGGATTGATCAGCCTCACTGAGGAAGGGAGATTTTAACAAACATTTGAAGGAAATGAAGGAGTTATTCTTGAAGGCAGTAGGACGTGGGTTTTTTTGTTTTTTATTTTTCTTATTGTTTAAAATTCACTAAATGAGAGGGAGAAGTGAAGAGATCAAGAGAGAGAGAGAAATTGAGATTGATTTAGAATATATCTGATGCCTGTTACACTTCAGTTCTTCCTAATTCTTGTGAGACAAAACATTCCTTCCTTTGCTTAACTTTAAACTCGGTTTCTATCACTTGCCACTGAAAGGGGACAGGCTAGTACATTTTAAATTGGTCACAAATGAACTATCTCTGGTTCTACAGACAACAAGTCCAAATAGATACTGGGCCATATTTCCATCCTGTATGTAATGAGCTTTATTTTCCACACTAAGGGTATCTAAGCAGTGGTAATCAAGACAGTGTGGTATTGGTCAAAGAATAGACAAATAAGTCAATGGAACAGAATAGAGAGCCCAGAAATAGACCCCCATAAATAGAGTAAACTGATTTTTGACAAAGGATCAAAGGCAATACAATAGAGCAAAGATAGTCTTTTCAACAAATGATGCTGGAATGACTGGACATCCACATGTTTGTTTTTTTTTTTTTTAAAAAAGGGATCTAGACACAAACCTTACACCCTTTACAAAAACTAACTCAAAATGAATCATAGAGCTAAATGTAAAACACAAAGCTATAAAACTCCTAGAAGGTAACATAGGAGAAAACCTAGATGACCTTGGTTGGGTATGGCAATGACTTTTTACATACAATACCGAAGGAATGATCCATGAAAAAAATAATGGATAAGCTGGACTTCACTGAAATTAAAACTTCTGCTCTGCAGAAGACAATGTCAGGAGAATGATAAGACCAGCCATAGACTGGAAGAAAGTATTTGCAAAAGACATATCTGATAATGGACTGTTATCCTAAATATACTAAGAACTCTTAAAATTCAACAATAAGAAAACAACCAGATTATAAAATGGGCCAAAGACCATAAGACACCTCACCAGGGAAAATATACAGATGGAAAATAAACATATGAAAAGATGCTCCACAATACATGTCATCAGGAAAATGCAAATTAAGACAACAATGAGATACCACTATACCTCTGTTAGAATGGCCAAAATCCAGAACACTGACACCACCAAAGGCTGGTGAAGAATTCTCCTTCATTGCTGGTAGGAATGCAAAATGGTACACTTTGAAAGACAATCAGGCAGTTTCTCACAAAACTAAACACTCTTACCATATGATCCAGCAATCATACTCCTTGGTATTTACCCAGAGGAGTTGAAAACTTAAGTTCACACAAAAACCTGTACACAGATGTTTATAACAGCTTTATAATTACCCAAACTTGGAAGCCACCAAGGTGTCTTTCAGTAGGTGAATGGATAAATAAACTATGGTATATCCAGTCAGTGGAATATTATTCAGTGCTAAAAAGAAATGAGATATCAAGCCATGAAAAGTCATGGAGGAACCTTTAATGCGTATTACTAAGTGAAAGAAGTCACTCTGAAAAGGCTACACACTATATGATTCCAACTATATGACATTCTGGAACAGGAAAAACTATGGAGACAGTGAAAGGATCAGTGGTTGTCAGGGGTTGGGGGGAGATGAAGAGGTGGAACACAGGGGATTTTTAGGGCAGTGAAACTATTATGTATGATACTGTAATGGAGGATAGATAACATGATCCATTTGTCAAAACCCCAAAAGTGTACAACACAAAGAGTGAACTGTAAATGTAAACTATGAACTCTAGTTAATAATAATGTATCAGTATTGGTTCATCAGTTGTAAAGAATGTACCACACTAATGCAAGATGTTAATAATAGGGGAAACTGTGTATGTGCGGGGGGAGAATATATGGGAATATTGGTTCTTTCTGCTCATTTTTCTATAGGCCTAAAACTGCTTTAAAAAATAGTCTTTTTTTTTGTAAAAGCTGTAGCCATAATAGGAAAGATTAATCATTTGGACATATTGTAATTTAAAACTTCTGTTCATCAAAAGAAATCATTAAGGGAATGAAAAGGCAAGATACAAAGGGGAGAAGACATTTTATGTGTGTAAATCACACAAAGAACTTGTATCCAGAGTGTATAAAGATTTCTTATAAATCAATAAGGAAAAGACAGGCTTAGTATTTTTTAAAGAAAGACATGAACTGGATTTTTACAAAAGAGGATATCCAAATGGCCAATGAACATGAAAGTGTGTTAGTTATCAGGAAAATGTAAGTTGAAAACATAACAGGATATCTCTGCACACACCCCAGAATGGCTGAAATTTAAAAGGTTGACAATACGAAGTGTTAGGATATAGAGCAACAGAAACTCTTGTAATGCTTGAGAGTGTAAACTGGTAAAACTACTTTGGAAATTTTGTTGCCAGTTAAATTAAGCATATGCCCACCCTATGACTCAGCAATTCAACCCCTAGGTGTAAAGCCAAAAGAAATGCATACATACGTGCACAGAAGAGAGTTACAAGAATATTCTTAGTACATTATCCTTAATAGCACCAAACTAGAAGCAACCCAAATGTCTGTTAACAGTAGAATGGTTAAATAAAGTGTGGCATATATTGCTATGCAGCAATGTAGAGAACTATTTCTATGTGCAACAACATGGATGAATCTCAAATATATAACATTTAGCAACAAAAAGATTACCTACTATAGAATCTCATTTAAATAAAGTTTGAAACAGGCAACACTAATTTATGGTAAGAGAAATCTGTGTAGTGGTACCTCTGGAGGATGGGAGCACAAAGTAAGCCTCTGTAGTGTTGGTAATGTTCAATACCCTGCTTTGTATGATAATCAAGCTATAAACTCAAGATGCGTGCCTTTTTCAGTCCATATGTTAAATTTAAGTTAAATAGGTAAAACAAAATATATATGGTTGCCTAAATCAACCAACCATAAATTAAAATCTGTGAGCCATAAAAATGCCTAGGTTACTTTTAATCCTATTGTTGCAATAAAGAGGGGATTATTTCTTCAACATAACCACTCAGATGGGGTCACAATACTTGAATCTTGAAACTAACATATAATGATCTCTAATTTCTAAAACTCCAAGCTATAGTTCCTGACTCTAAGATAAATGGCAAGGACCTTCTCATACCAAGCTACACTCTTACTATAAGCAGTCCAATGTTCTTGTGCCCAAGAAATCATTAAATAATAATAGCTAATATTTTAGGGACCCTTACTGTGTGCCAGCACCATAATGAGTGGTTGCATGCAGTAACGTACTTAAGTCTCCTACTAACCCTAAGAGATAGATAATACTAAGCTACTTTATAGATGAGAAAATAGGCTGAGAAAACTTAATAAATTTTTCCAAAGTCATTGTATCAGTCAGTAATCTTAGTTACATTTAAAAGAAACCAAAAATTTGTTTAAGCAAAAAAAAAAAAAAAAAAGTGTTAAAAGGTCATTGTATAACTCCTGGAATTGCCAGCATGGCCAGGTTGAGGACTCTGCAGTCATTAACAGTACTCCACATCAAGTCATGGAAAGTTAACGCCCACCGCTGGACAGTGTGGCCCACTCTGCCACTCTGCCAGCCCTGGAACCCAGACACAGCCACCAGCAGACATGCCAGTGCTCTGCCGAAGCTTGCTGCGATTGCTGCCACTGTTGCACCACAAGGATGACCCTCAGTTCCGGCCGCACCAATCACATTAACAGCACAAGATTCATGGCCTGGGGCAAGAAAGAGTGATTTTTGCACACTTGTAAAATCACAAGTCCAGGGGTGGTGAGCAGGGATTCGAACCCAGCCAGCTTGGCTCCAACACCCAGGGGCTCAATTACTATGCTAGGCTGCCTCCAAATGAGTGATGCTAGTTTATCATTTTAAGGACCAGGTGAGACAAGCAAGTATCAAAATGGCCAACAACACTTCATGCCACCATATCATGTAGATCAGAAAACTTCAACCATTTGCTGCTTGACTAATTTAGAAAGATAGAATAAAACTACTAATATGCAAATTGGGCTTCTGAAAACACCAAGTGCTTTAATAAAGGCAAGAAGGGAGGACTGGTATGACAGCTCATCAAGAGCCATCACTGTACCATATGGGGCCATGTGGCTGCATGCTGACTCAAATTGGTGGTGGAGAAGGGGGGGCGCTTCTGAATCACCAAGACCACATCCTGCCCCTCCCTCATTTTTTCGCCTGGAAGCTGCCCATCAGTCTTCTTGCTGAGATCTCCACCCGAAGCATGGGGCTCAGGTATTTGCGCCAAATGTCTGTGAATGTCTAAGAAGTCCCATTTTCCAGGAACATTTGGCCCTGGTTGTTTCAGTGGCATCTCTGTGTGAAGTTGACTATGACTAAGTGTGAAACTGATAGTCTGTGCATGAAGACTCAGGGCTCAATTTGGGTCATTTATTTATTTTTCACTGTGTTTTTGTGGACACAAACTAACATCACATATACTTGCCTTTAACCATTTTTTTAGCTTATTTAAACTGAAAGGAAATTCTTAATCACAGTGCCAGCTAGATAATAACTTGGGAGAAATGTGTTCTTTTTGAGAATTGTGTCACAGACACATATTCATTATAGCCAAAGACTAAGCAGGCATCTCATCCTGCTCTGATTCACTTTAGAAAAACATGTGGTAGGCAATTCAAAATCCTCCCCCGTTTACTTTCAAATAAAGAGTAAGAGGAAAGGTCAATTTTCTTTCTTTTTTTCTTTTTCTTTTTTGTAAAGGCAATTTAGTAGAATTAGTATCTGTTGGGGCTTTTTTTGTTTTGTTTTGTTTGGGGTTTTTTGGGTTTCCACTGAAGACAGTAGTGGGAGTTAGTTAGGATTACAGAGACTGAAAAGTCATCAGTAGATGGAGGAATTTGAAAGTTCAGATAAAGGAGTTGGAACTTTACTCTGTAGGCAGGGAGTAATTCATAAAAGTTTAAAATTTTTAATTTATTTTTAATGATTTTTTAAGTCAAATACAACAAAGTGAAAAATGTGGAAGTCACATGTAAATTTAATTTACAAAATGACAAGGCAAATTCTGTGCAGCTACTGTATGTGATGGGATGGAGGTGGTAGCTAATACTATGGTGGTCATCATTTTGCAATTTGTAAATGTATCAAATCAACATGTTATACACCTTTAACTTACACAATGTTATAAGTCAGTTGTATCTCAACAAAGGTGGGAAAAGAAGAAAAGAGAAATAGAAGACTGCCAGCCCCTCAGACAGTTCCCTAGTGACATTTTTTAAAATTATGAGAATACAGACAAAGCATAAAACACTTAACATTCAGTTTAACATGTCATTACCATCAAGGTCAAAAAGTCGAAGATCAACAGCATCTCAGAAGTCTCCTTGAATTCACCTCCCCAATTACAATTCCCTGCCTCCCCCACCCAAGGTAATCACTACCCTAACATGCGGAAAAATCACTTATTTTCTTGCTTTTCTTTATGGTTTTACCCCCTAGATATGCATCCCTAAATAAGGTGGTTTAGTTTTGCCTTTTTTGAACTTTTTGAAAGTATGAATGGAATCATACTTTTTGTTTTCTTTGGTTTTTGCTTCTTTCGTCCAACAATATTTTTTGAGAGTCATCCATGTTGATGTTTGTAATTAATCGTCCTTCACTTTCTTTATTGTAAATAAGTTATTTATTCATGCTATAGTTGTTACACAATTGAGTTGTTTCCAGCTTGGGACTGTTGCAAACAATGCTGTGGCGTAGTTGTGTGTGAATGTGTATGTCTGTGTCTGTGTGTCTGTCTGTGTATCATAGAAAAAGAGAATTAGGGAGATCTACCTAGCAGTAGTGTAAAGTTGAACTCACATAGGGAGAGAAGAATCAACGGGGTGTTAGTTGGAAGTGCAATCATATAAGATTTAACATTTGAACTTGGTGATTAACAAAGGGAGTAAGAGAGGATAGATTCCTAGCAGTTCACTAGATAAAAGGTATGTTTGTTTACAATTTTCATAGATAACTGTTAAATTTCCTTTCTAAAAGCCTTTGTCAATGTACTCTTACCAAAGGATTTTTGTATGAATGAGAATGCCCATTCCTCTGAATTTTTTCCAGCTTTTAATATTACCCACCTTTTAAATCTTGCCAAAATTATCAGAAAAAAAGTTATAATTTCAAATTTTACTTTCTTAATTATTAATGAGTTTGAACATTTTCATACATTTTTTTCATCAGACTATTGTGTTTTGTGTGTGTATTGCCTAGTCATATCCTTTGCCCATTTTTCTATCAGCTGTTTCATGTCTTTCTTGTTGATTGAGGGAGCTCAAGAAATTTTGAATATTAATCCTTTTATTATCTATGTTGCAGATATATT
Organism: Mesoplodon mirus; assembly: GCF_964341445.2. Lineage (NCBI taxonomy): Eukaryota > Metazoa > Chordata > Mammalia > Artiodactyla > Ziphiidae > Mesoplodon > Mesoplodon mirus. The sequence goes on from NC_138985.1 coordinate 59,007,017, forward strand.
TTACCTATCTGCTGTCTCTCTTTGTTCACAGAGTCTTTTGCTGAACATAAATTTTTAATTTGTATGTATGATGGCTTTGAGGTGCCAATTTGGCTTGGTACAGTATCCAGTTATTCAACCAAATACTAATCTTGGTTTTGCTGTAAAGGTATTTTAAGATGTAATTAAAGCCCCTAATCGGTTGGCTTTAAGTAAAGGAGATTATCCTGGATAATCTGGGGGAGGCTGATTCAATCACTTGAAAAGCCTTAAAAGCAGAACAGAGGCTTTCTCCAAAAGGAGAAAATATAGTTCCAACCTACCTGTGATATTCCCTTCCTGAAGATTTGCCCTACTGATTTCAGATTTGCTTAGCCAGCATCCCAAATTACATATATATATATGCTTTCCCCCGCTGTTTGTTCTGCTTCTCCGGTTGAACCCTGATTGATACAGTGTAAAATTTTTACATAGTCTATCCATCTTCTCACTTATAGCATCCAGGTTTCATATCTTACTGAGGTAGGCTTCATACTAAGTTGTATGTAAATAATGTTCATGCAACATTGGCAGTAATGGCTAAAAACTGAAAAGTCCTCATTTACTCCTCTTTACCATTCCTTACCCATCTAGAGGTACCCACTGTCAGTAAATTGTAGGTATATTTTCCAGCCTACATTTAATGTAAAAAACTAATAGCCCACAACACATTAATAAAACAAAAGATAAAAATCACATGGTTGTCACAGTAGATGCAGAAAAAGCACCTGACAAAATTCAACATTCATTCATGACAAAAATGTCAACAAAGTGGGTATAGAGGGAACATCAATATAATAAAGTCCATTTATGACAAACCCACAGCTAACATCATACTCAATGGTGAAAAGCTGAAAGCTTTACTTCTAAGATCAGGAACAAGACAAGGATACCCACCCTCACCACTTTTATTCAATATATTATATTGGAAGTCCTAACCATAGCAATCAGACAAGAAAAAGAAAGAAAAGGCATCCATATTGGAAGAGAAGATGTAAAACTGTCACTATTCGCAGGTGACATGATACTATATACAGAAAATCCTAAAGACACCACCAAGAAACTATTAAAACTAATAAATGAATTCAGTAAAGATGCAGAATCCAAAATTAATATTCAGAAACCTGTTGCATTTTGATAACACTAATAATGAACTATCAGAAAGAGAAATCAATAAAACAATTCCATTTAAAATTGTATTAAAAAATAAAATACCTAGGAATATAAATTTCACCAAGGAGGTGAAAGACCTGTACTCTGAAAACTATAAGACATTAATGAAAGAAACTGAGGATGACACAAATCAATGAAAAGATATACTATGCTTAGAAATCAGAAGAATTAATATTGTTAAAATGTCCACACTACCCAAATCAATGAATAGATTCAGTGCAATCCCTATCAAAATACCAATGGCATTTTTCACAGAACTAGAACCAAAAAATCTTAAAATTTGTATGGACCCACAAAAGATCCTGAATAGCCAAAGCAATCTTGAGAAAGAAGAATAAAGCTGGAGGTATCACATTCCCTGACTTCAAACTATACTATAAAGCTATACTAATCAAAACATTATGGTACTGACACAAAAAAGGCACACAGGTCAATGGAACAGAATGGAGAGCCCAGAAAAAAAGTCACACACATGGTCAATTAATCTATAACAAATGAAGCAAGAATATACAATGGGGAAAAAGATAGCCTCTTCAATAAGTGGTCTTGGGAAAACTGGACATCTATGTGTAAAAGAATGAAACAGACCATGGACAAAAATAAACTCAAAATGGATTAAAGATTTAAATGTAAGACCTGAAACCATAAAACTCATAGAAGAAAACATAGGTAGTAAGCTCTTTGACATCAATCTTAGCAGTGTTTTTTTGGATCTGTCTTCTCAGGCAAGGACAACAAAAGCAAAAATAAACAAATGGAACCAAATCAACCTACTGAATGGGAGAATATATTTGCAAATACCATGTCTGATGGGGGTTAATATCCAAAATATATAAAGAACTCATGCAATTCAATATCAAAAATAAACCAATTGAAAAATGTGCAGAGAATCTGAATAGATATTTTTCCAAAGAAGACACACAGATGGCCAACAGGCACATGAAAAGATGCTCATCATCACTGATCATGGGGAAATGCAAATCAAAACCACAGTGAAGTATTACACCTGTCAGAATGGCTATCATGAAAAAGACAAAAAATAATAAGTGTTGGCGAGGAACCACTGTGCACTGTTGGTGGGAATGTAAACTGGTACAGCCACTGTGGAAAACAGTATGGGTGTTCCTCAAAAAATTTAAAATAGAACTGTCATACAATCCATCCAGCAATTCCACTCCTGGTGTTTTTGCAAAGAAAACAAAAATGCTAATTCAAAAAGATATATGCACCCCAATGTTCATTGCAGCATTATTTACAATAGCCAAGATATTGAAGTAACCTAAGTGTCCTTTGACAGATGAATGGATAAAGAAGATGTAATATATATTTATATATATAATGGAATATTACTCAGCCATAAAAAAGAATGAAATCTTGTCATTTGTGAAAACATGAATAGACCTAAAGAGTATTATACTAAGTGAAATAACTCAGAGAAAAACAAATACTGTATGTTTTCACTTATATATGGAATCTAAAAAACAAAACAAATGGACAAATATAACAAAAGAGAAAGAGACTCCCAGATACAGAGAACAAACTAGTAGTTACCGGTGGGGAGAGGGGTAAGAAGGATGGGCAAAATAGGTGAAGGAGATTAAGAGGTACAAACTACAAGTTATAAAATAAATAAGTTACAGGGATGTAATGTACAGCACAGGAAATACAGTCAATAATATTGTAATAATTTTGTATAGTGCATAATCTATAAAAATATAAAATCACTGTGTTGTACAATGGAAACTAATATAATACTGTAAGTCAACTATACTTTAATTTAAAAAAATTATAATAGCCCGTGTGTGTGTGTAAAAGCCTACAAAGTGGGCAGGAAGAATGCACCCCAATAATGGCAGTGGTTACCTATAGATGGGGAAGAGGTGGTAGAGAGAAGTGAAAAAGGAAGTTCAGGGCTTTTGTATTTCTGATTATGTAAATATTATACAATGAGAACCTATTCATATTTAATTTGGGTATTTTTTTTAACCATCTTAACCAATTTAAAGTGTATAGTTCAGTGATATTAAATACATAGGGTGATTTTTTTTTAAAGAAAAAAAACTTTATAAAAAAATTATCAGCAATGACTCCAAGATTTAAAAATTGAGTAACTAAGAGATAACGCCTCCACTGAGATAAATTAAGATGCCAAAAATGAGATGGTTTGTATTACAAGCATTACAAACTCCAAAGCCTTTTTGGGCCTGGCTTAGGTGCAGACTAGAAGATAACGTGAAAGTTGAGTGTAGTGTCTGCCTACAGAGCACATACTTGGCCTATATTTCAAAAACCTATGGACCAAATAAAGCATACCTACAGGCCAAATTTGGCTTGTATCACCCTTGCAACTGTATAGGAAGAGGTGAGGTTGATTTTAAATGAAGAATGATAGAATTTGAGCCTTAGAGATATCTTTAAAATCACAAAAGCTAAGACTCTAGTAAAAACAACATAACTTGGTCAGGATGTGTTCTGTTTAAAAGGTATATTACAGACATATTCATTTTGTGTTTAAGAATTTCATCCCAGTATGATTCAATTTAGGCTGAAGTGCTAGGGATAATACAAAATTTTCTTCTCCTACCTTTAGGTAAATAGGAAAAGAAAAGACCAATTTCTCACACTTTCTAATAAAGACAATTTAGTAAAAGTCCTGTAAAAATAAGGAAACGAGAAGTGATAAATTACGGATTTGACAGTGTGACATTCCATAGGAGATGGCGTTAGAAATGCCATCCTTAGTATCAAATGGTAAAAACATTTTTGTTTTTGTTTCTTTAATGAAGGATACAACATTGCCTGGATTCGGTATTGATCTAACACTGGTCAGGATATAAGTCTGCATTGAGCAGGTGCAAAAATGGATAACAGCTCAGGAAGGCAAGGTTGGTTTATAGCCAAAAATCAATTAATGTAATACATCATATCAAAAGAAAAAGAACAGGGCTTCCCTGGTGGCGCAGTGGTTGAGAATCTGCCTGCCAGTGCAGGGGACACGGGTTCGAGCCCTGCTCTGGGAGGATCCCACATGCCGCGGAGCAACTGGGCCCGTGAGCCACGACTACTGAGCCTGCGCATCTGGAGCCTGTGCTCCACAACAAGAGAGGCCGCGATAGTGAGAGGCCCACACACCGCGATGAAGAGTGGCCCCCGCTTGCCACAACTAGAGAAAGCCCTCGCACAGAAACGAGGACCCAACACAGCAAAAATAAATTAAACTCCTACCCCCAACATTAAAAAAAAAAAAGAAGAAAGAAAAAGAACAAAAGTCACATGATCATCTCAATAGGTGCAGAAAAAGCATTTCACAAAACCCAACACCCTTTCATGATTAAAAAAAAACACACACATAAACTTAAAAGGGAACTTCCTCAACCTGATAAAGTGCATCTATGAAAAACCCACAGCTAATACTATCGTGTTTAATGGTGAAAGACTGAACGTTTTCCTCTAATATCAGGAACAAGAGAAGGATGTCTACTCTCACCACTTCTGTATAACATTTTACTGGAGGTTCTGGGTAATCCGTTTGGGGTGTGAGAGGATGGGACGATAGGACTGAAAGAAAAGATACCCAGATTTGAAAGAAAGAAGTAAAACTATCTCTGTCTACAGATGACATGATCTTATAGACAGAAAATTGTAGGGAATTCACTGAAAAACTATTAAAACTAATGAATAAGTTCAGCAAAGCTGCAGGATACAAAATCAATATACAAAAATCTATTGTGTTTCTATACAGTCGTAATGAACAATCTGAAATGAAGTTAAGAAAACAATTCCATCTACTATAGCATCAAAAAGAATAAAATACTTAGAAGTAAATTTAACAAAGGAATTGCAAAACTTTTATTCTGGAAACTATGATAATTTTGAAAGAAATGAAAGACATCATAAATAAGTGGAAAGATGTTTCATTTTCATAGATTAGATACTATGGATACACTCATGCTCATGAGCAGTACTCCCCAAATTGATTTACAGATTGAACTCAATCTATTAAAATCCCAAGGGGCTTCCTTGCAGAAATTTACAAACTGATCCTAAAATTAGTGTGGAAATTCTAGGGACCCAAAATAGAAAAAAATCTTGAAATAGAAAAACAAAGTTGGAGGGCTCACGCTTGCCAATTTCAAAACTTACTATAAAGCTACAATAATAAACTAAGGATGGTACTGGCATGAAGATGGAGATATAGATCAATGGAATAGAATTCACAGTCCAGAAAATAAAGCCTTGCATTTATAGTCAATTAACTTTAAACAGGGTGTCAAAACCTTTTAGTGGAGAAAGAATAATCTTTCCAACAAATGGTGCTGGGACAACTGGATTTCCATATGCAAAATAAGGAGGCTGGACCTTTGCCTCACACCATGTAGAAAAATTACTTCAAAATGGATCAAAGACCTAAATATAAGAGTGGAAGCTATAAAATTCTGGGGAAAAATCCTAAATTTTCATGACCTTAGCTAAGACAATGGTTTCTTAGATATGATACCAAAAGCATAGCAACAAAAGAAAAAATAAATTGGATTACATCAAAATGAAAAACTTTTGTGCTGAAAAAGTTGCCATCAAAAAAAGTGAAAAGAAAACCAACAAAATGGAAAAAATATTTGCAAATTATATATCTGATGAGGGACTTGTACTTATAATATATAAAGGACTCTTACAACTCAATAATAAAAAGATAAATAACCTAATTTTAAAATGGGCAAAAGATCTGAATGGACATTTCCTCAAAGAGGATATACAAATGGCCAATAAGCATATGAAAAAATGCTCAACAACATTAGCCATGAAAGAAAAAAAAAGCAAAACCACAATGAGCTACCACTTTGCACCTACTAGATTGGCTATAATCAAAAAGACAGACCATAACAAGTATTGGTGAGGATGTGGAAAAATTGGAAGCCTTGTGTGGTTTTTTTTTTTTTTTTTTTTTTTTGCGGTATGCGGACCTCTCAACTTCAAACTGAGTTCAATAAAACACAACTTAATATAACAATAGCTTTGGGCCATTCTCTGGGAGTTTTGGCAGACTAGAACACTGAACAAGATCATGCATAAAAATCAGGGATGGGCTAGTTTTTTGGACAGAGGTACTAGACAAGCTAAAAGGCAAGAAATCTCAAACAGTTGCAGCCTCTGAATTGCATCTGTATCTGCAGGCCAAACAGTTTCCACACTGGCTTCCCACTGAAAAGACTGTCCATCAGTAGTAATGATTGCATGCCCACTGTGTGTCACACACTGTGCTCGGTGCTGGAGGTGAAACGATGAGGAAGGCAAACTCTCTGCTTCTGAGAAGTTCCCAACTAAAGGGAAGCAAATAATTAAAGTAACAGATAAATGCTGTAATGGAGGTCTGCCCTAAGTACTGTGGGAGCAGAGAGGGGTCTGCACAATTGACTGCATGAGTAAAGCTGAGAAATCTTCTTGTGAAAGTAACCTTCCTGCTGGGTCTTGGAGAATGAGCAGAAAATGCATGCAATGCCCTGTAGGCATTTTTTTATGCCTATAAAATTCTTGTTATTCTGTTAAGCCAGTGTTTATATATACAATTATCTAAAAATGAAGCAGAATCAAATAAATACCGAAAAGGCACTAAATACTCCAAAAAGCTATTCAGAGAATAATAGACATGTGTATGTGGTTTGAGACATTTACAGGCATTCTTTATCCTGCATTTTCTTATAAGAACACAGATAATTAAGAAAATAATCTATTGTTGACCCAAATTTATCTGCTAATAGTTAAGGCTCTTCTGTTCTATTTTGCTCTATCAAGCAATTCATTTCCGTATGAAAGACTGGGCTGAACCACAAAATCATTTAATTATAGAAATGGAAGTGACTCCAATGTTTTCTCTGTGCATCTCAACTTTAGGCCTGGCTGGGTTTAATTACTCCTGGTTTAAAAATTTTCTTTTCTTAAAATAGTTTAGAAGGATTTTCCACTTTCCCTCATAAGCTGTCTTCTGTCATCTGTGGTCTTAGTTGTCATCTGTTAAGTGAAACAAAGTGGAGTTTTAATGTGCAATTACAAGTAAAAACAAACTGGCAACCCAAAAGAATACTAGGATGGAATTTCTGAAAAGCTTGAATTCCTCTGAAACAGGAGCTTATCAGCAAATGGCCTGTGAACTCATTTTGGCCCCCAAATATTTTACTCCATCTCTGAATAAGCAAAGTGCTTTTATCTCAGTATGATTCATCAAGCAATTACAAAGACACCCTACCATTTGATTTCCAGGCTGCCATCTCCTGTTGTGATAAAATTGAAATTTCTGCTGTGTTTAGTGGTAAAGGGGCAAAACCATGATATCAGGAAGAAAACTTTTATTTTAGGACAAAATAAGAAACTATCCCCTCACAGAAGAGAGTTTTCTTTTCTTCCATCCTTGGACTTTATTGCTAATGTCCTAGGAATAGACAGACACACCTTCTCACCTATTATACCTGGTTACCCTCCAAATTAGCCAAATAGATTTACTACTTATATTTGTGGGTTCCCTGTGTTTTGTGCAGCTAACAGTGTAACAGGTTTTGTTTGCTATTCAATACATATGACTTAAAATTTCCACTGCTCTCCATGTACTTTCTTTTTGTTTTCGTTTTTAAAAAATTGTTATTGGAGTATAGTTAATTTACAATGTTGTGCTAGTTTTCAGGTATACAGCAAAGTGAATCAGCTATACATATACATATATCCACTCTTTTTTAGATCTTTTCCCATATAGGTCATTACAGAGTATTAAGTAGAGTTGCCTGTGTTATACAGTAAGTCTGTATCAGTTATCTATTTTCTATGTAGTAGTGTGTATATGTCAATCCCAATCTCCCAATTTATCCCTCTCCCCCCTTCCCCCGCTGGTAACCAGAAGTTTGTTTTCTACATCAGTGACTCTATTTCTGTTTTGTAAATAACTTCATTTATACCATTTTTAAAAGATTCTACATGTAAGCAATATCTTATGATATTTGTCTTTCTCTGTCTGACTTACTTCACTCAGTATGACAATCTCTAGGTCCATCCATGTTGCTGCAAATGGCATTATTTCATTCTTTTTTATGGCTGAGTAATATTCCATTGTGTATATGTACCACATCTTCTTTATCCATCCATCATTCGATGGACATTTAGGTTGCTTCCATGTCTTGGCTATCGTAAACAGTGCTGCTATGAACATTGGGGTGCATGTATCTTTTCGAGACAAAATTTTCTCTGGCTATATGCCCAGGAGTGGGATTGCTGGATCATATGGTAGTTCTATATTTAGTTTTTTAAGGGACCTCCCTACTGTTCTCCATAGTGGTTGTACCAATTTACATTCCCACCAACAGTGTAGGAGGGTTCCCTTTTCTCCACACCCTCTCCAGCATTTATTGTTTGTAGACTTTTTGATGATGGCCGTTCTGACCGCTGTGAAGTGATGCCTCATTGTAGCTTTGATTTACATTTCTCTAATAATTAGTGATGTTGAGCATCTTTTCATGTGCTTTTTGACCATCTGTATGTCTTCTTTGGAGAAATGTCTATTTAGATCTACACATTTTTTGATTGGGTAGTTTGTTTTTTTTAATATCGAGCTGCATGAGCTGCTTGTATATTTTAGAGATTAATCCCTTATAGGTGGCTTCCATGTACGTTCTTAAGATTTAGTTCTTTGCTTTAATTCCTTTAAACTGTTTCAATCTCAACACCTCCTCCCTCCAAGAGGATTAGCTTTGTTATGCTAAAAAAAAAAACCAAAAAAACAAAAAACCCCTACATATCACTGAAATGTAGGATGAATTTGAAGGTATTCAGAGATTCCTGGAAGTGTTTCTCCCAATATAATTTGGGCACAAAATGGGATCAGAACAATCTTGGGCTTAAATTCGTACTGAAAGTTTACAGACCTTCTACTAATGGCGTGTAATAATTGTTTCACTGGAGGCCAACTGAGTCACTAGTTTTACATGAGCAATTTCCTAATGGGCACAAAAGCAGAATGTTATTTCTTCTCAAAGGAAAGGTTAATTGCATATGACAACCTAAGAATTGAGCAGAGAATTGGGGTATAGGCCCAATTAAGGACCAGCAGGCCTCTGGCCTCCACCACCACCAGTTCTGTCCCCCGAAGCCTCAGATACTGGCCAGCTCTAGTCTAACCACTTCCTAGGAGCCTTTGTACCATGAGCTTTGAAACCAGAGCCTCTCCCAGAATAAATCCAGACCAAGAAGTTAGTTCATCCTGGCCAACTCCTTCCATAGAGGCAAGATTTAGACTCTTTCCCTGAGTCCATGGTTTCTTAGAAGTGTGGTCAGTCCATAGTGTGGTGACTCCTTTCAAAGAGGGTTCACCCCAGGATGCTTCTATTTCCAGTCTTATGGTGGGACCAAACCTAAGAAGTGGTCAGTACAGGTGGACCCATTCTGAATAATTTCAGAGCACCTTGATCCATCATTCATTTTTTAGACAAGTTTACAGGTGGCCAATCCCACTGTGCAGTGGGAAACTGAGTTTTGGCAGACCATGCTGGCTATAAGGAGCCCATCAGAGAGCAGCACAGCAGAGTGATCAAGAGTTAGAGCTCTGGACCCAACTGTATGATCTTGAGCAAGTGACATAACCTCTCTGGGCCTCAGTACCTTCATCCATAAAATGGGGATAATAATAGTACTTACCTCAGAGGTAAGTGGTTTTGAGGAATGAATGGGTTAATATATCTAAAAGTGCTTAGAATAGTACCTGAAACATGGTAAATGCCATATAAGTATTTGCTATTGTTATTTTTGAGCATGGCCAACAGATAGGTATATAAAAATCAGTCTGATATAATTAAAAACAAATGAAAGTGCACTTAAATAGGCTTCAGCTTTGACTGGATTTCCTTAGATATCTGGCTATATTACAGCATGTGGGCACATATTTGATTATTGTTCAAGAGCAACTATTCAAAACACTTCTCAAACTGGTCTGAACACAAGATTATTCCAGGAGACGTTTATTAGGTGTGCCAGAAAATTTTTTTCCTGCAGCAAACAAATTTGTTTGTCCCTCCATTAAACAAAATTTAATTGATTTCTTGACTCCAGGAATTCTCAGTCTTTCATGTGATCTGTGCATTATGAAACCCAGGAGAGAGATTTGCTATGCATGGTACCAAGTGTAATTGAATGCAGAACCCTTTGTTCTTCGAGTTTTGGTACATTCACTATCTTCCCCAATCTGTGTTCCCAAGGGGATGCTAGTGGATGTTACTTGGCAACTGACAGAAAGATTATTAATGTCAAATAACATTTAAGTGTTGCCTTCCTAATTCCTAATTGGCACGAACAAGTCATATCACACTGGAAACAAAGATTTGCAGTGTGGAAACTAATGTGCGTTTCTAGATTCAGAGACTTCGAAGACCAGTAAAATCAATAGGTTGCTACTATTTTATCTTGCCAAGAAAGATCATTGAAATAAATTGTCATTTATTATTACCATTGTTTCATAAAAGAAAGATATTTTAACAACCAAAAAAGTGAAGGAATGGGGGCTTCCCTGGTGGCACAGTGGTTGAGAGTCCACCTGCCGATGCAGGGGACACAGGTTCGTGCCCTGGTCTGGGAAGATCCCACATGCTGCGGAGTGGCTAGGCCCATGAGCCATGGCCGCTGAGCCTGCGCGTCCGGAGCCTGTGCTCTGCAATGGGAGAGGCCACAACAGAGGCCACAACAAGAGGCCACGCCAATTAAAAAAAAAAAGAAAGTGAAGGAATAATATGATTTAAGAGTAAAGGGCAATTATTGAAACTGAATGTATTTAGCTATATAAAAAATTCACTACATTATTTGCATTTTGTCCTTTTGCCTTGAATTGGGGAAAACTTATTCTTGGTCTGTTTTTTGGGAATCACTGAAGTCTACAGCAGCACATGGAGCTTGTCAAATTAACCTTGCATATTTCAGATTTGTTTTATTTTGCAAAAGATTGCTTCTTTCTTATTTATTGGCCCCATTAGTCACTGTTATGGAGTCCTACATGTCTGGATGGTTATCACATATATGTCTGGATATTATCATCATGTAGAGACATGGTGCTTTTATCTTGCTGGTATGTTAGGAACCCTGTGGCACAGTGGATGGGCCACTCCAGGCATACAACTGTCCTGTAAACACATCTCCATGCTTCTCTGGGCATTTTTTCCAGACTTACAGCTATATCCTCTGGAAATCCCTTCTGTAATAAAGGAACACCCTCTCTTTTCTCAGACTCTCTGAATGTATACCACCTTGCCTTAATTAAGATATGGTTCTCCCTTGAGGAAGCTACAACTTCTGCAGTCTCTCAAATAGAAGTTATTCATTTCCCCCCTCCATATGGGTTAGAAGGAGGGGCCAGTGTCTTCTTTATTCCCCAGTACAACTTCCAGACCCCTCTTGATCCACTTGTGTATAAAAACTGCTTGAAACACTCTCCTCTCAGACTTCAGGAATACTCCCTGCTTCTGGTTTCCTCCTACCTCTCCTGCTTTTCAGACTCCTTCTGAGGATCCTTTCCTCATCATCCCTTCAAATATGTCATTCCTTGGCTTGATCTAAGACCTTCCTCTTTCTCACTTTATATTCTTTCCCTAAAATTTCTCATCTAATTCCATAGTATCAATTACCATCTATTTGCTAATGAGTCTCAGATATTTACCTCTTGTCCAAAACTCTTCTGGGCTTCATACCTGTATCCTCCTACTCGTCCCCCATGTGTCCCACAGGTTCCTCAATTGCAGCACATTCATAACTTCTCCCAGAACCAGTGTTTCCTATTTCAGACACTGCGCTGTCATCCGAAGACCCAAAGCTGAAAGCCAAGGGATGTTTCTTCTTTTTTCTCCACCTTCCACAATCCCAGTGTCCAAATCCCATTTTTCCTGGAGATCAGTCCAGTTAACCTTCCAAATATCTCTAAAAATCTATCATTTTCTCTTTTCCTGGACTAGTCCCTGCTCTTATGCAAGTTACCATCACCTCTTGACTGTGTAGACTCCAGCCTCACCCCTTCAGTGTTTTCTCCGTTCTGCAGAGTGATCTTTCTGCTCAGATCTGATTACAACATCCCCAGGCCTGAAACCCTTCAATGGCTTCCCCTACTCAAACTCTTTAACTTGATGGCAAGGTCCTTCCTGGTCTAGCCCATGCTTGCTTCTGCAGCCTGTGTTGTCTTCTCTCCACACCCAATGACTCTCAGCTCTTAAAGAAGCCACACTCTCTTAGGATTCTAGGCCTTTGCACATGTTACTCTGAAACACTTCTCCCCACCACACGTACACCATCCACCCCACACCTCCCTTTGCCCAGCCGTTTTTCTCTTATTTCAGGCCTTGGCACAGATATCTCTTCCTCCAGGAAGTTTCCCCAGATGCCTCACCTTAGTATTAGTTTAGGAGCCCCCCACTCTGTGCTCACATAGAATGCTATCCTTTCCCTACTGTAGAATTTCATACACAAACAATAATTATTTGTTTATTTGTCTGTCTCCTCCACCAAACTATAAGCTCAGGAAGACATGGACCATGTTGCTTTTATTAACCATTATATCCCTTGAGCCTAGCACTTGGCCAGCTCTTAATAGGCACTCAGTAATATTTGGAATAAATGAATTAATGCAATTGATGGTTGTTTTTGATTTTAAGTGTCCTGGTAGTGGACATATCACTTAAGTTCCAAGAGGAAACAGCACCATCAAAACAGGATAATTCAGGGACAGGTGACTTACAAAGGGATTATGTATAAATATGGGGTAGAGAAGAACCACTAGTAATGATACAGTTACTGTTACCACCCTTAGTCCAGAAGCTGCTACAGAACAAGAAGGAGAGAGAGTCATGTACAGTCAGACACTCGAGAGGACCACTGGCTTTTGGTTAAGAGACACAGCCAGCTTAAGGCTACAGCCAGTGTTCAACCAAAGAAATATAACTAGTAGGAGATAAATATTAGGAGATTTATTACAAGGAATTGGCTTATGTAATTGTGGGGGGCTGGCAAGGCAAGGCCAAAATCTGTATAGGAGCAGACCATCAGGAAGGACAGGGTGGGACTCTCAGGCACAGGATGAAGCTCCTATCCAGAGGGAGAATTTGTTCTTCTGGGAAGCCTTGGTTCTGCTCTTTGAGGCCTGTCCATGGATTAAGTCAAACCCAACCAGATTCCTTAGGATAATCTCCTTTACTTAGAGTCAATTAATTATTGACTTTAGTCACATCTACAGAATACTTTCACAGCAGTATTAGTATTTGTTTGAATAACTAGAAACTATAATTTAGGTAAGTTGCTACATAAAATTGGTTATCTCAGCTAACTTGAAGGAAGGGAGCCAGGGAATATACACCCTGACCTCACTCTTTGGGTTCTCCATTGGCTGAGCCCTATCAGTAGTCAGAGGCAGAATCTATTGATGGAGTCCTTAAGGTTACTGGATTCCACACACTACCTGGAGTGTGAGGGCGGGAGATGAAACCAAGCTTGGACCCCTTTGTGGGTTGAACGTGAAATTTCTCAGAAAGACGAATGAGGATTAATTTTCAGTAGTTTTAAAGAGGAGAGGAGCCTCAAAATTAGAGATCCTCAAAATTAGGAGCCTAAAAATAAGAGGAACCCAAAAGGTTAGAAACAGGGGTATTTCTCTCAAGGGCTCCTGTAGGAAAGGTTTGTCTTATTTTGTGCTTTTCCTTTGGGCTAGACAGGCCCACGTAGTGTACAGTTCCACATATTTCCCCCTTAAGTCAGAAATCCCATTACTCACACCAAAGCTTCCTGACAATTTCGATGCATCTCTACCAGTTCATGTGGTGTGTTGGCAGTATAAAGGGATTTGGCGTGACCCACATCCTTTTTCCAGCGTCTGTCCACATAGGGAAACCGCAGCCTGGTGACTGAGGGCCAGCCACTCCTGAAGTGGGAGGAAAGCCACCAGCTGGACAGCTCAGGTACTGTGAGGTAAGCCCACCTGCCAGTCTTTCCCAAATGCAAAATAATGAGATGACACTGGAAAACTGTCTCCTGGGTGATGTTTACTTTTCATGGTTAAAAGTTCAGACTCTGAAGTTAAACTGTCAAGGTGAAATCCACTTAACCTGAAGCTGCTTCACCACTTGCTGAGTATATGAGATTTTAGACAGGGTGCTTAACCTATAAAAAGAAAATTTGCATGGAGATTAAATTAATAAAAATTTCAGAGAAGTACGTAGTGTCAAATGAATGCTAGCTATTATTATCATCATCAAAAGCAAATTGATATGTTCAATTTCCTAAATGCAATAAACTTCAGGAACTCTTCATGAATTTAGAGCAGGGGTCAGCAAACAAAGCCAAATCCAGTCTGTTGCCTGTTTTGTAAATAAAGTTTTACTGGAACACAGCCATGCCCAGTCATTTACAAACTGTCTGTGACTACATTTGCTCTGCAGAGTTGCATAGTTGGCACAGAGATGGTATGACCCACATAAACTAAAATATTTATATTTTGTAAATATAGAGTGTGTAAATATCCTTATCTTTTTATAAATAAAGAAAAAGAGTACCAACCCCTGATTTAGAATATGAAAGTGATAACTTGAAAAAGATTACATGAAACTGCTTTGTATTCACAAGAATTGATACCCTATTACAATACATTATATTCAGTTTTTCCCAAAGAATCTTACCACTCATGACACAATATTCAGAAAAAGGTGTAAAGGATGTTCTCCTCCATCCATATTCCTCCACCCCCTTTTAAAAAATTTTTGCCTTGACTAAAAAGAGAAGTCTGAAATAAGATTTCAAAATTGAATTTTAAAGATGAAGAGCCAGAAAATTCCCTTTTATGCACAACTTTGATGGCAGTCTGTCTATAGCAAGTTAGTTCAGTAGGTTACAGAGGGGTGCTACTGAAATCAACGTCAAGACTTTGACCCATAACTGGGTGCTGATGTTTTGTTCTGTACAATGACCTCAAATACAGATCAATAGCCATTTCCAGTCAGCTCCTTCACCAAGGTACACAGGGCCTCATAGTGCTTTGCCAGGTGACACTTTGGCCCTCCAGAATTTATCATCACTACTGATAGAATCAGTCAAGAAATATACCCTTATGTGGTGATTCAGAAACATCCTGTTTACCTGTGCTAGATGACCTGGTTCCATGGACCATACCATTTGTGTATTCAGGGAAACACATGGGTTGACCAAGTAGGGCCTTATAGGTGAGATCAGTTGGGATTTAGAAGAAATATTAAACTACTTAAAACCCTCTCTTCTGGCCATCTGCCTAGCCTTTGTTGCAATGTTTCCCCTATGTTTTCCTTCTTTACTAATTACTACATGCTCCTGACCTTGACTTGGCAAATCTGGCTTTGTTTTCTAAATCCTGATTTAAAAAGTGGCAACCTGCTTCTGCTCTCCATCTTTCCTAGATTCTCCCCTCCATGTTTTTATTCAAACCTGGTAACTTGACCCTGAATTTCTGTTACTTCCTTTGTTACTTGTTTTTGGAGAGAGAGATGAGCCCCCTCACACACGTAAAACAGTCCTGCAATGACAAAAGCCTATCAGTGCAAACAGGATCAAATGTGGAGAAGGTCAAATACTCAGCGTTGTATTTCCTCACTTCCTATTGTAGTCAGCATCACATCCATGATCAATCTGCACTAAAAACCTTCACATGAATTATATACATGAAAAGTAGACATTTGGGAAAATGCTTTATTTCTAAAACACAATGTCCTGTCTCATAGCCAAGCATACTTATTTTAAAGAGTTGGTATGCAATTAATGTATTTGGAACACATGACTGATTAAAAATAGCAGCACTGTTAAGTTCTAACTTTGTTCTTTTGCCAGTTTTGAAGTTCTGTGAGAGCAAAGGATTTAACGATCATAGTAACTAGATAAAACCGAAGCTTGTGTATGTTTGCCTGCTTTGTCTCATTGAACATGTCCAAATCTGCATATGTAATCCAGATCAGGTACTGCGACGGCAAATTTTCTCAGTTCAGTAGATCATTTAGGACCCTTACATCACTTAAGGTTTTCTAATGTATTTTACATGTTAGCTTACTTTATTAGATACACTTGTTTTCAGTGGAGCTGGACTTGATAATAATAATAATAATAAAGCACAATTTAGAGGGTTGTTCAACAAAATAAACCTTTATATTTCAAGCTTACCATACCCTAAACCTTGTGCTTCCTGAAATTCCTTTTGAATTTTATCCTCTGGAACAGGTTTCTTTTCAGAAAAGAAAAGAAAATCTATTGATCTGTTAAGTTTATTTATTTGTTTAACTATTTATTTAGCTCAGTCCTTAACAGCCATTTCTGCCTTGCCAGTTCATGAAACCAAATGTACCAAAATATTTATTTCTTTACCTCTGTGCTTCTAGAAACACTAAATTAAATAACTATATTAATCAGTTCAATTAAAAGCTTGTGGTTGGGGCCTTCACACTTAACCACATACACTTGTGTTATCTTTAGTCAGCCCCCAGTTATCCTCCAGGCTTCTGTCCCAGGCTTCTGTCTGGGACTCAACTAATGATGGAGCCTCCTGCTTCAGAAAAAAACACACCTCACATGGCCTCCAGCCAATTCCAGACCTCTGTACCATCAGTTATTCTCTCTTCGCTCTTCAAATTCCCCCTCCTTGTTCTCTCCCTTGAGGCTGTAAACAGGCTGAAGTTTCTCTGATTTTAAAACTTTTAAAATGAATACATAGAAGTAAAATAAAAAGTAAACCTTGCTTCTTCTATGCGCTCTCTCTCAACCTACAATCCTTTCTCTCATTTTTTAAACTGATTTACTTCTTCAAAGGGTAAATCTATACAGATTGTCTCTGCTGTCCTACTTCGAATGAATTCTGCAAATCTGATTTCTTCCTCACCATTCTACAAAGATTATTTTGGTCCTCTTCCTCATTAGTCTTTCTGTGGCGTTTAACATGATCAAACACTCACTAATGTTTAGAGGGTACCTCCATTTTCTTCTGGCTTTATTGTTTTCGTGTGCGGCAAAGGCCACGGGTGTAGCACTTTCTTTGCCATCCACAGGGAAGGAGTGAATTTTATGATTAATGAGTTTGGGATAAGGAGCAGAATTTGCTTCCTCAATAATAGGAAATGGCTTAAATAAATTATAATAAATCCATATGATGGAATAATGCCTCCTCAGCTTCTTCCTTGCATGAAGGAAGCATGTCCTTCCTTGCCTCTCCTTACTGTGAGGTAGTTGGGAGGCTGTCTTTGACTGACAGTAAGACTGTATACTTCTGGTAAGCCTGCCTAGCTAACAGACCTAAAGGCACATCCTCTAACCTTTGTTAGCAATAAAAGTGATTGTTTGGATCTCCATTTGCCTCTCTCAGTTGCTGCCAAAGTCCGTGGAGTAGATAGGTGTTTTGCATGGGCCCCTCTCCCAAAACTCCAAAGCCTGCTTCTTCAGCCTCTTTATATGGCTTTCATGTCTTTCTCCTCCTTTTGCACGTATCCGTAGGTACTACAAATTTAATTAAATTTAAATAAAAAAGCATAAAGACAAATGTGAAAACTTATAAACTTAGAATCCAGAGATGTCCTTTAACAATTTGGAAGCTTTCCTTCTAGTCTTTTTTCTAAGTGTATAATAAAAAATTATGTGTGTGTGTGTGTGTGTGTGTGTATATATATACACACGCACATATAATTTTTCATCATTGGAATCAAATTTTATATACTTTTGTTTCCTGCTTTTTTTCAAATTTACAGTGAACATTTTTTCCCTATCATTAAACATCCTTCTAAAATAAGATTTTCAGTGCCTGTATAATATTCTATTGTATGATTTTTTCATAATTTATTTAAACAATTTCCTATTATCGAAAACTGTTCCTCTTTTTTACTGTTAAGTATACTAGCTATTATTTATTCATGTTTATTACATGCCAAGAACTCTCTTACGTCTTTTTATAAAGGTTGCTTCATTATTTATCACAACAATCCAATGAGGAGGTGAGGTCATCACCATTTGACAGGAGAGGAAATTGAGGTTCAGAGACTTGCTCAACACATACAGCTAACTGGTGGCAGAGTTTAAGCCCTGGTCATCTGACTCCAGCACATGTCCTCTGAATCACCTCTCTGTGCTCCACCTCTAAATGATGTGATAAACATCCTAGCACATAAATGACTGTAATATCAATGTTTTAGAACACTTTTTCATCACACAAGACCATCCTTTTTCATTGCAAACAATCAGAATTATCAGATAAGCACATATTTTTTAAAAGTTTCAATTCTTGGGCCTCCCTGGTGGCGCAGTGGTTGAGAGTCCGCCTGCCGATGCAGGGGATACGGGTTCGTGCCCCGGTCCGGGAGGATCCCATATGCCGCGGAGCGGCTGGGCCCGTGAGCCATGGCCACTGAGCCTGCGCATCCGGAGCCTGTGCTCCGCAACGGGAGAGGCCACAACAGTGAGAGGCCCGCATACCGCAAAAAAAAAAAAAAAAAAGTTTCAATTCTTACATCACACCATTCTCAAAAATAAAGTCAAGATGAATTAAGAGTTAAATATTTTAAATATATATAAAATGTGGGAGATAATATGGGAAATGTATTTGTAAATTTAACAGTAGAGGAGACACAAACTCCAGATGCAGTAAAGGATAGACAGATATAACTACAGAAAAATTTAAAACTCCACTCAGTAAAACACACCAATCATTGGACAATGGTTGGATTAGGCTGCCCAGAATCTAATCACCTTCCTTTAAGTAACAGCTGATTCCTGTTTGTCCATCCAACACCCCACCTCACCACCCCCACCCCCCTCAGCTACTGCTGTTCCAGGGAAGTTGGCTCCACTTCTGATTCCAGGGAGGTCAGGAGATCTGTGCTCAGTTAATAAAAACAACACAACCACCTAATAGTGATTGTTTCAGAAATGGGCACAAATTCTAAGGCAGAAATATTAGAGTCAAATTCAGTTGTTGGCTTCTGTTTGACCTGCTGCAGAAGCTGATTTTCCATCTTCTACTGGACTTGGTGTTGAATGATGTGAGCTGTTAACTGCAAAGTAGAACCTGAAAGTGAAGCTATCACAATCAAAGGCACAATGTAAACTCCACAAACAGAAATTTTTGTGTTTGGTTTGGTCACTGATGAATTTTTAGTTTCCTAGAACATTGCCTAGTACATAGTAGGCACTTAAGTATTTGTTAATGAATGGAGAGAGAAAAAAGCTAAGTCTTGATGACATGAGTTAAACCCTGATTCCAAATGTACTTGCCACCAGTCCAAACTTGGGCTTTTTAGATATTTAATAAATTTCCGTTATTACTTAAGGCAGTTTGATTTGACTTTTCTCTCATTTGCAACTTGCTGCAGTCTGAATGATTGTGTCCCCACAAAATGCATATGTTGAAATCCTAACCCCCAAAAGTGATGATACTAGTAAGTGTGGCCTCTGGGAGGTCAGGAGGGTAGAGCCCTCATGAATGGGATTAGTGCTACAATAAAAGAGATCCCATTTATCATTGCTCTTTTAAACAGTCAATATTAATCTAGATTTATCCATATATTTACTCTTTCTGTTGCTTTTTTTTGTCCTTTATGCATCTCTGCTTCCACCTATTATTATTTTTCTTCTTTTTTTTTTTTTTCTTTAGCATAGGGCAGCTGGTGGGAAGTTCTCTTAATGTTTGTTTGTCTGAAAATGATTTATTTCACCTCTTTTTTTTTTTTTTTTTTTTTTTTTTTTTTGCGGTATGCGGGCCTCTCACTGTTGTGGCCTCCCCCGTTGCGGAGCACAGGCTCCGGACGCGCAGGCCCAGTGGCCATGGCTCACGGGCCCAGCCGCTCCGCGGCACACGGGATCCTCCCAGACCGGGGCACGAACCCACATCCCCTGCATCGGCAGGCGGACTCTCAACCACTGCGCCACCAGGGAGGCCCTATTTCACCTCTTTTTTTAAAGGCCATTTTCACTGGGCAGAGACTTTTAAATTGGCATTTCCTCCCCCACACTTTGAAGCCATCATTCCATATTTTTTCTGTAGTCCAGTGTTTCTGTTGAGAATAGAGCTGTCATTAAAATGTTTGCTCCTTTAAAGGTAGTATGTACTTTTACCCATTTCTGACTGCTAAGATTTTTAAAAATTGCCTTTTATTTTCAGCAGTTTTAGTAAGAAGGACCTAGGTTTAGTTCCTGAGCATTTATCCTGCTGTCCTTCTGAGAACCTCTTGAATAACTTTCATTGATTCTGAACATTTTCAGCCATTATTTCTTCCCTATTGCTTCTGCCCCATTCTCTTTCTGTTCTCCTTCTGAAGGTTAGACATTTTCACTCTGCCTCCTGTATTTCTTATTTCATTATTTTTTATTGAGTTATCATTGACATAACATTACATTAGTTTCAAGACTGGTATATATTGCAAAATGATTCAATACTTGTATATATTACAAAATGATCACCATAAAAAGTCCACTTAACATCCATCAGCATACAGAGTTACAGTTCTTTTTCTCATGATGAGAACCTTCAAGACCCACTCTCCTAGCTACTTTAAAATATACAATACAGTATTATTAACTGTGCTGTATATAACTATTATCACTGTGCTGTACATTATATCCCCATGACTTATTCACTTCATAACTGGAAATATGTACCTTCTGACCCCCTTCAGCTGTTTCACCCCCCTAACTCCCACCTCAGGCAACCACAATCTGTTCTCTATATCCACCAGCTCCAGTATTTTTGTTTGTTTGTTTGTTTGTTTATTTAAGATTGCACAGAAAAGTGAAATCATACAGTATTTATCTTTTTCTGTCTGACTTATTTCACTTAGTATAATGCCCCCAAGGGTCCATCCATGTTGTCACAAATGGCAAGATTTCATTCTTATTCATGGCTGAATAATATTGCATTGTATATATATAATACCACATTTTTCTTTATCCGTTCATCCATCAGTGGACACTTAGGTTGTTTCCATGTCTTGGCTATTGTAAATAATGCAATGAACATTTTCTCTTTAGAGGCACATATATCTTTGATGAAAATAAACACTAAAAAACAAAGAAGAAGAAGAAGAAAGTGAAAGGGATCTCTAGAAGTTAATCAGATATAAATGGATTTCTTTAGAGGAAAATGCCAGACAACCCTCTGATCATACTAAAGTGTTTGCATGTTAGTATCTGTCTTAAAAAGCAAAGAGGTTTTTATTTTATTTGTCAGACAATGGAGCATTGCTGTAAACTTTTGAGCAGAAGAGACCCATTTGTTATGGCAAGTGGTGATGGAAAGAAGTAAATTGAAAATGTCTTAGGAAAATTTTTTTTAAATAACAACAATGCTGCAACGAACATGGGGGTGCATATATCTTTTTGAACTAGTGTTTTCATCTTCTTTGAACACATACCCAGAATTGGTATTGCAGAATCATAAGGCAGTTCTATTTGCAGTTTTGGGGAAAACATCCGTACTGTTCTCCATAGTGGCTGCACCAATTTACATTCCCACCAACAGTGCACGAGGGTTCCCTTTTCTCCACCTCCCCCTAACACTTACTATTTCTTGTCATTTTGATGATGGCCATTCTAACAGGTGTGAGGTGATATTTCATTGTGGTTTTGATTTACATTTCACTGATGATTAGTGATGTTGAGCATCTTTTCATATGCCTGTTGGCCATCTGTATGTCTTCGTTGGAAAAATGTCTCTTTAGATCCTCTGCTCATTTTTTAATCAGATTGTTTGGGTTTTTGCTATTGAACTGTATCAGTTCTTTATACATTTTGGATATTAACCCCTTATCAGATATGTAATTTGCAAATATCTTTTCCCATTCAGTAGGTTGCTTTTTCATTTTGTTGATGATTTCCTTTCCTGGGCAGAAGCTTTTTAGTTTGTTTATTTTTGCTTTTGTTGCCTTTGCTTTTGTTGTCAAATCCAAAAATCAGGTCTTACCTTCAAGTCTTTGATCCATTTTGAGTTAATTTTTGTGTATGGTGTAAGAGAGTGGTCTAGTTTCATTCTTTGGCATATGGCTTTCCAGTTTTCCCAACACCACTTATTGAAGAGGCTCTCCTTTCTCCACTGTATATTCTTTGATCCTTGGTTGTAAACTAATTGACCCTATGTGGGTGGATGTATTTCTGGGCTGCCTATTCTGTTCCATTGATCTGTGTGTCTGTTTTTATGCCAATGCCATGCTGGTTTGATTGCTATAGCTTTGTAGTATAGTTTGAAGTCAGGGCATGTGATACCTCCAGCTTTGTTCTTTCTCAAAATTACTTTGGCTATTTGGGGTCTTTTGTGGTTGCATACAAATTTTAGGATTGTTTGTTCTACTTCTGTGAAAAATACCATTGGAATTTTGATAGGGATTTCATGGAATCTATACATTGCTTTGGGTAGTATGGACATCTTAACAATATTAATTCTTCCAGTCCACGAATATGGAATATCTTTCCAATTATTTGTGTTTTCTTCAATTTCTTTTATTAATGTCCTATAGTTTTCAATTTACAAGTCTTTCACCTTGGTTAAATTTATTCCTAGGTATTTTGTTCTTTTCGATGCATTTGTAAATGGGATTGTTTTCTTAATTTTTCTTTAGTGTATAAAGTGCAACAGATATTGATTTTGTATCCTTCAACTTTACCAAATCCGTTAATTAGTTTAATGGTTTTTTGGTGGAGTCTTTAGGGTTTTCTATATATAATATCATGTCATCTACAAATAGTGACAGTTTTACCTCTTCCTTTCCAATTTGGATGTCTTTTATTTCTTTTTCTTGCCTAACTGTTCTGGCTAGGACTTCCAACACTATATTGAATAAGAGTGGTGAGAGTGGGCATCCTTGTCTTGTTCCTGATCTTAGACGAAAAGTTTTCAGCTTTTCACCATTGAGTATGATGTTAACTGTGGGCTTGTCATATATGACTTTTATAATGTTGAGGTACGTACCTTCTATACCCACTTTGTTAAGAATTTTAATCAAAAATGGATGTTGAATTTCATTATTTTTTAAAAATTTATTTATTTATTTATTTATTTATTTTTGTCTGCATTGGGTCTTTGTTGCTACTCGCGGGCTTTCTCTAGTTGCAGCAAGCGGGGGCTACTCTTCGTTGTAGGGGGGTTGCTCTTCGTTGTGGTGTGTGGGCTTCTCATTGTGGTGGCTTCTCTTGTTGCAGAGCAGGGGCTCTAGGCATGCAGGCTTCAGTAGTTGTGGCACGCGGTCTCAATAGTTGTGGCTCGCGGGCTCTAGAGTGCAGGCTCAGTAGTTGTGGCACACGAGCTTAGTTGCTCCGCGGCATGTGGGATCTTCCCAGACCAGGGCTCGAACCTGTGTCCCCTGCATTGGCAGGCAGGTTTTTAACCACTGCACCACCAGGGAAGTCCCATCCATTATTTTTAATATTCAATTCTTTTTTACTTCATGCTCCACTTTGGATTTTTTCCTTACCTCTCTTCTAGTCCTTTATTATTTATTTCAAATGTGTTGATCTGAGGATATTAATAAAAATTAATTATTAATATATACAATAAAAGTGATCCCACAGGGCTCCCCCTTTGCCATGTGAGGATGCAATCAGAAAAAAGAGCCCTCACCTGACCTCATGCTGGCACCCTGATCTCCAGAACTTCGAGCAATAGATTTCTGTTGTTTATACACTGTTCAGTCTATGGTATTTTGTTACAGCAGACCAAATGACTAAGACACAAAATTGGCACCAAGGGTGGAATTGCTGCTGTAACAAATACCCAAAAATGTGGAAGTGTCTTTGGAACTGGATTATGGGTACAGACTAGAAGAGTTTTGATATACATGCTAGAAAAAGCCTACATTGCTACGAATGAATGGTTAAGCGTGACTCTGAGAAGAGCTCAGAAGAGGAAAACTATAGCAAAAACCTCAGTTTTCTTAGAGAAAAACTAAGTGGTTGTTAACAGAATGATAGTAAAAATATGGATGATAAAGGTCATTCTGTTGAGGTCTCAGACGGAAATGAGGAACATGTTACTGGAAACCGAAGGGAGGGCTATCCTTGTTTTAAAGTGGCAAAGAGCTTAGCTGAATTGTGTTCCTGTCCTGCTGTTTTGTGGAAGGTAGAACTTGTAAGCATGAAAAGTGGCTATGTGGCTGAAGAAATTTCTAAGCAAACTGTTGAAGGAATGGCCTGGTTTCTCTTAAATGCTTATGGTAAAACTCAAAAGGAGAGAAATGATTTAAAGATGGAATTGTTCATCAAAAAGGAAGCAGAACTTTAAAATTTGGGAAATTCTCAGCCTATCCATTTTGAAAGAAATAAAGTTTGGGAAAGAACACAATGTGGCCAAATTTGATAAGGCAATTGACGTGGATTGACCATCTCAGTGGAAGACAGGAACTATTTTCAAGATAATGGAAGAATGACCCTGAAGGCATTTTGGACTGGCCCTACCATCACAGGTCCAGAGTTCAAGGGCCTGGGGGCACATATCAATTTCAAAAAAGGGGCTGCTGGCTGCCTCACAAAGCAGGCTCTGCTCCCCAAATACCCATGCTGTGCTCCTCAGCCTCCAGGTGCCACACATGGCAGCCATGGTGGCTGCCCTTGTGGAGGACACAAGTAATAAACCTTGGAGGAGTAGCCCTGGAAGCATGGACAGCTCCACCTAGATTTGGAAGAGTGAAACCTCCCAGAGCAGTGGACTCAGGATGGGGAGGGGCCACTGCAGAGAGTCCCCCATTAGGTCAATGACCAGTGGGGCTGTCGGCGCAGGGCTGCCCCTGAGACCACAGTCCCAGAGAAGACGGGCGTGGGACTCCAGCCTGTGAGAGCTGCCCCGTGGGCTGCATCCAGCAAAGCTGTGGGAGTGAGGCCACCCAGAGCCTTGGGGGCCCACCGCCCACCCCAGTGTGTCCAGAGGTGAGCTTTAAGGTTTTGGACTTGCTCGGAAACTATTACCCCTTTCTTCTTCCCTGTTTCTCCCTTTGGAATGGGAATGTCTATCTCATGCCTGTCCCTCCACTGTATTTTGGAAGCACCTAAGGTGTTTGATTTCACAGTTCACAGCTGGAGGGCAATTTGCCTGAGGATGAATGTCTCACCCATATTTTGATTTAGATGATATCTAGATGAGATTTTGGACTTAGACTTTTGAGTTGCTGCTGGAACAAGATTCCTGGGGTTGTTGGGATGGAATGAATGTAGTCTGCATATGAGAAGGACGTGAATTTTGGAGGGCCGGGAGTGGAATGTTATGTAGTCTGAATGCTTGTGTCCTCCCCAAATTCATATGTGGAAAGCCTAACCTCCAAAGATGACTGTTGGGCCTTTAGGACGTGATTAGTACATGAGTGCAGAGCCCTTATGAACACCATTTATGCCAATTCAAAGAGGCTCCAGAAAGATCCTTTGCCCTTTCCACCACATGAGGGCACAGTGAGAAGGTGCCAGATACGAACCAGGAAGAGAGCCCTCACCCAACCATGCTGGGACCCTGATCTTGGACTTTTCAGCTTTTAGAACTGTGAGAAATAAATCTCTGTTGTTTATAAGCTACCCAGTCTATGGTATTTTGTTATAGTAGTCATATGAATTAAGGCACAACTAAAAGAGTCTTAATCAATATATCCAAGTTCACAGTTAAATGACAAAGAGCAGACAAAGAGAAAATACTTGCTACATACATAACAGACAACAGAACATAAAATACTTCTTCAAATCAATGAAAACAACTACCTAATAGAAAAATGGGCAAAGGAAATTAACAGGCAATTTAGAGAAGTAATACAAACAAAGCATATGAAAAGGAGTTTAACCTCACTGGTAATCTAGGCAATATAAGTTAAATCAACAATGTGATGTAATTTTTAAAATATAATTGACAAAATTTTAAAAGATTGATATGATCCAGTATTAGTAAGAATGTGAGCAATCTCTTTTCTATACTGTTGGCAAGAGAGTGAACTAGCAAAAACCTTTTTAAAAGAAGACAATATGGCAGTATCCATCAGAATTTTAAATATGTCTACCTTCAGTCCAATATTTCTATGTCTAGGCTTTAGTTCTTGTGAAGCACCCACATATATGCCCAGAGACAATTACAAAGGTATTTACTATAGCATTGTTTCTAATAGCCAAAAACCAGGAATGGTCAAATAAATTATGGTAGACATCTATGCAGCAGTTAGAGAGATTAAAGTAGATCCTTATATGTTAACTTGGAAATATCTCCAAAATACATATTTAAAATAAAAATTAAAAAATAATATGTATGTGTAGAGATATCCTATTTATCTAACAAAAATTATTTACATTGGTAAATATAGGTATATATATATAGAAAAATTAAGAAAGATACACAACAACTCTCAACAGAGTTGATTAACATTTATTAACATCAGGAGATGGGCAAAGGAGGACTTTAACTTCTTACCCTGTACTCCGAGAGAAAACCTCCATTAATATCTTTCAATTCTTCAAGACCTTTTCTGAGCATATATTACCCAAATATCACCAGGCTTCCCAGTACTATGGCTTTTGTTAGAGTGTTAGTTCCAAGTGGGAAAATGTAAGAACATGGAAAACAGCTGTCTTCCTGCCATCCTTTGCCCCAGGGCCACCTGCACTGTTGTGGTCACTAATCTTTACAAAGTTCTGCTCAAGCCCCAGCAGCCCACAACACAATCATGGCTTCACATTTGCACCACTGCCCTATGCTTCACTCAGGCCACTATCTCCTCTCCAACGTCACCTCTTCAGCAACTTTTAGGATCCATACTTACCCTTCCTCTGAAAGTAGACAGGAATGGGGCTGTTCTTCCTGGGTTGGGCTGTCTTAGGGGGTTCCCATAATAGGGTGGCTTGGGCCCTAAGGTGTTATAGCCCTTTCTAGCTTTACACATGCACCTCCTTTCTCCCATCAGGGTGCATTTCCATAAAGAGGATAACTAGGTGGTCACTTGCAAATAACAAAAGCCGCTAAAGACTCAGAATTACTTATGGAGGAATTTATCATGCAGATACTCATGCACAGGGTGAGAAATGACTTTTGTGTAAAGTCATTCACTGTAACGTTGTTTGTAATAGCCAAAGATTAGAAACAACTCAAATGTCTTTCAAAAGGAAATGGTTAAATAAATGATGATATATCTACACCATAGAACATTAAGCAGTGGTTTAAAAAGAATGAGGAAGCTTTCTTTATACCAATAGGGAAAGAAGCCCAAGCTAAACAAACAAACAAAAAGCAAAATATGCTACCTTTGTAAACAAATGAAGACCAATAAGAAGCTATATTTGGTTTTGCTTGTATTTGCTTGAAGAAACTATGGAAATTGACATAGGAAATGAAGGACAGTTACCAATCTAGGGACTGGGTGAGAATTGGTCAAATGGAGGGCAACAGTAGGATAGTAGAGAGACCTTTTATTTTATATCTTTTTATATTCTCTGGTTTTTAAACCATATTTATGTTTTACCTATTCAGCCTTCAGATTTTCTTGTCTTAAGGTCAAATCCTTCTCATGGGGCCATGCAAGTGAAATCCTTGCAAGTTAGCCTCCTGACTCCAATCCTTGTTTTGTTTTGTTCTCTCAGGAGGTTCTTCTGGGGATTTGTACATTCAGTCAGTGTAAATAGGTGTGAGACTGACAGAGCACAGACCTTTTCTACCTGATCTCCCCTTGCCCAGGATATAGAACTTTGTTTTACACACCCACAAAGACACATGTGTATATAATAACATGTACCATGTTTACATAAAATGAATTCTCTTTCGGTTACAAACACTAGAAATTCAACTCAAACAATGATAATAATTTTGAGATTGCCTGTGGACACCAAGGGCAAGAAAGCACTTAATAAGTTTCCTAGGGAATTCCCTAGTTGTCCAGTGGTTAGGATTCTGTACTTCCACTGCAGGGGGCACGGGTTCGATCCCTGGTTGGGGAACTAAGATCCCGCATGTTGCTGCATGGCGCAGCCACAAAAAAAAGATTCCTAACTTCTAGGTTGACGGAAAAATGAAATAAAGCACATAAAGAACTTTGCCATACACCTACTTCATAGTAAATAGCAAATGTTAGTTGTTATCATTTGTGGAGATTTCAAAGCATAGTATATGTCTGAATCTTGTTTATAAATGAGCATGATCTATTAAAGAAGGCTTAGGTTTTAAGATCTGTCCTTTATTTACACACAAAAATCTCTGTAGGGCAAGACAAGAAGAAAAAGCTCACAATGAATTTTGAACTCAAAAATTTTAAATGATTAGAAAAACTCAATTCAAACTTCCAAGTGAAACTGAGACCAAGACTATGAAAATGCCAAACAAGAGAAAATAGGGGATTCCAAATGGTGCTTGATAAACACTCATTCAATACCTCAAATACATACAACAGGGGAAAAGATGAATGATTTGATTGGGCAGCAGTTATTGTTAAGGGAAAATAAAGTGGAAGAAACTGAAATATTTAGGTACCTATCAAGAAGTGATGAAAGCCAGCTGTGGAAAAAGATTCTTTAAGGGAAAGTTTCTGTATTACAGAGGAAATAGCTGTACAATGTCAAGAAGGGAATCAGTGAGATGGGAAGCAAGGAAACCCACCACAATAAGATGCTATATTCACAGAAGCATTATTCACATATAACCCCAACATTTTCTTCTTACTGTGCCGTGGTTTGAAAATTTTGCTTCATCACTCATATGAATTGACCTCCAAACTCTTGTGGCTGTCTCATTCATTTTAATATTTGTCTTTAAAAATATCTCTTGGGATCCCAGGAATGTCCTGTGGTATGTCTATTGTTCCACAGGCTGAATTTATTAGTTGGGATGTGGATGGGGAGAATGTCTATGGCAGTTTTCAGAAGATAGCACTTCAGTGTTAAAAGCCAAATGTCTAGATTCCCACACATTTATGACAATAATAAATCAATGACTCTGAATTATTCTTAACATATATTTAAATATTGAACAGCATTTGTATAGTGGCAGGCCCGTTGGCAGCACCTTTCTTGTAATAAATATAATAATGGTGATGGCATTGATCACCATTTAGGTAATGACGTCCAGCCACTGGATGTCATTACCTAAAATTTTGTTTTAAAAAATATCTTGAGGTTGAGCTATAAGTAGCCCACTGAAATGTTTTGCTGTAAGATGTGTGACAACTAGAATATGAAGCTGACTATACACACAGCCACAGTTCAAGTTTGTGCTGTTTGAAACATCAAGTGTTTTGAAGCAGTCTTGTGGACTGGAAAGCCAATGATAAGCAAACTGAAAGTAGCTCATTTCAGATATTCATCATTAACATTGTGATGGTTAATTGTACATGTCAACTTCACTGGGCCACGAGGTCCCCAGATATTTGGTTACACATTATTTCTGAGGGTGTCTGGGAGGGTGCTTCTAGATGAGATTAAGGTTTGAATCAGTAGACTGAGTAAAGCAGATTGCCCTCCCAGTGTGACTGGGCCTCGTCCAATCCGCCGAAGGCCTGAATAGAATAAAAGGCTGAATAAGAAAGAATTCTCTCTCTCTGCCTGACTGTCTTTGAGTAGGGACATTGGTCTTCTCCTGCTTTTGTATTCAGACTCAGAAAGAAACTTACATCATTGGTGCTCCTGGTTCTTGGACTCAGACTGAAACTATACCATAGGCTCTCCTGGATCTGGACTTCTCAGCTTCCAAAATTGCAGGAGCCAATTCTTTATAATAAATCTCTTTAAATATATCTATATTATATATAGATAGATATAGATATACATATACATATAATGTATATATACACACACATATACTATGTGTGTATATATACATACATTATATGTATATAATATACACACTCATACATATATACTTTCTTTCCCTCCAATTATTTCTGTTTCTCTGGAGACCCTGACTAATACAAACCAAAAATAGTTTGGGATCTTAAAATCGGGCTAGACATCATGAAGGAACAGACAGTCTTGCAAGATTTCCAGGACTTCCTGTGTTCAGTTAAGGCAGCAATGCCATGAGATGAGCCTTTCTTGTTTATTTTTGTACTTCCACTTCCTGTCAAGTGCTGTTTACCATCGAATTCAGAGGTGTGTGAACATTTAAATAAACTCGAAGTGTGCAAAATTATGTGTTTAATACCACCCCCACCCCCAACAGGTTCAATCTCTTTAGAGATTTCTGTGGTTTTCATTGTACTTGACTGGCTGGCAGAATTTTCACTTTTCTCTAAGGAGATATGTAAAGATTGTGTTCCTTCTAGGAGAATAACTATAATAACAAAAGCAGTAACACCACCTATCAGTCCTTTATGGCTTATTCCAGTGTTTCTCAAATTCTGGTCCTCAGAACAACAGCATCAGCATCATCTGAGAATTTATTAGAAATGTAAATTCTCAAGCTCCACTCCAGACCTTCTGAACCAGTAACTCTCTAAAGTTTGAGAACCACTGGCTTACATCATCACTTCATCAGCATTACTTCATTAAATCCTCAAAAATGTAAAGTTGGTACTATTTTCCCCATTTCACAGAAAATAAATAAATAAATAAGGCTCAGAGATGTTAAGATGGCTTCCAGTGATCACACAAGTAAAAGGCAGAGCTGAAGCTTGAACCAAGTTCTTGTGACCCAAACCCAGTTCTCTTTCCACATTGTAGTTCTAGCCTCAAATAACTCAGGTATATTCCTAACACGTACCCCCCTGCCATGTAAGACTCGGGATACTTTACATAATGACTCCACATAATGGAAATGTGCCATCCTAACAGGGAAACAACAGTAAGTGGCCCTCTCAATGAGCTCCTGTGTGTTTTCCCCCTATTTATGCATGGCAGTGAGGCACACAGAGAACCAGAACCTAAAGTGGTTTGGTTCACGTGACAGCAGCAGTTCATTCTGTCCCACCTGGCCTCCAGCCCTCCCATTATGAGGGTTTCGTGTTGTTCTTTCTGCTCAGTTATAATGCAGTACAGTTTTGTAACAGCAGAAGAGGGCAGGCAACCTCAATGTCCATCAAAAGGGAATGACTCATTAAATTCTGCCATGGTCGTAAAACATAAGGCAGCTCTCTATGGACTCATAAGGAAAGATCTCTAAAATACGTTGATAAGTGGAGAAAGTAAGGTGCAGGCAGTGTATAGAGTATGGTACCATTCAAGACTTGAAAAAAACCCTCACACACGTGTATGTTTGTAAATGCATAGAATTTCTCCAAAAGGACAAATACCAACTAAGTAGCAGTGGTTTTGTCCAGCACTGGGAACTGAGGAAGGAGGTGTGTGGCAGGGAGGGGGGTTATGAACAACGAGCGGAAGAAGGGGGACTTATTCTTCATCGTACACCCTTTTGTAATGTCTGAACTTTTTAAAAACCATAATTTAAATTACCTGTTTAAATATATCTTTATTATACTTATGTATTTATTTATATTTGTTATATATTGAAAAAGACAGTTATGAGCTCCCAAACGTCCTATCTATCCTCAATAATCATTTATGTTTTCATTCCCAAGAAGAGTCTTATAATGTTAGCCGAAACTATCTCCTTATGTAAATTCCCAAATTTCATCTCACTGGGTGAAGCTAAATTTATTCTTTTTGAACTTGAAGCACTGCTTCCTAATTCTAGTATACTAGGAGTGCTTTCTTCATCCTTCAAAAGCTGTTAAAAACTCCCAAATCCAAAATCCTATTGCAGGGCTGGGTCATCTCTCTGAGTTTGGGGCTCTCCATCGCTATTCTTTTCTCTTTTATATATATATATATACATATATATATATTTTTTAAAACGAATATCACATATATCTTTTTAATTTATTTATTTTAACTTTTAGCTACATTGGAACTTCATTGCTGCATGCGGGCTTTCTCTAGTTGTGGCAAGCGGGGGCTACTCTTCGTTGCAGTGCACAGGCTTCTTGTTGCAGTGGCTTCTCTTGTTGTGGAGCATGGGCTCTAGGCACATGGGCTCAGTAGTTGTAGCATGTGGGCTCAGGAGTTGTGGCTCACGGGCTCTAGAGTACAGGCTCAGTAGTTGTGGCGCACGGGTTTACTTGCTCTGTGGCACGTGGGATCTTCCCAGACCAGGGCTCGAACCTGTGTCCCCTGCATTGGCAGGTGGATTCTTAACCACTGTGCCACTAGGGAAGCCCCTCGATTCTTTTCTAATGCGGACAGATTGCTTTCCACCCTGATTCTTCCAACCTCCAATCCCAATCTGCCTAACAGTTTTCAAATGAGCCAATGCCCAATAGATAATTAATGAGCTGTGATGGCCCTCACAGTCAAATGCCTTTCTCCCAGGGAGAGAGAGAGAACTCCCCCCAGATCCCCAGCCTCTGCGAAGAATAAAAAAGATGAGCAAGGGAAAAAGAAAGGGGAAAAAGTCTTAATAATTACTTTTTTCCCTTTCTTTTTCCCTGGCTCATCATAAGAGCCAACTATAATTATGCAAACTAGGATGAGCAATGATGAGTTCATTTAGGAGGGATGTTAAAAATATTTCAAGTAAGGGTGGGGGAAAGAGTGGTTGCTATATTCTGAAAAGTAAATATGTAATTTCTGGAGTATGTAAAATTTTGAGTGATTCATAAATAAAGCTTAGAAGAGTGTAGGAAACAGGATATGGGCTAAGTGAAAATGGATGTACCTGGGTTGGTAATATTGGGAAATACCCATAACACAACACAGCACAACATGACTCAAGGGGGAAAAAAGAAAGAAAGAAAAAATAAAAGGGAAAAATACAGTGATAGTAGCTATATTGGGTTGACTGAAACAGCCTTATTTTATTTATTTATTTATTTATTTTTTAACATCTTTATTGGAATATAATTGTTTTACAATGGTGTGTTAATTTCTGCTTTATAACAAAGTGAATCAGCTATACATACACATATGTTCCCATATCTCCTCCTCTTGCGTCTCCCTCCCACCCTCCCTATCCCACCCCTCTAGGTGGTCACAAAGCACCGAGCTGATCTCCCGAAACAGCCTTATTTTGAGAGGATTCACCATGCTAAAAGAAAATGTGGAGTTATTCAATATAATTACTAATGATTTAAAGTACCTGAACTATACAGGTAATGAAGAGTTCACAAAATAACTCACACTTTGTTAGCTCATAGAAAATAGGAACTCTGAAACCAGACTCACTTAGATCAGTATTCCAATTTATAGACCAGGGAGCTTGTCCCTGTTGACTGATTTTTATACAGGGAATGTGCATTATCTGTGCAAATCTACAAGAGTAGAGGAACCCAGGGAAGAGAAAAGAGCTGATTCTTCTGATCTTCGCTTCCCCCATAACTTTTCCCCAGCTTGCCCACCTCAGCTGATTTTAAATATAATCACGTTTTCTTCTGTCCCATAATTTGGTGATTATGAGGAAAACACCAGTAGAAAGACAGTCTATAGAAACACTATGGTTCTTGGGACCAAGGGGATTTTCAGTGTAGTTTTTAATCTTGGTTTTTAGCATAAATTTAAGTAACTTCAGTTACCTTCTTTTTGAGTTTCTCTTTTCCAATAGATGGGGGGGGATAAAGGAAAAAGAAGAAAAAAAAAACCCTCCAGGGTGTGGGATGTTACACATTGATTGGCATTCCAGTGCCATGAGCAAGCATTGTATATCACTTTATGTGTTCACTCCTTTCCTTTTCATTCAGCACTCTCTCAGGCTCAGTTTCCCACAAATCAGGATTGTTTTCTACTAACTTAGTATGATCCTTCTCTAACAAATGAGATTTTTCAGTTTTCTGTGCAGGTGGTGATCATTGTTGGTGAAATGTTCATAGTAAATTAATAAGCACTTAATAAAGTGTATCCTATATAGCTGTTCAAAACAAAAGCACCATTTGGCATCTAAAAATAACCCAAATACAAATAATAAAGGCTTAGGGGGGTGGCAGTTTATTTAACAAACGTTTATTTGGTACCTACAGTGTTCTGGGCACTGTGCTAAGTACTTGGGTGGCAATGACAATGAATGAGGCGAGGTTCCCTGCTCTTGAGATACTCAGTCCAGTGGGAGGAAATGGAAAAGTAAACATATAGCATCAATATAATAAGTGCTGTAATAGAGAGCATGAATAGAAAATTGTAGGAGTGGCGACAGAGGACTACTAATGCTTCCTGAGGTAGGCAGCTAAGCCTTTCTGTTTCATCTCGAAGACAGAGTCGGAACTTGGAGAGCATCCTTGCCATGGGGGAGAAGTGAACATAGCTTTGGAGGAGCTGGTAGTCTGGCAGGGAAGACAGGCCAGCAGGAGCACTTCAGGGAAAAGGATTACCTCGATCCTGGCTATGAAGGCACAGATAGGGAACATTCTGGGGTGTGGAAAGGCATATGGGGGTGGGCGACCAGAGGGTAATTAGAAAACTAGACTTGATCGTATTCTGAAGGGGATCACGTGCCACACTAAGGAGTCTGGACTAAAATACATTCTCTAGGCAGCTGGAAATTGAAGGAAGTCTTTAATCCTGGTAGTGACAGGATCAGATGTAGCTATAGAAATATGACAAAGGAAAAGCCTAGATGCAGCCTTCCAGGTGTGAGGTGATGAGCTCTAATCTAGACTGAAGCAATGGAATGAAGAATGAAGGGGCACAGAAGGTTTCTCAGGAGGTAGAACTGAGAGGAAGTGAGGAGATAAGATAGAGGGCCACAATTCCCTCCAGGGCATCTGAGAGGATGTTGAGGTCCTGACTGAGCTAGGGAGAATGGAAAAGAAATATGTGTGAGCGATCCATGGAGGAGAGGCGGGGCATGTCAATTCTTTCCTGTGTGTTGAATTTTGAGGTACCTCAAGGAGAATTCCTGTGAGTAGTTGGAGATGCAGGTTTGTGGCTGTCGGAAATGTCAGTCCAGTGCATGAGATTGCCTAGGGCTGAGGAGGAAGAGGAGCAGGGGAGGAGAGAAGGATGAGAAAGAAACCTCAGGGAACCCCGTCTTCTAAAGGATGGACGGAGGGACAGAAAACAAGAGGCAGAACATTTAGAAGGATATATGAGGGGGACCGAGAGAAGGAAATGAGACAGAACTCAGAAGATGCTTTCCTGTCGGAGAGGCTAATCATCAGTGGCAAATGGAAAAGAGAGGCGAGTCAGAGGAGAATTGAACAGTGTTCCTTGATTCGCGAGAGCAGCAGGGTGGGGGCAGAAATCAGATAATAGTGGGTTAAAAAGAGAATAGGATCCAGTGAATAGAATAAGTCATGTAGTCTTTCTTAAGAATTTGATGATAAAGAAAAGGTGAAATGTTAAGGCATCAGCCCAGAAAAAAAAGGAAGTTGAGCTAAAGAAAGAGTGGTTGTTTTTGTCGCTGTTTTTTTATTTCTCTAACGTCTGGTGGAGCCTTGAGCACATGTGTACCCAGAAGAGAAAGGAGGGGTCAAGACATGAGACGAGGGGGGATACTGAGGAAGCCAGGTCTTTGGGGCACAGATTGAAAAATGAGCCTTAGAAAGAGGTAGCAATTTTTCTTCTGGGATAAAAAGGAAGAAGGAAAGAATCAGTGTAAGCCTAGAGAAGCCTGAAGATGGTGAGGAAGACAAACTCAGTGAGTTTCTGCCTGATGACGTCTTTTTTCTTGAAGAAGCAGCTGGCTAGGAAATCTCTGAAAGTGAAGTGAGAATGAATATACTGAGAGAGAATGTTGTTAGTACCTACCAGTGTCTTGTTTACTCCTTTAAAACCAGTGCTTCACTTTCTTCAGTGAAAGAAGTCAAGTCTTATCTCAAAAGAAATGGCTAAATAGGACTGTGGAACAGTCAGACTATAAACCTCCCGATACAGAAGTCTACATGTAGCAGAACTCACACCAGGCTTACGTCGCTTTGCCTGGGGCTTAGCAAATCCTTTTGATAACGCTTCCTTTAAGCAACTTTGGGGTAAATTCTGGGTATAGGACTTAGAATTTGTTTGGAGTTAAATATTCTGGTACTTCATATTGTAACAAAAAGATCAAAGAAAGAAACAAACAAAAATTCTGGACCTTTCCTTAGTATGAGAAATATGTTAAGCTTAGGAGAGAATTGATGTGTCTCACCAGCCTTTTCAGAAACTCACATCACTGATTATCAGGTCTGGTGTGTGCTGCATGGTCGCCCTGAACAAATGAGCCACAGACACAATCATAAAGAAAGACATCAGACTAGACAAACTATCATTTAGAAAGAATTAGGACAACCAAATTGCATGTTAATCATCAGCTCATCTACTGCAGCTGTGGTGTCACTGGTCTCCAGAGGCTACTTAATCTCATTGAGACAAGACAGCCAGCCTAATTGATACAGAAGATGAAAGCCCTTTGATGTCATATCAAATAGAACCAGACTAAGAGAAGGATCCAGCAGGCAAGATGACCGTCTTCCAAAAGAGAATTAACACTGCAGGAAGGAAAGTAGGAAGGTGGTACTATCTTACTTTGGAATTCCATGGACTTGATTTACTTAAGTAAGGATTGAAAAGTAATACATTCATCCCAATGAATGAGTAGGGTTTGTTTGCTCTGAGTGATAAGGCACAAACAGTAATGGTCGCTATGAAATCTTTTGACTTATCAACATTTTCAGATAAGTGTTACAGTAGTGATGAAAAGCCCAACAGAAGCACAATAAATGTAAGAACACCTGCCTTTTAGCACTTAACTGTAAAGGACAGGTGTTGGTCAACGTCAACCATATACTGCCCCTACTAAAGAATTTCCTCGGATTTTCTTATGATTTAAATAGCATTTGCTATGCTTTGTCAATAAATTAGGGAAGCATCCATGCAAAAAATTGGCTTTGCAATAATCAGAATATCTACAAATATACTAGCGTGACTGTAAAGTTATCAGACCACTATTCATATGTCAGGAAACTTCGTGTTCTCTGTTCTAATGCAAAAGGTACACATTTCAATAATCACATCAGTTGTATTTTACATACTTAATATAATGGTGGTTTCAAAAACTAGTCCAAGACTATGATTATGTGAGGAAGATTAAATACATTATGGCATTTAGGGAGGAAAAAAAATAGGAACAATACAGTGTTTTTCTTTTAGATACAGAGGATTACTTTGAAAAAATAACATGCTCTTTAGTTTAGTGGTTCCACCAACTGGATCTCATTCTTGATGTATGTAAAAAGTCTAGGGTATCTGGTATTTGGGAAAGTGTATCCTCCCACTATTTGACATTTTTAAAGCTGGGAGCCTCTGAAGAAATATTACAAAAGCAGTGTCAGAAAGAACTCAAGGAAAAATACAAAATAACATCTTTTTCTTACCAGAGACAGTATCTACAGTGATGAATAAACAAATCAACAACAACAAATTAGCATTTATTTGAATGAATCTAGAAAAAATGTGGTTGTCTGATTATATATAGTATATGGGTGTCTTCAAAACAAGTTCTGGCCCCCTTGGGGTTTTTTCCTCCAGTACATTTCAAGCCCAGACTTTGAACTTTTGGACTACTCAACTGTCCACTTCTTTTTCCTCCTCATTTAAAATTGACATCAGTTCTCTCTTCCACCATCTTAAAGGCACCACAGATATTGTTTACTGAATTCCTGTGAGACCCACTTCCACCTTCCTAGATGAACACAGCACCTGGCTAATGATTTTCCTCCACATCCTAAGACCTCATCATCACTTCTGGCATCTTCAGAATTCATGCTAGAGCTCCATCAGTCTCCTCAACTATAGAGTCCCATGATCTTGTTTATTCACTGCAGTCTTCCAACTGCACCCTACTTCAGCCATGCACCAGTAAGATCACTCCCTGAATTTAACCACTAGAGGTAACTTGGAATGTTTGTTTTTCATAGACAACCCCATATCTACCGCTGCACCCCTGCCCCTTCCAATGCCCCTCCTTGCTTTCTGCTCACCAAGTTCAATGAACACTAAATCCTTCACAGTTTGACCCACCCAGGAACCCTCTACTCAGCCCCTATTATTGCCTTCCCTAACAACAAGGCTCCCGTCATGTTCTTGTGACCCACCCTGTGAGTGGGCAAACCCACACCAGGCACACTGTCCAATTTTTCTGTTTGTGCCCAAGAACATTGCTGGAGAAAACCTGGGAGTTCTCTTGCATAACACACTCATGCTTGCTTCCACAGTGCCAGGAATGCCAACAAAAATCCCCTGACTCATTGCTGGGAATATTCCCCCAACAATTCTATGCACATAATTCTCACCTATGTACCTCAAAACCTGTATCTTTCATGGCAAAGACTTCCTGAAGAATCAAATATAACACATATCCCTTCCACACCTCCTCAACATCACTTGTCTCTCCACTTAACTTCCCTCAATTCCCATCTGCTTCAAAGACACTTTTTTACTACCATTTATCTGACTTACAATTCTAGATTTTTGACCTTAAGATCTCTCCAATGCCACATTAACAACTTCTGACATCCTTGTACTTAGTACCGAGCTGGCACACGGTAGGCACTTAATAGATATGGATTGATTCAATGAGTAAATAAATGAATCTACACCTAGATGTCCTACTTCCAATTCAACTCTATATAAGTGATGTTACTAAGGTAGAAAGAAAAGGATCATCAGAGTGGAAGACTGCTTTCTGCTCCCTCCACTCTGGCTGCTATGAACTCCAACCCTAAGTCTTTGGGGGTTCCATTGATTTTTCAACAGAGGCTTTTTTCGGAAGTAATTGGAACATGGAATTGGACCCACATATAATTGCTCTAAATGAAATAAAAACAATTGATTGTGTTTTAAAGGGTAATAGTTAAAGGTATATTACTTAAATACACAGTATACGTAAACTAACATACTTGTAAAATCAAAGGGGCATAACATCACTCCCAAACCACCCTGATCACTAGCATTCTTTTGCTGCATTCAAAGTCTTATAGCCCGATGACTGCTGTTTTTTTGTGTTCTTCAGGCATGTAGGATCTTTATGATAGTGTAAAAAATAGTCACCCACCACCCACCATTGTTCTACATGCTTTCCCACATGCTGTTTCTATTATGTATACTATTTTAAATTTCTTATGATCTTGCTTAAAATATGTTTATAAATTGTAAATTCTGTTTTTCTGGCTTCTTCATCTGTGATTTTTTCCCTCTAATATGGATGGATTCCAGAAAACCCAGAAACAATATCTAACAATATCTGAGCAGAGGAAGGAGAGGAATAGCAAATAAACATTCTCCAGTGTCAGGTTAGGAAGATATTCGATCTTTCAATGTGTTCAACAAATGGGTTTAATAATGCACATTTCAGTATAAAACAGTTCACAACAGAAATATTTGCTACTCAGCCCATTTATCCTGGGAATTACACAACATGGACCATTTTCAATAACTCTCTTCATTATAATGATTTCCTCCTGCTCAAGCAAGAGAGATATACAAACCATTTTGGTCTAGAAATGTAATATGATGAGATACAAATGTATTAAAGAAAAATTAAAGTACAATAATTTTTATCACTTTGTTTTAGTGTTATGTTGTCTTTCTCAGGTAATTTAGTCTCTTTAAACCTTTCCAACCAGAATATAAAAATTGCTTTTTATTCAGAATCCATACAACTAAACAACTTGAAAGAGCAGATTTACTTTAAAGGCTTGGTAAAATACTGGTAGACCAAGAAAAGATTAAGTTATGTTTTGGGGTGCCTAGTTTGTTTCTTTTAATTTTGTAACTTAAAGATCTTGAAGTGCCTTTTTAGTCATAAAAGATAACATTATGTTTAATATAATTTTGACCTTTTAATGTTATGTTCTAATATCAATCCGTATAGACTATATAGGTAGTAACTTTTGCCTAGTAAGACCATCCAATTATGTGAAACCTTTTCAAACATTCTGAATGAATGGAAGTATAACTTCATCCATTTAATCATTCATTCATTTACTCAGCAAACGGGTACTGAAGGTACATGATGTGTATGGTACAACAGTAGAAACTAGTTCCCCAAGTAGTAGAGTAATAAATAATAAGTAATAGAAATAAGACATATTTCCATATCACTGTAAGTTTTAGTAGTAATTGCCAAAAGAGTGCTATAAAAATGCATAGAACTGTAGAGAATTGTGATAATGTTTTCAGTGGTGTGACAATTAGTGCTTAGACGTTTTTGTTTTACTAACCTACCTGCATGACAACCCCATGAAGCACTGTCCTTATTCATGGTTTTCTTCTTGTCGTCTTTGTGTACTCAGAATTTTTTTACCACATTTGTCTAATTCTTGAGAAGTAAAAATTCAGGGAATGTTTATTTACTGAACGCATATTCTGAGTAAGGCACTAAGCTGGCCACTAATCATATACACTGAAAATACAGCAGGCACAGTCCCTTCACTCACGGAGTTCCTAATCTAATAGGAGAAAGGAAAAAAAAAACATGTTTCCACTGAACATGTCTTTCATTCCTTCCTACATTCTCACCATCACTGGAATTGAACTTTATTAGGCACCAAAACAACCACATTATTTCATTGATGTCTCCTAGGAGCAGCAAGCAATACGATTGGTTATGGTCGATTTTACGGTTAGCCCGTGATTGTTGATAAGACAAGTCAGTGTTTTGTAAAGCACTGGGTGCTGCTGGCGTAACCCACTCATGGGTTAGAAGTGCTGAGATGGCATTTCTGATTAACCTGAGCAGCAAACAGTCCCTCTGATCTCTAAAGCAGGTGCTGCCGGAAAGAGCAAAATTCTACCCAGGAAGTGAGTGCTCTGAAAGATTTGCTTTTGGGGACTCTTCCTGGTGACCTGACAGGTCCTTTCCTTCTAGAACTCTTACTCTGTGAATGAGAGCAGAGAGAAACAGTGGAAGAATGGAGGAGAGGAAAGAGAGAGCTAATGCAGAACGGACCGGACAGTGCATGAGAGAGGAAGTAGAGGAGAAAGTAAGGAAAGGCAGAATTTATGAGAAGGAGAAAGGAAAGGAAAGGGAGGGGAGGGGAGAAGAGGGGAGGGGAGAGGACGGAGGGAGGAAGGAAGGAAGGGAGGAAAGAGGAAAGGAAGGAAAAAGACTGAGCGTATAACACTAGCAGCAAGGGCTCCAAGGGTGTGGTGGCTGTACCAGTTGGACACAGAGTACTGTGGAGTAAATCCTGGGCCAGGTGCCCAGGAACAAGGACAGTAAAACTCTAAGAAGTGACAGCTGTTTCATCAGGAGGAATATTAGTAACAATCATAGCTAACATGCACTTTCTTTGCACCAGTCCTCTAAGTGCTTTACATGAATTAACTCATTAAATCCGCAGGACAACCCCAGAGGCAGAGTCTTAACCTAGAAAAAGAAACTCAGAGAGGTTAAGTAACCCATCCAAGGACACAGAGCTAACGGGCGGCAGAGCTTAGATTTGAGCCAACATAGCCGAGCTCCATTGCCCCTACTCTGAGGCACTGTGCTCCCCATGGCTGACGCTCATCAGGCATGCAAGAACCTGCAGTAATAAGATGGTAGAAAAGAAGTGTGTTGGATTGAGACGTGAATCTGGACATTTCTGGTTTCCAAACTTCTTCCCACTCTTCATGTGAGGAAAGACAAATATTTTAAACAAAACTTACGTTTGTTACACGCACACTCCAGTGTAAGAGATAATTCCAATCAATTGAATATCCTGACTTTATAGTCATAGTCATTTTAGATATAATTTAATCTATGGTGCATGAATCAAATTATCCTTAAGTGACACCTTTGTGAACAATCCCAGCTGAAGTCCCCTAGCAGAATACTGGTTGGATATAAAATACCTAAATTTAGGAGGCTTGCCCTAACGTATATATTATAGACAGTTATTCTTAATAAGTAAACTTAATTAATAAACCCAGACAAGGACTGACTAGCTGTAAGCCTGGGTAATAGGAGGAAAGTTTGTTTATTCATTCAGCAAATATTTATTCAGTACCCACTCTGTGCTACGTGACTATTTTAATGATACAGGAGCATACAAAACAAAGCTCTTCTGTAGATTACATTCTGGCAGGTAGGGTGGAGACCGATACAAAACAAATAAACAAATAAACCTATAATGTGTCAGATGATGGTAAGTTCTAAGAAAGAATGATAAAGTGAAGTAAGATGGATAGAGAGAGACTGGAGTGGATGCAATTCATGCAGCGTAGTCAGAGAAGGTACCTCTGATGTCTTTTGACTGAGACCTGAAGGAAGTGAGGCAGACAGCCATGCCGACGTGTGGGTAAAGAGCATTTCATCCAGAGGGAACAGCAAGTGCAAAGGCTCAGAGGCGTGAACGTGCTTGGTGGGTTTGAGGAACGGCAAGGAGGTCAGTGTGGTTGCAGCAGAAGAAGCAAGAAGGAGAGAGATGAGAAGAATCAGCACAGTGCTGAAGTAGGGCAAGCCTATGTAAGGCTTGTGAACCGTGGAAGGGACTTAGATTTCACTCTGAGAGAAACGGGATGACGCTGGAGGGTCTTGATGCTGAACAGGAATGGTATGATCTAACTTCAGTTTTAAAAAGCATCACATTGACTGCTGTGTGGAGAAGGCAGAGGGGCGAGGCTAGAAGCAGGAAGATGAGTTAGGAGGCTATTGCAAGAAACCAGGTGACAGATGATGATGGCTGCTCTAGTGGTTGGAGAGTGACTGTAGGGCTGGCAGGATTTACTGATGGAGTGCCTATAGGGCATGAATAACACAACGGAGTCATGCTGGGTTGCTAGATTTTGGACTAAGCAATGAGACAAATGCAGATTTTATTTACTAAGGTGGAAAAAACTGTGGGAGAAGTAGGTTTGGGGAGGAAAATGAAGAGTTCAGTTTTGGATGTGTTAAATTTGAGATGCCTATTAAACATCTGTGCATGCATCAAACATCACGAAGGCAGTTGGAGATATATATATGTCTGGAATTCAAAAAGGATATCTGAATGAAGGTGTAAATCTTGGAGGATCAGTATGCAAATGATATTTAAATTCATGGCACTAGATGAGGTTACTCAGAGTGTGAGAGTGAAGAGCAGGGAAAGGAGGTGTAAGGATTAATCCTCAGAACATAATTATGGACTCCCTGTTTGTGTCCTCCCCCAGTTGATACATTGTAACGCTAATCCCCAATGTGATGGTGTTTGGAGATGGGGTCTCTGGGAGG
Organism: Mesoplodon mirus; assembly: GCF_964341445.2. NCBI lineage: Eukaryota > Metazoa > Chordata > Mammalia > Artiodactyla > Ziphiidae > Mesoplodon > Mesoplodon mirus. The sequence goes on from NC_138985.1 coordinate 59,050,287, forward strand.
TAATTAAATCATAAGGGACTAAGCCCTCATGAAGGGATTAGTACTGTTATGAGAAGAGAAATGAGAAAGAAAAATGCTTCTCTCTCTGCTCTCTGCCATGTGAGGAGACAACCAAAAAATGACTGTCTGTAAACCAGGAGGAGGGTCTTCACCAAGAACCCAACCATGGTGGCACCCTGATCTTGCACTTCCCAGCCTCTAGAACTATGAGAAATAAATATTTGTTGCTTAAGCCACCCAATCTATGGTATTTTTGTTATAGCAGCCTGAACACCTTGACACACACCAACCTAGAGGTTGGGAAGAGGAAAAACGACCAACAAGGAGAGTGAATAGGAGTGGCCATGAGGGAAGAAAAGAAGCAAGAGAGTGGGGTCCTGGAGACAGTGAAGAAAGCAGTTCAAAAAGGGTAAGCATGCATGCAAGTGTATGGAATTTCTCCCTTGATTTCTTCTATTTTCTCTGTGAAATAAAAAGTAAGGGCATCATGACAATGAGCATGGGAAGAAAGTGCTGGAGATCTGAGAAGACAGAAAATAGGAAATAATCTTTGGGAAACCAAGATAGAGAATGGACTAGGGAAGTATAGTAGCACTGCCGAGAAGGAATGGGCTCTCAAGAAAGTTGGTTATTGGGCAAACACATGGGCAGGAGCAGGATAGGTGGGGTGGCTCTGAGATGCAAAGTTCAATGTCAGGCTGGTTCAGCTTCGGGGTCAGATGCGCAGAGGGAGGGGAGAGGACACCAACAGAGCTGAGACAGACTTGGTAGGAGCATCGGCTTCTAGCACCCTGTCAAGATGAAAGGCCAGGGCACAGGGCTTGATTAAGCCAAGAATTTCCCAGTGTGGCCTAAAACAGTTGGAATGGGGGAACACCCTACGACAGACTGGTGGTTGAGTAGAGAAGTCAAAGGTGAAGACCAACAGAGTAAGAAGAGGCCATAAATTTGAGGAGTTACGAAGTCAACAGGCGGAAGAATTCAGAACAGGTACAGAAAAGGAGAGTGAATCAGGTCGGGTTTGTGGTTAGGGTCCAGGCAGTGACTACTACAGGGATGATAGAAATCCATTTTTATATGCATACCACAAGGGGCGTTCTGATAGGTTAAATGGGAGTAAGTGAACTTGCAGAAGAGCAGTTCAGCTGCTGATTGTTGAGTCGTAGAAGATACCTCCAGGTATGGGGCAGGACCCATAGGAAAAGCTGGCAGTGGAAAACAAAAGAACATCAAATCGAGAAGTGGCAGAAGTCATGGGTCATGACTTCTAAGACAGGAGAGAATTTCGAGGAAACATGAAAAACCAGTGTAAGAAGTGCAGAGCCTAACAACTAAGAAAAAACTGGCACTGACTGCATCAATGACGATGTGGGAAAGAACAGTTTCACAGAAGCAGTGAAAGGAGCAGACATCCCTTGAAGATGCTAGGTCACTGCTCAGAAGGAGGCCTGAACTGTGAAGTGAATGCCCACATCTGAAATGTCCATCCCAGATGTTCCAGCAGAAAGGCAGGCCCTCTACAAAATTTGCAGGCCGAGTCCAAATGAAAATGTAGGCACCTTGCTCAAAAGTTATTACGATGGCCACAGCAGAGCATTCTACCAAGCACAAGACCCTTCTGTGCAACCCATGCAACTGGCCCTGCCAATAGGAAAGGGGAAAAAAAGCAGAATGTCATTTGCAAACAGCAGTGGGTTTCTCCAGGATGGTGGATCTGGGTGTATTTTAAGGCAGAACCAGGCAAAAGTGAAAGGCTCCCCACTCCACGTGACCACTGGATATTTTCATTTGGCTGTCATCTCAGATTCAGAAATGGAACTCCTAACCCTTCACCAAACCATCTTTCTTTTATCTATTATACACTATATTATTAGTAGTATTTTAATTATTTTCATACCTTGGACCCAAAGCCTGGTTAGAAGTTTGGTCCTATGCTTCAGTTTCGTTGTCTGCAAAATGGAGATAATTAGGAGGTTTAAATAGGTTAATTTATATAAAGTGCCAGAGCTGCCCTGACAGGCTATGTACATGTTAACTCTTCTCATTTTTCTGTTGTCTTGTTATTAACCAAATCCTGTCAAATGTTTCCTCTGAATTCTCTCTTGTAGCCATTCTCTCTCTCTCTCTTTTTTTTCCCATTCTTAACTATCATTCTGGGTCTTTTCACCACCAGCAGGAGCCTGCAATTTGGCCTCCCTGATGCCAGCCTCTTGGCCCTGCTAGTACCAAAGTCATCTTCTTGCACCTGACTTCCGTGCTGTCGGTGCTCTAAGAGCCACCTTCCCTGTTCAAATATCTTAAATCAGTTTTGTGTTTTGCCTAATAGTCGAGTTTAAGCTTCCTTGCCTGGATTTCATGGCTCTTCCTGACCAGCATGAACCCATAGGTCAGATCAGTTCAGCTTCATGAGCTTTCTATCAGCCATTCTATGTACTCCTGTATCAAGGGAGGCGGGGATGGTGCAACCCAAAGGTGGAGAGCTTTAGCTACCCTGCTCTGGGGTTCTGTCTTAAAGAAGACAGCATGGAATCCAGAGCAGCGAGGACACAGGTGAGCAAGATGTGCCTGGGAGAATGCCAGGTCACTGCTCAGATGGAAGATCATCTGATGGCACCTGTGTTTCCTATGATACTGTAGCTTTCCTTTAGCCAACACCTCTTGTTCACTGACTTTGGGCCAGGATTTAGAGATGAAGCAATAAAAGCTGCAGACCCCTCTTTGAAGGAGTCCACCATCCTGTGGGACCGCAGTAGGAGACAGTAGAAGACAGAACTCCAGGAACTGGGTGGTCCAGGTATCTGATGGCCCGTGGGTAAGGATGAGAAAGCAATGAGGAAAATGGCTAGCAGGGAAGCATTTGAGTATCAAAGGACAAGAAGCTGAGGAAATATCCCTGGGGAGTTCAAAAAATAAAAATTGAAAAGGGCAGGGGAGACAGGGTAGCTCCCCTCAAGAGTTTCTAAGGAGAGAGTATGGGGTAGGAAATACAGTGTCATCTAAGGAAACTTCTGCTAAGCCAGGAAGACCAGGTTGATGTGTAGGGAGGAGATGGAGAGGATGACAAACAGGATAACAGTCAGTGCTTCGAACAAGGGAGGTAGGAGCCAGTGACTGTGGAGGCGTGATCCACAGAGGAGCTCTTGCGGGTAGGCAGCCGAGTTGCAGGGCTTTTAAGACAAGTGTCCACAAGTATGGGGTACATATTTAAGGGACAGAATGAGTTGGCCCTCAGGCCACATCAAAGCAGCAGAGAAAGGAAGAACAGAGCCACTTGTAGGGAAGAGAGTGAGGGGGACAGTGAGGAACGGACTAAGGAGACTGAGCAGTACTGGGATAAGATCTGGACAAGACAGAGAGGTCTCAGGCGAGACACCCCACCCTCTCCTCTGTTCCTCACACACCCAGAGACAGTTGTGGTTTTGTCAAAGCCCGAGATAATTTTAGGTGTGCTCTGTTTTAGGCTGCTACTTCTGCAATAGGTGGATGTTTCAATCCAGTTAAAAAGAATGACATGTCAGTCAAAGGGTTAGCTGCCCCTAAAAGAGAAAGAATAGGAAATGTGATTTCACAAAAGGGATATTGATTGTTTCCTAATATTTGTTAAGTGTCTGCTAAATGCAAAATGTACACAGTTGGCGCTTGTTTAGTTCTCACACCAACCTATAGTGGCGGAGAATAGTGTCCCTACTTTATGAGTGAGGGAAACTAGGGATCTGAAAGTTTAAGAACCTAGTCCAGGATTACATGATGGAGCCAGGCTTCTGATCCAGGACCGTCTGGTTCCAACTGCCTAAATGTTTTTTCCCTGTACATCTAGGGAGGACCTTAAAACCATGCACATGACCTCATGTGGTAGAAAATAAAAGCACAGAGGCAACAGTCTGTTCTTCTACACACGTTTTAATAATGGCTTTGGATCCTCAGCTCTCAGAATTTCTGGTCTTTGCTGGAGCCCCTCAGACTCCCTGCATACTGCCTTTCACCCTCCCGCCCCCCACTTTCTACTACCTCATGGGGGGCTGGCAGCCACTGATGTTTTTGGTAGTTTACAGATATGTTCCGTCACATCTCCCAAAGTTAGGCTTCATGATATCTTTGAAGAATTTCTGTGATCATCCAAGATTTCTAATCTTGAGTATCCTAGTTCTGTATGTACTTTATTTATCAGATGTTAGTAATGAGAGCTGATTAAGTAATGCATCATATTTAGTTTTAGCTAAAAAGATTAAAACCTGGCTCCTCTCTCCCCATCTCTAATGAAAACGCTAGTGAATTCCCCTAATGTTTTTCTAGAAGTCCTCATTTCTATTCAGTCTTGAAAATCCAGAGGTTTAAGTTAGAGAGACCCCAATATAATTCACATTTGAAATCCAGACCCCTCTCTGGTTTGCTGACATCAGAGTCCCATCCTCCGTCACTACTCTAATTTAGGACATTTATAAAAACTGATGTATCATGATGGTGCCAGGCATAGATAGCATGCTGGACTGGACTACAGCATTGTCAAGTTGCAGCAGCCATACAAATCATCTAGTCTCATCATCTCTTTTACGGACAAGGACCTTAAGGCCCATGGGCTTAAGCGTGTTGCCCAAGGTTACGTAGGTAGTTCATAGCCAACTTCATATTAAATTTCATGTGGACCAGCAACCTCCATTATACTCCCATATCTTCTCTTACGAAGGTAAAACTCTTTGCTGCCTCTCTCCAAACTATTTTCATAACATCTTCCTGAATGATTAGCAAACCCGTTTAATAGGCATAGACACTGAAGGTCAGAAAGGTTAAATATCTGTCCCCTGAGGGTACAGTGAACATTGCTGAGAGAGGAAGAACCACGAATAAAAGACAAAGCTCCTGACTTAAAAATCAAGGATTCTGCCCTTTAGGATACATAGATATTAAGGATATTGGCAAATAAAATGAGTAATCTTTCCAGGTTCTGGGCTCTACAGTCTCCGAGTTTAGTATTTCTTCTTTTCAGAGAAAAATCATTTAATCAGGATTTTCAGGGTTAGGGAATGGAGACAATTACCTAAACACATTTTCTTTATGATAAGATTTTAGAATTCGTCTTTCAGACAAATTTACTAATTTATCTAAAAATGTTTTCTTTCAGACAAAAATGTTTTCAATGACTAATATCTGCAACACAAGAGAAAACATAACAAATCCACACAAAGTAGCAGGATGCCACTGTTCTTTCCTGTTTCAGCAAAGTGGAACACCGTCCTCCCCTTTCAAATGTTATCCTAGTTATGTCACACGATTCCAGGCTGTTCTGTGCCTGCTTGACTCAGTAACACTCATGGAGAGAGACAAGAGCCATTGGTGCGTTCACTGACCACCTACTATAGCCAGATGGTACAGCCAGGTGCTGGGACATTGCCAAAGGGAGCAAGGCACAGTGGACACTCTCAGGGAGCTCATGGTGGCGGGTAGCAGAGCATCAAGCTTTGAGGAAGGTAGGAAGCAGATGGCCTCTAGGAGTTAGAGCAAAGAGGGTGTCATTGAGCTGAGGGAATCTTCTACGTTTTAAGGAAGAGCTGGGCCCTGAAAGGACTGTAGGATTTAGAGAAGAGGGCTAAAAGGAAAGGGAACAGAAGGTAGAGGAGATACATTTCTGGGGTCCTGAAATCAGCATACTGATCCTTAAATTTTGGAGGGGTTATATAAAAAAATTATTCTAATATATCCCCCTGAAGGAAATCAATAGATTGTCCCAAAGAAGAAGGAATAAAGGATACAAAGTCAACGTTCCCATTGACACACACTTCTTGGACATAAAATACTTGACAGTTACTGTGCTAGGTATCGGGGATACAGAGCTATGAGAAATCTAGAACAAATTCATAGTAGGGATTAAAAATTGGATCCTCTCTTCAATTTATGGTAAACTGTTTGATCCACAGAGCTATGCTATTATGTACTTTCTTCTAGGCATTCAGAGAATTCTACAAAGAATTCCATTCTATTTATTTTCAGGGAAAATCCATAAGGAGACAACATAAGAGAGTTACCAGAATATCGTGAGTTACACTATACAATCTCATTCATTGCATAATAGGATAGACATAGAATGCTGTTCATTCCAAAAGAATCAGTTGTCTGGATATGCCATACCTAGAGCACTGAGGAACATCTCTTGGCCCCGGGACCTTAGCATGTGCTTTCTTCACATATTCCTGCTGCCAAGCCATTCATAGGAGGTTCTCCCAGGTGACTTTCTTTGTCCTTCTTCCTATCTCCCAGATCCCACTGTATCATCGTTCACCCCCACTGTGTTGGACCTTCACTGCGTTGGACCTTCACTGCTTCATCTGAACAGTTTATCTAAAATATGTACACAGCTTTTAGCTCAACCAAAGGCAGCTATGGTGACACAATTGTTAGGCCACGTGTGCAGTTGAGATGCAAATATTATCTTGGAAAAGAAATGTAGGAAGTCAGTGAAAAGTACAGGACACTCTAAACGGAAAGGAAATGTAGGTATTTCAGTGTGACTATCACCATCTTTGTAAGTGTACTTCCATAGTTATTTTTCTGATTACTCAGAATTCTAATATACTTGATGAAAGAATCTTAAGAACATGTTTGGAACGTGTCACAACAATATGCCAGGGAACATACAGGTACTCTCACACACACACAACGGAAAAAGAAGATATGAGTGTCTATCAAAAGGAAAACATTGAAAAGATGATGACAATTATACAAGTATGGACATAGTACTGACATGTTGCATAGGGATAATTATAATTTCACTCCATGAAAACGGAATGTTTTCAATAGATAATAATGTTTGGTTTTTCTCCTTAAATTTTATAAGCTACTAATGCATATATATTTTTTCTTCATGGCAAATATCAAAACCTTTTCAAGTTCCACTGCTCAAATGAAATGCACTAGATAACGTGCAACAAGAAGAGAAAAATCCAGATCATCTCCAAATTGACAGGAAGCAAGTTATTTAGAAGGTTGAACTTAAAAAATAATTTAAAGTCCAGAATTTTACAATTGAAAAAGTTGGTAGTACAATTGATTTTTTTTAGGATATTTAGCAAATTTTCAATATTATATTTTAAAGAACACCCCCCCCCAAATAAAAACAGCTTGGAAATGCCTGTTTCCAAAATGCCTGTTTAGGGGGGAAGAATGCATTCAAATGCACTGAATTATATTATGCTTTTTCTGTTAAAAAGTTTTTTATGGTAATTACTCAATAAAGGTAATGTTCACATACACATATAAATCAAGTTAAAATGAGGGTAACTAATTTCAAAGTTACTAAACCAGAAAAGTTTTTTTATCAAGATGATAAACAGAACTTTATAGACAAAAAGTATAAATTTACATGGACCTCTAATTAGGATGACTGTGTAGTAGATTCTAGTAAAACCTCATTTCTGAGTTTCTAGAAAATGTATTTTATAAATTCAAATGGCTAATATAAATCAGAGATCATTTAGAATTAGATGTACATTATATAATTACTAATTTTAAACAAATTTCTTATTTCTTAAAGTGTTAAAAATTTTAATTCTGATCTGTAATTTATATTTTTATTTTAGTGAAAACAAAAATGTACAGATATTTGGTATAAAATGTTCACACACGGAATATATCTCTTATGTGACACTAAGAAAACTTTTAGGGTAAGCTGCAACATCATATCTGGAAATAATCCCATGAATTCTAATTTTTTAAAAACTGTAAGATGATTTGCAGCTTTAGAATACCTGAGATGCAGTGTGAAAATACTGGTACAAATCACTATTCTGGAATGATGTATTCATTCATCAAAGACTCCTAAACAAAGGAGTCAGAATTTGGTTCACAGTTTATAAACTTTGTGCAAATTTTGTTATGATAACCTGTTACCCACAGAGGAAGTTATCCATAAACAAAAACAATCTGGTATTTACTAATTTTATACAATCCATTGTAAAACTTCCTGGTCTGAAGTTTTAACCAACCAGGGGTTAATGTGAACCATAACCAGGGTGAGTGAACCTGATAAATGAACAGTATCAGAGAAAGCAGATGATATAAAGAGAGGTAACACTCAGTAATAACATATATAATTAAATAAAGTTTCATTGTTTTTGACATAGCCCAAGTGATGTAGTAAGCTAAATCATGGAGTTTCTAATCCATCTATGGTTGTTACCAAATTCAGCAATTCAAAATGCAACCCAGTGTAGAAAAGACATTTTTCAGTTAATTTAAAAGATATTTACAGCTTAATATTTTTAAACAAATTATTTACTCAAATTCTTACAATCATTTGCTGGTTCCTATGACAATTTATTGACAATTATTTCTGAATTATATAAATGTGTTAATTACCAGCAAGTAAATCTTGTTTTAAAAAGCATTGATAGTGTAAGCAATTATCAAAATGGAGGATTCCCATTTGTGTCTCTGGTTTAAAGTCGAATTAGTGATTTGTAGTGATCCAATATTTTATATAAATACAAAATCCAACAATTTGCTTTCTTAAGTCTGTAAGGTATGAGATTATAGATATCTTTACACATACAAATTGTGTTCAGAAATTGGATTTCATTTTAGAAGATATGCTTCTAAACACAAAATGTATTTTATGAACTATCTTAAGCATAAAAACCACAATTATTCACTTTTATTTTTTAAGAATAAATTATTATAATGCATTGCAAAATATTTGCTAATGGAAATGCAACAATTTTTATTTACCTAACCTGTTACTTCACACTGTAGTATAGAATCAATTTTATAAAGCAAAAGTTTGATCTACTGTGAAGTCAAAGATTTATAAGGTAGTGTTTTCAATTCCAACAGAATTTTTCTGGGTTTTAACTTTTCCACAGAGCACTGAAATAAATAAAATTTTTTAGGGTTTGCATTAAGATATTTAAAGGGTTTCAAGTATTCTACAGATAGAGATTTTGGAAAACACTGAATTCTTTCCAAAAAAATAGCTATTTTAAGTTTTGTTTTACATCACTGTAGAAAGTCTAGAAGACTTTTCTTTTTCTCCAAAATCTCATTTTCACTTGAAATAACTGTATTCAGGTTTTCTCAGCAGGTAAAGTATATATTCTTACAAGGTTTCAAATTTCAGAATTCCAGTAGTGCATTTAAACTGAGCACCCACCGAATCGTGTTGTCTCCTCTTTGTGTGTGTGTGCGTGTGTGTCTATTACCTTGCAGTTCTGTTAGTTACAATCAATTTCAGGCTTTTTACCTCCCCAGAAATACCTTAGTGAACCCTCAGCATTTGCTAATCTCTTAATAATTGTGAACCGGCCAGCTCCTTCAAGTAGATCGTTAACCACAAGAGTGCCTGACAATTTCCAAGTCATATCCTCTGTCCAAAAGGAAAAGATAGGGCTTTGTGAGGCCGAAAGGAAGCGAAGGAAAACAAAACAAATGTAGCTCATGCTGAAAGTGAAAAGTGCTTGGACAGATTAGTATTTTCTTTTCTTCAAGGCGTGCTGCCAATTTTTTTTTTTAAATAGAGTTATTTTTTTGGTCTGATTTTTCAGTTTCTTGGAAAGTGTTGGTATTTACCATCCTCACCAGCCCCTCATAATTATTGTTGGTTGTTTTGTGTTTTTCCCATCCGTCTACATCACAGACTGCTGATACGCCCAGCCCGCCTCACTCTGTCAAAACCCCAACTCTGGGCGACCCTGGGTTTGGTAACTCCGCCGACTCCCGACGACACATCCCACTCTCCCTCTCACGCCTCTTATTTTAGTCGCAAGATCCCTCACTCCAGTTGCAGTGAAAGCCGGAAATTTTCATTGAACTCCCCCCTCTTTCTCGCCCCCCACTCGGAGCAGACAGCTAGGGAGTGGGGAGGCTCAGAGCACAGCCGGGTCTCGGCCGCCTCCCCTCTCTCCGGAAGGCTTTAATTTGCACACTCGCTTGCCACTGAGCGCCGAGCCCCCAACCCCGCCGCCGGGAGGGTCTCCGGCAGAGTCGGCCTCCGGGGCCCCCAACCCCGCCCCCGTCGCCTCCCCGGCTCGGGCCCCGAGCGCCGGCCGGAGTCCCGCAGCCCCGTCCGCCCCCAGCGAGCGGCGCGGGCGGCGCCCTCCGCCGCCCCTCCTCCCTCCGCCGCAGTGCCCACCCCTTCGCCGGAGAGAGTGCTGGTAGCTCCTTCCTCCAAGCCGGGTTACCTGCTCCGCGCCGCCGTGGACACGTGTGAAGGTCGGACTGATACCCACAGCCCCTTCGCGAGGCCCGACGCGGCCGGGCCCCTCAGGTAAGGAGCTGTGCGCTCGGGTGGGTGGGCTGCGGGGTGGGGGGAGGGTCCCCGGGGGAGATTTGGGGGCTTGGCCGGTGTTGGAGGCGAGGGTGGGTAGGGGGGACGGGGACCGGCTTGGGGGGGCGGTAGGTTCTCGGAATAGGCTTTGGTTAACCCCTTACGAACCGAGGCGGGGTAGTTATGGGGGCTAGTTTTGGGGAGCTAAAGGAGTTTCTCCTAATCCGGCTAGAGGACGCCAGATTAGGACGCCACACGAGGGACGACCCCCAACACCGAGATCCTGTGCCAGCTCACACATAGCCTTGCGCACAAACGCACCCACAAACACTTTTTATCCAGCTTCTTCAAACGGAACTCAAACTCCACTCGGAAACTCACATAATAATCCACATTTAGGGTTTAAAATGCACTGCTGTTGGGGACTCCATGGGGGAGAATGTGTTTCGGTGCCTTATGTTTACGTCCCCCGAAAGCTCGTTGAGGTGCGGTGTGGGCTCCACCTTACCCACCAAGAGATAAATGTTAACGCAGACTTCTTGCTGGCAACCCCTGCGGGCGTGTTATGCACACTTAGAGGAGTGCACGCAGGCGGCCAGTGCCCAGGCTGGAAGCCCCGCAAGGATGCACGCTTGCTTTAGTTTCCCAGTTTACGTTTCTAATTTAAAATATCGAAGTTAAAACGCACGCCCCGGGGTGAGCACCTTCGGGCCCAGCACCGCGCCCGTCAGTGTGCACGTGGGCGCATCTACTTGTGCGCACACGCGGGAGTCGTGGTCCCCGGTGCGGCCTCTTGTCGCTGCGCTGGTGGCGACCCTTGCGGTGCTTGGCAGGCTTCGGGAGAGGCACATGAAGGATTTCATTGAGTGTGAAGACAGAGAGCAGAGACAGAAAGCAGAAGGAGGCGGCTGCAGCCTTTGTAGTCGCGGAGGAATGCGGAAATGTTGAAGCACTATGTCAAACTTTTTTGAAATGGGGTCAAGTCACATTCAGCCAGCGTGGGAAAGCAACAACAACAACAAAAAAAAAGTGGAGGAGAGGGGGGGAAAAGGCACTGCTGCTCCCGTTTCTCTCCGCCGGAGCCTACAGTCCGGGGAGCGAGGGGGGAGAGCTGGGGCGGGCGGTGCGGGGCCAGGCGGGGGCAGCGGGCGCAGTTCCCTGCGGGGGTGGGACGTCCCCGACGCTTCCTTCGCTGCCGAGCGGCGGTCAGGACTGGTGAGCGGAGGGGAGGGGGGGCCGCGGGAGGGGGCGGGCTGCGCAGCCTGCGGCGGCTCCTCTGCTACCTGTGTGGCCCTCGGCCTGCCTCAGACCGCGGTTCTGGCTCTAGGGGCTCGTTCCTCGGATCCCCCAGGATTCGCCTTCACCTTTTAAGGAGAGTTTTGAATAGAGTGAGTGTGAGGGTCTCTGTCCTCGCTGCGGGCCCCTCCGCCCGCAGGCCGTGGGGGTCGCGCATTTTGTTTCTATAATGCCTGGCAGAAGGCAAGCGCGCCAGCGGTTGCCGGGCAGGTAATTCCGAGGTGCCCCGAGAATTTCGGACACGCGGCTGTAGTGGCGAATGTCCGGCCGAGGCCAAAGCGACGGTGGGGAGGAGGTTCCCTGGGTCCTGGATTGCAGCTGAATGGGAAGGGATAGTGCGTCGTCCCCCACCCACCCCGCTTTGTTGTGTGTGGGGGTTCCTGGGGGGCCACTGGCTGCTGTTCGGACCCGGCCTTAAGCCGAAAGGGGAGTGGAGCAGCCACCTCTCCTGCCTACTTTGGGGACGACCCTGGGAGTGGGGAAGGGTTCGCGAGTCCAGGCCTCAAGGGCGCAACCCCTTCTCACTTTCCCCTGGAGGCACAGCATTTACTCCCCCCGCCCACCCCTTTTAAGGGGAGGCTGAGTTTTGCTCAGGTTCAATCGGTTGAAAATTTCTAGGCGAGTCACGGTTATGCTGCCTTCCTTCTGAAGTTGTTCTCCAAGGAGACGACAAGCTGAAGTGCGGTGAACACCTCTTTCTCCCACTCCTAGGGTCCCGTGGGCGACTTCCCACCCCACCCCCAGGGCCCTGTCGCTCACCCACCCCCGAGGAGCGGGAGCTCCAGCCCTCCCCGACCTGATGGGTCTCCACCAGGGAGGTCCTCTAGGTCGGAGGAAGAATTCCGTTTCCAATCCAGATTCCTTTACCCTAAAAAGACCATTTGTGTGTGCAAGTCGTTTTACAATGTGTCCTCGTAGAAAAACTGAAAGTGGAAAGAAAGGAAGCAATTTCCGAGCAGATGTCTGACCACCCCTTCTCGCACACTCCCAGCTTCGGGTTACAGGGTCCTGGGAGCCCCCACCCACATTCTGCGGCCGCACACCAGTGGACCCGCGGTCTCTCCACACCAGGTTGTGCACGACCCCGAAACGCCCCACGGCACCCCAGAAGCCCCTCTCCCTGCACCTCCAGGCCTGGGCAGGCGGGGAGGGTAGCAGCACAGCACAATGATATAAGGATAAATATTAAGCCGTGACATTGACGTGCCCGGCGCCTCCCCTCCCCCGCGCTCCCGGCACACTCTGGGCTGCTTGGCACGCCCCCTCTCGTTCCACTGCGTCTCGCGCCCCGCGCTCATCCCCGAGGGGCCCCTGCAACCTCTCCGCGCGAAGACGGCTCCAGCTCTGCAGGGAAAAAGTAACTTCGCTTTTCTCGGAGGACCCAGGAAGGATTAAGCGGCCTGGGAGAGGGCAGGAGCTCACAGAGGGTAGCGAAGGGGGCTTCGTGAAGGAGGAGGAGGGGTGTCTACAGGAACCCCGAGGAAGGCGCCTGGGATGTCTGATTACACTTTCTTCTTGTCCTCCCGTCTCCTCTTTTAGGTGGAAGGACTGTGGAGTGAGACGCGCTCGGGCAAAGACTATGTAATCGCCTTGGTGTCTGTACAGAGGACTGAGCTTCGGGGAGGGAAGAGGAGGGATCGGCTTGCTCCTCGGCGACTCGGCAGGCGGAGTTTCGCAGCGGCGGCACCAGGGTTGCGCCCGCCCGCGGGGAGGTCGCTCCATCCAGCCCCGGCGGCCGCGAGAGTCCGAGCGCCGGACCGCGGTAGTCGGCGGGGGTGAGAGAGAGCGAGACCGAGCTCTAGGGCGCGAGGGAGCGGGCCGGGGGGTCCGGGAGGAGGCGAGCGGCGGCCACGAGCGAGCCGAGCGCGCCCCCCGCCCGCCCCAGCGGCGCCGCGCCGGGCGGCGTCCGGGCGGCATGGAGAAGGACGGCCTGAGCCGTGCCGACCAGCAGTACGAATGCGTGGCGGAGATCGGGGAGGGCGCCTATGGGAAGGTGTTCAAGGCCCGGGACCTGAAGAACGGAGGCCGTTTCGTGGCGCTGAAGCGCGTGCGAGTGCAGACCGGCGAGGAGGGCATGCCGCTCTCTACCATCCGCGAGGTGGCGGTGCTGAGGCACCTGGAGACCTTCGAGCACCCCAACGTGGTCAGGTGAGCGGTGGAGCGGCGCCCGCGCCGTCGGGGGCCGCGCGCCGTGGGAGGGCCGGGCCTGGGATCCTGGGGCCCACGAAGATTGCGGGGCAGGGGGGCGGCTAGGGAGGCCCGGCGCGACCCGTTGACCTTACCGAGTGAGAGTAAGTTTTGTCGACAGAGCCACGAGCCAGAGCCGGTGACCTTGCCAGACAGCGAACAGAAAGACAAGTCATAAAATGTGACCTGCGCAGGCCTCCTTGCCGCTGTGCAAGTTCTAAGTGCTTTCTCCCTGCCCACCCTGAAAGGGATCCAGAAAGATGGGCGTCTTTTAGGGACAGAACAAGCCAACCTGAGACGCGCCCCTCCAGCCCCAGCATGGTTTCCATGGCCATTGGGGGAATTTTTGAGAGAATGAGCGAGAGGTCTGAGGATATGGTGATAATTAGTAGAAAGAAAACTTTATTGGCGGGGCCTAGTAGAAATAAGGTTTAAAAGTGCAGAAACTTTTAAGAATAGTCTTGCCAGTCATACCTACAGTTTCTTTTTATTAACGTTGCATAATAATAAGGATTTCTGATGGTCTAAGGACTTCAGTGCTGATGCCCAGTTTGTGTCATTTAAAAAATTTCTTCCCCAAATGTTGCCTGTTTGCATTACTTTATGTCTCTGGGCCGGCATAGTCCTTAGACTCCTTCTCCAAAGGGTCAGATGTGAGTCCAGGTTGTGGAATCTTTAGATTCTAAAGGTCCTGCCCTTGCTTTTCCTGGGTGGGTTGTGCTGGTGGGTGAGGAGTCACTAGTGCCTATAGCCTCTCTTGTGTGGTAACCAGTATTAAACCAAAGTGTGTGTCGCTTAAGATAATGATGTTTTCGTAGTGATCCTGGAATTTCCCCATTGTGTGTTTGACATTGTGTGGTGTGTCATCCTTTTCTTTTTAAAACAGAGGTGCATAGTTTTAAGCTGAAAAGGAATGCCCAGAAACTTCTACAAATCAGGGTGTGATTTCACCTTTCTCAACTCCTAAGATTGTATGTTCGAAAAAGGAGGTCTTGAGGTCTTCTTCCTGTCTTCTCATCCGTCTAGGGGTTCTGTTCAACAAATATGTGTCTACCACTGTATGTGTGCTGTGGATGAAATTATGTAAATAAGCACAGCTAAATATTTTTGTAAAAAGGTCAAACAGTTTAACATTAGTCATCAAAGTGGAGAGACCCAAGGCTGACCTTTGAAATACCAAGCCCTCTATAGTTTCAGGGAGCCCAAGTGTCTACAGAATCTTCCTGGGAGGTTTCAGCTTGTCTCCTCTTATCCCAGGTTGGATGATTTGTGTTGTGCTTTGTTCCTGACACAGTCAGACTCAGGCTAGAAGGCAGCAAAGAATCATAAATACATAAATAAAGTAGTAAACGGCTGTAAAGACAGGACCCTAATATACCTCTATTTTAGCCAGTAAAGAAGAGAGGGACAAAAGATAATGAGACTGAGGGAATCAGTGTTTTAGGAAGATGGGATTATAAATAAAAGCAATAGATAACCTTTTGTGTGTATGTTTTCTTTGTTGAAAAACAACAAAAACCCTTTGGGGGAGTCTTTGTGATATTGGAGAGAAGAGTTAAGGGTACATTTTGTCCCTTGTAACTTAGTTATCTTCCTAGTGGAATCACCTAGACACTTCCCAAAGGGTGAATTCCACCACTAGAATTGTAGGTCCAAAGTTCTTGTTTTATTTTGTCTGTTACCTTTGGATAGTGTCCAGTTAAGGATGATTATCATGTATATAAATAAAATCATGTTCTTCCAATTGTAGCAGTGTTACAGAGGCACCCCGGTGTAACATCCTTTAAAAAGCACAGTTTATTCTTGTGACAAAGGAAGGTTGTTCTTGTCATTGTGCTGGTAGATTTTGGCTAATCCATCTTATTCTCTTGATTTATTCTCTTGAGGTTGGCATGCCTTTACAGATTTCTAACTAACCCATGTCTTGGATTCTATACTGAGATATTTTAGGAGACTATACTTACAAGTTGAAGACAAAGGCATCATTTTCTAAAACTAATTCACATGTTAAGTGGTGATGATGACATCTACCTCTTAAGAATTGTGAGGAGAAACTGAGATAGTGTATATGAAAACACTTTGTAAATTTAAGAATGCTTCAAATGTCCACGTATCATTTGTGTTCAGGCAGGTTAGTGGGGGCCTTGCCATGGAGAAAGTTCCCAGTAAGGCCTCAGTTCACCTGACCTTTCCTGTAGAACAAGTCATACTCAAACCCAGACATTACAGGCTCTGGAACCAAGAAGCTGCTTGAATATAATGAGACTGTAGTTTGTCAGAAAAGACCATCAGTCAAGTGCCATGAAATTCAGTGACACTTCAGAAAATTATTGATGATGTCATCCTCACGAGCTGCAGATCTCCATTCCGTTTTGTTTCCTTCCTGTTTCTTCTCTTCCACTTCTGCCTTGGGGCAATTACTGGCCCCCATGACTTACTTAGCTAGACTAGGAATTCAGATTTTAGAGGATGCTGATATTTGTTCAGGCAGGATCAGGAAGTCAAGGACAGGTGACAACAAATTCTTTCCTTCCAAGGGAGAGTTGTCAAATTTGGGCCCCCAAACCTATGATTTATTGTTGTCCCGTAGGATCCGTTTTACAGTCCTATGGCTGGTTCTTTAAAGGTTTCTTAAAAGGGCAGATGCCTTAATAAGTGCCTTCAAGTCACAAGTAATTGATCATGATCATAGGCACCTCCCACAGATAGTTAAGCCTCTAAGCTTGAAGGAGCATAATAAACATATTCATTTTTCAAAAGTTTAAGATTTAATTTTGATGTATTTGCCAGAAAAACTGTCTTGTTATTGCTGGCACTGGTACTGCCTGCATGCACAGGGATGATAACTTGAAATTCTTGCTTACCTGTGCTTGATATATCCCAGGCCCAGGCTTGATCAGCCAGTCAGTGTCTGGGATGTAGACTTACTTGTATTTTGCAGTTGGTAATCCCAAATCCTGGAGACTTTGCCAGAATCAGACTTCAGTATCAGCTTATATTAGAGCTTCTGCACTCCACAAATGAATCCTATTTTACATTCTGAACTAAATATATATAGTAGATAAAATAATATGTTTTGTCAGCAATCTGTTCATTCATCAGATATTTACTGAGGGCCCAGTATTTGCCAGACACTGCTGGAAGCTGGGGATACATCAGTGAACAAGTCAAAAAAGTCTCTACATTTACAGAACTTAACCTTGTAATGGGATGAGCGGTTCTTTTATCTTTTTAAAAATTCAGTTCTCTTTATTTCCATTGGCTTGTTTTGCTATATTTAAGCTAAGCATTTTTTTCAGAGCAACTAATATTTGTGGTAATTTGGTTACCCTGAATTTGCTGATTGAATAGTTAGATAATTAAAACACTAATCAGAATCAAATGCTTTGGGGGGATTAAATTTCACTTTAGGCACATACAAAGAGATCTGTATAAGAAGACATGGACGTGTAATTAATAGATACGAACATTTGAACTCCGCTTACTCAACAAGGATTTAGGAAGGACCTACTGTTTAAAAACCATGGGGTTAGGTGCTGGGAAAGATCCTTGGGTAAATCATACCTGGCTACTCCTCCCAAGTAATCCCCCTGTTTCTGCAGCAATAGGATGATCATCATAACCCCGATACACGGTAGTACCATGTCCTGACAAAGTCCTGGTAAGTGCTGTCAGTGTTGTCTCCAGGGATTAAATGTGTTAGTGTAGCAGTAAAAGTAATTCAGATTCAAGTACTGGTTCAGGAGACTAAAACTCATGGTATTTCAGTGAGTAAACTTGTGTCTAAATATGTTAACTTTTGATTATTAGCATATTTAATCACTTCTTAAAAACGCCAGAAAAATGCATGCAGCTCAATGATTATTAGGTCATAACCTCAGGTGGGTTAGTTCATGGGAGTCCTTCTGAATAAAAGTGTGGTTCTGTAGGTGAATAATATGTTTATTAGGGCTTGTTTCAGTGAAGGCAGGAAAAGCAGGAGTTTAAATTATCTTTTTATATGTCAGTATGTGAAAAATATGTTTGGTCTTTCATTCTCTAACAGTTCCTTGAGAAGGTCCCAATTTATTGGGCTTATTTAGTAAATACACATTTTCACAATGATGTTCTGGTTCCTGCAGAAGAACTTGGTAGTGCCGAATTGTTGCCATTGATTGCACTGCATCCTTTTTACACAACTATTATCACCATGGAATTACTAGAAGTTCTCTATCAAAGAGAAAATGGCTTCTAAAAGGGAAACTTGTATAAATGTGAATATCTTTTGGTGTGTTTTCTTATGTTTAAGACAAGGGTAAATGGATATCTATGAAAATAGACTCCTTGTTAAAAGTAAATTACCCTTAAAAAAATATGCCTCACTATTGATGATTTCCTAGGAATGTTTTTTAAGAACGAAACATCCAGTACTCACACTGTGTCGTTGGAAACTCATGAATATTAGGGTTGAAAGATACTTTGGAAGTCTTTCAACCCTTTTATATTATACATAAAGAACCTAAAGGCCAGAGGTCAGGCAGCTTGTCTGTCATGCCATTTTAAAGTCGTTGACTTCCTCTAAAATCTGAGTAGCAACTTTAAAATAATTCTTTTTGTTTGGTGGAAGAAGTTAACTCAAGTGAGTACATTTCTAGTTCGGAAAATATGAGCTATATGTAGACAAAGGTGATAGTTTGCCAGGAATAAATGACATATCAACTCAGGAAATTCCTGAATTCTGCAGTATGCCTTACTGAAGTAATTCTGTAAAAAGTGTGATGATTATCCATTAAATTCTGCTTTTAAGGAAGTTGGGTAATAACTATGATCATTTAAATAGCTGGAGTTAAATAATAATATGGGTAAATAATGTAGTTAAATAATTAAGTGATAATATTGAATTCATTTTAGACAGAGAATAGTTAAAAACATCTAAATGCTTGGTACTTGTCATATGAATGAGCTATTACATAATGCGGCTCTGGCATCTAATACCCATTTAGTGAAATAAATACCATAATACTTAAAAATCAGGTAGCATAACAACCTCTAGACACCTAAGCAAATATGTTTTACCCATGCTTCTTGAAGAACTAGTAACACGATTTCTATTTCTTATGAAGTTCAGATAAGCTTCTCAGTCTTCTTAGGAAGGAAATTAATTGTGAGCTTCCTGCTGTGGTAGAACATGGCAGGGATGAAATCTGGGTGCAGGAGGAGTGTCAGTAGGAGAAGGTAGTATTGGTAATGTTGGGCTGTGTTCAAGGGCCAGGAGGTAGCACTGAAAATGGACACAGGTGGTTGGTAACAAGCCTGCCTACATAAAGGTTACCACTTGAGTGGTGGTCTATAGATGCTAAGTCTACTGGGACAGGCAGGTGAGCAGTCAGAGGGAGGAGTTTTATAAGAGCCACTGGGCAGTTGTTTTGAATGTCACCAATGTGCTACCATACTTGATTTTGTTTTACCAGCTGCACATGTAACTGCTCTCCACTGAGGTGAAATAAAGGCACCTTAAGGCATGTGGCAGGAATCTGTGTGAGTGTGCAGTAGTAGCCTGGAAGTCCATTTGGGATGGAATCATTATTAAACATTAGTAGTTTACCTAAATTTGGACAATAACTGACTTTGTCATATAAGTAGCCATTTTAATTATTGATTCCTATTTACCCTTCCTAAAGGATTTTAGTTCAGCAGAGTTAGAATCACAGTATAAGAATTTTATCATTGAAGAGTGTCTTAGGTTTAACCTAAACCAACCCCCTTTGGCCTGTGTAGGAATTGTTTTGTAAATGCATAAAAGAATTGTCTTATTTTTAGTCAGCTATTTTATTCCTTAGTTATATGCATTGTAGATACAAACTGAGGATAACTAAGGTTCAAACGCAGGTTTATATCCAGTGTTAACAGGACAGGATGACTAATGGTCACTGCATATTAGAAAACATTCCCTTGGGATAGAAAAGTATTTTCTGTTTAATGATTTTATGTTTGCTGACTTGAAGACAAGGATTGTATGTATCTTTTATATTCCTAAATAACAGTCCGTACTGTTAGTTGCCCAATATGTTTCCTGAATGAATGATGTAGAACAAATTAAGTTATAAACCCCTTAGATGAGAACTTTTCATCCTTTTAGAGTTGCATATAGCATTAGTAGTTATCTCCGGCTAAACACTGGGAGATTATTGGTATTAACTGTACAGTATCTGTATACCAAGGCTATATAATAAGAGCATTCAAATACTTATTGATATTTTAAATTTTCCCTGTGACTGTCCATTTTTTCATCTTCAGTACTAGCTTCAACTTTGATAGGATTTCCTCGTGTTCTTCGTGTGCATTTGCTGCATGTATCCTACAGTCAGACTGACTAGTCCATTTCCCCTACAAATATGTGCTCCTTGCCATCACCTCTTCGACTTTGGTTGGGGCTGATCTCAGAATGTGTACACAGTGTTCCTCCCTGTACCACTCTTTCCACCTGTTGAAGCATCCTTCAGAACCAAGCTCTAATGCCACCTTTTTGTGTTTGTGGTGTACTCCTTAATACCTTCATTTGGATAAAATTTCTGCTTCCTTTGAACCCTGACAACTTTGGCCCTCCCTTATGGCACTTAGTATATGTCTGCTCTTTAATATTATTGTGTCTGTTATTTAAGATATAATATTAATCTTCCCCCCATCCACCATTTTCCACACCCCAGCTGTGAGCTCCTTGAGGCAGGGAATGTTTTGGGTCATGTCTGTTTACATTCTACATCCAGTGGAAATAAAATGAATAAATGAACAAGTGAATGAAATAATGGAAAGGACGTCCAGTTACTAAGTAAGGGGCCACGTGGATTATTTCCATCACATGAATGTTAATACTAAGGAGTGTCAAATAAAGAGGGAAAATGGATCTGTATATTGGGTTATGCTTACTTGGTTTCCTGGGAATAATAAATACTGAAAAGAGAAAGTTTCATTTTTGTTTTATTCCAATCTTTATAGTTTATATTAAAGTGAGTTTTAAAATTTAAGTAATTCCCATAGTTAACTGTACAGTCTCGGACTTAATTTACATACTGTAGAGAAGACATTAACATTAGGAAATGTGCACACATTCAGTAAAAGTTGAAAACGGTTTGCACATTTTTTAATGTAAGAATGTAGGGTATTCTGGGTATACTTTAATCGATTGCTTGAATTCTTTTACTTTTTTCCCCCACTAATTTGGCTTTCTGTACTGGAAAAACCCTTGTTTTCTTGTTCCTTGCTGTATCCCAAGCACTTAGCGTGGTGGCCAGCATCTTGTAGCCCAGAATAAATATCTGTGAATGAATGAATGAGTATGTGTCATCTAGGAATTCAGAATTGATTTTTTTTTTAGTCAGAATTGGGTAAAAATGTCTGAAAGCATATGTAAGATCTATAGCTTTCTACAAGTATTTATTGATTATCTGCCATATTAAGCATTTTGTTAAACATGATTGACAGTGATTACAGAAAGTACCTACATCTTGAAATGTTTACCCCCAAAATGGTATTAACTCTGAAATTTGTTTCAAAATGGGGTAGAGCTGAAACAAGCTGAACATTGTTGAAGCTGTGGAAGTTCTTTATACTATTCTCTCCTCATTTGTATATATTTGAAATTTTCCATTGTAATAAGTTTAAAATATGTTCCCAGTCATGGACTACGAGAATAATTGATTCTATTCTGACTCCTCTGTCTATTAGCTGAGTAACCTGGAGTTTCCCACAATAAAATAGAAATTATTACAACTCTTTTGACCTGAGAGTTACTATAATCAAATGGAATTATGTCTATGAAGGTCAAATATTACACAAATATAAGATATTAACAGAACAAATTCTGCCCTTGAGTAGTTTATAATTTTGTGGAGGAAACTGACATGTACACAGATATCTGTATTGCTGATTGCTAGTGCTTTCATCACCCCCCCTCCACAATGTGAAAGTGTGAATGGAACTCGGTATTTCTGAAAAGTATTGGATTTATAGTAATTATAGTAAAGTACAATCTTTAATCTATGTATTGGTAATTTGTGTCTCCTTTACCCAATACTGTATCCTATTCACTAATGGATTTATTGTGGGCAGGTCTGAGGACATAGCACTCCTGAGAACACATTGTCAAAATTGTTGGGAGTTTGATGATTTCTTTTTTATTTCACTATTCAAATTAACTCAAAGAAGAGTGGAATTCTTTGTTTGTTCTTTCTCCCTCTCTTTTTTAATTTCAAAATCTCAAACAGAATTATTCCTTTTGAGGTTACACATTGGAATTTCTGCTTGTTTGTTTTCTGAGGCTCTTATGGCATGACTGCCTTATGACATTCCAAATTTCGTTTCATATATTCTGTGTTCAGGTCATTAAGATCTATCCACAGAAAGGAAGCAGTTCTCTTTCAGGGGCAGTAATCTCTAGTGAAATATATTTTTTATTTTGTTTCCTTTGATGGCTAAGTAATCTCAAAAAGTTCTGTGTTAGGTACTCCTAATGATTAGTATAAAACATTTACTTTTCCTAAAATGTTTTCTTTTTAGAAGGTATAAAAGTGTAAAGTTGGGAACGTTAACACTTAACCCTGTTCAGCAACAGAACAAGAAAAACAACAGAACAAGAAAAACAAAAGACATCTTTGCATTTCAAACTTTAGGTTATTGTCTCTGACCAATACATTTTAAAACTTTCTGGTGGAAATCAAGAAACTATCTGAGTAGTTTCAAGCTGAGAGTTTTAGATGATGTCATCTACGTTCCAACTGTGTAGAATCACCTAAAGAAGTTATTAAATAGCCTTGGGTAAAAATGGGATGTTTTCTTGTTGAGCCATAAGAAACCAAGAGATAGATTTAGAGATGGGGCTAGAATGGACTGTTGTTGCTGATCATGAATGAAGTGTATTTAAATTATGGAAGTCCCCTTAAAGAACTAGGACAGCATCCCTTCTTTGAAATGACACACTTCTTACGTATTAAGACACAAAAAAGAGTTGTGACATCCTTTTAGTCATTACAAATTATTTGAAGCCCATGAAGTTTAATCAGTGGTAATTTAGCTAACGAAGAGTTCATTAGACTAGAACTTAGGGTTGATGCTGCCAGTTGGGTCCTCAACTAAACCAGTTAGTTTTGCAAAGCGAAAAAGATTGACTCAGAGGGATGGGATTGGTTTCCAGGAGAACTATACAAAAGCATGGTTGATTCGGTGGTACCAATTCCTGATCCTAGAAAAACAGGATTTTTGAGATGAGTCAAGAGTCGCATCTTTGTTTATGAAGAATGGTATAGTTTTTTTTTTCCCCACTTTATTTTTATTTATTTATTTATTTTTTTTTCCTTTTTGCGGTATGCGGGCCTCTCACTGTTGTGGCCTCCCCCGTTGCGGAGCACAGGCTCCGGATGCGCAGGCCCAGCGGCCATGGCTCACGGGCCCAGCCGCTCCGCGGCATATGGGATCCTCCCAGACCGGGGCACGAACCCGTATCCCCTGCATCGGCAGGCGGACTCTCAACCACTTGCGCCACCAGGGAGGCCCTTTTCCCCACTTTAGTTGCTGAAATAAAATTGAGAGGTGAAACCATCATTAGGCCAGTAGAGAATGGTCAAGAGATGTATCTTATGAACTGAAAGGACCACATGCTCATTAAAAGGAGGGAAGAATGTGGCAGAAGATGAGCTAAGTTGAGGTAGAGGTGAGAGATAGTGTATGGTGAAGATGTAAAACAGTGACAGAACCTGGCATTGCTTACGTAAATCTGAATTTTCTTAGACTTCAGAATTTGAAACCTAGGGATCTGAAAGTAGATGAAAATTCTGGCACGTTTGGAAAGACCACAGCCAGTGCTTGTTGAATAAGTAAACTCAGACTATCATTCTTTTAATTCCATAATGATAAAATGTCAGTTGTCTGATTGCTTTTTCTTGGGAGCCTTATTTTAGTCATCTTTACATTGTCCATTGTGCCTAGCACTCAAATATGTTGAAGTAATGCATGAATTAATATAGAATTAAGTTGCCCATTAGAACATAAGCTTCATGAGGGCAGGAAGTTTTGTTCCTTTTGTTCAGTGCTTTTATCCTCAATATCTAGAACAGTGCCTGGCACATAAATATCTGTTGAGTGACTTACTGAATAATTAAACTGTGAGCAAAGATTACTCTTTTACACAAGTTTTGTGAGAGTAGAAGTGTATATTAACACCAAAATTTAGCACATATGTTATTTTTCTATTCAGTCATTAGTATTGCATTTAAAACTCTAGGATTATATAGTCTCTAAGAATTATAGTAATAAATTATGACTTAGCGATTAGGAGTTATTTAACAATTTAATGATTAGCAAGTAGACTGGACACTAAGATATATCCTCTCTGAACTAATTCTTCCACTGATGTTTTCATTCAATTGTGAACATAATTTTATATAAACAATATTAACTGGCATTTTATATGGTTGTACCATTTGCGGCAGAATTGACTTAGATGTTTTGGTGGGAATTTTAAGACATAGTTTCAGATTCTCTGGGTTGTGAAATTTTATAAAAAGGATTGACATACATTCTCTTAAATAGTTTGACATAAGTTGTAAAGTCGTATAAGCGGCTGTAGCTGTCCTTACAAGTGGCTGTCCCATCATGAACCTTGTCCCAATACTCCTATTTGGTGTTGCCATTCCAAGCACCTTTCTTTTCTGCTTAGATCAGTTGATTATCATCATCTGAGGAGTCTGACATTACTTAGTTATGACTACTACTACTAATAATAATAATGGAAAGAAAAGGAGAAAAAAGCGAAAGAGGAAGGAAAATAGGGAAGAATGGAATGGAATAGAATAGGAAAAGATAGAATAGGGTGAAAATCTGTGGTGGTCCCAGTCGATTGTCAGGTATGTTGCAAGGAGTTGTTACTAAAGTACAATACCAAGGGAGTCGTTTGTCGTTTTTTATTTAAAGTAATTACATTTTCTGTTAAAGAAATTGTTCTGATAAATATTGCTGTGTAGTAAATTACCCCAGAATTTAGGGGCTTAAAACAACCATTTTCTTATGTTCAGGGATTCAGTGGCTGGGCAGCAGAGCACAGTGAGAATGGTTTATCTTTGGGATGTCTGAGGCTTCAGCTGGAGTTGACACAGCAGCTGGGGGTTTGATTCATCTTAAGATGATGTCTTCATTCTCAAGTCTGGTGTTCATGCAAGCTGGTTGACGTAGGCTAGGACCTGAGCTGGGGCTGTGGATCAAAGCACCTACACCTTGCCTCTCCGTGTGTCCTGGGCTTCCTCTCAGCATCAAGGCTGCAGAGTAATTGGACTTACATGGCGACTCATGGCTCCAAAAGCCACTCAGTGTCCTCAGGAACAGGCAGTGTTACTTTTGCCATGTTCTGCTGGTTAAAAGTGAGTTCAAAGCCCCACAGATTCAAGGGGATGGGACATATACCATCTCTTATTAGAAAATGTTAAAGAATTTGTGCCCTCCCTTTTTTTGGTAATCATGGCATTCGTGCTTGGTGATTAGTGTAGAAGAATATATGATAAAAAACAAGGCTCCTGTCCCACCTATCCCTATTCCCAGTACTCAGATACAACTTCTTTCAACTCTATTTTTGGTGCTTCTGATAGTTCTTTTGCCTGTAAATCTAGATAATATGCTATGCTCTATTTCTTGATATCTAAACTTCAGATAATAACTGTTGACTTCCTACTCTGAAAGATGAAGATTTAGCACATCAATACTACTCCCTGTTTATCTCCCTAATCTTTTGTTATATAGGGATATTTTTATTTTTTATAATGATTTAAAATAATATCCTTAAACGTCATTTTTTTGTTCTTTCTCTTTTGATAGTATCTCTTGATCCGGCATTTAGTAAGAGAAGAATTTTTTATTTCCCTAACCTTTCCTCTACCTTTGTAACTCCCTTTAACATTACAACTTCTATCAGCTACTTTGCTAGAGTTGTTAAACATTTGCATTCTGTTTTGCAACCACAAGTGTAGGTTCAATGTTATAACCCTGTGAGGCTGAAGGAGTCCTTCTTTCTTAAATAAAGACATCTGGATTCTCTTTTCTTATTCTGCATCACTTTAAAAAAATTACACCCTATTTTAGTGTACTGCTTTTTCAAACTATGACTTTTCTGTGTTGCTTTGTTTTTCCTGGAGTTTATAGTTGCCTTTCTGTTTTTCTTGTACTCTTTGCCTTTATCACAGCCTAAACTTTTTCTTTTCAAACACTTCGATGGTACCATCTGTTTCTGTTGAATTGCCCCATTTCCTGAAGTTTCTCTGAAGCTTTGGTTTACTTTGGGTTGGTTATTTACAGGCTTGATGAACAGTTGTCTTCCTGGGACTTTTTTTCACTACTCCTCTGACTTAGAGCCACTCATTCCTGCATCCTGTCTCTTCCTCTCGTGATTCACACCCTTCTTTTGCTAGTGTACATTTGTGAGTAACTTCCTAAGAAATTGTTTACGGGAGGTAGACTTTCTGAATCCTCACCTATTTGGAAACATCTTTGTTGAACCTCTCATTAGATTATTACGTGACTGTTTTTAGAAATCTAGGATGAAAAATTTTGCCACAGAACATTGCTCTCTCTGTATTCAGTGTTACCAATGAGAAATCATCTACCAATATGATTTTCTAATTAGTTTTTAGTGAATTTTTTTTGTCTGGAAGCTGCTAGGCTGTGTTCTTCAGAAATATGTGACTAGGTGTGGTGCTTTTTTAAGTTCAACTTGCTGGGCATTCCTTGGGATCTTTCTATGTGCGTATTTATTTTATTTTTTAAAATTACTTCTTTCTCTATTTGTCCTGTTCTTTCTTTCTGAGTTTCTCCTGTTAGTCAGATGCTATCTTTCAGTTGGAACCTCTAAGTCTCTTAAAGGTCAGTCTTACAGATTGACCTCTATGTCTCTTACCTTCTTTTCCTCTATTTTCTAATTGTTCTATTTTTTTTGGTTTTGCTTTGCTCTGTTCTAAAGAAATCTTCTATATTATTTTCTAAACATCCATTGACTTTACTTTTTTTGTGGTTATATTTTTAACCTCACACCATCTTTTTTATTGTTGTTCTCTGCTTGTTTGTTTTTTTAAAAGCATCCATTTTATGGGTGTAAGATGTTCTTGAATTGCTCTAAATTTTGAAAAAAATTCTCTATATTACCTCTGTTTTAGTCAGCATTTTGTTTCTAACTTTTTTGTTTTTCCTGTTGCTGGATTCCTTAAATGCCTGGTAATGTTTGGATATTCTTTTGCTTTTTTAAAAAATCAAGTTTATTGAGATATAATTTACATACAGTAAAAGACATCCATTTTTTAAAAATAATTAATCAATTTATTTATTTTTGGCTGCGTTGGGTATTCGTTGCTGCATGCGGGCTTTCTCTAGTTGTGGTGAGCAGGGGCTACTCTTTGTTGCCGTGCACCAGCTTCTCATCGTGGTGGCTTTTCTTTGTTGAGGAGCACAGGCTCTAGGCGCGTGGGCTTCAGTAGTTGCAGCACGTGGCTCAGTAGTTGTGGCTCATGGGCTCTAGAGCACAGGCTCAGTCGTTGTGGCGCACAGGCTTAGTTGCTCCATGGCATGTGGGATCTTCCTGGACCAGGGCTCGAACCTATGTTCCCTGCATTGGCAGGCGGATTCTTAACCACTGCACCACCAAGGAAGTCCCAAAAGACATCCATCTTTTTTTTTTTTTTTTTCAGTACGTGGGCCTCTTACTGTTGTGGCCTCTCCCATTGCGGAGCACAGGCTCCAGACGCACAGGCTCAGCGGCCATGGCTCACGGGCCTAGCCACCCTGCGGCATGTGGGATCTTCCCAGACTGGGGCACGAACCTGTGTCCCCTGCATCGGCAGGCGGACTCTCAACCACTGCGCCACCAGGGAAGCCCAACATCCATCTTAAGAGTGTGTTTTTTTTTGAGGTCTGACAAATTTATGCTCTCATATAAACCACCATCACAATCAAGATCTAAAACATTTCCATTACCCCAAAAGTTCCCTTAGGCCCCTTTGCAGTCAGTCTCCTTCCTCTACCTGGACCCCTGGCAACCACTAATCTTTTTGTCATTATAGATTTTGTCCTTTCTAGAGTTTCATATACATGGTATTAAACAGTATTGCGTTCTTTTGTATCTGACTTTCACAGATTGAGATTCATTCATGTTGACTCTGTCAGTAGTACGTTCTTTCTCATTATATGGATTTGCCATAATTTGTTTATCCATTCACCTGTTGATGGTTATTTGTGTTGCTTCCAGTTTGAGGCTATTATGAGTAACGCTGCTATGAACATTCATGTACAGATCTTTGTGTTAATATGACACACGCTTTCATTTCATTTGGGGAAATATCTAGAAGTGGTTTACTGGCTTGTATGGCAAATATGTGTTTAATTTTCAAAGAAACTGCCAAACTTTTCCAAACTGGTTGTACCATTTTACATTTCCACCAGCAATATCTGAAAGTTCCACTTGATTTTCATGCTACTCAACACTTGGTATTGTCAGTCCTTTTAATTTTAACCATTCTATATTAGGTGTGAACTGATACCACATTGTGGTTTTAATTTGCATTTACCTAATGACTAGTGTTGTTGAACATCTTTTCATTTGCTTATTGGCCATTCTCTTACCTTCTTTTGGGAAGTATCTATTCACATATTTTGACCATTAAAAAAACTGGATTATCCTATTGAAATGTAAGAGTTATTAGTGTATTCTGGAATAGTCTTTTGTCAGGTGTATGTATTGCAGATATTTTCTCCAGGTCTTTGGCTTGCCTTTTCATTTTCTTAATGGTATCTCTCAAAGGGGAGATTTTAATTTTTCCAAAGTTTATCATTTTTTTCTTTGATGGTTTATGCTTTCTTTGTTTCCTATCTTTGATTACCCCAAAGGCACATAGATTTTTTTCATGTTTTCTTCTAGAATTCTATAGTTTTGGCTTTTATGTCAAGTCTATGATACATTCAAGTTAAATCTGTGTGAGGCTTGAGGTAAGAGTCAAGGTCCATCTTTTTCCTATAAGGATATCCATCTGTTCTAGCACCATTTATTAAAAAGACTGTGCCTTCTCCATTTTGAATTACCTTTGCACCTTTGTCACAAATCAATTGACCATATAAATTTCGGTCTTTTCCTGGATTCTCTGTTCTGTTCCATTGATTTATATATCTGTATTTTTGCCAATGCCATGATGTTTTGATTACTATAGTCTTACAGTAGGTCTTGAAATCAGGTAGCATAAGTTTTCCAACTGTTTTCTTCTTCTTTTTGAAAATTGTTTTTGTAATTTTGCCTGCTGAAATTTTGCTAAGAATTTTTACATCTATGTTCATGAAGGATATTGTTCTATAATTTTCTTTTTTCATAATGTCTCAGGTTTTGGTTTGGAGGTAATGCTGGCCTCATAAAATGAGTTAATAAGTGTTTCCAGCTTCTCTGAAAGACTTTCTGAAAGATTTCATGTAGCATTAGTATTATTTTCTTTTAACACAATTAATAGAATTTACCAGTGAAGTCATTTTCCTTATGGGAAAGTTATTAACTTCAGATTTTACTTCCTTAAGGGACATGGGCCCATGTAGGTTGAATCACTTTTATAACTTGTGTTTTCCAGGGATTTCATATGTTTCACCTAGGTTTTTAGGTTTATTGGCATAAATCCTTTATCTTTATTTTCTTCTTTTTAATGTGTAGAATCTGTAGTGGTGTCCCCCTTTCATTTCTTTTTTTTTTTTAATTTTTATTTTTGGCTGCATTGGGTCTTCGTTGCTGTGCATGGGTTTTCTCTAGTTGCAGCGAGCGGGGGCTACTCTTTGTTGCAGAGCATGGGCTCTAGGCATGCAGGTTTTCTCTAGTTGAGGTGAGCGGGGGCTACTCTTCATTGCGGTGCGTGGGCTTCTCACTGGGTGGCTTCTCTTGTTGCAGAGCACGGACCCTAGGTGCACGGGCTTCAGTAGCTGTGGCATGCAGGCTCAGTAGCTGTGGCTCACGGGCTCTAGAGCACGGGCTCAGTAGTTGTGGCACATGGGCTTAGTTGCTCCGCGGCTTGTGGGATCTTCCTGGACCCGGGATTGAACCTGTGTCCCCTGCATTGGCAGGCGGATTCTTAACCAGTGTGCCACCAGGGAAGTCCCTCCCCTACCTTTCATTTCTGATACTAGTAGTTTGTATGTTCTCCCTTTTTTTTTCTTGATAATACAGGTAGATTTTTGTCAGTTTTATTGATGATAAACCAGTTTTGGGTTTCATTAATTTTCTTTATCATTTGTCTAGTGTCTATTCCACTGATATTTACTTTTAGTTTTATTTCCTTTTCCTACTTACTTTGGGTTTAATTTGTTCTTATTTTTAGCTTCTTAAAATAGTAGCTTAGTTCATTGTTTTTACAATTTTCTTCTCTTCATTTTTCTTTTAATATTTATTTACTTATTTATTTTGGCTGCGCTGGGTCTTAGTCATGGCACGCAGGATCTTCATTGCGTCATGTGGGATCTTTTAGTTGCAGCATGTGGGCTTATAGTTGCAGCATGCAAGCTCCTTAGTTGTGGTATGTGGACTTCTTAGTTGCAGCAAGTGGACTCTTAGTTGGGGCATGCATGCAGGATCTAGTTCCCCGACCAGGGATCGAACCTGGGCCCCCTGCATTGGGAGTGCAGAGCCTTACCCACCAGACCACCAGGGAAGTTCATCTTCTCTTCTAATATAAGCATTTATGTTGTTTTATTTGCTTCCCACAAATGTTGACATATTGTGGTTCCATTTTCATGTGATTTAAAATATTTTCGCCCTATTTTGGTGATTTCTTTGACCTGTGAGTTATTTAGATTTGTGTTTTTAAATTTTCCAAAATATACAGGATTTTTCAAATACCTTTCTGTCTAATTAAATTCTTTTGTGATCGGAGAACAACTGTATATGATTTTACCTTTTTAAAATTTAAGACTTGTTTTGGTCCATATAGTCTATCTTGGCATTTGTTCAGTTTGATTCTTTTGAAAATATCTCCCATTTTCCTCTCATTATGTTCATGTTTTCCTGTAAGTCTTTGAGCATGTTTATAATAGTTACTCTAACGTCTTTGTCTGCTCTTCCATAATCTGTGTTATTTCTGGGTCTATTTCTATTGATTGATTTTTCTCCTGGTTATGGGCTACATTTTCCTATATGCATGCATATCTAATACTTTTTTATTGGATGCCAAGCATTGTGAATATTACAATGTTGACTGCTTGATTTTGTTCCATTCTTTTAAAGAATGTTGAACTTTGTTCTGATGGGCAGTAAAGTTACTTGCAGTTCAGTTTGATCTTTTCAAGGCTTATTTTTAGTTTTTGTAAAATGAGGAGGGGAAATACTTTACGTTAGGCTTTGCTTCACGGGTAGTTAAGGCCCACTACTAAGGTGGCATTACCCTTTTGTGGTCTGTCCTCTTTGGTTAGTGGGAACTAGAAAGATTTCTTGTCTTGTGTGAGCTCTAGGAATCATTCAGTTTACACCATCCTGGTAATTGTTCTTCCTCAGAAGCAGTGTTTCGCCTGGCTTCATGCAGGTCCACACGTGCAGGTTGATATTCAGGCAAGAATGCAATAGATCCCAGGTAGATTTCTGAAGCTCTTTTTCTGGGTAGCTTTTTCTTTAGTACTCTGTCTCACAAATTTTAGTCACCTTGGCTTCCTTGTCTTCTCAACTCTGATCTGCCTACTCAGTTCAGACTATGGACCTCACAGGCTGTTCCTCCTCCCTGTGCCCGTGGTTTGGAAATCGCCTCCAAGCATAAAGCCAGGGCAGTCTAGGGCTCACCTCATTTGTTTCCGTTGTCTCAGGGGTGCAACCTGTAGTCCAGTATCTGAAAACAGTTGTTTCATATGTTTGTCCAATTCCTAGTTGTTAATGGCAGGTGAATAAGTCTTAACCCTTTTGCTTTCTTACTGCCTTGTGTATCCATTAGTTTTTATAAAAACTGGGTAGGTGGTATAGCTATTTTTGCCACATTCCCTAATTTGGAGGACAGTATAATCATCTGGAAAGGAACTATAAATGTAGAAAGAACATCATCTCTTTCTTCCGTTACCTGTTGCACCTGGCTGTCTAAATTCATTATCATTCTAGATTTTCATGGTGTTAATATTCCATCCCTAAAGCCAACAGCTGGTATAAACCCATACACGTGCAATAACTAATTTGACATCATACTGGGAATGTTAACCAGTTGATTTTTCTTAAGAGAAAAAAACTGAAAAAATAAACTCACTATGAATTAGTTCTTTGCAGGAATTTCCCATGTCTTGATGATTTAAAAGAATAAATTTTGCACGTAAATGAATTATTACAAGCTTAATTGAAGCTTGTTGGATACTCAAGATTACTCACTGTAGTGTGTTTTTGATGGAGACAGGAAGTGAAAAAGCAAGGTCTATGAAATTTTTGTGTGTGTGAAGTCGTTTAATGTTTCTCATTGAAGCTTTGGTCAGTAGGGTAAATGACTCAAGGTATCTGTTGCTGCTTAGCTGTTTTTAAGGGGGAATTTCCCCCATGTTCCTCCCCTCCCCAAAATAACTAATTATATGCTGAAAGTTTCAATACATTGTTCACAGTTTGTGAAGTCAGCATATTTCTGGAAGCTCACTGTGAATGTAATTCTTAGCTGTACTAATGCTTTTGTTTCTCCATCCCTGCAGGCAGCACTGTACTGTAAGGACACAATTCTATCGCTATTTTTTTTCCCCTCACATTTGATGTGGTAGTTTGCATACAGCTGCAGAGTAGACAGTTACCTTTGAAAGGAACATTTGGCTGCTCTAATTTGATTAAAGAAAACCACCTCAATCATTTCTAGACTGAGAACGTTTTCATTTTAACTTGGCAGTAGGAGTTGGGAATGTACTCACTGCGCTTAGATATGTGGGAGAGCAGTCAGGGAACAAAACCAACCGCTCAAATGAAGAAAGCTTTGGTGCAATTTTTTTTTTTTTTTTTTTTTTTTAAGGCAAGCAGTGTTATATAGGATTGATTCTCTTTTGGTCCCAAATTTTCTACAACCATGGTTTTCACCTCTGTCTCCTTTTCACAGTTATTTACTTAGGAATTCCAATAAACTGATTCTGGCAGGGGTAAATTACTACCCTAACACGATTTGAAGGACTTTTGAAGCCCTTGAAAATTATCCCATTTTTATATAGAAATAAAACCCCAAATCATAAATGACTGTGAATTGAATATGCTTTCTCTGCCACTGTCGGGAATGGCCAAAAAAGTTTTCAGACCATGGGTATGCAGACCAAGGTTGAGAGTTTAGTTGTAGCTTGCATAGAAGAAAATTTCTCCCTCAGTGCTAGGCAGTTATCTCACATGTGCGTCCTTCGATTCTGAGATGGAAGATCTGATCACCCGGTTAGTGTGACAGTTGAAAATATATTCTGCTGATTGTGGGTCGGCATCAACTTCATAGATATTATTGAGAATGATTGAGCAGGGGCTTAGTCTCTGTCGGGTAAACCATGAACAAATTCATGAAGCACAGTTCAGTAATTTAATGTATGGTATTCTTGGGAAAGGTACTGTGTGGGCATCTTAAATGTGAAAGTTTGAGTGTGAAATATTAAATGGGCATTTGGAGACACAATGACATTATTACTTATTGAACAGTCCATGCCCACAGTGCCCGTGTCTTGAAGCTGCTATCTGATATGATGTCTGCCTGGGACTGGCTATCTGAAAGAAAACTAGGCAGACCTGATAGATTCCTGCTGGACTTAATCACTGTCCAAGAGAATGAGAGATGCACAAAATATTAGAATTCGAAGAGCACTTTATGGAGTTCAGCCACCTATTCCATGAACAAAATCACTCTCCTTCAAAAAAAACCCAAAATATTCCAAGTGGTTGTATTAAGGACTGTTCAATAAATGTTTGCTGTTTGATAGAGCTGTGTTGTCATCATGCATTCTTCTCCATCTTCTGCCATATTCAGGTGCTGGAGTCATTTCTACATTTAATCTCAAGACTTATGCACTTGAAGTCACCCTAATCTTATTCTTCTTTTTGAGAGTCAAGGGCCAAGAAGCAGTCTTCCTGTTCTGTTTTTACACACAGTAGAGAGAGTGTAAATCTTTTTAGTTCCATCTGCATCACCAAAGTGTATGAGGATGGTAAAGGGACTGAAAAGATGACTGCCCAAAGGCCACTGCTAAATCGGGGCTTGGGGGCTCAAGGTTTTTGGTGGATACAACTTTGTAAATGTAGGTGAACCCCTGGCTAGCTCACAATGCTTATTTGTTCCTTAATATAACTGAATAATATACTACAATGCAATAAAATATTGCAAAAAGTAATGCTTGCTGTTTTTGTTTTGCTCAGATCCTAAATAGCATCTTAAAAATAAAATGCTGATGATTGAGGAAAAGTTGGTTTAATTTGAAGAAGGTATTTGGAGACTTATGGAAATTCTGGAGGAAAATGCTGAATACTGATTCTTTGTGTCACTTCAGACTTTCTCTTTCCTCAATAAAGTATTATTGTAATATTTCTCATACATAATTGCCTTTTTTAAAGTATACTTTTGTATAGCCCAGTACTCCTGAACATTGCCCATGTACTATTATTAGTGTTCCCAGGTTTATCTTGTGTGGACTCTAACCTGGGTGACAGCCATTGAAATGCAATGAAGTTATTGAACATTTCTGATAAAATGTATAGAAGCTAGCCTGAGACCAAGGCCTTGTTTTGTTTCGATTTGTTTTTAAATAGGTAAGGAATGTGTCATTGCTTTTTGCATGGCAGTTGTCTACTTCTTTTTTTAAAATTAATTTATTTATTTATTCATTTGGCTGTGTTGGGTCTTCGTTGCTATGCGTGGGCTTTCTCTAGCTGCGGCGAGCAGGGGCTACTCTTTGTTGCGGAGCATGGGCTTCTCATTGTGGTGGCTTCCCTTGCTGTGGAGCACGGGCCCTAGGTGCACAGACTTCGGTAGTTGTGGCATGCAGGCTCAGTAGTTGTGGCTCACAGGCTCAGTAGTTGTGGCTCGTGGGCCCTAGAGCACAGGCTCAGTAGTTGTGGCTCACGGGCTTAGTTGCTCCACGGCATGTGGGATCTTCCCGGACCAGGGCTTGAACCTGTGTCCCCTGCATGGGCAGGCAGATTCTTAACCACTGCGCCACCAGGGAAGTCCCTGTCTACTTCTTAAATTTTATTAATATTCTCACAGTAACAGTAACAGAGGCTGGGGGAGGATTGTTATTCCCTTTTTCCAGATAAAGAAACAGGCACAGAACATCTAAATGATCTGTTCAAGGTCACCTTGGCTCCTGGTGTTATTTCCCCTTAGGGTTTTCTGTCTAGTACTACAGGTGTTTTAGTCATGCAAAGATCATTTGGACATAGGACTATTTGCCTAAGGCCTGTTTGGGAAATGAAATGCATGTACACTGCATGCTGACAGAGGCTGTGCTCATTATTTGAGGAGGAAACTCTCTTCTGATAACCAGAAACTAGAGGTATAATTGCTTAATTATGACAGGTATTGAATGCTGTATATATAACATATATATATGTTTTTAAATTAAATTTTATATATTCAACCATTTGTTTTAATAGCCATATGTAGAGACAAATGTACATGGAATTGGTACAGTTAAATAGTGTTATTTGTTAGGGTTCATGCTGCTTCTCAACTTGATGGCAGTCAGCTTTCCATTCCCTAGGCCAGTGAGAAAAGGAAGGAAGAGCGGTAGGTCAAAGGCAGTATGCTCACCTCTGTATCTGGCACCAGAAGTGCTGACGACACTGTCACTTATGCTCGTGATGACTCAGCACTTCCTGGTTTCTCTTTGCAGCCTTGCTGCGGCTAATAATACCAAATGACCTTGGTCCAAACGGAGGGTTTCAGGGAACCTTTGGTTTCCTCATCATCAAAACTTTGAAATCAAAAATCATGCCTGCCTTTCCAAATTCATGATATTACACGTGAGCCATTAGACTCTGCACTGCATTATATGCTCTTTGTTCTTAGGACTGGAAGTAGCTTTGGCCCTGAACTGTAAATAAATAATATCCTGACTTCTCAGTTTAAGGTAGTCCTGTTATAATCATTTGGTCTTTGTATTATTTCTGTGCAGTCCAATAACTGGGGCAGGAATGGAAGGACATGAAGTTCAAACTACAGATGCAGTGTATTTGTTAGTTCGATTTTAGGGAAGGTTTAGTGACCCAAAGAGGCCGAGTGAGGGAGGGAAATGATGGATCTGTTCATTGGGACCTCATCACTTTCTGAATAGTCCAGAAAAGGCCCACTATGTGAGTGAAACCAAATAGTTTTTATTAACTAATTGGTTTTATACGTAGAATGAACCAAAATTATTATACCTTAAAATTATTAATATTGAGACATCTGAAGATGAAATATTTCAGAAAACCTTGAAAATTTTAGAAGACCTTTTCTACCTGTTTTCCTGTTAACATTAGTTAACAGGACCTGGTTGAGAGTTTATCCGTGTTAACAACGAATTTGTTTAAAATTTTATGAAAATGATATTAAACTACTTTTATAATTTGTAATATAGCTTATAAACATAAAGTTCTTTAAAATTTTTTATTATTAAAGTAGTAGTTTTCAGTGAAGTAATACCTTTATCACAGCAAGAATAATGCTGAATTTAAAACACAGATATTTATTGTTAAATGTTTCTTTATGTGTTTTCATCTTTACAGAGACCTCTAAATAGCAAGAATTTCTGGCCCTATAACTGCTTCCAAATAAGCAAAAGTGAAAATTCCTACAGAAAACATAGCCCACCTTTTTGCACATGTAATACAAATGAAAAATTAGCTTTGAAGTGGCGTCTTGTTACATAATCATACTGAAAATATGCAGTAATATGTATTCCTTTGAATGTCTTTCATTTAGAAACATATTTTTGTTTATTCGACTATTCTACCAGCTGAAAATATGTTATGTTCTGGTTGTTCATCTAACCACCCAACCTCAAAATACTTGAGAAATTACATGAAGAGCTTCATTTCAAAGCATGAGAAAGTTTCAGACCACCGGAAAATTGAAAGTGGAATTTCACTCCGTTGATGATTAAAATAAAAAGTAAATAATGGAAGAAGAGAAACAGAATTGACAAACCCAGTTTTTGCCAGTCAGAACATCTATCCAATCAATAGTAAATTACTTTAAACAACATTTGCTTTCTAGAAGGTGCTTAATGTGAATCTTTTTTTTTTTTTGGCGGTACGCGGACCTCTCACTGTTGTGGCCGCTCCCGTTGCGGAGCACAGGCTCCGTGGCCATGTGGAATCTTCCCGGACCGGGGCACGAACTCGTGTCCCCTGCATCGGCAGGCGGACTCTCAACCACTGCGCCACCAGGGAAGCCCAATGTGAATCATTTGTTTGAGACATATCTAAGCATTTCTACCAAACTATTTGGCCAACTCAACTTCAGTGTATAGAGTGTTTGAAAACATCGCAAATCATTACAGGGAGTATGAGAATAATGACCAATACAGGCAAAAGCAAAGGAAACCCCTTCTTTTCTTGCGCATTCTCTGAGATGCTGCTGTAGAACTCTGAGAATTGGTAGCATATGCTTAAGACTCCAAGTTTCTGGTACTGCCCACAACGATACAAAAACTCACATTTTGATTCCTTCTGGATTTTCTCATCTTCTGCTGATTTAGTGAGCGTTTTGCATATTGAGCTATAGCAGGAAATTCTATGTGATTATCACTAAAAATGAAAAATACCATATGAGATTTCTAATTTTTTTAATTGTTTTTTTTTGACTTTTATAGGGGAGTCTTTTTGTTAACTTGCATAATTAATTGAGGAATCAAGTGCTCCAGTTAATAAGAAATCTGATGAATAGAAAGTTGTCACCTCTTCTGAGCATTGTCTCATTTTCAAAGAATTAGAGTATGACAAACTACATTTAACACTAAAACTCATAATTTAATACTTTGTTGATTAATATTTAATACTTGAAAATATTTCAAGACTTATACTTTATTGTAATCTTTATGAACTACAGTTATGATGAATATTGTGCCTGCTGTTAGAGAATTATAGTTAATAAAATGTTTACTTGGTTATACGGTTTGGCTATTCATGATAGGTAAGAGAAGGCCTTATGTCTATTGAAGAAACAAAA
The DNA here is from genome assembly GCF_964341445.2 of Mesoplodon mirus. Taxonomy (NCBI): domain Eukaryota; kingdom Metazoa; phylum Chordata; class Mammalia; order Artiodactyla; family Ziphiidae; genus Mesoplodon; species Mesoplodon mirus. Next base: position 59,088,171 of record NC_138985.1, read on the forward strand.
TCAGTTGTATTATGTTTTGGTTAGATATAAAAGTTTACTCTTTAAACTTATAGATTATGGTGGGAGAAGTAGAGAAGTTGAGGTAGTAGTAGTGAAAAGCATTCAGGGAGTTTAGATGGAGAATAAAATAATGAAAGATATATAGGAATAAGAAAATTCTGAACGTATATATAAATAAATAGAAAAAGACCCTCCCCCCAAAGTTAGAAGAGATCAAATTAAATAAATTATTTCCTAAAGTTTTGAAATATCATTGAAAGGTCAAAATTATTAGTATGGCAAAAAACTTCTGATTCTGACCAGCTGTCTCTAGACAGAAGAAGTGAAGTTAAAGGGAGAAAACAAAGAAAAAAACACACCTAAAAGTACAGAGGAGTCATAGAGAATTAATGCATTTGGCTCCAAAATTAGTAAAAGGTACAATTTCAGTATGGTAAATCTTAAATTGTTGACCTCTAGCCCAAAACCTAAACAAACATACATCTGTTTGTTGTTTTCATATTATGTCTCTTGTGGGAAACATAAGGTAAATTCATCCTGCATTCATCCAGCTTTTAGTCTTATAGTAGAAAAATATGAATAAAAGTTGTTATACTTGACATGCAAACGAGTTTTTGGTCTGTCCCACATGCTGTAAAATTCCTGTTGGTTTTTGTCATTGGCATTATTATACATGGTATGCTGTCCCCACTATCTGGTTATAGAGAAACTCTTGCCGTGTTGTGTTAAGACATGAACTGACTTCTTTAAACATATAGATAAAAATCAATTTAGGACATTGGGTTCTTCTTTTCTCATTCACAGTCCCTCCCCACCCAGTCTTCTTTTTCATATGGGTAAATGTGCATATCCATTTGCATTTAATTGCATATGTTTATAAAGATGTTAATAAAGTGGTAAATAGTGACAAAAATAGAGGAATGGTGTTGAAAGGGAATCATTAAAAAAAAGGAAGAGTCACTTCAGAGTCTTCAATTGTTTACTTTTTGAAAGGGACATTTTAAATAGTCCTAGATACATTCTCAAATTACATTGCTCAATCTGGGAGAATTTGGAACATACATTTGTATATATTCCATTAGGCGAAAATCCCCAACTACTAGTTTTTCTTAATGTTGAGGATTAGAATCATCTGTAGACAGGATGTTTCAATCATAGCTTTTTTAACTTCTTAAAAAAGTTAATTTTTTTTACTTTTTTTTGTGGTCAAATATACATAACATAAAATTTACCATTTTAACCATTTTCAAGTATACAATTCAGTGGTATTAAATACATCCATATTGCTGTACAACCATCACCACTGTCCATCTCCAAAACATTTTTAGCGTCTTACACTGAAGCTCTGTAGTCATTAAATACTAACTGTCCATTCCCCTCTCCCTCAGAAGAAGGTAGATTAAAAAAAAAAATGTTTATTTATTTGTTGCACCGGGTCTTAGCTGAGGTACATGGGATCTTCGTTGCCGTGTGCGGGCCCTTAGTTGCAGCATGCGGGATCTAGTTCCCTGACCAGGGATCGAACCCAGGCCCCCTGCATTGGGAGCACAGAGTCTTAACCACTGGACCACCAGAGAAGTCCCAAGAAGATAGATTTTTTTTTTTTGTCGTTGTTGTTGTTTTTATAAAGTTATTTATTTTTGGCTGCGTTGGGTCTTCGTTGCTGCACATGGGCTTTCTCTAGTTATGGCGAGTGGGGACAACACTTTGCTGCAGTGTGCGGGCTTCTCACTGTGGTCACTTCTCTTGTTGTGGAGCACGGGCTCTAGGCAAACGGGCTTCAGTAGTTATGGCACGTGGGCTCAGGAGCTGTGGCTCGTGGGCTCTAGAGCGCCGGCTCAGTAGTTGTGGTGCATGGGGCTTAGTTGCTCCACGGCATGTGGGATCTTCCCGGACCAGGGCTCGAATCCATGTTCCCTGCACTGGCAGGCGGATTCTTAACCACTGCACCACCAGGAAGTCCCGAAGATAGATTTTTTTTTTTTTTTCTTTTTGCGGTATGCGGGCCTCTCACCGCTGTGGCCTCTCCCGTTGCGGAGCACAGGCTCCGGACGCGCAGGCTCCGGATGCGCAGGCTCAGCGGCCATGGCCCACGGGCCCAGCCGCTCCGCGGCATATGGGATACTCCCAGACCGGGGCACGAACCCGTATCCCCTGCATCGGCAGGCGGACTCTCAACCACTGCGCCACCAGGGAGGCCCCCGAAGATAGATTTTTAAATGACATTTTATGACCAGGAGATGAGAACCAGATAGCAGTTCATGACATAGCCAAGTAGGCTTAGTGTTAGGATTGGAAGGAATAGAGACCCACTGAAGCTAGCTCAAGAAAGAGGCATTTTATTGTAAGGGAACAGGGCCCTCATGAGTATCTTTACACATTTGGCTTCCTGGGACAGATTCTGGACTCCCAAGAGTCCATAAGGAGTGCCCATAGTTCATCTTGCATCAGGGAATTAATTGCCTGTGAGTTCTGCCCTCACTGCTTCCTGTATGTCTTCATACTCAGGGCTCCCTCAACCTCCACTTCCATGGGCCATTGTGGTCTTCACAGCACTGGCTCTGTATGAGGTTTTTGGTGTGGTCCCCCGTATTCCAGAGAGTCTCAGGCCAGGTTAGACAGGGATAGAAGGCAGACAGGGATAGAAGCCCCAGTCTGCAAAAGACTGGTTTTGGTCTTGGTTTCACATGGTTAAGGAAATTGGTTGAGATTTGATTCTTTGTTGTTCTAGATAAGGTCTGAGTCTTTAAGAAGCAAAATCCCATGTTTGTCATGAAAATGCAGCTTTAGGATCACTCTTAAATCCTTTTGAAGTTTGACTAAGCATTTCAAAGCCATGTGTGAGTCACTAGACAGGTTTGAAATTGCATGCCAAGACTCAACAGTACTTTTTCATCATAAAAACTTGGAGAAATTTCAACTGTAGCAGATCCTTAGAACCCTGGTGGAGTTCATGAAGAGTAGGTTGCATGGATGAGCATGACCAGTTCCTGGCTACCGTGCTGTCTTGTGCTTACTCATTTTGGTGGGAAAGTCATGGTCTTCAGATGGAAAAGTTGGAACATGATCATAGAAAATGGATTTTAAACCATTGAGCAGAAACGTTGCTTGGCTTCATGGTGGCTAGACAACACCTTAAGTATAATTAACTCACTAGCTTTTGCCTTTATCAACCAGTCCCAGAGTAGAATCTTTTTGATCCCAAATGACTTGAGCCCAGGGAAGTGGCAACATGGTGGTGGTGGTAGTGGTGGTGGTGGAGCGGGCTACGTTATTCAACTTTTAACTCATCCCAGGTCTAGCCACGCCACACTTCACGTGCCTACGTTGGGGCACAGATTTGTGACCAGTTTTCTTTCATTGGGGCTTCAAGCATTCTTGAATCAAGAGAAAGGGCAGTGTGTTTTTTAGAGCTGAAGAAGTAATAGGCTTTCAGAGCTACTCCTATGTATTCCTTCTGTTCATTTGTTCAGCCTTTGACCCTGGATTATATCAGCACTGCTTGACCAGTATTTGTCTCCCAAGATCCCATTACAGCAGTGGTCTTGAACCGGGAGTGGTTTTACCTCCCGGGGACTATTTGGCAATCTCTGGATGCATTTTCTTTGTCACAGCTGGAGCAGGGTGTTGCTACTGGCATCTAATAGGTAGAGGTCATGGATACTGAGGTCATGGATGCTGTTAAATATCCTGCAATGCACAGGACAGCTCCCCATTACACAGGAAATTTAAAATGTTGATAGTGCTCAGACTCAGGAGCACTGCATTACACAAAGGCAGTAGTTAGCCAATTTGTAGGAGACAAAAAATTACAAAAGTCTGTGGCATAAACTGGAGGAAACACACGGGCCCAACACTAACTAGCATTACTAAGCTTAACATTCATATAATCAGCACGTCAATGTTAGTGCTTCCTCCTACCGTCAAAGGGTGAGAAGAAGAAAACGTGGCATAGGGAAAACTTTTTTTCCTCAGTTGTAATTGGGAGCAAGATGAGATGGCTGAGACCCATGGAATTAAAGGCAACTGGAAAGTTGGGGAGTTGCTTAGAGTGTGGCTCAGAACTGGCACAGTGATGGAAGTTGAGAGGTCAAAGATTGTTTGTTGAATTTTTATGTTTCTTTGTTGAGTTTTTGAATTCATTGTATTTGGACTCTGCTAGGGAATCAGGGTTTTTTTTTTAAAAAGGACTAAGGAAGTGGGAGGGCTCAGTGACCAGTACTTGTCCTTAGAAGAGGATATATTTATATTCAAGTGAAGAGAGCCTGAGATAATTCCAGACAACTGACACCTCAGATTAAAGTTTCCTCCAAATTATGGATACATCGCCTCATCTCTGCTTCTTATTTTCATGTCTGTCACAGTGGTTGGGTGTCATGTTTTATGGTTTTCCTTCCAATGCCTCCATTTATAAAAATGTCATTAATCCATATGAGGTGAATAAATAAGCTAATCAGTGGAGAACTCTTAAGATTAGTTAGGGTGGGTAATACTGACATCTATGAATATGGTAGATGCATCAATAGGTGGAGGCCTCACTTGTCATTCGGACCTGAACATTGAAGATTAATTTCCCTTCTACTTGACACAGCCTGATATTATCCAAGTCCAAAACGTTTTCCCTTCAGAATGTCCCTGGTGCCCATTTTCCCCTCTTCATTGTCATTGTTACTATTCCAGGGCTCTATCAATTTAGAGTCATATAACTAAATTTTTTTCCTGTCTTTTGTGTTAACCATCTTCTAGTTCATATCATGCCCTCTTCCCATAAAACTATGTGCCCAAAATGACCTTTACTGTCTACTGCATCAGGTCCAGACTTTTCTGTCTTTCAGAGCTTTCATAATCTGGACCTGTCTTAGGTGTTCATGCTCCACCATCCTCTAAATGAACTCTGCTTACGTGGCTATCAGGCAGAGCCTGATTGCTTCCTCCAGCAAGCCTTGCTCACGTGGCTTCCTTGTATGGCTTGCCTTCTCTTCTCCTTATTTGTTTGATATGCACACATCTTCAAAGGTTAAGTAAGCTCAGATCTCATCAACTCCATAAGGGCCTTTCTGGAAACTTGAGTGCTATTGATCACTTCTACCCTGAGAAGTTTCTTTCCCCTGCTTAGCTCTGTGTCCTCTCTTGTCCTGCAGTGCCCGTGGCTACTTCACGTGTGCATGTCCTCTTTCCTCAACTTTAATGAAAGCTCTTTGTGAGAAGTGCCCACGACTTTTAGCTCTTTGGTGGTTAGCATAACGCTGACCGTACAGCAGGTGCCTAATAAATGCTCATTTGGTTGATTGTGTGAGATATTCTCTTTCTTTAAAAATTACATCGAAATAATGTGCACAAATGCAGTAACAATTTTTATGTATGAGTAAACTTGAAAAGATTAATTACTACTGGTCATCCTAACATCCGGGTTACATGGGAAGGATATGTTTTAAAAATTGTATTAGAACATAACGCAGCGTGAACTCTCCTCCTTCAATAGCGGTAGTTCTCAGCGGAGGGTGACTTTGCCCCCAGGGGAATTTGGTAGATTTATTTTATTTTATTATTATTATTATTTTTTTGCGGTACGCGGGCCCCTCACTGTTGTGGCCTCTCCCGTTGCGGAGCACAGGCTCCGGACGCTTAGGCCCAGCGGCTATGGCTCACGGGCTTACCACTCCGCAGCATGTGGGATCTTCCCGGATCGGGGCACGAACCCGTGTCCCCTGCATCGGCAGGCGAACTCTCAACCACTGCGCCACCAGGAAGCCCCGGTAGACATTTTTTGGTTGACAACTGGAGGGGTAGTACTGATGTCTAGTGGGTAGAGGCTAGGGATGCTGCTAAACATCTTCCAATGCGCAGGACAGTCCCCTGCAACAAAGAATTATGTGGCCTCAAATGAACAGTACCAAGGTTGAGAAACCCCAGTCTGTAGCATTGTGTGGGCACCACCATCGACATTTTTTGTCACCTAAAAGAATGAGAACATTCAAAAAACGGTGCCATTTTATATGGAGGGAATGATTATAATTATAAACTCCTAAATGGTGGGAACTGCAGCTATGTACATAAACCAGAATAGTCTGACAGTTAAAAAGTTGATAGCTGTTTGTGTAGTAAATGGGCACTTTATGTCTTTGGCCGTGCCTTTGGGAGGAGAGAACAATACGTAGAGAGAATTCTCTTAAGGCTGAGTGCACATATCCCATGATTTTAGGAAAGGAGAGGCATTTGCTAACCCAGAAGGATGTATTAGAATATTAGGTCACATTTTTAATAAGGTGAAATTCCTTTGAAAGGATGGATAGCTATGTCAGAAGATTGAAGCATACACCGTTCTACTTTTCCAAATATTTTGAAAGCTTCCTTGAAGAATACTTGATAATTTTTAATGTTCTGTCTTCTGCAGTTAATTTTGGGAGGTACTTTTTTGCTGCATTCAGGGACAGAATGGTGCAGTGGAGAGGACAGTTCACAGAGAGATCCTGGGTAGGTCATCTTAATCATTCCCTGCCTCAATTTCCTCATTTTCAAAAAGAAGGACTAAGACTCGATGACCTCTAGCTTTGAAATTCTATGTTACTGTAATTTCAGTTTCAAGTAGTAAAAAAAATAGTTTACACAAAGTAGTTTATGAAAGAAACTTTGAAGGAGTTAATTATTTCAGTTTGTTTCTTAGAACCTTCAGAAATATTCCTTTCTATAAAGGCTTAACTCCAGTGTTTAAAGAAAGAAAGGAATTCCTGTTATAAGTAAAAGTTGTCCCCACCTCCAAGCAAAATAAAAAGAGTCAAATGAAATTTGCCACTGATTTTAAAATGTCATTGTTAGCTAATTTTGAAAATTTTGTCCATTTTCTCTTACGTGTTTATACTTAGGTATAAAGAAAATATTTTAATAGTACTAATAATACTGTAATTTTCACATAATTCACGTTAAGCTAGATGCTTCCAGATCTTAGAAATTTCCTGTTTGTAAAGGTGGAACACATCTGGAAACTTTACTAAGGGTTTAAACTACCATTTAGTAAGTTATTGGGCTCTGAACCAAATGATGAAGCTTTCCTGTTTGCTAGATGGAAAATTAAACAGAACCTTGATAATTTTCTCCTTTTTCCATTCTTAAAGTTGACAGTTCAAGATATTCGCAAGGTTGGGAATATTGTGGTATCCCAAGAAATGAAGCTTGCTTCTGTGCTCTCTGTATTCTGAAGAGACAAGAAGGTTGGTTCTGGCATATTCTCATTTCCCCAGAGCCTATTCTAGAACTTGGGTAATGAGATTGCCTGAATTGAAGATGCTTTCAGCATAGGTCCAGATGCTAAGGGCATCCACCTACAGTTTGGATCTCACTCCCAGAGTTAATGTTGCCTACAGGGAAAAGCAGTATGTGACATGGGATATGTTCATAAAATAGTGCCTGAGATGACATTGCATGTAGCAGTGGTTAACTAGCACCTTCTGAATGCAAGGCACCTACTAGAGGCAGTGGGCACAGCGGGGAATCAAAATGTGTATTGCTCAGTCCCTGCTTTCAATGAGCTTATAACCTAGTAGGGGGAGAGAGCGGACCCTTTGCAAACTGCTGTAATACAAAGCATACAGTGATAAGGACCGTCCCTAGGTACAGATACAAATCTAGGCTACTTCAGAAGAAGAAATGTAGTTTAACTTGTGGGAGCAAGAACATCTGGCTCCACAGAAGAGGTGACCGATGTGAGCAGAATCACGATCGTGGAGAGCAATGACATATCTGTGACAGATGAGCCTGAGGTGTGGTTGGAGGTGACTAGAGTGGGGGGGGGAGGGGAAACGTAGAGATACTCACAGGTGGTGGGGTCAGAGTAATAGCAGAGGGTAAACCAGGTTGAAATAGAATCTGGAGACTAGTAAACGAGTTCAGAGATGGACCATTCCCCGGGGAGTGAGGAAAAAATGGTGGCCTAAACTGGGATCATTCCCTTGAGAGATAGCTGAGTGCAGGAATTGGCCAGTCTGGGTAGCCAGGTGGGTGTGTGGGTAGACAGGGCTATAAAGTCAACGAGATAAACTGCAGTTTTAAGCTTGACTGAGAGGATGGTGGTGCTGCAGTCCTAGAAGTAGGATTTAGGTTTGATGGGACACCGATGAGTACCATTTTGAACGTGTTGAGTTGTATGTGCTCTCAGGAAATAGCCAAGGCAGAGTTCTGACTGAAGCACAGGAAACTGAGAGCTCCAGAGAGGAGTCCTGAAAACCTGTGACATTCTTAAAGGAGATGTAGATCTTTTTTGAGTCCCACACTTGGAGCACCACGGATGTACATCAGCAGGGATGTTCCACAGCAGGGAGCAACCCCCAAATGCCCCAGTGTGGAAGCTGAGCACATGACTAGGCTTATGTCACCAGCTGAGTGACGTGTTCACACCTGCCAGCCTTCACAGCACAGGTGGTTCACATCGTACCCCAGACACAATCACGGTCTGTATAGTAGATCTATAGGATATGTATATACTATACAGTAGCGTATAGTAGATATATAGTAGATCTTGAAGGTCACTGTCAGATACAACCCTACAAGTTAAATAAGTAAATGAGCAAGAACTCCCATATTTTGAGGGGAAAAATAAGACCGAGAATGAACCTTGAAATTATCTGCATTTAGGATTGAAGGAGAAGAAAGGGGCAGAGAGGAAGGCAGAGACCAGAGAATTAGAGGGAGAAAAACAGAAGAAAACTCAGGGAAGCCGCAGGAGGGAAGCGTGTCAAGGAGAAGGAGGCATTTCACTCCATTACCTGAGGTGCCGCCAGGTGGTTGAAGAGATCGAATGCTGCATTTAGTGGTGGGAAGCTGTCAGTTTCCTTTTGAGAGAGCTTTTGCTGGAAGAGAAATAGGGGAAAGCCAGTGAACAGACAACAAAGGGTAATAAGTGTAGCACAGGGGCTTCCCTGGTGGCACAGTGGTTGAGAGTCCGCCTGCCGATGCAGGGGATGCGGGTTCGTGCCCCGGTCCGGGAAGATCCCACATGCCGCAGAGCAACTGGGCCCGTGAGCCATGGCTGCTGAGCCTGTGCGTCCAGAGCCTGTGCTCCGCAACGGGAGAGGCCACAACAGTGAGAGACCCGCGTACCGCAATAAATAAATAAATAAATAAAAATAAAGTGTAGCACAAATTGTAAGCGATCCTAAATAAACTGGGGGAGTGGAATGTTTTTGGAAGAATGACACCCAGGTTGAAGTAAAAGTGGTTTAACATTTTTGTTATCAGACAAAGGAAATATGAGTGTGTTTGTAGGTGTGTAGAGGAGAGATTGAGGAGGAGTGATAGGCAGTAAAAACTGATGAAATGAGGACTTAGCAGAGGGTGGAGGGCACCATGGTTGGGGGGGGGGGGACACTTATCCCTGGAGAGGAGAATACTTTCCTGTGAAACACAAGGGGCAGAAGATCCATAGATGAGGTGAATGGCTTTGATTTTCTTCTGTTATGGGAAAAGGCCATTTGCAGAGAGACATGAGGAACTGGGAGCCCTCAGGGAAGGCTGGAGGAAGTCTCGAGAATTAGATGAGCCACATGTTGAGCCACATGTCCAGGAAGATCCCACATGGCGCGGAGCGGCTGGGCCCGTGAGCCATGGCCGCTGAGCCTGCATGTCCGGAGCCTGTGCTCCGCAACGGGAGAGGCCACAATAGTGAGAGGTCTGTGTACCGCAAAAAAAAAAAAAAAAAAAAAAAAAAAAAAGATATATAGGTAGATAGATTAGATAGGTAGATAATTTTTTGGTATAAACTAAAGATGATTAATTAACTTATGTGTAGACACTTAAAAATTGTTAAGGTGACATATTTTATAAAAGTAAGACCTCTTTTACGTGGTAGCCGATCTGTCAAAATTACTGTGCTTAGTAAAAGTTGGCTTAGTAAAAGTTGGGTGAGCCTTCCATGAAACACAGTTACTATTTGGTGAATTCCTTTTTCATCGAAATGTTAACTTAGAGTTGAAATGCAAAAGAAGAGAGATTTGATACAGTGTTTTGACATTTGACATTTTAAAGTAATTTCATTAGATCATCAAGCTATGAATTATTGAAGATTGTTCTACTGTAAACATTTTTTTCCATTATCTTTCTTTGAATTAGAAACAAGTTGCATACCATTTGCCTGGAAGAAGATAAATGTATTATGTGCTAAAATATACAAAGATTTTGGCACTATGTTTTCTCTGCTTTTTATTAATGAATGCTTTTGTTCAGTCTTACATCAGATGAATAGAACAAATCTGTGTTTTGAATAGCTAAAGGCAGGAACAGAATTCTCTGTAACAGTGTTGACTAAATTCACTTGAAAAGACTCACTGAATCTCACTCAGGACGAGTCATTTTCAGCCTTATTTCTACACCAGCACACCTGAGACAGGAAGTAAACTCATTGGTTACAGTGGCTCCCCAGGACAATGATTCCAGTCATTTCCTGAGGGGACAGTTTTGCTAACTGCCATATCCCCAGTGTTGGCACATTGAAAGTATCCAGGAACCCACTGTTGATTCATTGGCTGATGCTCAGTGGGCAGTAAGGAAGAAGTGTTTGACAAGGCCCTACAGTGGGTTTTATAGTATCTGTTCCTCACCCTCCAGCATTTCCCACCCCAGGAGGCAATTCATTAAAAAAAACCAATAACTCAATATAAACGAAGTCTAAGAATTAGGCTTTTCAAAAGTGCTCATCTATACTGCCCAAAGAGATGGTCTCTGTCGGAGGAGTTCTTCTGGCATACCTGGGTGAATACGTCCTGAGGCAATGTCTTTATTCTTACAGTTAAAAGTTGCATGAAATGAAAGTCAAAATGCAGAAACATTCTGTTACAGTGTGAAGAAAAGGTATGTCTCAAGGTCAAGGTAACCACTGTTCCCTTTTCAGGAGGCAGTCAGAATGATGGCTAGCTGCCATCATTACACAGGGAGCCAGTTCTGTGGTGTGGTTGCCATGTTCCAGGATCTGCCTGGCATTGAAGGCTGGGAGCCCAATTTTATTAGTATACCTAGAGGGATTGAGAGTCCAGGGATGGTGGACTCATGCCAACCTTACAAGAAACCGAGGTTTGAACCAAAATGTTGAGTTACTCTTTTCCAATAAAAGCTGTACTTCTCAAGGGTACTCTGCTCTGTCAACCAAGGCATTGCCTTCCTTGTGTGCTTATCTACGGGAAAGCCAGATTATAGGGGACAGTTGCACAGAGAGTATAGGACCCATGAAGGGAGTTGGAAATAATCTTCAAATCTGACAGCCTCAAGCCCTGTGCCCGATGCATAATCTTGACTGCAGGGAAGGCAGTTCTCTTTGCCACACAAACTCTCTTGCCTCTGACGGGGTCAGAGCCCCACTGCCAGGTTGTGTCTTTCCAGAGTTTGCTTTTATAGAGATAGAATATGGGGTTTTTGTAAAAGTAAATTGGATTGATTACATTGTGCTCTGTGAGTTGCCATCATAGCCGGGTCCCTTAGGTTTGGGGTGGCCAGAGGCTCTTGGGCCTTTTTACTGGTAGCTCAGCCTCATCACCTACAGTTTGATTTTCCCTCCTTCAATCTTAAGTTTTTGCTTCAGTTTAGTTCAGGGGCTAGCATGTTTTCTGTCCCATGTCCTACTTATGGATACTTTTGTGTCTGTTCATTGAAATAACTTCCCTGACTATATAACTAACCTCCTAAAGATAACTTTTTGGCACATCGTTTGATAGTGGTATTTGAAAAAGGTTAACTAATATGTAAGTGGAATATTTGAGTTCCCTGTTAATTTATTTACCTCTCCAATTAACAAGTACTGAACTATAAGGTGTATACTTGAGGTTTTAGAATTTCCATAGATGATTTTCTCTGGAATATCTAAAAAATAATATGCATGTATTTGAGGAGGAAAATGTCCTACTCTCACCAGCTCAGTTTTCCTTTAAGAGACTGCTGTTCTAATTCTGAGAGGGAAATGTACTGTATAGCTGAAAAACAAAGGGAAGAGAAGTGAAATATCAAAGAAAAAGCTCTAACAGTATGTTACAATAAATAAGCAATATCAATACATTTAGAAGCTTGTAAAATATAACTTTCAAAGTATTCTACGAGCATGATTAGAAAGACTAAAAAGGGACTGTAAACTATCAGGTTTATTATTATTGTAGCATCTCAAAAAGGTCAGTAAAAACTGTGATCTCATAGAGCTGCTTATCATCTGCTCATTTCTCTGTTGAAGAGGGGTATGTATAGCTAATTTTACTTTTTGGTTTTACTTCTAACAAACAAGTACCAGCCAAGAGGACAGTGATTAAATATCCACATGTCTATAACTTTTTAAAAATTGTATAAATATATTCATTCCTAGGGTTATATTTTTCAAAACTCTTGTTTATTATCTAATGAAATTGAAATATTCTAAGTGAAATTCTTTTTTTCCTTAGGATAGGATTTCTTTTTCCAATTAATTTCTACTGTGGTGATGTTGCCTCTTTTCTGTATTTGATAACACTGCTGCGTTTGCTATTTCCCATCTTAGTTCCAGCGCGTATTCTGCAGGCACTGATCTTATACTCAAATAACTGCTGTATGTGAGATAATAAGACGGAGGCTTTAGCAGAGTGAAATCCTATCAACAGCTAAGAAACACTGGTAACTGACATTACTCTAATAAGCTGAGCTGTGCTTATTGAGCTGATGCTTAGCTCTAACCTTTGTGTGTACTGATTCCAAATGCATCATGTAAAAATCTATAAAATTCTGACACAATTCTGGTTAAATTAAAATATATGAATGGTTGTATTTAGAGAATTGGACAAAACCTCTGAAGGGCAGTGAAACGTGGATGGGCTTGTTGGTGTGTCCAGATTTAGACTTGGAAGAAACAGTGAGGTTGGATGTGTGCTGTGGCACAGATTAGTTCTTGTGTATTGTCTTGATAGTGCCCTAAATCCAGCTTGGGGCGGGGCTTCTCTAGGATGTGATTTAGGGTATGAAGTTTTTTCTTTCAGGAACCTTTCTTTTTGTAGTTCCTTGGAAATTTCTCAAAATGTTGGAAGAGTGAAACACGTCGTGTGAAAACATTTTGTGACCTAGTTTTGGCCTAAGTATACTTTTGTACTGGCAAGATACGCAGGGGATTTAGGCTTTACTCTTAACAGCTAAATGAACTCAAATGTATACTGCATATAAATTGCTTTGAAGGCTGTGGATCACAAGTTAATAGATTCTGGACCTTATTTTTCCTTTCATGAGCCAGACATTCCTTGGATTTAAGGGTAGGTTAAAATTAAAGAGTAGCAAATTGCTTCCCTCTTTGGAAATAAGCGAAATCACCCTCTGATAATAAAATATTTCTTTAACATGTCAAGACAGTTACTGAGGAAAGAAAGCACAAGGGGAAGAAATGGGGATAACTTGTTTAGTGGCTTGCTCTTTAGGAAATGGAATATTTTTAATAAAAATGAAGTTGTCTTACACCATGTGACTTGAAAATAATGAGAGACAAAGAAAAAAATGTAAAACGCCGTACTAGAACTTATATGACCAAATAAATCTTGTCCCCCGGGAGGCAGTCCAGTTTTTCTAACTCTGCTCTAATTGAGCAAAACACTTTCAGACTCTTTTGGAATTGTCTTCAGAACTGTTTTATGAGCCAAACCCCAAAATCAACATCTTTACTTTATTATCACACCTCTTTTTGGACCCGAAAGAATATTATTCAGCCTGATCCCCCACTTAATTTATCAGACTTGGCTCAGGCTATTTCCAGAAATACAGTGTACTCTCTTATAGGACAATTGAATATTCTTATTCAATTATTTATTCATTCACACATCATGGCTGAGTGCCTCCAGTGAGTCAGGTATGTTGTGGTAACACACAAGGGTCTTGGCTCTGGAAAGGGAAACGTAGAAGGGAGGCAAGTGAGGATCACGGAGGCTGTTCACCCCTGAGCAGTCTTTGCCAGTGAGTAGGAGGTCACCAGATGGACAGAGAAAAAGAGAGCTTTCTAGGCAGAGGTAGCAGCTTGTGTCAAGGCCCAGAACAAAAGCCGTGCACATTTCAGGAAATGCAAGAATTTTAGGGTGGATAGAATCTAATTAAAAGATGAGAATGGAGTGGTAATTAGGGGCGAGATCATGAGAGTCCCAGTACCCATGGAATGGAGCATACAGTGGTTAAGAGTGAGGGTTCTGATGCCTGATTATCTGAGCTCAAATCCTGGCTCCTTCGTTTACAAGCTTTATGACACTGAGCAATCTACTAATCTTCTATGCTTTGGTTCTTTTCATCTATAAAAGAGATAAACACGGAGAAAGGTCTTAGCACCATGCCCAGCACAGGGTTGTGCAACCATCACCACAGTCAAATTTAGAACATTTTCATTCCCCCTAAAAGAAATCCCATACCCATGAACAGCCGCTTCACTTTTCCCCCCAACACCCACTACCCCTCACCCTAGGCAACCTCTAATCTACTTTCTGTTTCTATAGATTTGCCTCTTCTGGCCATTTCATGTGAATGGAATAACACAATATGCAGTCTTTTGTGACTGGTGTCTTTCACTTCGCATAATGTTTTCAAGAATTATCCATGTTATAGCATGTATCAGTACTTCATTCTTTGTGGCTGAATAATATTCTATAGTGTACATATACCATATTTTATTTATCCATTCATCAGGTGATGGACATTTGGGTTGTTTCCACTTGTTGGTTATTATGAATAATGCAGCTGTGAGCGTTCCTGTGCAAGTTTTTATGTGGACATATGAATTTATTTTTCTCAGGTATGTAGCAAGGAGTGGAATTGCTGGGTCATATGATAACTCTATGCTTAACATTTTGAGGAACTGCCAAAGTGTTTTCCAGAGTGGCTGCACCATATTACGGTTCCACCAGCAATTGATGAGGGTTCCATTTTCTCTAAATCTTTGTCAACATTTGTTATTGTCTGTCTCTTTCATTTTAACCATCTTCGTGGTATGAAGTGGTATTTCATGGTTTTGATTTGAATTTCTCTATTGACTAACGATATGAACATCTTCTCATGTGCTTATTGGTCCTTGTTGTATCATCTTTGGAGAGCTGTCTATTCAGATCCTTTGCCTATTTTATTTTATTTTATTATTTTTATAGCTTTATTGAGGTATAATTGACAACCTTTGCCCATTTTTAAATTGAGTTGTTTGTCTTTTTATTATTCAATTGTAAGAATTTTTCATATATTCTGGTTACAAGTCGCATATCAGATGCATGATTTGCAAATAGGTTGTCCCATTCTTTGGGTTGCCTTTTCATTTCTTTGACTGTATCCCTTATAGCACAAATGGTTTTATTTTTGATGAGTCCAGTTTATCTGTTCTTTCCTCTATGGCTTGTGCTTTGGGTGTCATATCTTAGCATTGCCTAACCCAAGTTCATGAATATTTACTCCTACAGTTTTTTCTAAGAGTTTCATAGTTTTGGCTCTTATATTTAGGTTTGTGATCCATTTTTAGTTTAATTTTTGTGTATGTTGTGAGGAAGGAGTCCAACTTCAATATTTTGCATGTGGATTTTCAGTAATCCTCACATCATTTGTTGAAGTCTATTCTTTCCCCATTGAATGGTCTTGGTACCCTTGTTGAAAAATCGATTGAGCATAAACCGGAGAGTTAATTTCTGGATTCTCAATTGTATTCCACTGATCAATACGTTTACCTTTATGCTAGGCTAGTACCACACTGTCTTGAGTACCAAAGCATATTATAGTAAGTTTTAAAATCGAGAAGTGTGAGTCCTCCAATTTTTTCAAGATTATTTTGGCTATTCTGCGTCCCTTGCAATTCCTTATGAATTTTAGGATCAGTTTGTCAGTTTCTGCTAAACAGTCTGGGATTTTGATATGGATTGCTTTGAAGCTATAGGTCAATTTTGGGAATATTGGCCTCGTAAAAGTATCAAATCCTTCTGATCTATGAATATGGATGTGTTTCTACTTACGTAGATGTTCTTTAATTTCTTTTAACATTGTTTTATAGTTTTCACTGTACATCTTTTGTTAAATTTATACAAAAGTATTGTTTTCGAAGTTATTATAAATAGGATTGTTTTCTTAATTCCCTTTTTTCTTGTGACAACATTTTCTTCAGCTGTTTTCTTGCCCACCTTTCTGATTTATTCAGGGATGCTATTCTTCTTGTTGCATATTATAGCCCCCAAGATTGTTTCACTTGTATACTTGATAACTTCCCAAACTGTTACTTGACCTGTGTCCAAAACTCCAAGTATGTGTTTGTAATTGTTCACTGGACGTTACCACCTGAATGTCACAAGCATCTCAAATTCATGCCTTCTGGAGTGAACTCACCGAATACTCTTTATATCTTCTTTTCCTTTTTCTTTTTTTCGTCTGCTGTTTGGAAATAGCACCACCAACCTTATTACCTAAACCAGAACTCTGAAAATCATTCTTACCTTCTTTTCTTCCTTCAGCTTTTATATCCTAGTTGGTCACCAAACCCTATGGATTTCACCTCCTAGATACCACTATGGGAATATAAATTGATGTGATCTTCTATAAGGCAGTTCGGAGTAAGAACTTTTAAAAAAGTGTATATATTTTGATTCAGAAAAAATGTATACCTTTTGGGGGCTTCCCTGGTGGCGCAGTGGTTGAGAGTCCGCCTGCCGATGCAGGGGACATGGGTTCGTGCCCCGGTCCGGGAGGATCCCGCGTGCTGCAGAGCAGCTATGCCCGTGAGCCATGGCCGCTGAGCCTGCGTGTCCGGAGCCTGTGCTCCGCAGCGGGAGAGGCCACAACAGTGAGAGGCCTGCGTACTGCAAAAAAAAAAAAAAAGTATACCTTTTGATTTTTGCAGTGCCACTTAAAGGAACTTAACCATAAGGTAGTGAGCCAATGTTATGAGAATAGAGAAATGGTTTAATAAATTACAAATATAATGTAATTGAGTACAATTTAAACATGGTTTTATATATGTGTATACATAGAGAGACTTGTGAAAGCATTTGATACATTGTTAATGTTTTTAATTGCATTATGTAAAGTATGATTCTCACTTTGTTTAACAACAGAAAATAAGCTCTGAGAGAGCAGGGATCTTGTCTCATTGACCTTGATACCCCCTGCAGGGAGTAGATGCTCAGTAAATATTTGTTGGTTGTATTGGTCTCTCTCTGCTGCTCCTGTTTCTCTAATCTATCTGTATTTCTTATCTGGGCTTTTGCAGACACTTCCTACATGTTTTCCTCACCTCCCATTTTATTCCTCTACAGTCCAACTTCTGTTCTACAGTCAGAGTGGTATTTCCAAGTGCTAAATCTGGCCATAGCATTGCCCACTGTAAAGTCCTTTGGTTCTTTCCCAATGCCCATAAGATAATTTCCAGACTTTTTAGCCTGGATTAACAAACTCTTCGTAATTTCACTTCTGTGTACTTTTCCAGCTTTTCTCTTGCCATCTTCCAAGATAATCACCAAGTCATGCCAAACTATCCACAATTCCCCAAATATGAATTTTCCTGCATACCTACATACCTTTGGACATGCTGTTCCTTCTGCCTGGACCATGCAAAACTTCCTTTGTTTATCTGGCAAATTCCAGATCATCCTTGGAGACTCAGCTCCCCAGCCACTTCCCGTCTAGGCACATTTGAGTTCCTCTTCTTCAGGGCTTCCATAACCTCTTGAACTCTTTCACAACCCTAAATGTATACGGGATGGGCGTCCCTGTAAGGCTAGAGAGTTAGCAAAGGCATGGACTATATATTCTTCTGCCTTCCACTCATCATCTTACTGCTGAACAGACTTCTTCTCCTGTATCTCCATCTTAGGGCTTCTCAGTGTTGGTCTGAGGCCTGGTACCAATTTTCCATCGTCTGTGATGAAATTAGAAAAAAAAAAAAGGGCCCTGTGGTGAATTTTTCAGAAGGCTAAATCTATTTACATTTTGGGTGTTAAAATGTGCTTTCTTTATGAGATGATGTTGATAGTAGATGGTAGGGTATATTTATGTCTTTAGTTGACAGTGTGCTGTCAGAGCCCTAAATTTGTTGGAAATTTTACAGGTCCCTGGAAACCAAAGGTCTGGGAACACTGCTGTATCTCATGGGGTGGCACCAAGTCCCCAAAGTCAAAAGCCTATGAGTCATCCTTGGCTTCTCCTCCTTCCTCATCCCTCCACCCCCGCCACATTCAGACACTTAGCAAGTCCTGCCAATTCAACCTCCTAAATATTTCTGGAATCCGTACTCTCCTCTCCGTGCTTGCTGCCAATTCCTTAGGACAGGCCCTCTTTATTTTCCCTGTATAACTGTGGCAACTCCTTAGGCTGTTCTTCTTGCCACTATTCCCCTCTTATTCCTGCTCATCAGAATGAGCTATTTACAAATCAAAAGAAGATACCCATTTTCCACAGGATACAAGTTTCTTGTGGCATACAAGAGTTCTCTCCAGTGGGACTTCTTGCCGTCCCTTTGCTCTTACCTTCTCTTGGTTTTTAGTGCCCTTTCTTTGCCACTTGCTTGGGTAACTCCTGACGGTCTACGACAGTTGCACTGTCACTTCTACAAACCTTTTCCTGCAAGTCTGGGTGAGATGCCCCTCTTGATTACTCTTAAAATACCCTGTATTTATCTCTACCTCAGCATTTCCAGCTTAGTTGATAGTCATCTATTTATGTCTGCCATCTCACTAGACTCTGAACAACATAAGAAATTCTATTTTATCCTTTGATCTTTCTGTCCCCAGCACCCAGTACAATGCTAGAAAATAACAAATATTGAGTGAACGTTTGTTGGCTAAATGCGTTTGTTCAGTGTAATGATCAGATGTACATTGTAGAAGGTCCACTACCCAGAATGAGGGGTGAGAACGGGGAGTCTCCACGAGGCAGGAACACAGGATAAAGGCCCTCTGTAGAAGTTTAGGTAAGAGTGATGAGTACCTGAACTGGGGATGTAGCAGTGGACGGAGAAGCATTGGAGTGGTAGGATTGGTGGTTGACTGGATATTTGGGGAGAGGGAAGAATCTCGGATTACTTGAAGGTTTCTGGGCTTGGAAAATTGGTTGGATGGTGTGGTTCACCAAAGAGGATGAGCTCTGTTCCAGATACGTTGAAACTGAGATGTTCAGAATATTGGCTGAAGTTTTCCAAGAGGTAAACTGGATGTGGACTTCGGGGCGAGGATATTTTGGAGAGACAGATTGGGGATTTGCCAGCCTTTAGGTACCATCTGAAGCCACGGCCCTTTGTTGTTGGTCATGTTGTGGTAGTGGTGGTGCTGCATTGAGTGAAAAGAGCACAGGACCTGAGACTCTGGATGTTGAAGGTCCACATCAAGGAGGAGAGAGAAGTCTGGGAAGGTTTCTCACTGAAATCCTGGTTTTGTGTCATACCTGTTCTATCACTCTGGACAAATTATCCTCTGAATCTCAGCTTCTTCATCTGTAAAATGAGAGTAATAATACCCACTTAACAGGGATATTGAAGAGCTCAATGAGTTTACGTATGTAAAGTCCCTAATATGTACAGTTCCAGGCTCATTCTAGGGGCTCGTAAATGATAGATTAGAGAGGAGATTCAAGAAAGTATTTCTCAGGGTGTAAAGACGTTTGGAAACAAAGAATTTCTTAACGATTATGCTGGAGATTACAATTAATATCTTAAACTTATAAAAATCTAGCTTGAAATAGTACTAACTTACATTCTATAGTATATAAAAACTTTTTTCCTATACAGCTCTGCCTTTCCCCCTTTATGTTATTATTGTCACAAATTACATCTTTATACATTGTGTAGCCATTAACATAAATTTATAATTATTGTCATATGCATTTGTCCTTTTAATTATATTAAGATAAAAGAGTCCAAACTGAAATACAGTAATACCGGCTTTTATATTTACCTGTGTCGTCAGTTACCTGTGCCAGTGATCTTTATTTCTTCATATGGCTTTGAGTTACTGCCTAGTATCCTTTCATTTCAACCTGAAGGACTCCCTTTAGCATTTCTTCTAGGATGGGTCTAATGGCAAGAAACTCCCTCAGCTTTTGTTTATCTGGAAATGTCTTAACTTCACCTCCATTTATAAAGGATAGATTTTATCTAGAATTCCTGGTTAACAGTTGCACTTTAATTTTTTTTTAATTTATTTTATTTTTAATTTATTTTTGGCTGTGTTGGGTCTTTGTTGCTGCGCGTGGGTTTTCTCTAGTTGAGGCGAGCGGGGTCTACTCTTCGTTGCGGTGCGCGGGCTTCTCATTGCTATGGCTTCTCTTGTTGCGGAGCACGGGCTCTAGGCGCGCGGGCTCAGTAGTTGTGACTCACGGGCTCTAGTGCGCAGTCTCAGTAGTTGTGGTGCACGGGCTTAGTTGCTCCTCAGCATGTGGGATCTTCCCGGACCAGGGATCAAACCCGTGTCTCCTGCATTGACAGGCAGATTCTTAACCACTCTGCCACCAGGGAAGTCCCTGCCCTCCGTGGTTTCTTATGTGAAATTGGCTGTTAATCTTACTGAGTTTCCCTTGTAGGTGATGACTTACTTATCTCTTGCTGTTTTCTTTGCTTTTTGACAGTTTGACTTATAGTATGTCACAATCTCCTTGCTTCATGTTCATGTGCCTAGAAAGCACTCAGATAAAGGATCATAATAATGATGCTGAATTAAATGATTATGATTTAATGTTAATAATAATGACCATGAGTCATTAATCAGTAAAACATAATTAGTACATTGTGCTTAAAAAGTCAAGAAAATGTTCAATGCTTGCCTCAAAGAATTCCATTAAATTTTTTAACTTTAAAAAATATTTTGGGGACTTGAGTAAGAATCAGGTGTTCAAAATAATTACTTATGTGGAACACCCAGTGGCCTAATAGATTCCCAGGATGAATTGTTCCTCTGGTTCGTTGCAAAAGAAAACTTCTGCGGTGGAAGAGATACGGTTACAGCTACATTTCCAAATTCTTACCTACTTTAGTTTTTAATTGCTCTTAACACTATGAAATATTTACCTTATTATCTGAAATATTCCTAAAACAAAGATCAAACTCTAAAATAAAATTAAAGTGTAGACATATTAAATCATAACTTAATATTTACACATTTTTGCATCTGAACGAAGCCAAATTTCAGATCCTTAAGTTTAGCAGTTGATAGAGATACCAGTTCTTTCAACTTTTCCAACTGTGTTCTGTTTTCTAATCTTTTAATATAGTTTCCTGATGGTGTCCTTTTTTTTAAATTTTTTAAAAATAAATTTATTTATTTATTTTATTTATGTATTACTTTTGGCTGTGTTGGGTCTTCGTTGCTACACGTGGGCTTTCTCTAGTTGCGGCGAGAGGGGGCTACTCTTAGTTGCAGTGCGCAGGCTTCTCATTGTGGTGGCTTCTCTTGTTGTGGAGCACGGGCTCTAGGCAACGTGCTCAGTAGTTGTGGTGCGCAAGCTCTAGAGCTCAGACTCAGTAGTTGTGGCGCACGGGCTTAGTTGCTCCTCAGCATGTGGGATCTTCCCGGACCAGGGCTCGAACCCGGATCCCCTGCATTGGCAGGTGGGTTCTTAACCACTGCACCACCAGGGAAGCCCCCTGATGGT
This sequence comes from Mesoplodon mirus, assembly GCF_964341445.2. Lineage (NCBI taxonomy): Eukaryota > Metazoa > Chordata > Mammalia > Artiodactyla > Ziphiidae > Mesoplodon > Mesoplodon mirus. Next base: position 59,109,738 of record NC_138985.1, read on the forward strand.
GTTCTTAAAATATATAGAATTTTTCTCGGTTCTTAAAAAATCATTCCTGGAAATTTTGCTGGAATAGGTCTAATTTAAAATGTAAGATGTTAGATGTTCATTTTTAATGCCTTTTTAAAATCATATTTTAGTTATTTTGGTTGCTTATACCTTACTGTATTAATAAGGACACTGAATTCTGTCATGAGATCCAGGTGTCTTTTTTTTTTTAATTTATTTTATTTTGGCTGTGTTGGGTCTTCGTTACTGCACACGGGCTTTCTCTAGTTGCAGTGAGCAGGGGCTACTCTTCGTTGCGGTGCGCAGTCTTCTCACTGAGGTGGCTTCTCTTGTTGTGGAGCACGGGCTGTAGGTGCACGGGCTTCAGTAGTTGTGGCTCGCGGGCTTCAGTAGTTGTGGCTCACGGGCTCTAGAGCGCAGGCTCAGTAGTTGTGGCGCACAGGCTTAGTTGCTCCACGGCATGTGGGATCTTCCCGGATCAGGGCTCGATCCCGTGTCCCCTGCATTGGCAGGTGGATTCTTAACCACTCTGCCACCAGGGAAGTCTGAGACCCAGGTGTCTTATTCCTTCTGTTAGTTTTGACATTCTGCACCCTCTTGGCCTGTGTTTCCTCATCTGTAAAACAACTGCATAGAACCAGATAATCTCTAAAGCTCCCCATATTTATAAAAGTCCATAATTTTGCCATGGAGAAATTTTTTTCTTTCTTTCTTTCTTGGCTTGTATGATGAACAATAGAGTAATTTGAAGAATTTTTGAGCTATTGTTTCTCATTTATTTCATGGTAACTCTGCTACTTTTGACCTTTTAGCCAGATATCAGAAAAGTAATTTTATTTTTCCTACATTCTTTTTGTAGAGTTAGTCCATACTGGGGAGGATTGAAAAACACATACCTTCAGTGAGGCAGTAATGCATGCATATTGCTTTTTTCCCCTAGAACAAAATTAAGAATTTGATTTAACATATTTAATTTTTAAAACTTCCTTTTCAGAATTGATGGTCAGGATTGTCTCGTTAACTTAGTGGAGCAGACTGAAGAAAAGTATATGAGTGATGGAAGAAAAAAAACTTGAAGGAGAAAAAAGCTTTTATAATTCTTGTTTTTGAAATGGTGATTTTTTTCTTGTTAAAAATTGATAAGTTCTCATTGTAGAAAGTTCAGACAGGCAAATAGCAGAAAACACAATTCCATAATTTCATCACCTAGAGCTAGCCACTGTTAGCATCTTGATTTATCTTTCTACCATTTTGTTTACATATGTGGAATCATACTGTACATATTCTTTTGAAGCCTGAATTTTCTTTTAATAATAAATCATGAATGCCTTTCCATGTTCAATAAATATGGATCTGTATCATCATTTTAAGGGCCACATGATATCTATGTGTGTGTGTGTGTGTGTGTGTGTGTATGTTTGTTTGTTTGTTTGTTTGTTTTTCCAGATGACTCTTCAAAAAAGCTTTTTACCAGTTTGTACTCCTACAGTCATGTGGGCCCATTTTCACAAACGCTCACAAATGTTGTGCCATTTTATCATTTAAACATTTTTGTTACCCAGTTTGAGGGGCTTAAATGGTATATCACTGATGGTTTCATTTATGTTTCTTTAAGTTATTACGATAGTTTAACATTTTTTCCTATGTTTATGGTCGTTTATGTTTCCTTAAAAGGAACTAACTTCAGTGGTTGTTTTATTAGATAATAACCTAATCATAAGTAACTGAGTGAATTAGTGCTGGGATAGCTTTATTCACCTAGTAAGGATGTGATTATGAAAGATTTTTGGCTTACAGTGTAGGTAAAATTTGGTTGGTTTTTTTCTAAGACCCAGCAGACAGTCTTCATCACAGACGGCTGCCTAGTTTTGGCTGATTCGTCATTTTTCCTCAAGAGAGGCCCAAAGCTGGAGAACAGGGCTTTTACAGGTCAGAAATGGAGACAGAACTGAATGTTGAAAGTTGGCCAGAATGTTCGTGCACTCATTCTGACTCAGGCCAGAGCTGCTCACTTTGCTTTCAAAAATATCATTTAACTCATATATTTCTGAGATTGAAATATCTTTGTCAAGCTCTGTTGGGTGTGTCATTTTCTAGCTAGTCAAGGGAAGGACATAAGAGAAAAGGGTCTAGGAGATCAACAGTCTTCAGCTTTATTTTATTTTTCCTGTGAATTTTCTGAACATTTTTTTCAGCCCAGGATGGAACACATATATACTGGTATAGCCAAGTTAAACAAAGACATTTAGGAGTTGGCATTACCACAATACCTGTCAGTAGTGTGTCTCATTTGCCACAGAGAGGTCTCTTGCCCCAAAGGCTGTGCTACATACAGAGGTAGGATTGCACAGTGGTAAGGAAATCAGACTTGGGAACCAGACAGCCTGATTTCAGATCCCATCTTCACCACTTACAGTGCCTGGGCCTTAGGCAAAGTACTAAACCTCTCTATGACTGTTTCTTTCCTCTTTTTGTTTTGAAACAGCTTTATTGAAATATACTTTACATACTATCAAATTCACCCATATAAGTATACAGTTCAGTGGTTTTTAGTATATTTATGAGTTGTGCAGCTATCACCATGATCTTACATTTTATTACCCTAAAAAGAAACCCAGTACCCATTAGCAGTCATTCTTCATTCCTTCCCCTCCTTCCTCTCCCACCACCCCCGGCCCTAGGCAACCACTAATCTACTTTCTGTCTCTATGGATCTGCCTATTCTGGAGGTTTCATGTAAAAGGAATTATGAACTATGTGGCCTTTTGTGATTGGTTTCTTTCACTTACCATAAACTTTTCAAGGTTTATTCATGTCATAGCATGTATGTGTACTCATTCCTTTTATTACTAAATAATATTCCGCTATATGGATAATACCATGTTATGTTTATCCATCTATCAATCGATAAGACGTTTGGGTTGTTTCTATTTTTGGCTATTATGAATGATGCTGCAATGAACATTTGTATACATACGTCTGTTTCTTCATCTATAAGAACGAGTACCATTTCATAGCGTTGTTTTGAGCACTAAAAAGGTCAAAATACATAGAAGGAGCTAGTGGGGAGCAAACTAACAAATGTTAGTGAGTAAATGTGATATATTAGTGTGTGAGTCCTCATGTAACAGCAGTTACCAGATTTGGCTTCCTCAGCGTGCCATGCTTTCCTAATGACACCTCTGAAGATCCTCTCTTTTACTTTGCTCCCAACTTTTCCCTGAGTTATAATTTTGAAAAGTTTAATTCATTCAGTAGACATTGAACATCTGCAGTGTGTTAGACACTGTACTAGATGCTCTAGAGAGTTAAAAGAAAAGAGTAAAAAAGTATGGAGTGGTACTTCCAGTTTAAGGCTGTCTTTAGTTTGCTAATCTGTAATCTCTGATCTGCCAGTAGCGTTCATGACTTGGGGCCCCTGAACCCCACCCTCACACCAAATGTCACAGGTTTATGAATCGTTTAATCCATTCACTCTTATCGGCCCTTATTTTGACCCATGTATCTGTGTTTGTGAAGCTAACTGTTGTGTAAGGAAAAGGCTAAAACTAAGGTAATCATGTCTAGGTGGAGCCTTCACCGGATGCAAGAGTAATGTCTCATTCCTGCACTGTAGCTGGGGTTGGTGAATGGTGTTTATTCTAATCAAGACATGATGGTCCCGAATTTTCTCAGCAGATTTCTTCTTTTTATAGAGTCGACTTTATGTTGTTTCTGAACTTAGAAAACTATTTGGTATCGGAACTGGACTCAGCAGAAGTGTCAAGTCTTTGTCTACCTGCCTCTGTTTTCTTTCTCTTGACTTTGCAGAGATGGTGATCCACGTGGTGACTCAGAATATTTTGCCCCTGATACCATTCTCTTCCCTATAAGAGAACAAGTAGGTTTCTGTGACTTCCTCGTGTGTTTTAGCTCTGAAGTAATGTTTCCTTTTTTCCCATAATAGTATATACTTAGCATAACAAAATGATGTTACTACCTCATTCTTCTCTCTGCCTTTGATTCAGATAAAATGCATTAGCAGGGCTTCCCTGGTGGCGCAGTGGTTGAGAGTCCGCCTGCCGATGCAGGGGACACAGGTTCGTGCCCCGGTCCGGGAAGATCCCACATGCCGCGGAGCGGCTGGGCCCGTGAGCCACGGCCGCTGAGCCTGCGCGTCCGGAGCCTGTGCTCCGCAACGGGAGAGGCCACAACAGTGAGAGGCCCGCGTACCGCAAAAAAAAAAAAAAAAAAAAAAAAAAAAAAAAGCATTAGCAGTTTGAAGGATTGTGCTTGAAATATGAGCGCCTCCAGTGCTTGCTATAGGACTATGAAAGAAGTTTGAATTCTGTTATTTAATGTCCATTTCAGGAATTCATCTTGAATATGAACAGAGCAGTATACAGTATCCTATATACCTATTTAGACAGCCCAAATAGCTTATTTGGGGCCCAGCTTATAGTGCACCAGTTTTACACTACCCTATGATAGCAGTGTGTTTCCATATACACAAGTTTTTACTGTTTGCTCTATTTTAAATATTTACTGTAGTGCAAGTCACATCTTGTAAACTTGCCCAATATGGGGGATTCCCATTTTATTTGTAAAACACTTTTTGGTTAATGGATGCAAAAATATTAACTCATAGATCCATATTGCCAGGTACATGTAGATAGAAGCTGAAATGAGATTAGTAGAAACTCTAAAGATGAACTGGAAGAAGATGAACTATGAAACTTTCTTATGAACACTCGTTTTAAGGCTATAAGGAATAAAATGAGTTAGTAAATAAAAGATGTTGGCTTTGCATTCCCTTGTCAGATTGTGGTAGCCTTCAGTGTAACAACAGTATGATCACAAAGGGGTTTCCCTGCTTTGAGGTTACTACTTATGGGGCATCCCTGTGCATTTCCACTTTTCAACAACAGCTAGTGGAAGGGGGGTTGCTTAACGAGGGGTTTTGGGAGAACAGATCTCTGAGCATTGGACTCAACCTTTAACTAAACTCAGTACCTTTGTATGATTTTTTTTTTTTTTTTCGGTACGCGGGCCTCTCACCGTTGTGGCCTCTCCCGTTGCGGAGCACAGGCTCCGGACGCACAGGCTCAGCGGCCATGGCTCACGGGCCCAGCCGCTCCGCGGCACGTGTGATCTTCCCAGACCGGGGCACGAACCCGTGTCCCCTGCATCGGCAGGCGAACTCTCAACCACTGCGCCACCAGGGAAGACCCTTTGTATGATTTTTAAATGATTCTCCTTGCCTCCTCACTTCTCCTTACCCAGGCCTTTCCGATGCTATAGGTTCCATATTCCCATTTGCAATGAGCTTGTCTCTCTTGCTTTCTTTCTCTACTTTTTCTCCATAAAATGCCTCTGTGGTCAGACAAGGAACCACAAGGAGGAATCCTGGGAAGAGGCCGCATGGCTCCTTAGGAGAGATTAATTGTTCGGCTCTGCTGCTGTCAATTACTCTTTTCCAGCCGGCACGCTTATGGAGAAACCTCTTAAGGCGAATAGTCTCCCAGCAAGTCAGGGAACTGGTATAGTCACCTGGAGGAAACTCCTACTAATTAAGCTATGTGCTTGAGCTTAATTCAGTTTGTCTAATATATAAGATGTATTTGAGGTCAGATATTGATGTTTAAAGTCTTTTAATTATTTCAAAATGTTTATAGATATCTTAGGACTATTTTTTGTTGTAAGTAATAAAACCCAACTCAAACTGGGTAAGCACAAAAGCAACATTACTGGCTCACGTAAGTAATAAATCCAGGGGTAGGTTGGGCACAAGTGGGTCCAGGCGCTTAAATGATGTCATCCGGAATCTCTTGCCTATCATCTCTCTGCTCTGGCTCTCTTCAGTGTTGGCTGCATTCCATGGTCGGCTCTACAGTGGTGGCAGAGATGGCCACCAGCAGCTGCGGCTAATCTGTTGCCAGTTTGGTAATCCCAGAATAAAGAGAGCTCTACTTTCCCAGAAGATCTAGTAAAATTCCTGGGACCAATTCTCATGGTCCTATCCATCCCTAAATCAGTCATTGTCACTCTGTCCAGGGTAGGTTACGTGCCATCCTGCGCATGTACCCCACGAATATATTGCCTGAGTGTATGGGGTAGGAGTGGTTCCTCAACAAGAAATGAGGATATGGTTTCCAGAAGAGAGAATGGATCTTGGAAAGGTCGACATCAGAAGTGTCTACTGTAATAGGATGTAGAATGAATTTACTTTGATGTTGATATATAAAGTTTCACATAGTGTTTGTAGAAATAATTTGGAATTAATACATAGCCATGTATCACTGCTTGTAGTTTTACATGTCAGTTGTATCTCCCCCCAACTGGATGTGAAGCTCTTAAAAACGGTACCCATCTTAGATCTGTTTTAATCTCTAAAACCAAGTACAGTGCCTGCACAGTACAGTGCCCATACTGATAAATGTTTACAGGTACTGCTGAAATGGCGATTTCCTTCTAGCAGCAGGTTCATTATTGTTAGTGGCAAATACTTCTGGAATTATACCATTCAGTGCTGGTTGAGAATAAGTGCACACACACTCCTTATTTAATGAGCAAAAGGAGAATACCCTGGCCAGTATCCAGTAGTGTAGGGTTATTGGGAGGTGTGAACATAAATTTGGTGCATGCAAACTGTAGCCAAAGAATGTGCTTCGTGGACTATAGAGGAAGAGATTAGAGATTTTTTAAAAATTCTTGTCAATTCTGAAGACTGCCTGTAGTTCAAATAAAATTTTGTTTAGCACCCTTCGGCAGCTGTGCCAGACATCTCACAGATCTTGAACTATTTGATGTCCAAACATTCAAGAGTATGAAAAAAAGCGACAGGAAAAAAATCCTTATAGAACTTCCTGTGACAGGTCAGAGTTTAATCACAGCAAGTAATGCAGATTTCCCTTTTATTATAACCACAATAGAAAGGCAGGGCTTGTGTTTACAGAGCATGTTGTTTGGGAGACCTTTGTAAATTGTAATCTTTGGAAATCCCAAACCTTATTGGATGTAATGCCATCCATTAGATGAAGACAACTTGCCTATGCAATAGATCCAGAATAGCAAGTTAAATGGAGAACATGAACAGGAAGCAGTCATTCCGAATTACAATGGGTAGGATGCAGAGTTAATTCATGGAGATATTTTGTTATGAGATAATTACATCACTAGGACAGCTGGAAAGCTGAGTGCTGTGCTGGACCGCAGTGCTTGCTCTCTGCCCTGCAGCTGGGGGGTCAGGACAATAGAGACAGGGAGAGGACTTATTTTATGCGATAGTTAGGGGCTTGGCTGACTTAATTGTAAAATGATAATGACCTATCTGCCTTTTTTGGATTTTGTTTTGCGCAGCTAAACTGGATTCGTAGACTCAGTGAATGCTGAGAACCACTTTTCACTTCTACTTTTTGAACCTTCACTTGGATCGCGTTAAGCTAAGCTCTAATGGATAAATTTTGAATGGTAGTTTTCATTTCCTCTAAAAGTCATCTGAGATACTTTTGTTCATCCTCAACACAATGTGATTATATTTCTCTTATGGAACTGTAGTTATGCAGTCACTGAAATGGTATTTTTGTCAGTTTACTGAATAGCAAAAAAATAAAATGGTTTTAGAAAGCTTTAAGATGTTGGTTGACACAAGGAATCAGACAGTTGAAGTTATTTCCCAGGTTTTAGTTTCAAATGTTCAGACCTGTCTGGCTCTTTTGTTTTGCAAGTTATAGAGGCTAGAGGTAGCTTGACCACATTCCTCATTGATTTATATAAATATATTACAGATTGTTAACCTCCTGCCAAACACCAGGGGTTTCATTCAGTTCTTGTTTAGTTCGGTTGCTTTATGTGAGACTTATTGGTTTTATTACAGCATCTATCTTCTCTTTATTGCCCACTGAAGTGATTATTATTTGCTTTGGGATGATTCCAGATAGAGTCATTGTAGACAAGAAAGCATCAAAAATATTATGTTCTAAAATTCCTAAGATTAGTATTTATAGCTATTGATTCAAAATGCATTTTCTACCCATTATGACTAATGTAATTTAATTTTACTATGATAATGTTTACTAAGCAATTAAGTCAGATTAAATTTCATGTTTTAGTATAGAGTAATATTTCCCAAAATGTCTTCTGTACGGTACTGGGTCTGTTGGATGTTGATGGCCAGCACTGGAGCCCAAAACCTACAGGTTCTTCTAGGACTTTTACTTCCCTCGATGTCACTTTTGAATTTCTAAGGAGACAGTAATAGGCTCCATTTCCCAAATAAAATTAATAATGGCACCTTAAAAAAATAAAAAGCATTATCTCCTTGAACCAGCATGAGCCACTTCTACTAAACACCATTCTTTTTGTAGCCTAGAAGAATATATAATTATATACACTAAAATTTATACAAGAATATTCTACTCTGTGTCTCTTTAAATGTGTGTCTTTAAAAATCCACTTAAAAAAATTGCCAATTAAAATTAGTGCCTTTTCTCCATGGCTTATCATTTGGGACAATTAACAGGGGCTCCAGGGAGCTCACCTTTGCGTATCTCAGGTGTGGAGTCCAGGTGCTGCAGGCAGCAACAGTGAATCTTAATAAATAGAAGAGAGTGATATAAGAGTGATATAACTTTGAGAAAAATAACTTGGGTGGGTTAGATGTTATTCTTGCATTGTGTCATACAGAGTGTTTGAAAATGGTTTCAGTGAGATGAAGCAACATAGCATGCTGCCAGGGCTGTTAGGTAACTAACAACGGTTTGGGAGCAAGTGACCCTTCGGTTTAGCAGTGTTTTATGATCACTTCATTCTCCAGCTATGTCTCTGTCAAAAACTTTTTTCTTTTGGAAATTACTAAAACGTCTTATGTATTACAAACCATAAGTGTAGTAAGAACTGGAGTTACTAGTTCTTTACTGACTGGAGGCAGTGATAAGCAATATATTTTTTTATTAAGGAAATGTATTACTTATAATAGAAAACATTTTGAAAGTAATGTTTAAGAAGCACAGCTGTAATGATGCAGTTCCCATGTTTGTATTTGATTTTACTACAGGCCATTTTTGGTTCATTACTGTTTCATTTTATCACAAAAAAAGAAGCAACAGATATAAAGAAGCTTGGTAATTGTGGAACTCCTTTTTCTTCTTCAAAAGGAAGAAAAAATATTCCATTGTATATACTTGCCACATCTTCTTTATCCATTCATCTGTCAGTGGACACTTAGGTTGCTTCCATGTCCTGGCTGTTGTAAATAGAGCTGCAATGAACATTGTGGTACATGACTCTTTGAATTATGGTTTTCTCAGGATATATGCCCAGTAGTGGGATTGCTGGGTCATATGGTAGTTCTGTTTTTAGTTTTTTAAGGAACCTCCATACTGTTCTCCATAGTGGCTGTATCAATTTACATTCCCACCAACAGTGCACGAGGGTTCCCTTTTCTCCATACCCTCTCCAGCATTTATTGTTCGTAGATTTTTTGATGATGGCCATTCTGACCGGTGTGAGGTGATACCTCATTGTAGTTTTGATTTGCATTTCTCTAATGATTAGTGATGTTGAGCCCAGCCATAAAAAGAAACGAAATTGAGTTATTTGTAGTGAGGTAGATGGACCTAGAGTCTGTCATACAGAGTGAAGTAAGTCAGAAAGAGAAAAACAAATACCATATGCTAACACATATACATGGGATCTAAAAAAAAAAAAAAGGTTCTGATGAACCTAGGGGCAGAACAGAAATAAAGACACAGACGTAGAGAATGGACTTGAGGACATGGGGAGGGGGAAGGGTAAGCTGGGACGAAGAAAGAGGTGGCATGGACATATATACACTACCAAATGTAAAATAGATAGCTAGTGGGAAGCAGCCACATAGCACAGGGAGATCAGCTCGGTGCTTTGTGACCACCTAGAGGGGTGGGTTAAGGAGGGTGGGAGGGAGATGCAAGAGGAAGGGGATATGGGGATATACGTATGCATATAGCTGATTCACTTTGTTATACAGCAGAAACTAACACAACACTGTAAAGCAATTATACTCCAATAAAGATGTTTAAAAAAAAAGGAAGAAAAGAGTAAAGCTGTCAAAGTATGCGGGTTTAATGGAAAGAAGATGGTTCAAAGGAGCCTATGAATAAATGGTAGTTACCTCGAATTACCAAATTGAAAGAGTTGTTTTCATAAACTTCCCAGGTTTCAGATCCACGCATGATAGCAATCATATTTTTCACAGTATGGCATGCATATGATTTATGGCATTATTTTTAATAAATTTGTTAGGAGTTTTTACTTTGTCAGAATAATTTTTCAGAATAAGTCACGTTAGTGATACTCGAAGACTTAAGAAATTTAGAAAAAGTTAAGTTTATAAGTAGATAATTAAAACTTAGAAGTCAGAATATTTGGAAGTAGACAAACGTAAGGAAGAAATTCTGTTGATCTTAATTGATTTTAATGGAGTTGTAGAACTCACCCCAGACTGCCCAAAATTAAAAAGGAGTTTGGACCTGGCTATAAAGTATGTGTGGTTGGTGGTAGTGGTGTTCACCCCATCTGATTTAACTTAATTATGGTGTTCTTTAGTTTCTTTTAAAGTTTACTTTAGATTAACACTGACGTACCAAAGGTTTTGGAGCCCATTTAGCCCAGAGATGCAGTAGACTGGCATGGTGAACCAGCTAGGCATTAAAAATTTAAGAGGTAATGTGCAAAGTGGATAACTGAGAGTCAACCCTGCATTTCAGTAACTGGGTTATATGCACATTTATAGTTAGTTTCTTTGAAGAAGGTGTTGTTTTATTTTAAAAAATGAAAGAAAGTAATATGAATAGCACTTTTATTAGCCTTTTCTTAGTATTTATATTACATTCTTGTCAAGGAGTTTATTTATAGCTTGTTTATGGGTGGTGTATTTAACTCTTTAAATGTTTGGTGAGCATCTCATGTGCCAGATAGTATGTATCCTTCGTCTGTTGAAGCTAAAGGAAATTCTGTCCTTTGGCTTGAAAATTCTTTTGACTACTGAAGGCTTTGTTCTTAAAACTTAAATTTTGAATTAGTTGTAGGATTTTATGGAAGGAATTGAATTCTCCCATCCAAACATAATTATAAAGTTTGTCAATCTGCCTTTATCATCTTAGGGCAATATAGTTTACCAATGCAATTTCTGCCCCCCTCCCAAAAGTTAAAATTTCACAGTTTTTATTAGCATGATATTTGGAATTTTAAAACTAAGAATTCATGCCCATTCCTGGGAAACGATTTGATTCACCAGGATGAGAAGGCTTTCTTAGAAATAAACCAAATTTCTCCATATTCCATTATAGTTATTTTCATAGGCATAATTATAAGACCTTAAATTCCAGGAAAATCTAAATTGCAGAGTCCAGCATCTCCAAAAAATGCTCAATCTGTCTCTTTAATAATTCTTGACCTGTGAGCTAAGAACCATATTCTTCCTAGAGGCTGCAGTTTTTGAAACTATCTCTATCAGCAAATTCTACCTAAGATCTTAACTAAGGAGCCCTCCAAGCAGGCATTCTCATGTTGCAGTCATGTTGCTTTCTCTTTGCCACTGTGGATTTTGTCACCACTTAACCAAGCGCTCTGCCCCTGAGCTTTCATATCGATATTAAAGTATCAGATCCTATTAGGTATCCTTACGTATTATCACAAGGAATGATCAAACCTGTCCTTTTTTCCCCCTAATTACGTGATCAAATTGAGGGATATGTGTAAGACTTACAGGTTACTTCTTCGCTTATTACCACCTACTTAATACCTCTTTTTTTTTTCCTTTTAGGTTGTTTGATGTGTGCACAGTGTCACGAACAGACAGAGAAACCAAACTAACATTAGTGTTTGAACATGTTGATCAAGACTTGACCACTTATTTGGATAAAGTTCCAGAGCCTGGAGTGCCCACTGAAACCATAAAGGTACTAAGAATCATCTCTCTGCCTGGTCAAACAGTCACACTGTTATATAAACAATGGCACTCTTTCCTTATGAAAATTGCCAAAATTAGAGCCTTTGGAACTCAATATATAGTTAAATATATCTAGTATGACTAAGTGGGATGTTTATAGAATGGGGTATATTCTAGTTCACTAATTTTAGGGCTCAGTGGAAAAAACCCTTTAGTTCTAATACGTGTTAAAGTTATTGGAAAATATCTATTTGTACGTTATCTGGCCCTAAGCTTAGACAGTATAGTGTAGTAAGTATAGCTCAGCCTTTTTCTGATCGTTTGTGGACTCTGAGGGTTATAATTTAAAACATCATTCATGAGTATATTGAATATTGTAATTGTATACTGGTCCTAGGACATACCTATGCTATGTAAATCTGAAATATTGATTGTTAGGCCCTTCTTTCTCCATTTTCTTCTCATTCATAAAACATTTATAGGAAGCCTAAGTGTCAGGTACCATCCCAAACTCTTGGGATTCAAAGATGACTTAAGACTCCTTGGAGGTCAGCAAGCTAGATGCATTGTATTGACTAGAGATCCTTTCTTCCTTTAGGTCTAATGGGAAGAGCTACTTATAAAGCTCTGTTGGTCTTACTTTGTTCTGCTTAATTGAACTTCCCAGTCGATCTTGTTGAACTTCCCAGTCGATCTCGTAGATCTGTGCATATCATGGGCAGGTTTTCACAAAGATCTATTGGTTTTTTTGTTTGTTTGTTTGTTTGTTTTTTGCGGTATGCGGGCCTCTCACTGTTGTGGCCTCTCCCGTTGCGGAGCACAGGCTCCGGACGCACAGGCTCATAGGCCATGGCTCACGGGCCCAGCCGCTCCGCGGCATGTGGGATCCTCCCAGACCGGGGCACAAACCCGTGTCCCCTGCATCGGCAGGCGGACTCTCAACCAGTGCGCCACCAGGGAAGCCCACAAAGATCTGTATGTTTTTGTGAATTAGGTGAAACAGACTCCTCACCTTATCATTCATTGTGTAGAAATGAGTTCTAGAGTTCAGCATCATTTTAGATAGGAGTTAATAGCTGAAAACAGTTTATCTCCTGAACAGAGTAAATGTCTTTCAGTGATAGCTAGGTGGTGTTCCCAGATACTGATACATTTAGAACTTGATGTATTGAATGATTTATTTCTTTGGTTTTAGACAAATGTAGAATTTATTTTCTCCTATCTGCCTTTCATAAAAGAATATGGTGCTCAGAAATGGTCTCATTGCTTCCTGAGCAGTTTCAAGGACCGTAAGGCCCTTTAAATGTAGGTATTCCTAATTACCTGTTCTTGGTCCTTTTCTCTTCTATCTCTGCATCCCTTTTTTCACTCAAATTCTATTCCAATCCTGTGGCTTCAGTTCTTTCCTTTATGAGTTTGTCCAAATACCATGTTCAGCATGCAGGGCAGAGTATAGCCCTGTTTTGTGTACTCTGCTTTCTGGCCAGATTGGGCTAATCCCCATCCTCTTACTTCAGGCTCGTAATTTCCTACCTCCGTGGGCTTCCTTCTCATTGCCATTCCTTTGCCACCCCGCCCAATAACTCTCTGCTTACATTTTTCAAGGCCCACCCCAGATATCATTTGAGCAACCTTTATAGCTGGATATAATCTCATTTGTCTTACAGCTTGTTCTACATCTCTCCCTCTTTATCATATTTTCTACATTTAATTGTGATTATTTGTGTCCATGTCTTACCTATTCATTCATCTTTGTATCCTGACAGTCCCTACTCAGTGATTTATACACATAGGTACTCAATAAATAAGACACATTGCCAACCTTTCTTCAGATATAATTAATTGAAAATTGTTTTTTAAATGACTTCCAACAGCTTAAACACGGACTGTCAAAATAAGCATTAGCTTCTTCTGATCTATTTCTAAGTTCAAAAATTTCATTTGGGGGAGGTCATTTTTTTTAAGCAGCGAGACAAGGTAACCATATATTTATACCCTACATTGCCACCTACATAGATCTTTCGAGCTTCACATTAAATTCTCCTAGGACGTTAGAGACTGCTGAGTGGAATCATTTGCAAAAGTATGTGTAGTTAAAATGACTGATAAACCAGAGTGATGTGCTTAAACTAAGGCTTGATCAGGCAAGAGTAGAAAATGAAGTGGGTTGGGGGAAACTCCCAAGGGTGGGAGTAGAGAGGTAAGCAGAATTCAGAGAGGAACAGGCAAAAAGGTGGTCACTAAGGTGAGGTGAAGGAGAGGAGCTGGGGGATGGCCAAGCCAAGGTTGGGGAGCGGGGTATTGGTGCTTATCAACAGAAGCTTTTGACAAGGTAACTTGTTAAAAGTATTTCTTGAGTTCTTCATCTATCCAGGGAAAGGGAGTGTCACTTCATCTGTGTTGAACAGGAGATTCTCCTGGAGGCTGTTAAATTTCTTCAGCCATCAGGGGCAACAGCCCCACAGAAGTAGAGGTGGGTGCGAGGGCTGTGGTTATTTAAGGTTTGTGGTTAATAGTGTTTTGATGTTTTCGTAGTAAAATAAAACTATGGTCAACTGAAATATTTCAGGCAATCAATTTGTATGTTAACGGCTCATTGAACATCTTTTGCTAACTTAAAAGCTAGTCGCAAGACCCTTTTCGTCTTCACCCTTAAATTTTTTTTTAATTGAAGTATAGTTGATTTACAATGTTGTTTTTAGTTTCTGGTGTTCAGCGAAGTGATTCAGTTATTCATATACATATATTCTTTTTCAGATTCTTTCCCATTATAGTTTATTACAAGATATTGAATATAGTTCCCTGTGCTATACAGTAGGACCTTGTTGTTTATCTATTTTATATATAGAAGTTTGTATCTGCTAATCCCAAACCTAATTTATCCCCCACCGCCCCTTTCCCCTTGGGTAACCATAAGTTTTTTATGTGTAAGAGTCTGCTTCTGTTTTGTAAATAAGTTCATTTGTATCATGTTTTTTAGATTCCACCCATAAGTGATATCATATGATATTTGTCTTTGTCTGTTTGACTTCACTTAGTATGATAATCTCTAGGTCCATCCATGTTGCTGAAAATGGCAGTAGTTCATTCTTTTTATGGCTGAGTAATATTCCACTGTATACATGTACCACATCTTCTTTATCCATTCATCTGTCGAAGGGCATTTAGGTTGCTCCCATGTCTTGGCTATTGTAAACAGCGCTGCCGTGAACACTGGGGTGCATGTATCTTTTCAAATTAGAGTTTTCTTCAGATATATGCCCATTCATCCTTAATTTTTAAAAATTTTCTGAACTGTGCTGATCAACTTTTCTTCCTTATTAAGTATAAGGGTTTTTTTTTTTTTTCAGAATTTGTGTTTGAGGTTCTTTAAGGTCATCATTAAAAACATGAATAATCATTTAAAAGCACTATAATACTATCAAATGGATAGTTTTAAGCTGAGTATGTGATTGACATAAATTTATTTTTAATGAACACTTTTATCTTTTGTTTCTAAGTTGACATCTTTTTAAGCACTGGTATGAAGGATAAACAGCTGCTCAGTAGAAAGTTCCAGCTAGTTGAGGCTCTGGTTAATTGAATTTTTCAAGCACACAGCCAGAGAACAGAAATATTTTGTTGTTGTATAGCTCATTTATGAGAAGTCTCAATAACTATATCAAGTGAATATTGTTATTATGAGGAACCTATTGGGAACATGGATTGGATTCTTTATATAGAATGCTTTGTTGTAATAAGAGTTTTTCTGAATATACTCGTACAAAGGTTAATTGAATATTTACAGGGTGAGTTCTGTGCTAGGCACTTTGAGGACACAAAACTGCATGAATCATGAACCTGCACTTGGGGACCTTAGAATATAAGAGCACACAGAAGCATGTGGGACACTTCTCTATGGTTATTTAAGTAGTTTAGTTGGTGTTTGGTGTTTTCAAGTTTAAAAAACCCAACTTACTTAAGAATAAACACAGTCTCTAGCTGATTCTTTGCATTATGGTACCAAAATGTTTTCTAAAATGTTCTTCAAAATCATAAATATTATTATTGACACTGTCTTGCATATATCAGAACTTGCTGTGTTGCAATATAGACAAATAGGTAAAATATTTTAACATGAAATAGGTGTAAAACAGAAAGTCAGGGAAAGACCTCATATTCAGATGGTTTAGGCTGTGGGAATTTTCCTCCACCACCTGTCCCCCACCATGTTTTCTGTGGCACTGTTTACCTGTTGGTCCGCCTCAATTCAGTATATTCGAGCGCACATTCAGGACATAAATTGCATTAGGTGAGCCGTACTTGGGTAAAACTGGGATGCTGCATGGTCTCTGACTAGCTATTACAGAGGTAAACTCTTTCTGTTCAGTACCATTTTCATCAACCTGTTTGTTATAAAAAGAGCCCATGAGGGCTTCCCAGGTGGTTCACTGGTTAAGACTCCGTGCTTCCACTGCAGGGGGTGTGGGTTCGATCCCTGGTTGGGGAAGTTCCACATGCCACATGGTGCAACCAAAAAAAAAAAAAAGAAACAAACAAACAAACAAAAAAAGAGAGCCCATGATGGGCTTATTTTCCCAGCTTACATATATCACATAACAATTTTTACATGCATTTAAATACCATTTGTTTTTAAAAGTAAAAAAGGCAGAAAACCACCCCTGAAGCCCTAAGTATCTGTGAAGGTTGATAGTTGGGTGAACTCATTAGGGGAAATTTTGTCATTATCATATGGTCTGGACTGAAAATTGTCATTGAAAGGCTTATGAGAATAAAATAAAACCATAGGTGGTTCTTTCCAACATTTTAAAATACACCTATTCTAAAAATAAATAAATACATTTATACGTCTTATTCATACTTCATCTTGAAGTTTTCATCACATTCTTTAATCTCTTTTCTTGATGTCCTGAGATATATTCATTCATGTTGATGGTGACATTTGCATAAAGAAACCTCTTGACTGCTATGCTGTGACGTCAACAAATACTCAAACTTTGCCTCATAGGCTTATTGTTGCCATATCTTGCTTTCCTATTTCTAGTTCAGAATGTTATTTTTTTTTCTTTTTTTTTTGCGGTACATGGGCCTCTCACTGTTGTGGCCTCTCGCGTTGCGGAGCACAGGCTCTGGTCGCGCAGGCTCAGCGGCCATGGCTCATGGGCCCAGCCGCTCCGCGGCATGTGGGATCTTCCCGGACCGGGGCACGAACCCGTGTCCCCTGCATCGGCAGGCAGACTCTCAACCACTGCGCCACCAGGGAAGCCCAGATTGTTATTTTTTGATGTACTTAATTGTGGAGGAATGCAGTGCCGTCTGTGTAATTTTAATTTGATCATTTGAAATTCGACATTGTCTTCTTAGACCGCCATGCTTAAACTAATGAGGCAATCATTGACACCTTATGATTGTCTTATTTTTTTCTTTGGGGGTTCATAATACATTTTGAGTACCTGTGTTTATGTAGCACCTTTCATTTATGGGGACTTTATGAGAAAAAAAAAAAAGGCTTCCAGATTGTTAGGTTTTCTCTTTCATGCCTTAATCTGCGACCTTATGAGAGAGGATCAGAAAGAACTGTAAACAAATTCCCTCACCTGGTTCCTTAGTCATGTGTAACTGCTACCCAGAAAAAGAACTATATGGCAGGATATATATGGGGAGAGACCCCTGTGTAAAATCTTATGCTTTACATGTTTTCAAAGGTAATGCCCTCTTTTACTAAACTATCATTTGGTACTCAGGCTTCCCTCTCTAGTACGTTATCTCTCCTAGTATATGACCTGGCTTCTCAACTATATTTTTAATGCTTTGAGAACCTAGTTTCATTCGTTGGACATTCTGTACATGTAACATGCTTTTCACGAATAGAAATTCAAAGGCACTGAAAGCTCACAGAGAACACCAGCTGCCTCTCCAAAGTAGAACACAGTTCTTTCAGCTCAAGACCACATGGCCTCTTTGGATGACTCAGTCTTGGAATAAAAATTATATTTTATTTGCGTATCTCTGTGACAGATGAATTCTATATGGCTTGAGAAGGCCGAAAGACCTCAAGGTTTATGTGTCTGTGTGGGTCATTTTTCTCTGTGAATTAGATTTCATTTTATCTTCGATTGAATGTTTCTTAGAGATTTCTGTTGGTTGTAACATTTTCAGTAAGAGATAAAATGTACTATTAAGTTTATTTTACAAAACCCAGACTTCAGAGACTGACACACACTGTTAATAGCACCTGTTTTCTGCCTCTGGGAAAGATCTGTTTTCATGAATAATATCTGCTTGCAGTAAACAGTGGCTCTGGTGTCAGGTTGGGATGCCCAGGGCTGATTCATCTTTCTCCATCTGACATAATGCAAAGTGACTGCCTGGTCCCTGGACTCCGATGAGGAAAGCCTCTCAGAGCCTTCTCTCCTCTCGCCCCTAAAGGAATCAAGCCACGGCCCCGCTCGGCTGCTAGTGGTCTCCACTTTGCCTGAATTATGAGCAGGTGATTTGTCTCATCTTTGCAGGACACAGAGCAAATTAACATGAAAATATCGCTTCCCAGAAAACAAGGCAGGCTTGAATGCCCTGTCGCTGCCGGTCATTAGCCATCTGCCACCGACACTCATACTCTGTTTATCACATTTGAAATTCAGAGCAGATGTTGCATAATAAAGTGATCCCAAAAACAAGACAAGAAATTCAAAGAACAAATACTTCACAATAATGATAAGGATCCTGGAAGGAGATTTTTTTCAATCTAATAGCAAGGCTGGACTTAACTGAATAGACCATGGTTTTAAAAACACACACAGGCACATGCACACACATCTTTCCTGGTGTTTAATGCACACTGCTTTTTTGTAGTCACATGAAATAATTTTTGAAGAAAGTGCATTTGTGAAAGATGCCTGAGAGGACTGTTTAATAAGATTAATTGTAATAAGCAAAGTGGAATGTTGTAATAACACTAGTTCTGATACAAAGGACCTCATAGGTCGGTCATGCCAGTGTTGGGTTTTACTCTAAAATGGGCCTCAACTTACAGCAATGTGACTTAAAATAGTTCACTCCTGTAGTATAGTTGGATCTCTCAGGGCTTGTAGCTAGCCAGTGTGGTTGCCCAGACAGCTTATTTTCCTCTTGGTACTCAAGATCTTATGTTCCCTCTACCCTTTGCCTCCCCTGCCTCCTTCCCTGCCCGCCACTCTCCCCCCATCCTCCATCCCCCATGCGTGTGCGCGTGCGCACACACACACACACACGCATACTCACACACTCTTAGCTTCCCCAGGCTCTGCGTAGCTCTGCCCCAGCTTCCTCCTCAGTCCCTGGCTTTGGGCTCTCTCCAACCTGAGTCCTAAGAGTCTTTCATTTAAGTTTCACTACCCTTCCACATTAATGTAACATTTTACGGGATTGGTTACTGGAATGTTTTACCTAATCAGCCTATGCGCGTTCTAGACCCTTCTTATGCCTTATAAAAAGCACATCATTCGTGGTATATTAACAATTGTGCTTAGAGGCATTCTGCTTTTTAAAACTCAGGCGTCTGAACTTTCATCAGGAATGTAACCTATGTCATAGTTTTTCTCTGTGGAAAGTCAGCTTGGAATGTAGTCTTCTGACTCAAATGCTTTCTCCACACAGACCACACCCTCGTTCCCACCCTTACCTGTGTATGTGTCCGCCTCACTCCTCCCCAGCAACACACAGAATTTGGGGGGATTTTTAAAAACAGGAACATCAGCCATAATGCTAAGCAAAAGTTAGGCAGCCACCCTGGGGGTTGCTAGAGGGTTAAATCAAAGTGACGCCAGCAGTTGACCATCATCAGCTCTAATAGAAGAGCTGATCGGAAGGAAGTGAGTCAACACTGAGTTTACCTCAAATTTAGGGGGAAATGTAGGGTGAGTGAGCTACATCTGTGGTAACTTTCAGTAACTCTTCAGGGCGAACATTTTTAGATCATGTAGATTTTGAGGACTCCCAGAAACGAATCCTTAAGCAATTTCCCAAGCCCTTGTAGTAGTTGAAAATATCAGAGAAAGAGGACAGAATTATGCAAATACATGATTATCTAAAAGTATGTAATAACAAACTATAACAGAGTTATTTTGTGGTTGGTTTTTTTTTTTCCTAACAGGAAATATGGGTTAAAAAGAAAAAAAAAACTAGTGTCTTTCTAAAGGTACTGTAAGACTGACTCACTAAAATAAATATTGACTCACTAAAATAAACAAATGACACTTTGATCAAGCTAATAATAGGTAAGTTGGAATCTCTTTAGAAAGTGCGTCCTCACCTTAGGCATTAAATTTGTTTATAGAGCCCATGAAAAAGTTGCAGGCAGTATATACCCAGCGCGTATCACCATGGTGACAGATGGCCGAGTGATGCTCCACAGAGAAGAGGGATATTCCTCACCCAAGTTTAGTGTGTGCCTAAGCTCCCTGGTTACAGTATCTTTTCTGGCTCTCTTCCTCTAAATGTTGGGTGATCCAAAGCTTCACCCTCATCTCTCTTCTCCCTGTCTACACTTTCTGGCCAGGTGATGTCATTCAGTCCCAAACCCTCAGGTATCATTATTCTCCAGCCTGACCTCTCCCCCTTGCTCTAAATGCATTATAGTCGACCAACCGTTCCGTTTGATATCTCGCCACCAAAACATTGCTCAAGAATCTTCTCCCCAGCTCAAGCCTTCCCCATCTGCCCAGTTGTTTGAGCCCCAAACCTAAGGATCCTTCTAGGCTTCTTTCTTTCCTTCACAATCTTCATCTAATCCGTTAGCAAGTATTTTTGGTTTTATCCCCAAAAGATAACCCCAGTCCAACTGCTTCTCAATATCTTTGTTGCTAGAGCTCTGGTCCAACCCATCAAACCAGCTTCCTAACTCAATATGCTGCTTCCACTCCGGCCCTGTTGTAGATTATCCTCCATACAGCAACCAGAGGCAACTTATTAAAGCATAAATAAAAGTGTTACTCCCCTGCTGAAAACTTTTCTCCACTGGTTTCCTATGACTTGTAGAATAAAATAAAAAGTCTTGCATGACCTAGAGCTCTTCCTTCCTACCCACCCCCTTCCTCCCAAGCTCTGCTCTGCCTCTACTCTTTTGGTTCACTGTCCTTCAGCCACACCTGCCTTCTTTCTGTTCTTCCAGCATGCTTCCAGCTCAGCGTGGGTACTTATTGTTCACTCTGTTGGGAATGTTCCACGCCTCTCCCTCCCAAGCCCCACAGGTAGGGTGCCTGTTTCTCACCATTCTAATCCCAGCTCAGGTTCTATCCTAATGACTCCTCTGATCACTTCACCTACCACTCCACACCTACTTACAGCTTACTGCATTACACCACGTCGTCCCATTTTATCTTCTTCAACACTTAGCCGAAGTGATCTCATTCACTTTTTTATATTTGTTCTTTATTTTTCCCAGCTAGAAGGTGAGAGCTTTGAAGTCCAGACTCTAGTTTATTGCACTATCCCCAGTACTGTCTGGAATATATAGAGGACCCCCAGTAAACATGTGTTGGTAACTATATATTGATGCCTACATTTCAGAGTTAATTAGAGGGTTGATTACATAGGCACCTACTTTCCCATTGTACAAGTGAGGAAGTTGTACTTTTTCAGGCATACATAAGTATATATTTATATATATTTACTTTTCTATTATATATATGCATATACATATATAATAGAATAATATATATGTATGCATATACATACATATATATACATATATATATATAAAATAGAAAAGTAAGCTGAGAATATGCCATAGCTCAACACATCTACGTGGCTCTTTCTTCATGATGGGCAGGGACACTGTGGGATTATCCATATTGTAACTAAGGATTTGCTTGGTTGGCTTGGCTTAGATATAGTCTAAAACCAATAACGGATCTCCACTAGAACTATAAGGCATTTTCTCCTTTAATATAATGCTGACTTGACTAAATTCCCAAAATTGTTCTCTTTCAATGTTGGACTCTGCTAATTGTGTTTTATACTAAGGATGGGACACTGAGTCCAGTGAAGCGATTGATTGACGCTATGAATCTTAGGGCCCATTCTCATTTCTCAGGGGTAGAGTGACACATTTTTAAAAATTTAAATGTAAGTTTCCATATATCCACTGTGTGTGCAAAGTTCTTTCTCATCCCCACCATGAGAAGTAGTAGCTTCAAAGAGTTAAGTTACTTTAAAAAGATCTAATTGGAAATACTCTCCTATATTTATTCATTTGGATTTTTATCATTCGTATCCAGAGATTTCAGATACCCATGTGATTGTGGAGTTCGGAAGTTAAGAAAGTACATTCTACTAGAGCAGTTGCTAATGATTTGCAGTCACTAATTTTTAAATTAGTGAAAGGCATCTAGAGAAAGTATCCACCAGTTATCTAAGATTGTAACTTCTTCCTCATTCCTAAGCAAGATGGAAAGGCTTAATCAGTTGTTTCATTGCAGTTAAAATCGTTATTGGTTCTATTAAATATTTGTTGAAATGAATAAGTGCTTTCACAAATGGTTGTGCAATGAAGCACATAATGAAAACCTCATAATGGTAGGTATGAGAATCCAATATCTCTAGCAAATGAAATATTGTTGCAAATACTCTCGTTCTGCTCTTCCTCTTTCTCATCACCACTATCAAAGAGCAAAATTCTCCAAAAAGATTGACTCCAGTGGAAAAAATCAAATGAGGAGAGTTTGACCTGAATTTGGATTCATACATCTAAATCAGGGCCTTGATGCAAGCATTTGAACACTGTGACTCTTGATGTCTTAGGAAATGAAAGAAAATTCTGTGAATATTAGAAATGACCAAGTATAAATCTAATCTTTAAAAACTCTAGCTACCACCGTACAATGGAAGCCTAATTTGGATGCCTGGAAAACAGACTAAACCCAACAAATTTTGTAGAAATGAGTTACCATCTAATAAGGGGTTAATGAAGTTAAGTTAAAAGTAATGCTCTTTCTCCAGGTGTGGTCAGTGAATCACCTAGATAATCACCGCCTGGGGTGCTCATTTAAATTGACAGTCTTGCCCTAAACAATCTCAGGAGGGAGTTTCCAATAAGTACCCTCTGATGTTGCTTATAGACACTGCTGTTTAAAAGATACTCCTTACAGTTTGACATATGACCCTACTTGGAAATGGAAAATGTCTGAGATGACTCAAACCTCTGGAATATTTGCTTGCCTATGAGTAGGTGGCCCAGCCATTCAGAGGACTCTAATCTAAGCTCAGATGAATCAGGTGTGGCATTTTAACTAACGCCATCTGACTATATGAATACTTGTTTAAAAGCACTGATGTTTTATTCCTTAAGATGGTCTATTGGAAAATGCTAACTCATTTATATGAATTACAGAGAAAACGCTTAGGAACATGAGAATTCTAACTAGAAAGTCTTAAGCCACCCAGAAAGCTACTCTTCTCAAAAAAAGTGTTCATGACATATCATGATTTGACCTTTGAAAGACGCTTTTTGTTTCATTTCACTTAATGTTCTCACAGTTCTCTGTGGTCCTAACTTAGTAAACCATTACCAGATTTGCAAGTGTAATGATCAGAATTCCTAACCCTGTTTTATTGATTTGATGAGGAACCGAAACCATATGAAACTTAAGTGAATCATAGGCATAGATTTTTAGTGCTGACACTAATGTGGCCAAACAGAGTGTTCAGGTACTTACTTTGAGGCTCATGCATTAGAAGATATGAGTGCTCAGAATTTCTTCCACTTGTGTTTCTAAGCCTTTAACAAATGTAAGCTAGTAGCTTTGTTGGTTTTTATATTTACCATTGCTCTCTGCTGTCCCTGACCATACTTGTTCATTTTTCCTTTCTTGGACAAAACCAAAGAAATATTTATCATTCTACTCTAGTATAGTCACACCACTTTTAGATTGGAAAGCTAAAATAGAACATAGCAGGAAATTGGGGACCACAGGGCATAGGAGGTTTCACTCCAAATTAAGTTTAGGAACTGCAACGTTAAAGGGTTTAAATCTACGCTGAGCCATCAGATGCTGATTGATCTGGAAACAGATATCCTTAATTGAAGTTGCTCTGTGAATGTGTTTTGTTCTATGAATATGTTGGAACACTTACTGAACACTTAATGAACATTTTAATTTCACTATCACATTTTATTGTTTAAATCTGGAACTCACCATCACCCATAGCTGAAGACCTGAAGTGTTTACTGAGGCAAAGGTGTGGTGTAAAAGCTGTAGGTGAGGGCCCTGGTTCCCTCCGTCTCTTCCCTCTGTAAAAATATATTCCAAGTCAGGAGGATGCGGGTGCAAGAAGATGGAAGACATTGGTTTGTAGTAACAAGAGAAGAATTGATTTAATGGGTTCCAGTGAAAAAGGAGAGATTTATGTGCCCTCAATAACCACTCCCTAAAAGTTAGCTCTTTTAAAAATACGTGATGCTGAGTGTAAATATCTGAAACATTACATTACTAACTTTTGTTTCCCCATTATGATTCTTTCTCTAGTCATAGCAGTTTATCTTGTAGACCTGAAGTCCTTTAATGTTTCAACTAGATATTAAAGGTGGCTTGATTCATGTCTTTAGTGCAAAACTGCATGAATCCAAATAAATGAAAATCAAGGACATAAATATTCGTTAATTTTGTCTTTGGCATCATCTATTCTAAATGTTGCCACTGTATTAACGGCCCTTGATATGCTTCTCGTGATTGCTGTAAGATCTTGATAAAAAACAGGAGTTGGGAAGAAAGTAAAATATAAGTTACATTAGAATGAGTTAAGAAAAGAGTTGCATTTTGGTGTTGTCCCAAGCAGGGAGATTTATGAAAGCATCGCACACCAAGAGAAAGGACTTCTTTTCTGTTTCAGCTCCATCACTTTCACCACCACAGTTTCACAGGACTTCTTACTTTATTTATCACCAAGTTCCATAATTAACATATGGTTCATGTTATTGATTTCTCAGGTTTCAAAGTAAAATAAATTGAGCTTTCTTCCACATTTAGAATATACAGTTTTTTTAAGGAACTCTAAACAAAGACATGCATTATTTGTAAGTTAGAGAGCAGCTGCCAGAAAACAGAAAATTAGGAATGGAGTCATGGGTGAAATAATAGAGATACTGTTCAGAGGTAACCCTTTGTACAGCAGGAAATTTTCCTTAGAAAAGAGACAGCTGAGTTTGCTTGTAAATTTTGCTAGAAACAGGACTGATTTAGTAACATTTAGTGCTGTTAGGAGGCTGAAGACAGCATTCCAGCTTTGGATACCAAGCAATTGCTGTCTTTTGTGGTTTTGTATAAAGTCTAAACACTTTATAGTTTTAAAAGATATGTGTATATGAGGGGGGTGCTGCTATTAATTTTTTTAATGAATAGAATAATATATCAAATATCAGATCTGAGAGTAGAGAAGGGTTTTCTAAGCATAAAACAGTAGAAATTGTCACAAAGGAAATACTTCATAGATTAGACAATAAAAATTTTAAACTTAAAATATTACAAATAGAACTAACAGGCAAATAAAATATTTGCCAAAAATACAGCAGATGTTAAATATACTTAACATATAAAAAGCCCTTAGAAACCAATAAAAAGAAAATTACCTAATTCAGATATGAATAAAGAACATGAACAGACAGACTCACAAAGAAATACGTATGCACAAAATGGCTGGTAGATAGGTAGGGGAAGTATTCCACTGCACAAATAATCATTGAAATGCACATTAAAACCAGAATGTATCATTATAGGAGATGATTAAATGAATTATGGAAATTCATTTAACAGAATGATTTTTCAGAAAGACTCATTTTTGAAGAATTGCCTAAAGAAAGATAATATTCAAACTGTATATATAATACAATCCCAATTTTGAAATTATTTCAAATAGATGCATAGAAAACTAGAAGGAAATATACTAAAATACTAAGTGTATATCTTTGTTAAGGTATGGGTTGTTAATATATAAGTGAGCATGTACATTAAGCCATATGAAATTGTCAATAGTTGACTGATTCAACCTAATATTTTTATAATCTGACAAAAGGGTGTTATGTGTTTTAGTGGGGAATGCCTTCTATTATAGAAAAGTTGAAGTTCTTATATCTGAATCTTTTCTTGAGCCTGACATAAGAATTAGCAACATAATATCATGTCGTTTGTGGTTAGGCGACACAATAGGACAGATTTTGTAAAGTAATCAATGTATGTACATTAAAAACATTTAGGGGGCTTCCCTGGTGGCGCAGCGGTTGAGAATCCGCCTGCCGATGCAGGGGACACGGGTTTGTGCCCCAGTCCAGGAAGATCCCACATGCCGCGGAGCGGCTAGGCCCGTGAGCCATGGCCGCTGGCCTGCGAGTCCGGAGCCTGTGCTCCGCAACGGGAGAGGCCACAACAGTGAGAGGCCCGCATACCATGGGAAAAAAAAAAAAAAAAAAAAAACATTTAGTACTTGTTTATTGATGCTGATGATATGGATAAAAGGGCAAATGTTGAAAGACGGGAAAAAAATGTGATCGGTTTTCTAATCAATCTTACTGACACCATTGTTACTATCTCCTTTAATCTTATCAGCATTTTACCATTAAGTGATATAATGGGCAATGGAGGAATTTATGTTTATTGTAAATGGAAGCAATTGCTGGTGAGTCGTAAACTTTTAAATTAATGTCTGCATATAAAATAAAGTTACAAGCCTGTTTTTACTATAGTGGCAGGTACTGGTGTGGGTTTCTTTAATGATCTCTAGGTTTTCACTATTTTTTACATGGAATCAACTTTCAATCCTCTTGTTAAAATCAGCTCATAACACTTACAGTATATAGTTCAGCAAAGGCTGTTTAGGACTATGCATTATTCTGTGCCTGCTAAAAAAGGAACATTTCTTTTCAAACCCTGAATGGGCCTCTACAAGGAGATTGCCCACAGATATTGAATAGATAAGATGTTGTGAATGCAGAGTTAGTTTAATGAAAGAGTGTCAGTTGTCTTTCCTATTTTCCCCGGAAGTAAATTATTTAATTTGAGACTCAAAATGCTAATAGCAATCTTGGTAATATACTTGCCCTTATAATAATGTGAATAACTCCACTATCCACTCAAAGACAAGCTACTTTTTTTCAAAATTAAAGGGGGAAAGTGATGCCAAAGGGAATTTGAATATATGCTTATTATTATTATTTTTTAACCTTTCCTTAAAGTCTATTGTCTCTTCCCATTTGTGGCCTTTTGAACACACGAAGATGAACATAGACCAGGGTAGATGATAGTAAATGAAAATTGTTGAAGATATGTCGTTTATAGAAACATGAATACCCATAGCTTTGGTGGTCCCCTTGTTGGGTTTAGAAAACTGCATCACCAAACACATTCAAAATATTGAATTGCTTGTATTCCAGACTGAATCCTCAGTACAGTAGGTAAAATTGCTGTGTTCCAACTTAGCTCTGTGAGCCCCTAAGAAGATACTCTTAAAGTGGATGCAGCAGCAGCTCTTGATAATAACCTAAAGTATTGGGTAGGAGAGAGTCCCATTTCACTTGGAGAGAAACCACTGAGCTTTCTTTCCTCCAGCCAAAATAACAAAGTCCTAGCCTCTGGTGATTGATGAGCATGTTGCCAGGGGAAATGGACTGGAAAATCATCCCTTGTCTTTTACTTGCCACAGGAAATCCATAACAGAGATCTCCATTCTTCTTGTTCTGATAAGAGGCCTAACGAAGCATCAAGAAGGGCCGTGAAGCCTGGAAATGTGTTATATCCAGCTGCTTGCTGGGTTGCCTTTTAAAATACGACTCATAATTCCCTAACTCACAAATCGAACATGTGTGCAGTTGGATAGCCTTTGACAAGCCATGCAGGTTTTTGACCATTACAATGTGGCAGTTGAGCTGAGAGAGGCCGTTTTAATAAGTACAGGTATCCCCTGTTTAACCTAAAAATACGCATGTCAAAAGGTATCTCTGCAATCAAATTCAATACGTAGCATTCTTTTACTCCATTTGGCATTGTTAAATTGGATATTTATAGGCTGGAAAAAGTTGGGAGCTCAGAAATGAAAGCTAGAGCTAAATTTGTAAATGCAAATGCAAATAATATTTTAACGAATGAGAAACATTGTGAGAAGCACCCCCCAGCACACCTCCTGCCCTTTGTGGGTAAGGCTGCAGAGCTGCTGCTGAAGCTGTGGGCATCACACTGCAAGCTTGGGATTGCACATGCACATGTCTTCGGGAATACCTGCAGAGTCAGTTTTGAGATGTTCAAGCTCAGACCATGCAGTTGTCACATGAGAGGGACTGTGTCTGAATTTGTTTGTGATTCCTGTTTATTAAGGTTTCCACGTCGGTCTTGGCAAAAGGGACCTATTATTTAGTAGTTTCTCAGCACCCTTTGGATTTGGTGTGTTTGGATCTTCATTAAAATACTACTTTGTTATCAGAAAGCAGGAGTCCTTAAAGACTCCTGTATCGGCAGTGAACACTAAAAAAAAGGCTCAGGTAGCCTTATGTAGTATATTTTGGAAATGTGTTTGTTTAAGAGATTAGGGTTTCCACTTCCATGACTTCTTCCTTTGTGTTTTTTCCAGGCCTGCATTCCAATTCTGAGTTAGAAATGTTTAAAACCTTTCCTAAATTATATTTATAGAAATAACAGCTCATCCACTAAAGTTATTCCCAGAGCCTTTATTTGCTAGCGGTGGGCATGCAAGCTGTTTTATGCTTTCTCTCTGGTCTTATGCTTCTTGCCCTAGTGACTTGGAGAATTTTGTTCACTCCGTTTGTTGGTGGAAAGATAGATGGCCAAAGAATGACCATCCTGAGGCCACCACTCTAAGGCTGGCTTTGAAAAGCCCTCTTGAAAGTGGAAACACATGTTCTTTCTCCCCAGGACCAACCTGGTAACACTGCAGGTTATTGCAATCTCTCCTCCCACTATTCTCTCCCCCAAAATGAGAGGCCTGTTGAACTTAGACCAAAACCTCTACATTGTTCATTTGCTGAATTCCCTGGTTGCTGCAAGTGTTCCGTGTCCCTTACGTTCTCAGAAACTGGCTACACCTTCACATCAGTACACTGTAAAAATTGGGATGGAAGAGAAAGTGAATTGAACAGATTCTTGTTTTTATGAGAGTATCCACTACTTCAGAGCACCCAAATTTCACTCCATGCCACGCCCAGACATAAAACTGAGGCGCCTCTTTGTTGTGCCTTTCTGACATGCCCTCAGGGCTTCCAAATTTATTATAAAACACTTACCAGTGTAATTTTCCCATTGCAGCTTTCCATCTTTCTCCTTAAACTTGACTTTTGAGTTGTATACAACGTCACGGTGAGGTGAAGTTCCTGTTTGCTCCTCCCCCACCCCCCTTTTAAAAATTTTATATGCCTTTATTTGTTCTTCTGAGCCAAAATCAGCAGGGCCTAATCCATAACAGAGCCACCATTTTAAGTCCCCACCGGCTGAGTTTGATTCCTGATTATATAACGAGGAGAAAGCGGATCTTGCCAAGGTTGGGGCAGATTCCCGGATCTTGCCGAGGTTGGGGCAGATTCCCCAACCTTGCAAAACGCTGCAGACAATTAATGGGCTTGAACTCGAGATGCTTTTGTGCGTGTGCTTGTATGTGTGAGAAAGAGTGAAAAAGATACCCCATGCATAGAATTTTTAAACTGGGCAGCCCCATGGTAGTTCACTAGAGGCAAGAGATACCCTGTTGGCTCCTAGGCCTTCCTGGAAGCCACCTGCTGGAAAAGCTTCCTTGGAGACGAATCTCACATGGCTTCCTTTGACCTGAATGATGTACCTACCCGAGCTTATACCTGAGGAGGCCTTGGAAGAGGAATACTTCTTATACCCAAAGTACTGTGGAGATTGGGGTCCTACAGTTTGCCACTCAGGAAAATAAACCGGCGTATTAACTCCCAGCAAACGCTACCTCCTTGGTTTGAAGCGGTTTGTAAAGCATTTTCTTCCTGGTTTGTGCGCCCCACATTGTTTCGGCTTCTCTCATCACTGACCAGCTGGCTCGTTGGTGAATAGAACTGTGGGCCCCTCGCCATGTTTCATGTGAGGTCTTGGCTGGGTGGCAAACAGGCAGCCTGTAGCCAGTGTCAGCAATTCAGGAGGAATTGGCACAGCAGTGTCCCCATTAATTTCTGCTTGTCACATACTGTCATGCAAGTTACACCAGAGAGGAAATGACCGTTAAAAAAAAAAAGGTACCCTTGTGGCACTGGGTCCCCTCCAGACGTTCCCCGAGGTTAAACAAGTGGATACAATTAGCTCTACACAGACAGCTGCGGGGAAGGGAAAGCCTAGAAGTAGGCCCCAGGGCAATGTGTCTTTCCTGTTAGCAAGGAGTGTCAGCTATCAACATCTGCCATATTTTAACCCTTCAAAGGGCCCCGTAAATTAAGGGGAGCTATTATCCCACGCTCTGCTGATCATTATCAATCATAATGCCTTGGGAAATTACCACAGTGCTGCTGCCTTGGTGGCAGGTTTTGTCCTGTGGGGAGCGTTCTTTATGTTTTTGCCAGGAGCAGAGAAGGGCAGTGGAGGCAAAGAGGGTGAGGGGAAACTGGCTCTTTAATCGTTGGTAATTTACTGCCACAGGGAAGGGGACTGGAGTGGCAATAAACTCTTCTTCAGTTCAAACTGAAGTCGTTCAAATTGGTGGGCTCCAGCCGGCTTCCATTTCCAAAGAGATCCGTCTTGCTGACTGACTCTTGTCAAGCCGTCTTCACCGAGAGCGATGGCGGCTTTTAGAGCACAAACAAGAGCTTCGGGAAATGAGAACCAGTTTTAGAGGAGGAAGGCGATCCAAGATGAGGAAAGAAACTCTAAAATAAATTAGAGGCTTCCAAAAACTGTTGTTTTATTTTTCAAAGATTGAAATGATTAAGCTGCTGGTATCCAAATGGAGTCCTGACTGACCTTTGTAAGCACATACTGTGCTTTGGGGTAGATTTGTCTGGTGAAAGTCTGATTGCCAGCACGGAGCGACGGGTGAATGAGACAGTCCCATGTGAAATTATGTTTGTTGAAATGTACTCGTTTGAACTCATCATAAAAACTGGAGGGGGGAGAAAAAGCATGGTTTATTACCATGTTTTAACCCCAACAGGTATTGGGTTCATATTTGTGTACTTAGAACTTTCTTTTCTGAAAAGATACCATTTTGCTTGGGGGCATGAGTATTTATTTCTCTGTCAGACAAGAGTTCTGAAAGTGGTCAGTAATGATGACTGTATTGGACCTGAGCTGATGTTCACCTGTATGATTGCACAAGGACAAGACAATGGAGGGAATAATCATCTTTGGATTTTCCTGAGTCCTTACTTAATGTTACTAAGGAAAATTCTGGCATCCTTTAAAATAACTTTAAGTAAGGGCTAAGAGCCACCATCAGAATAACTGAGTAGAAGTAACACTGTGTCATATTATCTAGACTTCATTTCTTCCTATATGGAGGAAAAGGTGGCATGATCACCAAGGAGAGTTTGGAGAATACATATTGTCAGCAATGAGTGTGAGAGCTATTCCAATCCTATGGCATCATTAGTCTGAGACCCTCATTTCATAGACCCTCATTTTATAGGAAACAGAATCTCAGGGACTTGTCTACAATCTCACAGTGAAGTAGAGGCAGAACTCAAGTCTCTTCTTCCCAGGTGAACTGTTCATATCATTCCATGGGCTGCTCAGTAGAGCCCATTTCAACAGCAACAAATTGGTCCCTTTGTCCTGTTGACAGCAGGGACTAGGAAGGAACCATAAATCTGGGGTAGAGGCGACTTTCTTCAGTAAGGGGCACAGTCAACTTCTGCCATGACGGTCAGGCTGTGAATTTGATGCACCAGTTTTAGTTGGCCCTATTAGAGCAGGAGATGCCAATGTTAAAAGATGGTCTTCTTGTACAATTTTAAGTATATCTAGAAATATCTAAAAGTATTTCTTAATTTTAGTGTCAAGATAATATATAGATTTGGGGAAATTAGCCTCTTTATGTATTTACAATCTTTTCAATATTAGATCACAAAGAAGAAAAAGTAAAGTATACATAAATGTGAGCCCACACGAATATGTGGTCAGTCCCTAACTATGAGATCTCTTTTTGTCTTGTAAATGTCTTATAGACTATGAACTATGAGTTTTTCTGTTACTCGTGTTACTGATCCCTGATTTAGGGGATAATCAGTAATTGACTTCTGTTTGAGCTTAGGTGAATATTGAAGTATATAATTTAATAAGTTATTAAATGTCACCACAATTTGATGCTCAGGAGTGGCTTTATTCACCATAAAGTAGATTCTTATTTCAGTTAAAAATGAGAACACAGAGAAACTAAATTACTATACTTACTGATGTTTAAATAGCATTGTTTTCTCAGAATTGTTTCTTAGGCCTGATTTCAGGATCTGACGTACAACGTCAGGCTTCAATTGAAGCACATACCTGAAGACTGCCTAGGCTCCAGAGGAATACCAGATGATTGGAAACAGAATAGCAGAGAAAATACCAATTTAGTGAACAATAATGAGCCAATTAGTCCAACAACATTGGCTTGAATTTCATGGGAAGGCACTGAATCATTACCAACTCCTGTGGTATTCAGAATCATAACATCAATCATGATGAACCACTTTGGTAGTCATGTGTCCATAATATGTAATTCCATAAAAATTCTCTTGGTTTTGGCATTAATTAATAGTGACTCTATTTTATAAAATGGCATGTTTCATTGAAAACATTTGTATTTAAACACATCAACCAAGAACTTGAAAAATCTTTCCTAGCATTCGTTAGAATTATAATTGCTGAGTTCTCATGGGAAAAAGTAGTTTCTCATTTTAAGTCCCAAAGTTTCGATAGGATTTGGTGTAGCATTTTGTTTCACTTCTAGTCCTAATGACTCACTGGATTCTTTTCCCCAGAACTTGTCCCCTGTTTACCCTCAGCATTTGCTGTCATGTAGACACAAGCCTAGTGAATCAATAAGCATGACTATTTTCATGAACAGTTGAATAGTTTCAATGTTGTCTGCAATGTCGTTGGAAGACATTGTCTAGTCTGCCAGTTTAAGGAAAATGAACGTTTCTTATACCTTTATATCTTGGTCGAATTTGGTTTTTTAAAAACGTTGAATTCTGGGGGAAACTTGTCACAGCTGAGCCTGGGATATTCTCATGCAGTTGGGAAGTAGCACTGTCTCATTTTACAGGTGGAGGCAGCTGGCATAATGACTTGCCCATAATGACAGCTAATTAATGACTTGCCCAAGTTCACACAAGTAAAAAGCCAGGAGCTAGATTTGTGACTCTTACACAATCCATTAGACTGTTTTCATCTAAGTCATCGTAGTAGAATTAAATATGATTTATGTATCTTTGTCAGTACTATTTAATAAGTCCTTTTTGCATAAATGTTTTAGTATTTCCATGCCCTCCAGGCCATTAAGGCAATTAATTTTTATAATTTTAATTATTATAAGCCTCTAAGTGTATAAAATAAATTCAGAAACAAAATAAAGACAGATACATATAATTTTATTATTATTAAATCCCATGATGTCAATGATAGGATTCAGAAATAAAGGCTTTTCATTAGATATTGGCTGCCCATTGTGTATATTGCGTTTTGTTTAACACCTCTAAAATTATATTCAGAGTTAAGGAGAATATATTCTTATTTCTGCAGATTTACTTTTAAACCATTCTGGAATACATAGTGCGTTTTCAAAGATAGAGCTTGTTTCTTTAACATAACAATCCTGTAAAAGTTAACAGAACTGCCCATGTGATCACTACTTTTGTGATGTTTCCTCACAGATCTGTAAATTTTCACCTGTCTGGGGTTGTTGTTGCCATATTGTTGTCACTGAGAAAAAAATTCCACGTTAGGATAGTCTCTAGTTAAATTCTCTTCTTTCCAATAAAAAGATCCTGCCCCTTCCCTTATTTATTTATCTATCTATCTATCTATCTACCTTGTGGTGCGTGGGCTTCTCATTGCAGTGGCTTCTCTTGTGGCGGAGCACAGGCTTTAGGCGCGCGGGCTTCTGTAGTTGTGGCACGTGGGCTCAGTAGGTGTGGCTCACGGGCTCTAGAGCAGCGCAGGCTCAGTAGTTGTGGCGCACGGGCTTAGTTGCTCCGCGGCATCTGGGATCTTCCCGGACCAGGGCTCGAACCCGTGTCCCCTGCATTGGCAGGCGGATTCTTTTTTTTTTTTTTTTTTTTTGCTGTACGCGGGCCTCTCACTGCTGTGGCCTCTCCCGTTGCGGAGCACAGGCTCCGGACGCACAGGCCCAGCGGCCATGGCTCACGGGCCCAGCCGCTCCGCGGCATATGGGATCCTCCCAGACCGGGGCACGAACCCGTATCCCCTGCATCGGCAGGCGGACTCTCAACCACTGCGCCACCAGGGAGGCCCTGGCAGGCGGATTCTTAACCACTGCACCACCCTTTTTTTAAATTTTGGGAGAATGACACAGGAATTTTAAAGCAATTGTGAATTAGAGCCCAACTTAGTTTAAGACAAAGTTTATCCCAAATACCCTTTTTCTTCTTAAAATATCAGTAATAATCTGGCATCTGAAATAGGGGATTCATTATCACCTTCAGACTTCTTAGCAGTTTTTCTTGTGACTTAGTATCTTATGCCTTTATTTGAGAACAGGTAAAGATTGTGAGAGACCACTGAAAATAGAATTTTAGCATTTTGAAGGAATTACTATGTTACATCGCTCCTCCAGGCAGTTTAGAAACCACTCCTGGAATTTCTTTTTGTTTATTTAGTGTTTTGTAGTTTTTAGAATCTGTGTCTCCTTCCTTTGTGAAAAATAAGAAGACCTCCCAGACTGTAGTTTTTACTATCAACTTCTGTAATGATCACGTATGACATCCCTATAGAAAATATACTTTATAGTTGTTTAGGTGGTAATCCGTACTCTGCCTCAAAACCTAGGAATAGTTCTAATAAGCCATTATAAAATCTATCATTAAATATCATTAAACCCTTTTTGTAAAAATTCATTTATGCCAGGTACATTTTTATATTGTGAAAGCTGGATTAAACCGAAACAGAGTTTACAGAAACCTATCAGAATGCACTTGAAATTTACATTGCAAGTGTAACAGGACAGATTTTCAAAGCCAACATTCTAGTTCCATCAGGTCCCCAAAGACTGGGATGTTGAAAAGGCTTACCTTCCACAATGTGACATAAATTCATTTCTTTGGTTTACTTTTCTTCAGAAATGGCTTATTGTACTAATAAGGTTTTGTCACCATGACTGTATATTCTTTGTAGATCATGTGCATCTATCCCATTCCTATTTTACCCTTTCTTGTAATTTCCCAAATATGGTATACAGCCAGTTCAACTTGAAATCTTGAGAAGTTGACAAGGTTTATCTAGTAGACTCTATTAGTTAGAAGTGTCAACAAAACCAGAAGAATCATTTTTAACCTACTTAGGAGGGCATTTTTAACAGCTTGAAGGTATCACTTATACACAAATCAATGAAATTGTAAAATTTTCAAAATTAAAAAATACCTTGGAATTGATACAGTCTAGCCTTTGGACGTTACATTTACGGAAGCGAGTTCCAAACGAGTTGGGTAATTTGCCAGAAGTCATGCAGTTTGGACTAGTCCTAGAACTGTATCCCAGGCCCTGGTATTCTACTCAGTGAGCTTTCCAAAAGCCATATAAATGTGGTTTTGTCCTTATTTCTAATTATTTACTATAATAAAGACCTATACTTAAAACATTTTGTTGTTGGTTTGGATGAGTTACTATACTTACTTGCACATTCCTCTAAAAACAATGTTAGTTTGAACTTTGCCCTTGTTTTTACTTACCTAACCCCAGAATCCCGGAATGCTTTCTTTGCTAGAACTTTCATTCTTAACATTTTATTCTCTTTAAATACAGCCTCATTCCACGTGTCTTTTTTTTCTCCATGAAGAGCTATACTGATTTGTCTACTTATTTCATTTCAGTAATGTTCATGTACTATCAGAGTTCTTGTTCCTTACTCTATTTCCCTGGTAGCTTCCAGCACAGTTACTTGCATATTTGTCAAATAAGGATATGTGTCAAATAAGCTATTCAATTCAATAAATGTTTATTGTACACCTTCTATACGCAAAGCTCTGTGCCATTCCAGGACTACAGATGGCTAAAAATAAGTAAAGCAGAATGTCTTCAAAAACTTACAGGACACACAGGGCACATGCTGCAAAGCAGTCAGACCTTGCCTGTGAGATATATAAAGGAGGTAAAGGAGGTGCAGTAGCAGCTCAAAGTATCAAAAATGCACACATGATTAAAGGAATGAGAACTTAACATCCCCACCCTGAAGAATTTGAGACTTGGCTTTGGTCCTTGGCTTATACTTTATTTTGTAAGTTGATCTTATGATACAAAAATCACCTTGCAGACTTCATATTTACATTCATTAATTCCACAGGTGTGGATGGGGACATGGGGGAGGGGAATACAAGTAATTACATATTTGCCTTTTGTTGAGCCTTAGTAAGCAGCGCGTCAACTGGATTTGGGGAAACACTAAAATACTGAAAGGTCTTAAGGCTCAGGAGATACTGTCTGCTTATTTCATTTTATTTAATTGACATGGAGAAAGAGAGTCCATGGCTACAAGACTTCTGGTGACTAACCATGTGACCTGAGCAAGACACTTAACTTCTCTGAGCCTTAGTTTCCTTATGTGTAAAACAAGGATTAAAATGTGCAAATCAAATGAGTCAAAAATGTATAAAGTATTTTATAAACAGTCCACCATCCTAAGGATATAAAGGATGATGATTGTTCACCTGTGTACTTTCTAGTTACCCTCATGTACTTTTCAAATGTAGAGACCCAAGCTAGTCACAGCACCACACCAGGGTCTGACTGGTGATGACAGTAGTTATTAGATTATCTAAAGTGATGCAAAGTGGATTATGCACGGAGGCCTTAATGATCCACAGAGGTCACTTGATCTATTTGGTGTCTCTAAAGCCCTTTCTTCCTTCTGCTTTGGGCTTTGCTGACTATAAAACTTCTTTTGTATTCCCTTCCATCTCTTTCTTGCCGATGATACAACAGTTACCTCCTTACTGTAAAAAAATCTTCAGATTCTCTGAAAAATCAAATCCTATAAACTCTTATCTCTGAAATTTCTAAGTATAGAACACACAATATGTCATCATAAGTTTAAGGAGTTGATTTTAAGAATTTTCCATTGTGTACTGACACACCTGAGAAGTGAAAGCCCTGGAAATAATATAGTATATTTAACATCTGCGCATTTTCCCTCAATTTTTAGTCATGTTTTCCTGATGGCAGCTGACCAAATTGAAATGGTAATTTTTAAAATAGTCTAATATTTGATGTACTTCAAATGCATCAACCTTTATTGGCATGCTTTAAATGGGAACAAGAAGACCTGTCTAGTGAAGAAATATAGTTTTTTATCTTATTTATTCTGTAAGTCCTTGTGCAGCAGAATGTTGAAGCCACTATGCTAAATAATATGAATATATCATATAAACACAACTTATAGATAGTTTAAAATCTAGAAAGAGAAAATAAAATATAAACAGCCACCACATAAGGCAGCATATAACAATGCCATGTGAGTGTTACAAAATGACAAATGCTGTAGGGATTCAGAGGGAAAAATAAGGACTGGCTTCTTGAAGAAAGTGGCACCTGTGTAGTACCTTGAAGGTATTCCTCTGAGACAACAAGTTACACGAACCAGAAGAAGCCAAGAGATAACAAGAAGTTGGCTGAGCAGGAGAGAAATGGACTTGATCACATAGGCACTGGGAAATAATGGCAGGCTTTTGGGTGGTGGCTGACATTTTCATTGTAGGGTTTTAAGCTGATTAGTCTGCTGGAGATGTGCTCATTTAGGAGAGAGTACAATAGGTCAGTCAAAGGGACTGCTGCTCCAGTAGTTTGGAAATGAGATCATCGGGGCTGTACTACAAGGGTAGCAATGGTGGTTAAATGGAAAGAAAGGAGAAATTGTGAAGAAAGACTTGACAGGACTTGGTTACTCATCCAGAGATCATCGGGGCTGTACTAGAAGGGTAGCAATGGTGGTTAAATGGAAAGAAAGGAGAAATTGTGAAGAAAGACTTGACAGGACTTGGTTACTCATCCAGAGTAGTAAAGGAGAAGCAGAAATAAGAAAGTAGAGAGCAATTGTCAGTTTGGAGAAGAAGGTGGTTATTTACTTTAGTCTTGTTGAATTTGGCATGGAATGGGAAATTATATCTGAGGGCATTACAAGAACTTGTGGCTGCAACAGCTGAGCCCCAGGTAACCTTTGAGGTTTCATGGAATTTAGGAGAGGTGCCAAAATACTGGAAATGGGAAATGGTCTGTTTTTCTAAAGGTAGGAAAAACATGGATTCTACAAAACACAATCCAGCAAGATTGATACTGGTCTTCGGTTATTAAAAGGATGAGTTGTGAGCATATAGAAAAATAACTGGTTAATGAGTATGAAAAGCTGTCCAAACATCACTATAATCAGAAATGAAAAGCCAAACAATGCTGAAATACTTCTCCCATCAAGCTGGGGCAAGCAAAACAAACCAAAAAAAGTTTGGTAATGTCAGGTATTATCAAGGCAATTGAGAAATGGATAGTCTCAGATACATCTAGGGGGAATATCAGTTGGTATAGCATTTTGGAAGCAGTTTGACTGTATTTATTAAAACTGAAAATGTATGTATTCAGTGACCAAGCATTTTCACTTCTCAGAGAAACCCTAATACTAGTTAGTGCAAAGAAGGTATAAATAAGAAACTTTACATTAACAGTGGAAAAAATAGAAATAACCTAAGTGTTCATCAGTAGGGAGATGACCAAACAGACCTCGATATTATGAAATAGTATGTGACAATTGAAAAGAATGACATAGATCTATAAGAAATTGCCTTTAAAGCATAGTGTTGAATGAGGAAAAGGAAGAAGGAGCCAACTTTAGAACTGTAGGTATACCCTGGCTCCATATGTCTAAAGTACATGTATATCTCATGTAATCCACAGGACCAAGTCTTGAAAAATATACAAACTGTTAATAATGGCTGCCTCTTTGGAAGAGATTACGGTTAGAATATGTGGTAAGTTTGTCAGATTTAGCAAATAAAAATATAAGATGTTCAGTTAAATTTCCATTTTAGATAAACAACAAAAAACTTTTAGTATAAGTATGTTCCATACGGTATGTTCGGCCTGCTTACACTAAAAAATTATTGTTTATATGAAACTCAAATTTAACTGAACTTCCTACATTTTATCTGGCAACCCTAGTAGATGATGAAGTAAAACTTTAACTCTGTGTTTAAGTTTTGTACTTTTTCCTAAAATAAACATATTCATATATTCTTTGTGTGATAAAAAGTAAGGTTTAAATGTGTATTAATAAAAACGTAGTAGTCACTAGGCGTTGGCTTAGTGTCATTAAGAAATTGTCCTCGATCTGTTGTCATTTCCATGTCAGATAGCATTGCTAAACTGGTAGATAAAAGAATATTATATATATACAAGATTTTTATTGAAAAGAGCTCTAATTTAGAATCTCCAGCATTTGTCAGAGTGCCCACCATATTCTTTTGCTGTGCAGTTAGTGAATGTTTATTGGATGGCTGAATGGATAAATAAGTTGTAGTATGAAGCATATTTTCGACATATTTGTGAAAAAACAACAGACTTATCAGCAACATGGGTTCCTGGAAACTATGGAGCCACATTTTAAATTTCTCATGGAAAATTATTTTGAAACCAGAATATGCTACTCCAGCATTATCTAATTCAATCTTTATAACAGTCCTGTGAGAATAAATATTGTTTTATTAAAGAGGAAACTGGGGTTCAAAGAGGTTAGATACCATATTTCATCAGTTCTAAGATGCCCTTTTGGAATGCATTTTCAGTCACTGTCAGTGGGCTCCTGTCACAATTGAGTTGTTACTGACTGCACATGTGCTTGAGAACTTGCAGAATCAGGCAACGGCTAGGGTAAAAATCCTAGAGATAACAGCAGAGTTCGACTTCTCAACCACCAATATTCTTGAACGTAGAGAGGATAAAATTGTGTGGGAGACCCAGACATGGAGAACTCGAAGTGGAAATGTGATGTAAGGGAGCAGAACTATGAGTATAAAGAAATTCTTGGAATACCTAAATCAGATTATTCCACTTAAATTTTAATTTTGATATATGTTCAAGAATGATACATGATGAAAATCCAAATCTGTATAAGGCCACAGAGCCCTTTTAATTTGTATAACTAAAACTTCTATACGATAAGAAAGAGTTGTGTCATCGTTTATTTGGCAGTCGTTTTTCTTTCTTAGTAGTACATTGAAATAATAGTAAATCTTTAAAAAGATGATGTTTTATTTAGTTTTGATGAAATACACAAACATACCCAAGGTCACCCAGTGGGAAAGGTCCAGAGTCAGAACCTCACAAGCATGTACCCTGAGTCACTGCAGTGAACCATAGGGTGAAAGGAAGAGGACTGGACAATTTTAATCTTACTCATAATTAACTTTCGACATTTTTTTTTTCTTTTAGATGTTGGGGGTAGGAGTTTATTTATTTATTTATTTATTTATTTTTGCTGTGTTGGGTCTTCATTTCTGTGCGAGGGCTTTCTCTAGTTGTGGCAAGCGGGGGCCACTCTTCATCGCAGTGCATGGGCCTCTCACTATCACGGCCTCTCTTGTTGCGGAGCACAGGCTCCAGACGCGCAGGCTCAGTAGTTGTGGCTCACGGGCCTAGTTGCTCCGCGGCATGTGGGATCCTCCCAGACCAGGGCTCGAACCCCTGTCCCCTGCATTAGCAGGCAGATTCTCAACCACTGCGCCACCAGGGAGGCCCCAACTATCGACATTTTGTGTTTTAAGAAATTGAAAATTGTCAGGGAATTGACAGTGATAAAAATATTGTGTCCTTAATATTGTTTGGAGAAACTTGTATTCTTCCAAATGCTGGATACAGTGCTTTTCAAAGCACTTACACACGTGCATATTACCTGATTATTATGATAGAATATGAAAAACATGTGTCATCCCCCCATATACCAGTGAAGAAACTGATACAGATGGAAATTAGGCAAAACGATTATACTACTCAGAAGTAAGAAGAAGTAGATCCTAAAGGAAAACAGAGATCTCTCTCTGGGTCCATGAGGCCTCTGATGATGAGCCTGCCAGAGAGGTCCTGAAAAGCATGCCTGAACTGGGAAAAATTCCCAGATTTGGATAAATATTGGAAAGACAGGGATTTTTTTTTTCTAATTGAGGGATAAGAGACATAATAAAGTTAGTGCGCTAATCTCAAGTGTGCATACAACTTGATGGGTTTTTTTTTTTTTTTTTGCTAATATAACCACCATCCAGATCACGAAAGAGAATATTTCCAAAGTCTTCTTCCTGACCCTCCCCAGCCTATAACTCCTTCCCTAGAGATGATCTCTACACTGGCTTATTTCATATAAAAGCATGTACTGTTTTGTGTGTAGCTTCTATTACTCAACACCCTACCTGTGAGACAAATTTTTGTTCTTCAATATACCAGTAGTCCTGCCAAATAGTTTCCCAAGTGGTTTAAACTGCTTTGTTTTTCCATCAGTGCTGTGGGAGGGTCAGTTGCTCCATATCTTTTAGCTTATCCATTGTACTGCTTTATAAATACATTGTGTGTGTGTGTGTGTGTGTGTGTGTGTGTGTGTGTGTTGGGGGGCTGCAAATACCATATTCCTCTTAGAGGTACTATAAAAGTGTAAAGTAAAAGCAAACTGTATTGACGTACAAGCTATTAAGGAACCACCAGTAAGCACTGGCAGACCTGGTACCTCTGGGCTAACAAGTGTCATGTCTGACAGAGTCTGAGATGACCCTAAAGTCTTGCTAAAATCTGGGTTACGGCCTTACGGGCCAGATAAAACATTTCAGAAACCATTTTGAAAGACCATGTATGCTGATTCCAACAAACAAGAGGAAAAAAGCAGGGACTGGAAATAGTCAAGACAAGATAAAGTCTTGTGATGTGTGCTACTCGGGGTTTTTTACGTTGGTTATTTTGCCTGCAAACTTTAAGCTTTTGACTCTCAGCCTAAAGAGAGTTTGGGGTTATTCCGATAGTGCGTTATTCATTTAGCTTTCATTCTAAAATATTTCAACAGTTAAACTAAATGAGTCTAAAAAACAATCCAATAACTGTTTGTATCATTAGCTCTCCGCTAAAATGGATTATTCTACTGTCTTTCTGAACCACCTCTTGCTCTTAATTAGTAAAAGTATACAATTTATTGAGCACTGATTCGTCTGTAGGATGTGTCAGGAAGTGGAGGTTAAAAAAAAAACCTGAATAAGTTGTGCTCACAATTTTTAAGCAGCAATAGTCTGTTGAAGACATAAAGCAACACTATTAATTATCTTTTAGAAAATGAGCTATCTCATTTCTTAGAAAATTCTGAAGCTTTCTGGTATCTGTTTCTGTGGAGTATTTTATAAATGATCCTTATAGGCTTATTCTTATTTCACAAATTTATCAGAGACATTACATTTTATATTTTCAAAAGATTGCTGGCTAGTAACTTAAAAATTGTCAT
Source organism: Mesoplodon mirus (assembly GCF_964341445.2). Lineage (NCBI taxonomy): Eukaryota > Metazoa > Chordata > Mammalia > Artiodactyla > Ziphiidae > Mesoplodon > Mesoplodon mirus. Next base: position 59,152,297 of record NC_138985.1, read on the forward strand.
CTTTAAAAGGGACATTTAAATAAATATATATATAATTTCGGCAACTTTAGGAGAGCCCAAAAAAGTAAAAATCACCTACAAGTCGACCATTTAAAGCACTTGACGTAAAAGAAGCAGAAGTCTCTTCCCTTTGTTCCTCCTTTTTACCCCCATCTCCAGAGGTAACAACCTTTAACCGTAGCTGCATCCCCTTCCACACGTTTTTATATGTGTTCACATAGGGTTGGCAGATTTACAGGACAAAATAAAGACATGCAGTTAAATTTGAATTTCAATAAACAACAAAAAACTTTTTCATATAAATAGGTCCCTTATAATGCAAGGGACACATTTAAACTAAAACATTATCTGTTGCTTATCTAACATTCCAACTTAACTCAGTGTCCTGTATTTTATCTGGCCACCCTAATGCAGACATGTTCACACATACATAAATGTGTACACTTTTCTTTTATCAAAATAGAATCACGCTGTCTGTGTTACTCTAACTACGGCATGTTCTTTTCGATCTCAATTTATCTAGCTAGCCTGTTAGAGTTACCCAGGTTCTTTCTGACGGTTGCTTGCTATTACATTGTAGACTCCTCATAATTTATTCAACTGTTCCCTCATTGGTAGACGTTTTCGGTGCTGGGGTGTTTCTGTTTGTTTGTTGGTTTTTGCTCTTTCAGACAACACAGCATTGACGCGCTTCGTCTTGACTTCCTCTGAACTGTGCGGTTGGTTGTGTCGGGTGAACTCCTACAAGCGGAATTGCTAGGTCATAGCACGTTTGTAAAACAGTGTTTGTTCATTTCCTTTGTACTCATTCACTGAACAGCTGAAGAGGCCAGGTACACCTGGGGCACCCGGTCAGGCGGAGCCCATACTGCGTAGGCGGCACCTTCTTGACCTTGCAGAATCGGCCTCCTCCACGGACAGCTCCATGAGACCAAGCACTGTGGTTCTCCAGCCCACACCGCGCCTGGCTCAAGAGCAGGCCTGGGACCCAGACTTAGGATAATGAATATGAGTTTACTCAAGGGGTTGCTGTGAGAATTACATGAAATAATGGATGCAGAGTGCCTGGGTAAAAAAAATAATGTCTGTAAAATGCTTGGGAGGCTCCTTTATTTTTCTCACCCCACCCCCATTTCCAGTTCCTTCCTTAGCGTAGAGGGGCTCTAATCTAGTGAGGGAGACATCCTGGTTACAGTAAAGTAGGGTAAGTTCTGTAACAGAACTAGACTGAGTGCTGTGGGTTTATAGAAGGGGGGCACTTGGCTTAGCCTGTGGGTGTGAGGGGGTTTGCTCAGAACTTGGCCAAACTCTACTTAAAATAAGTTCTGAAAGACAAATTGGAAAGAGCCAGATGTACAAGATACGTGTGTTGGGGAGCAGGGCAATGGAGGGAATTCCTAGGCATAGGAGACAGCATTGCAAAGGGACAAAGATATAATGTAGGGGCTTCCCTGGTGGCGCAGTGGTTGAGAGTCCACCTGCCGAGGCAGGGGACACGGGTTCGTGCCCCGGTCCGGGAAGATCCCACATGCCGCGGAGCGGCTGGGCCCGTGAGCCATGGCCGCTGAGCCTGTGCGTCCAGAGCCTGTGCTCAGCAACGGGAGAGGCCACAACAGTGAGAGGCCCGTGTACCGAGAAAAAAAAAAAAAAGATATAATGTAATAGAGCAGATCATCTTCAGAGCATGGAAACAGTGAAATGAAAACCAGAGGTAGTTCGGGATCAGACATGAAAGTGTTTTAGGCAGTAGCTAAATTCTACCTTTGTCTTATGGTGAACGGTAGGTGACTTCCGTATGATTCAGATTTATATTTTAGAAATATCATTTAGTCAACACTGTGGAGAAAAGATTTAAAGTGCTTAAAGCGAAAAACAGGTGATGTGTTAGGCTACTTTGCAGCCATACAGGCAAGAGATACAGGCAACTTGACAAGGACCATAGAGATTGGATTTGAAAAGTAATTTAGGAACTACAGTTAGTAGCGCTAGGTAACTAAGTAGCTCTAGAGTTGGGAGAAGAGAAGGAATCTAAAATGTCTGTCAGGTTTGTGGATCGATCATCTGGGTGGATGGTGGTGCCATTATATAAGATAAGAAATACAGGCTGGGGCTTCCCTAGTGGCGCAGTGGTTAGGAATCTGCCTGCCAATGCAGGAGACACGGGTTCGAGCCCTGGTCCGGGAAGATCCCACGTGCCGCGGAGCAACTAAACCCATGCGCCACAACTACTGAGCCTGTGCTCTAGAGCCCGTGAGCCACAACTACTGAAGCCTGCGTGCCTAGAGCCCGTGCTCTGCAACAAGAGAAGCCACCGCAATGAGAAGCCCACACACCACAGCAAAGAGTAGCCCCCGCTCACCGCAGCTAGAGAAAGCCTGTGTGCAGCAACGAAGACCCAATGCAGCCAAAAGTAAATAAAATAAAATAAATACATTTTTTTAAGTTTAAAGATTAATTAATTAATTAATTTAAAAGGTGTTCCCTTTAAAAAAAAAAAGAAATACAGGCTGAAGAACAGAGTTTGATAGCAGTGAAGAAACTGTATTGTTATTTGGGACATACTGAGATCAGTTGCTGTGGAATATTCTAGAAAACATGAGCGGGAAGCATTGAAGTTTGCATGTCTGACACTCAAGGGAGCAGTCCCAGCTGCCATTATGACTTGGGATGCTCAGAATATGACTAAATGTTGGAGCCATGAATGAGTGAGGTGAGGAGGTGAAGGAAGAATTTAGAATTTAAGATTCTTCTGAGACACATAATTGGAAACACAAACAAATGCTGAATGTTTGTGGTAACCATTGTGGACAACAAACAGGAGCTTGCCAGAGACACAGAGAAGGCAGTACTGAGAGCCTAGATGAAATTGGAGACTAGGGCAGGTAACCAGTCCAGCGTGTGGTGGTTTTCCCTCAGCAGTCTTTTTTTTTTTTTTAACATCTTTATTGGAGGATAATTGCTTTACAATGGTGTGTTAGTTTCTGCTTTATAACAAAGTGAATCAGCTATACATATACATATGTTCCCATATCTCTTCCCTCTTGTGTCTCCCTCCCTCCCACCCTCCCTATCCCACCCCTCTAGGTGGTCACAAACCACTGAGCTGATCTCCCTGTGCTATGCGGCTGCTTCCCACTAGCTAACTATTTTATGATTGGTAGTGTATATATGTCCATGCCACTCTCTCACTTTGTCACAGCTTACCCTTCCCCCTCCCCATATCCTCAAGTCCATTCTCTAGTAGGTCTGTGTCTTTATTCCCATCTTACCCCTAGGTTCTTCGTGACATTTTTTTTTCTTAGATTCCATATATATGTGTTAGCATACGGTATTTGTTTTTCTCCTTCTGACTTACTTCACTCTGTATGACAGACTCTAGGTCCATCCACCTCACTACAAATAACTCATTTTCGTTTCTTTTTATGGCTGAGTAATATTCCATTGTATATTTGTGCCACATCTTCTTTATCTATTCATCCGATGGTGGACACTTAGGTTGCTTCCATGTCCTGGCTATTGTAAATAGAGCTGCAGTGAACATCTTGTTACATGACTCTTTTTGAATTATGGTTTTCTCAGGATATATGCCCAGTAGTGGGATTGCTGGCTCGTAAGGTAGTTCTATTTTTAGTTTTGTTTTTTTTTTTTTTTTTTTTTTTTTTTTTTTTTTGCGGTACGCGGGCCTCTCACTGTTGTGGCCTCTCCCATTGCAGAGCACAGGATCCGGACGCACAGGCTCAGCGGCCATGGCTCACGGGCCCAGCTGCTCTGCGGCATGTGGGATCTTCCCGGACCGGGGCACGAACTCGTGTCCCCTACATCAGCAGGCGGACTCTCAACCACTGCGCCACCAGGGAAGCCCTATTTTTAGTTTTTTAAGGAACCTCCATACTGTTCTCCATAGTGGCTGTATCAATTTACATTCCCACCAACAGTGCAAGAAGGTTCCCTTTTCTCCACAGCCTCTCCAGCATTTATTGTTTCTAGATTTTTTGATGATGGCCATTCTGACTAGCGTGAGATGATATCTCATTGTAGTTTTGATTTGCATTTCTCTAATGATTAATGATGTTGAGCATTCTTTCATGTGTTTGTTGGCAGTCTGTATATCTTCTTTGGAGAAATGTCTGTTTAGGTCTTCTGCCCATTTTTGGATTGGGTTGTTTGTTTTTTTGTTATTGAGCTGCATGAGCTGCTTGTAAATCTTGGAGATTAATCCTTTGTCAGTTGCTTCATTTGCAAATATTTTCTCCCATTCTGAGGGTTGTCTTTTGGTCTTGTTTATGGTTTCCTTTGCTGTGCAAAAGCTTTGAAGTTTCATTAGGTCCCATGTGTTTATTTTTGTTTTTATTTCCATTTCTCTAGGAGGTGGGTCAAAAAGGATCTTGCTGTGATTTATGTCATAGAGTGTTCTGCCTATGTTTTCCTCTAAGAGTTTGATAGTGTCTGGCCTTGAATTTAGGTCTTTAATCCATTTTGAGTTTATTTTTGTGTATGGTGTTAGGGAGTGTTCAGCAGTCTTAATCGTAGGAGTTGGATGGGCAGGTGTTTACCAAGGTGAGGCCTTGGAGGATCAGTGTCAGGAGAAGTGGAAGATGATTTTTATGGTGCCTGGAAAGAGGATGATCCAAAAAGCTGACTGGGGGTGTTAGGTGGGCCGGGAAAAGATTTAGGGGAGGGGCATCCTTAAACCAGAACAGTACTTGGTGTATAAAATCTACCTGATTTTAGTACATTTGTACATTTAGTAGATTTAAATCTACTTTGTATTTGAGTGCTGTTGAGACTAAGAGTTTCCTAGCCTTGGTGCTGTCCATCTTTCCCTAGACAGTTCCTATTGAATGGCCTATTTTAATGTTGACTTGCTGAATTCTTTGTAAGATAGTCCCTAGGTTCTTAACCAAGTTCTCATGTTTTTTTGTTGTTGTTGTTTGTTTTTTGCCTTGGTGAATGCTCTTCAGTTCTATTTAGCCTAAAGATCCCCCCTTTTCTCTTGGCCTCCATGCTTTTCCTGACTAGATATGACCACCCAGAGTTTCTTCTTCCTGTAGATTGAAGAAGTTATTAGCCAGGAGCATATGGTCCTCCTTCCCCTAGAGATGCATTTGCTGCCTCTCTCCTAACAGGCTTCAGCTTAAAAATTCAGTCCTTGAAACAACACGAAATAAAAAATGTTGAAGTGCTGCCTCTTCTGAGCCCCCATAAACAGCTGTGCATGCAGCTCAACCCAAAACAGATAATATGCACAGATGTGTTTATGGGAAGGAGGCACGAATATGCTCAGTGTGTTGTTTTCGGCTTCTCACCACTGCAGGGATTGCTTTTCTTTTTCAAGGAAGAGGTACATTGTGGTAAGCAATGTTTTACGACCTATAATAAAAACTCTTGTAAAGACCATTTTTTTGACCAAATGAAGCTGTGTTCTTTTCAGAGAACACTTTCCTTTGCTCCTCTCCCCCTCTCTGTATTGGAATGCACACAGTTCAGCATTAATGCGTAACATAAGGAAATAATATCACAAATTCTAGTTCTTATTTAAGCTGGGAAAGCAACCAAAGTTAATTATGTAAAAAAATTCATTAGTAATGTTTTTCCCTACTCAGTAGTAGCTTCTGAATATATACATTGATTAAGTAAAAGTTTATCTTGCATTTTTATAGTAAATTGTTATTATCCCATGAAAACACCCATAGGATAGTTTGAGGGAACCTCAACAGTTGGAGACTCCGTAGAAAAATCAGTCCCAGGATAGGTAAAAAGCAACTTAAAACCACCTTAGAAAGTTGGGTCATATACAAAGAGAGACATACAGTGCACTCAGTGAATAATAACAGGTGATATCTAAGGATCCTCCTAGAAACCCTAAAATGCTAGCAAGCTTTAGACTTTCAGAATTAAGAACAGGCAACATAACACTTGATTTAAATAAAATAATAAATATTTTTAAGATTGTATACTATGCACACAGTGGTGTTTTTTGACCTTAGTAATGACACTTTGGGAAGATGGGAGACTGTTCATGTCCTAACTGGAGAAAACTAGATAGATCTGAACTTAGGGTGTTGCTAGATGCCATTGCTAATGGAAGATCCTCTTCTTGTTTCATGGCACCAGTTCTGAACCCGGTAGCAAGCTGGGAAATTCACACATCGTTTTTAGTCCTCACAACCTCCCTCAGGACAGTATTATCTGCATTTTACAGATGAGGAAACCAAGGGTGGATGCAAGGGGAGGGGAAGTGGAGGTTAAATAGCAGGCCCAAGTTCACCTAGTGTCTAACCTGGAGATGTAACAGAGCTCTCAGGAGATGGCTCACTAAAGTTGACCTGTGGAAACAAACACTTAGCATATTGCATTTGTCTCTTGGATTGCCTTTCCTCTCTTTCCCTTTCTACTGTTTCTAATGTTCTAGTTCAGACTCTTACTATCCTATGTCCATAGTAGAATAATAGCCTTCTTACAGCACCTCCTATCCACTCTGTGTACTAAAATATCAATAATAATATGCCATTTTTTTACACATTTTCACCAGCTTTCTATTGACTACAAGACATGACACTAAAAACTCCATGCACCAGGCCAGCAACAAAGCTCTTAGCAGTGTGGTCCCATTTAGCAGTGTACCCCCTCTGGGGGCTGTTACTGGTCTCCAAATACCTAAGCACTTGCCCTCCTCTAGGCCTCTGCCAGTGTGGTCTTCTAGGCAGATGCTTCCCCACATCAAACTGAATAGTAGCCCACCACCAGGATGGGCTGGGATGCTGCTTCCTCCTCAGTGCTTACTCATTGCCTGTAGCCCCTGTGCCATTTGTGGTCCTTGCCATATGCTGACTGAAGTGTATAGGTGCATATTTATATCTTCTCTCCCTGTTAAAACAGGAGCTCCCTGGGTCTCTGTCTTAGGTGTGTGTGAGTAACATAACCTAGCACAATGCCTTACACATAATAGGGGTTTCATATTTCTTTTTAATAAATGGTAGCAATTCATTATTTGTGTGTACTTTATACTATATAAAGTACTTAAATATTTAATATCCTACTTAAATACTATATATATTTATATATACATATATAGTATAACATTATATAGTATCTTATTAAGTCTCTCCTTTTTGAGATTGTTTCCATTTTTATAAATGTGAAAACCCAGGCCCACAACAGTTACAAGTGACCAGCCTTAGATTATATAACTAGTAAGCAAAAATTCAGATCCAGTGCTTTCAGCTCTAAATCCAGTACTCTTTCTTTTAAATCATACTGCCCTCAAAAATGGAAATTTACATCTCACGTGCAGATGGCTCCCTTAAGTTATATACATTTCCAAGAGGAAGTTCTTTTGTACTTCTTTTGCGCCTCCACTGGGCATTCAGTAAATTCTTAGCAAATAAGGGATAAACCACAATGCAGGATCGTAGCCTTTTCACTAATGACTCAGGAATCAGTTTAATTAGTGAGGATATTCTGTATAACTCCTGTGCAGAGCCAAGAGCAAAAGTCATTATATTTCAGCTTAATGCCTATCTATAGACTAGTGAGTGATTCATCAAATCAAGTAAAATCAACAGATTGCTCTGTGTAAGGTACCCTGTTGGATGCTGTGGAGAGTATAAAGGTGTGCCACATTCCCATTCCTCAGAGAATTTACAGTCCAGCTCAACAGCACTTAAAAGTTTGTATTATATACTTGACACATCCAGTGTTGATATTATATAAAATAATCAAATATCTCAGTTCCACAGAGGCAGGGCAGGATTTATCCTGATTTTTGTAAATGAAAAACTGAGGTCCAGAAAAGTTAGGACTTGGTTAGTCAATTCGCTAGTGGCAAAGATGAAATAGAATTTAGTCAATAGCATGGGATTAAGATACCACACTTTGAGAAACACTGATGTGACAATATGAAATTATAGTATTATTAGGAAACTTAGCCAGTTGTCCAGTTCTGCATCCAAGTGATGACTCAGGCAAAGCGATTTGATCCATAGAATGCTTCTCTTAGGGATGAGAGAGGGTATGTGACTTGCTTGTAGTCATACCCCTAGCTGTAGAAAAATGTGTTCATTATAGGCCTAGGAGTATTATACTTATGAAACAATGAACTGAAAGTCTTAACACACATATGAAGATGTTTTAATAACTAATAGGTAGGAATACTGATTTATATGCTATGCCCCTTTGGTCCCTATGCCCTAATCCAAACCTGTTTTTTTCTGATTTCCCTGGAATTTTGTTACCTGCTAAAGGATTCCTTCTTGGGAGGAATCAGTAAGTTCTTTTTAAGCTAACAGCTTTTATAGATTTCTTGGTCATTTCCAATTTAGTTTGGGCCTCACTTCTCTCTGAAAAGTCATTGAACATTTATTGGTACCTGTTAATACAGTGGGCTGGGAGTCTAGTGTATGTGGAGGAAGAGTGATTAAAACAGACCCTAATTCTCATCAGAAGATGGGGCCGTAAGGCAGTGAGTGAGTGAAGATGGAGGAAGTCCACAGGAGTTCCAGGAGGCAAGGCCAGAGAGCTAGGTGGGCTTTGTCTCAGGGTGTTCAACCGTGAGAATAATCTGACAGGTTCAGGTTTGCAGATCACCTTTGCAGGTTTGAGATCAGCTTTGCCAGAGAGTAAATGATGGATTTGAGGAAGGAGATTGGTGGGGAAACAGAATAGTACATGTAAGGAAGGATGAGAGTGAGATCCACTATAGTGGGGGCCTCAGAGGTGTAGGAATTATATTTTTTTTAAATGACAAAACTTTACTGAGGGACCTAGAAGAAGACTTGAATAAAAAAAGAACCATACCATGTTGTGTAAAGAAAGACTCACTATTATAGAAGTATCAGTTTTCCCCTAATTAATCTATAGTTTCTTAAAAAATCAGTGAAAATACTAAAAGAATTTGAGGGAAGATATGGGAAGTCAATAAAATGATCTTAAAATCAGTCCAGGGCTTCCCTGGTGGCGCAGTGGTTGAGAGTCCACCTGCCGATGCAGGGGACACGGGTTTGCGCCCCGGTCCGGGAAGATCCCATATGCCACGGAGCAGCTGGGCCCGTGAGCCATGGCTGCTGAGCCTGCGCGTCCGGAGCCTGTGCTCCACAACGGGAGAGGCCACAACAGTGAGAAGCCCGTGTACTGCAAAAAAAAAAAAAAAAAAAAAAAAATCAGTCCAGAATAGTAACATGTAAGAATACCCAGGAACATTTTTTAGAGAATGAGAAGAGGAAACCAGCCCTACCTGATATGAAAATGTATTCTAAATATTTTATTATTAAAAGAGAAAGTACTCTAAACTGAACCAAGTGAGTCAAAATCCAGAAACAAGCTCAAGTAATATAGAACATGATAAAAATGGCATTTAAAAAGTGAATAATTTAATAAATGCTTAAAACCTTTGCCTAGGATAGTATATTAAAAAAACAGAATAGCACACAACCATTAAAAATTGAGCAATAGGGACTTCCCTGGTGGTCCAGTGGTTAAGACTTCGTCTTCCAATGTAGGGGGTGTGAGTTCTATCCCTGGTCAGGGAGCTAAGATCCCACATGCCTCTTGGCCAAAAACCAAAACATAAAACAGAAGCAATATTGTAGCAAATTCAGTAAATACTTCAAAAATGGCCCACATCAAAAAAATCGAGCAATAGACCTGTATTTATTGACATGCAAATGCGTTCAATATACATTATGATGTGAAAAGGCAATTACAAAATTGTATACACTAGCATTTCATTTATAAAACAGAAAATAACTATATGTATGAGTATACATGTATAGAAAAATTATGAAAGGATACACGAGTATGTTAACTGTGGTTACCTCTGGGTGGAGGAATTGTGGGTGGTATTTCTTTCCTTTTTTTCCTTGTGCTTTGATTTTTTTTAAATTTAACAGTGAAGATGCATTACATTTCTAATCAGAAACTTAGAAGATCTTTCCATTTTGGAGAACAGTGAAGAGGAGGGAGGGATCCAGTGTGAAAGGCCATGGCAGCATTCAGTTAGGAGTGGAACATCCTATTGGTTGTTGCAAGCCAGATGGGTTACTGGTGATCTTCCAAGAGCTGCCGCATCTCCATTCACTGCAGCGATGCGGTGTGGATGGGGAATGAGAAAATGTGCACCGCTGAGTCAAGACCCCTGGCTAAGGAAAGAAGGGGGTTGCTTGGGTTGTTTATTAGTCAAGGGACAATAGAAAGGGAAGTCCCAGATCTACAGAAAAGGGGAACGGTTAGTCGAGCGAGGGGAAGGACTTAAGGAAGCTGGAATGAAGGAGATCTAGAGCATAGGAAGAAGATGAATAGTGCATAGAAGGAAAGAAAGCTTTTCCACCAGGAGGTGAGGGAGGAGGGTAGATGCCAGTGCTTATAAACGTATAGGTGAAGCACAGGGAGCTGATAGCCTTCTCTTGATCGTCCGTATTTCTCTCAGAACTGGAGTGCACACTAGTGTGCTAAGAGAAGGAAGAGAGATGATAAGGTAGGGGGACAGCAGTGAAAATTTAGCCTACAGGGACAGCGAGGGCTAACTAGGGACCTGTACGATTACCTGGTGGCACTAACGTAGTCAGGGTTGGGGGACTGACTTCATATTGATAATAGACATGTATGTGATCATTTTTCCCCCTTAACAGCTCTCTGCAACACAGGTATAGCAGCTGAAAAAGAGAGCATTTGGGCTAATTGAGGACTAAGCTTTGTATAGAGGATAAGATAGAGTGACCGTGGAACCAGGGACTTGAGGGAATTGGCAGATTTAACGAATGACGCATGAAGAAGTTGCTCTCAAAGTTTAATTAATTATGCTGTCTAATAAGTTTATGTAAATTTAAGTGGTATTTTGATATCCAAATAAATGTAATTAAAGTCACTTTTAAAATTTTTAATTAAAAAAAGATGAGAGTTAAGTAATAACACATTCCTGGTTTTAGCTGTGGGAGTAGATGGCACAAAATTGAATGGAGTTGAAGAAATCAGAGTTCTCTGAAGCTAAGGTGTTCTTGGGATGCTGAAGCCAGGCAGGAATATGGTGAGTGTGGGCTAGAGAGGATGAGCCACAGTCCCTGAGGAATATGAAGGATTGACAGCAAATGATAGCAATGAGAAAGGGGATTTTGTGAGCATTAATTGAAGGAGGTATAAGTCTCAAAGACAAAAGGTTAACCACTTGGATGGGATAATTGGCAACCAAAGAATGTTGGTACAGACCCCATGGGGGGCGTTTTGGTGGGGGGGGGGCTATAAATGAAAGGTTGTGACCTTACTTAACAGGTTTTACTTAATATAATTTTAGTTAAGTTACATTCATTAGAATAATTTTCAACTGCAGATTATACAACATGATGAAAAAATGGCTTGAAGTTAGAACATTATTGTTGCCCTAACTACAAGGCTAGAGGTGGGTAGCCCCAAAGTTGATTCAGCTCTTCGGTGATGTCATCAAAGACCCAGACTCTTTCCCTCATTACACCCGGGCATTTCCGTGTGTGCAGGTGATGTCTCCCTTTATGTTTCAAGGTGATTGCTACAGTAGCAAGTTCATGCCCTGAAGCAGTAGCATTTGGTGTAAGATGCACAGGTGGAGAGTGAGGGCTGGGAGGTGAGGAAGTACAGCAGAGAGTTTTCTACAGTGGTCTTCTTATTAGGAGAAGAATGCTTTCCAAACCTTGCCCATATGTCTCATTAGCCAGGACTGGGTCCCACGTCCATCTCTAGATCAGTTCCTAGCAAACGGGAATGTGGTTGCCTTGGACCAGTCCTTCATGGCTGGCAACCAACAATGTCTGCTACAGTAGGCAAATTATAATATGCTCCACTCTGTGGAAAACCAACTTCTCTAATACATTACCTCGTTTGGAGAGGAAGGAAGTACGGAGTGAGAAGAAAATTCTCAAAAGAGGGAATTGAGGAGAATGGGGAAAGACATGAAGGTATTTTGTCCAGATGCAGCCATTAAAAAACATACTGTTAAGGGCTTTCCTGGTGGCGCAGTGGTTGAGAGTCTGCCTGCCGATGCAGGGGACGCGGGTTCGTGCCCCGGTCCGGGAGGATCCCACATGCCGTGGAGCGGCTGGGCCCGTGAGCCATGGCCGCTGAGCCTGCGCGTCCGGAGCCTGTGCTCCACAACGGGAGAGGCCAGAACAGTGAGAGGCCCGCGTGCCCCCCCACCCACACACACACAAGCTAAGGATAATTTTTCCCCAAATTACAAAATCCAGGCCTTCGGCTTTGCAGAAGTTTGGGGGTAAGGGAGGGCAGATAGTTACGGGTTTGACTCATACATTCTTTTTTTTTTTTTTTTTTTTATGGTACGCGGGCCTCTCACTGTTCTGGCCTCTCCCATTGCGGAGCACAGGCTCTGGACGCGCAGGCTCAGTGGCCCTGGCTCACGGGCCCAGCCGCTCCGCAGCATGTGGGGTCCTCCCGGACCGGGCCACGAACCCGCGTCCCCTGCATCGGCAGGCGGACTCTCAACCACTGCGCCACCAGGGAAGCTCTGTTAAATGATTTTAAAAGGATCACAAAACAATGTGTCTAGAACAAAAACCATTTGGGGCATTAGCCAACAACCTAGTCACTTATACTTTGTATTTTCTTGTTTATGCAATGTTGATTTTTACATCTTGCTCTGAAGAAGTTATAATTAACATCATTATTTGTAGTTTTAGTTCCCAATGACTTTCCACTGTGGGTTAATAATAGCCATCATGATGAGGTAATGATTCCTTCTTTCAGACTGTCCATTTAGCCATTGCATTTTCCTTCAAACACCAACAGTATTTACAGGCTTGGTGAAAATCAGTGGTGATTTTCTTATTTCTAGTTAGTTGAGGCTGATCCTTTCCTTACTCAGCGTTATCATCACTTCCAGGAATGAACAATACATGGCTCCTTTTCATTCTCTCTTCAGAATACGTATTTTGTTAATAAAATTTATATAGTAAAAACCACTTTTATTATGCTTTCATCCAGTTGCATAGAAGCAGTAAAAGTAGAAAGCCAGCACTTGCAATGAGGGAGGGGCCTTGCCTTTGTTTCTGCTGAAGAGCCCCAAGGCTGTGTGTTGCCTTCCTCAGCTAGATCTTCCCTCCCCTCCCTTTGGAACAAAGCTGCCATGTGGCTTGTGGCTCATCTCCAGGTCCTCCCGTTTATTACTTACTTTCAATTTACCTATTACTACTTTCCAGGTAATCTGAAGCTTTAAGGAGCCTGCTTTAGCCCTCCTCTTGCTTTGTCGGAATTTGTTTTGCCCTTTATGATTCGGGATGAAGCATTCTCTGGGTACTCCTATGGACCAGAGTGAGAAGTAGGGGGATCCTGTTTATAATGCAGTCTTTGCGACCCATTGTTAACATTGTGAATTGATCAGTGAAAGTGTGAAGAAGCCTCTGTCAAGTTTTGAAGTAGAGTATGGTGTGGACATTACAATAAGCTTGATGTGGTAACTTCAGGCAGATTCTCCTTGAGCGCAAAAGTGGAAGGAGTGAGTGAAATCTCCAGTGCATGAATGAACCCACCTGATTGACTGCCCAGGACTAGGCTTTGTTATTCACTACTTCATTGCTTATTTAGTAATATCGTAGCACATTTTACAGGAGAACTGTGATTTTTAAAATATCCTGGGACTAGATAGAGCAATTCTACTTCTGGGCATATACATCCGAAAGAAATGAAAGCAGGGTCACAAAGAGATTTGTATTTATACACCTATGTGCATAGCGGATTCTTCACGATAGCCAAAACAGCCCAAGTGTCCGTCAGCAGATGAATGGACAAGCAAAATGTAGTATATCCACACAATGGAATATTAGTCAGCTTTAAAAAGGAAGGAAATTCTGACATATGCTACATCATGAATGAACTTTGAGGACATTATGCTAAATTAAATAAGCCAGTTACAAAAAAGCGAATACATTATGATTCCACTCATATGAGGTATCTATCTAGCATGGCCAAATTCACAGAAACAGAAAATAGAAGGGTGGTTACCAGGTCTGGGAGGAAGGGAGAAGTGAAGAGCTGTTTAGTGGGTATAAGAGTTTCAGTTTTGCAAGATAGAAAAAGTTCTGAAGATTGGTTGTACAACAGTGTGAATATACTTACTACTGAACTATACACTTAAAAATGGTTAAGATGGGAAATTTTATGTGTATCTTACCACAGTTAAAATTTTCAAATATATGTTAGTAATCAGCAAAAAAGGAAAAACAAAGAGATCCCGGGACTGGCCCTCATTATTGTCAGTAGTCCTCTGCTTTATGACTTTATCATCACATGATCTGTTACTTCTATTCCTGTAATTATAATCCCTATCTTAAGTCAACATGTTACCAGTTTAGTGCAAAAAAAACCTTTGTTGTGTTGATCTGTGAGATTCCTTTAATTTTATTGATTTATTTTTGGCTGTGTTGGGTCTTCATTTCTGTGCGAGGGCTTTCTCTAGTTGCGGCGAGCAGGGGCCACTCTTCATCGCGGTGCGCAGGCCTCTTACTGTCGCGGCCTCTCTTGTTGTGGAGCACAGGCTCCAGACGCGCAGGCTCAGTAGTTGTGGCACACGGGCTTAGTTGCTCCGCGGCATGTGGGAGCTTCGCAGACCAGGGCTCGAACCCATGTCCCCTGCATTGGTAGGCGGATTCTCAACCACTGCGCCACCAGGGAAGCCCTGTGAGATTCCTTTAACATCCTTCATAAGAAGCAAACTGGGTAGGAGATCGTCATAAGTAACAACAAATCGTTATGAAGACACTTCTGTTAAAACTTGGATAACAAATTTGAAAAGACTGTGATTTACACATTGTAAGGAGGAAAAAATGATTATCCTTGTACAAGTTGTATATGTCTTATTTTTAATTTTTAAGTAGATAAGCTACTGATGTATACTTTTGTTGCTAAAACCTTGAGGATGTGAGTACATCACTTAGATTTAGGTAGATGCATCCAAAAATACAGAATTGTCTATTGAGAGCTGTCAGTTTTGTGATTTACTGTATGGAATAAGTTGGTGTTTTTGATATCTATTTATCCTATTTATTTTTGGCTGCATTGGGTCTTCACTCCTGTGCACAGGCTCTCTCCACCTGCTGCAAGCAGGGACTACTCCTCGCTGTGGTGCGTGGACTTCTCACCGCGGCGGCCTCTCCGTCTGCAGAACATGGGCTCTAGGCGCACGGGCCTCAGCAGCTGTAGCACGCAGGCTCAGCAGTTGTGGCTCATGGGCTCTAGAGCACAGGCTCAGTAGTCATGGCTCATGGGCCTAGCTGCTCCGCGGCACGTGGGATCTTCCCAGACCAGGGCTCAAACCCGTGTGCCTGCATTGGCAGGTGGATTCTTAAGCACTGCACCACCAGGGAAGCCCTTCAGTATCTTTTGAAACTAATCATACCTTTTGTGTAGTTGGAAAAAAAGACCCAGTGATAAAACTTTTTCCCATTAGAAAAGCTTGAGGTAGATTTTCAGTTTGCTTGTTTGTTTTGTTTTCAAAGAAGTAAGAGGATTACTGCTCTAGAACACCTAAGAGAAACTAATTGTTATTACAAGGCTTTGAAGACTTCTGGTGTTCAGACTGAAGTCCAGAGTCTTTTTCAAGGAGTTGCCAAGGATAAAACCCCATCTAAAGTCACTGGGAGCCAGACTTCATTCCATGATGGTGTCCTGTTAAAACACGCTCCCATGTCACGTGTTTCAGAAAGATACAGATCGAGGGCCTCCAGTGACTGTTTATCATTAGTGTGACTAGACATTTTATACCAGAATTGTACATTGTAACATTAAAAGGTTTTAAACCAATGTTTAACTTAATTGGCAGTATCCGTAGTTTCATGGCATTGTATCGCTAGGATTACTGTGAAATATTTGAGTCTTGTATAAGATGGATTAATTTAGATCAAAATCTTGAGGAACTAATTTAAAAGTATGTTTCATGATACTATAAATTGAGATAGAACAGATGATAATCTTAAGTAGAGAATCCTTTGAAATGTCTTTGATCAAAGCACTGCTTGTGATTCTGAAGGAAAGGTGTTTTTTTTTTTCTTGCCTTGTTCAGTGTTACAGTTGATTCATTCATATAATTCTCAGGAAATGGGACCAGAGTTCTCATTCTATTTGTGACCAGAGTTCCTAACATACGTGCATATATTTCCCTTTTCAGATTAGGTGTTCTGATGAAAGATTAGATGTTCCAATGAAAGATTGGGGTGGGTCCCCAAATCATACTTATTACAAGCCCATAATGCTCATCAACCTACCGCGCAATGGAATTACTGAAGGAAATGAGATTTTGGGCAATTTTTTAAAAAATCGTTAACTCAAGTCTCACTAGTTCAAAACTCTAATTGTAGCTGGATATTATAGGTTTAAAAGAAAACCCAGTTTGGTAACCAAAAAAATTTTTAAGTAGCCTAATAAAATCTAAAGAGTGGTAATTCTTATGTAGAACCAACTTTTTATACATCCATAGGTGTCATTTACATGGAATCAATGTTAGTGCCAGTATATGTGTTCTCACTGCCTAAACTGTGCTTTTATATGATGTTAAGAAGTCATTTTCATCTACACTAGCCTTTAAACAGAGGAGAACTAGACTCTTAGTATATGTACCAAAATAACACAACTAAAACCAAATAATAATGATTATGGCATAGGAAGGAAAACTATGCAGCCATTAAAAATCATATTGTACAAAAAAGTTATATTTTAGAAGAATTTTGTTGAAGTGGCAAAATATTCATAATGAATTGTTAAATGTTTTTAAAACAACTGTAAAATGTGTTTAGAATAACAATTTTTATTTATAAATACATGTTATATTTATATATTAATATTATACTGTATGTGATATATATTGTTTATAATATTTATATATTATATAGAGATATAATATATTTATACCTCCAAATACATCAGTATCTGTTTAAAAGACGTTAAAGATAAAGTTAACAGGAAAGTTTTCTCTCTTCTCTGAGTGGTGGGATTTTGCATGATTTTTGTTCTTCTTCTGGATTTTTAATAAAATTTTTAAAAAGCTTCTATATGCATTAAGCATGTACCAATTTTATAATTAAGAAAAATGTAGTGTGTGCTGTATAAATACACAAATAAAAGCAATACATATGTATTTAAACTCAGTAGTTCAGGCTTTTCATAAATTAAGATGGGCCTTATTAGTATAATTAATTGGTCCAAATTTTTACATATTTATTCTACTAATTGGCTGCTTAAACTGTTTGAACAATGAAACATGAACCAAGCACGTTTATTCTTTGTACTGTTTTAAATGGTTGGTGCTTAGTTTAAAGAAGCTAAAGATGACAAGCCAGCATGACATTAGTTTAGGTTAGTCATGCTGTTTAAAATCCACTGCTTACAAGTCATGTGCACGTGTTTCCAATAAAGACTTATTTGCTGCAGCAGTAGATTACTTTCGTTAACATTTTGTGCTTCATTTTCACACTCTTGTTTATTCATTCCAAGTTGTTTTACCCTCAGTGGTTCTTAAGTCTTGAAGGACTGTCTGTCCCTCAACAGTGCAGTCTTCTCCAGAGTTTTCATCTTTCGAAACTTAGAAGGTAACCCCAGCCAGTTCATCAGATCCATTTAGGTGGAGCTCAAGAAGAATTCCAGTACACCTGTGTCATTGCACACTTGCTTAGTGCTTTGTCCACTGACCTTGTGGCACTGGCCACATTTTCTTCTAGTTGTTTGTTACTCTGTCTCCCCCAGGAAACGGGACACTTCAACGATTATCATTTGTTGAATGCTAACCGTGTGCCAGAAACTACTTCATTACATGCGTTACTTCATTTAAAATCTCGTATTATGAAAAGTAAGCACTGTTTTCTCCTTTTTATAGGTGGAAAACTAAGGCTTTGGTTTTGAATAAGCCAGGATATAAAGATAGAACTCCCTGAAGGAAATACCAATACTGTAAACCAATAACCAGATACAGTCCAGCTGATGAACAAGTGTGTCCTCACAGCCCCTGCCAGCTCTGAAGCCCCTGATGCTGCCTAATCATTTCTCTAACCTTTATATGAACAAAATCATTCCATCCCCCCTTTACACACCATTCTCACAATATTTGGGGAGGGGGGTAGGTCAGTCTTATTAACCCCAGCTTTCAGAGCGCCATATCATGGTCACTATCTTAAATTCCTACTTTCAGACAGTTTCCGAGTCTTAAATTTTGTATCTGATTTTATCAGCTCTAAAATTAGAAGAAGATGTGACATTGGTTTATTTTCTGAATGCCCCCCTCCTCCATGCTAGCTGATACTGTCAGCAGTAAGTGCTGCCATTTATTGAATGCTGACTACTGTCAGTGCTTTACAAACAGTGATCCTATGAAGTAGGTTTTCCTATTTTTACAGACCCGAAAACTGAGGCTTGGCGAGGTTAAATGGTTGACCCGGTTTTCCACGCTCATTCAATCGTTGATCTAATGAAGGAGTGCATTGGGGATTTGAATCCAGTTTTCCTGGACTCTGGTTCGAATCAAGACTCTGTCTTTTGCTAGTAGCGTTACTTTGGGCTAAGTACATACACTTACTGTGTATCAGTTTCTTGACCTGTAAAATGGGCCAATGATATTGTTTACCTCAGTGTTGTGGTGTGGATTAAGTGAGTTACTAAAGAGAAGGTGTTTAGAGCAATGCTTGACACATAGTGACTGCTAAGTAATAGGTGCTATAATAATAATAAGAACTACCATTAATGTTATCATTGTTTACTGGATTTTAATTGTTGGAATCATGTATTAAATCCTATAAAAGTATATGAAGTAAAAAGTGTCCCTCTCGGGCCTCCCTGGTGGCGCAGTGGTTGAGAGTCCGCCTGCCGATGCAGGGGATACGGGTTCGTGCCCCGGTCTGGGAGGATCCCATATGCCGCGGAGCGGCTGGGCCCGTGAGCCATGGCCGCTGGGCCTGCGCGTCCGGAGCCTGTGCTCCGCAACGGGAGAGGCCACAACAGTGAGAGGCCCGCATACCGCAAAAAGAAAAAAAAAAAAGTGTCCCTCTCTCACCAACTACTTCCTCTCCCCAACATTAACCATGGACACCAGTTTGGTGTATATCCTTCCAGAATATTTCCTATGCCATCTGAAACTATTTTTAAATCATCCTTTCATTAATGAAATACAGGTCAAGAGTGAAATTTTTTGTAGTGATCTTGAAAATTGGAGAGTGGAGCAGTAGGGGGAAACAAATTCATTCATTCAGCAAATATTTATGAAATGCTTTCTGTATGCCAAGCACTTTTCTAAGTGCTGAGGATTCAGCCTGTTGAATTTCTGTTTTGACCATTGATTGATTTTCTTTTTTGGTTTTATTTAGGATATGATGTTTCAGCTTCTCCGAGGTCTGGACTTTCTTCATTCTCACCGAGTGGTACATCGTGATCTAAAACCACAGAACATTCTGGTGACCAGCAGTGGACAAATAAAACTGGCTGACTTCGGCCTTGCCCGCATCTACAGTTTTCAGATGGCTCTTACCTCAGTGGTGAGTGAGAAAGTGCTGTTCTTTCATTAAACTTAGTTTTCTGCTTTTGAATGACAAACTGCCCCCATTCCAGGCCCCTAATGTTATTACTGCCAGTGGTCAGTTGGTGGACAGAATGTCTTTGCACTTTTTATATAGCAGGCAGTAGGAGGAAAGTGTTATGCTTACAACTGCAGACATATCCGGGCTGGGCTTGTTGTGGACAGAACCCATTGCAGAAATAGACGGTTGCTTCTTAGCCACTAGAAAGGAATCAGTTACAAGTTTCCAAATGGTTTTGCCATATGGCTTTTTGCCATAACCACTGTGTTCAGAGCTGCATATATAGTGTCTAGGGAAACATAGCTCAAGGTCAGCGAGGAGAGAGCACCAGGAATGTTGATCTGTCTGCAGCATCCTAGTTTGAGAAACAGCCAGGTACCTGCACAGGTGTGTGAAAGCACTCCTGTGAAGCTGTGGTGCGTGGACTGTAAAGAAATTAAATTTACAGTGAACTTGGATGATCCGTGAACAAGTAGCACCACCCTGCCGGGTGAAGGCTTCATCCAAGCCAAAATACGAAGAGTAAACCCAAAGGCTCTATTTTGGCAAAGAATGACAGTTATTCTGTTTTTTTTCTCATTCAGACACAAAACCATACTAGCTACTCGCTCTGCTTAGCTTCTGTTTCTCCTTATAGTTCATTGTTTCTGAGATGAATTTTCATGAAATTCTGCACCCAAAATATACAAAGAGGAGCCTGGAAGCAGGCATTAATATCCCTTGTCTTTGAAGGACCTGTTTTCCATGCAGTGAATTCACACATAGATTTTTTTTTTTTAAAGCCAAGTAATGTTCCTTTGCTGTGCTACTTATTTGGGGCAGGAGGTTGATATGGAGAATCCCTTTGATTCCATGAAGACTACAAACACTGCCCTCAAAGCATTATGTTAAGCCTTAAGTAAAAGAATCTTCTTGGATCAGTATGCCATTTTCTACATATAGTCCATCTTTAGCCTCAAAGTGGTTCTCAGTTAAGGGCAGCGCTGCCCTGGGGGGAGGGGGAAACATTGTTCAGAAATGTGTGACGGCATCTTTGGTCATCATAACTACTTGGGGGATGGTGGTGGCCACAAGGAGGCAAATATTCTGCGCAACAAAGAATTGTTTCCCCAAATTCCAGTAATGCCTCAGCTGAGAAGTAGAAATTCAGGAGGGGAGTTGGAAATTCTCTAAGAGAGATAACTTGCCTTAGAAAAACATTCAATTTGCAAAAATGTTCTGCTTCCTCACCCTGGAAATACAGATACGAGAACCTGGATGTGTAAGATCACATACTTTCCCAACATTATATACTTTACGTAGGGCATCAGAATTTTTACAGAGGATTCCTTAGAATGTGTCACTGTTGTTGAAAGATAAATCATTCTTGTTTCCTCTTTGCCCAACATACACCGTCACTTTTGAGAAGACAGGACCCAAGACGGTGTTTAAAGGATAAGTCTCCGATTTGGGCTGGGTCAAGTGAGCCCTTGTGTTCTTATATAATCACACCAGAAAGGGCTGAGTCTGTGTGTTTCCCCAGTGGGAAGGGTGAGGTAGGCTGCAGCTTCCCTAGGAAGTAGTTTCGTATGTTGTTTCACGGCCCTGGGGAGAAGCTTGAATAGGCTTTGCGATCCGGACAGTCATCAGGGGAGCAGATGGAAGGAACCAGTCCCTTTGGTACATTAATTGAGGGAAGGATGAGCCGTAACTGAGACACTGTATTTTGATCCCCCCGAACTGGGCACTGAAAACCATAAATAAAAACAGGAAACCCAGTTGGGTTTGCTTTTTTTTTTTCTTATTAAATTTGAGGAATGATAGCCCAGCTTGTGCGTAACACCAATTAACATTCCATTCTTGCTGAAAGTTGATATGTTCAGACAGGAAAATGGAGACAAATGATTTCATACAGAAAAGGGGAAAGGCAGTCGTAAATACCTGATTTTTCAGTATGTAGTTTGTATTGCACACTCTGTATTTCTTATGTGGCATAAAGTAAAAAATATTAGCAACTGGGAAAGACACTGGAACAAATTCAGACTTTATTTGAAAGAGTCATAGTTGGAACTTAATGTCAATAATAAAGAATATGATTCCTGTAGGGTACCGCATTAAAATTTTTTCCCACTGTTTATTTTTCTTTTTAAGGAAAAATCAATTTCTATAATGATACATTGGTTTATGTACACACAGTGACACATAAAGGCCTGGAATCAGTTTTTTCAGACTGAACTGGTATTTATTTTTTGTATTTCTTGAAGAGAAAAAGACTACACTC
Source organism: Mesoplodon mirus (assembly GCF_964341445.2). Classification (NCBI taxonomy): domain Eukaryota; kingdom Metazoa; phylum Chordata; class Mammalia; order Artiodactyla; family Ziphiidae; genus Mesoplodon; species Mesoplodon mirus. The sequence continues at coordinate 59,174,089 of NC_138985.1, forward strand.
CACTTCCTGGAAATACACATTTTTTAGTGGGTTATGTCATACAGGAACTAGGAATCAACTTGATTTGTGGAATGTTAAAGAAATTTACAAGTTAACTGATTCGAAACTGACATTTTGCAGCCAGGAGAAATGCTAATAATATAATACCTACCTTCCAAAGCCTGACTCACATGTCCCATTCTGGTACCCCCTGCAGAAATAAATCCCCCCGTCCGCCCTCATTGTTTCCAGAGTAACGTCTTATTAATGTCTTTCATAATACTGCTTTCTGTCTTGTTTGTAATTATGTAGGGGTTTTATTTATCAGGCTGTAAGCTCCTTGAAAGAGTTGGCCTTTGGGGTAGAAATTAATTTAGGACAGTCATCATAAGTCCGGACTCTAGTTGTGGCTGTAGTTGGTATAACATAGGGCCAAATGACTCGGCTTGTCTTCATCTGATAAGGGAGGGCTAAGTGCCCTTAACTGGGTGCCTCCTGCATGACCTTCAGGTGTCCTTAGGGAGTATTGGGTTCTTGCTGCTCAGTATACAGTCAGAGTGCACGTGTACCCGTGGAGAGGAAGGGTTGTTTATACCTATTTCTCTCAAGGGTGTAGAATCAAGATGTGGATGGCTACAGTGAATGCCTTAGACCCAGGCAGGACGGGCCCCTGGCCTGGGTTTCATGCTTTAGAGGAGCCTGCGCTGGCCCTGCTCCTGCCTTGCCTCCCTTGATGAGGCACAGAATCCAGTGTGCCTGAGACCCAGCCGCACTCAGGGCATTGGAATTCCCTGACTGAATGGGAACTGCACGGGCTCTTCTCAGTGCTTCCTCCTAACGGCAGATTGGGCCACCTGTGTCCTCACCCCATGCATAAGGGGCAGCAGTTTGCAGACATCGGGCAGAATGGGGACACACAGACTGGGGTGGCCATAAACACCGCGTGAGGCCCCTTGTCCTTCAGGGAGGAGCTGGGGATGTGAAGAGAAGTGGGGCCTGTTACTCAGTGCCTGGCATGGGTTCTACTTATCAGAAGAGTTTCTGTGAAACCCTGAAAATCAACTTCTGTGACCTGTATTGAAATAGCTACATTTGTGGAAAACCAGAGAACAGGTTAGAGGGAGCTTCTTTCCATTGCACGTAAGTGACATGTACGAACATGACCGATGTGATTATATATAATCTTTATGGCAGATGCATTTCAAGAATACAGACATACCTCGTTTTATTGCGCTCCACTTTATTGCATTTAGCAGACACTGCATTTTTTACAAATTGACGTCTTGTGGCAACCCTGCATCATGGCGCCATCTTCCAACAGCACTTGCTCATTTAATGTCTCTGTGTCACATTTTGGTAATTCTAGCAGTATTTCAAACTTTTTCATTATTATATTTATTGTGGTGATCTGTGATTAGAGATCTTTGATGTTACTATTTCAAAAAGATTATGTGCTGCTGAAGGCAACATTTTTTAGCAATAAAGTATTATTTAAGTAAGGCATGTGCATTTTTTAAGACATAATGCTATTGCATACTTAATAGACTATAGTATAGTGTAAACACAACTTTTATAGGCACTGGAAACCAAGAAATTCATGGGACTCGCTTTATTGCCAGTTCGCTTTATTGTGTGGTCTGATACCCAACCCGTGATATTTCTGAGGTCTGCCTCTGTATGTTTATTCAATAGAATGACTATACAACTAACTAAAATTGTACTGAGAGTCATTCTCAAGTCAACATTTCTAAGAACTTCCCGTGTTGGATGCAGTGTGTAGTGCAACTCATTTTTGTCTGTCAGTATGAAAGGGAAGTAGAGACCAACCTCTGAGCGGGCAGGTTGGGTCATACCCAATCGCACACCCGCATCTGACACGGCAAGTCGTAGAACCAGAGCCTGGCCCATCACCAGCAGCCCGACGATGACGCTGATCATCTCGAAGCCCTATGAACAGCAGCTCAGGGAGAGAGCAGGTCTTGACTTCTCTGTTTATGATGAAAAATCCCTATTTTTTTTTTCCTGAACTGACCCATACAGCATGTAGGGTGATACTGTTGCCATTGGATTTGGTGGTTTGGGAACTCCTTACCAACCATCTCATTTTGAAAGTGGGGAAACTGAGACTCAGACGAACAGTTTGTAACCAGGTTAAGTCTGAATTCACCAAATAGATTATAAATGGCTTGGAGAGTACTAATGTTTATATTCTGGCTCTCGCCCATCCTCCCCTCTCCCTTCCTCTTCTCCCCACGGTGGGATCCAATACTTTAGAGGGTATCAAACTAGGTTCTGCAGACCTCTTGGGTTCTACAAAGGGTATGCAGAGATTCCACAAATATTCAACAGTCCATTTTTTTGAAACATGTTTTAAGTCTTGTTAAAATTGTGATTAAAAAACAACTAGCTCGGGCTTCCCTGGTGGCGCAGTGGTTGAGAGTCCGCCTGCCGATGCGGGGGACACGGGTTCGTGCCCCGGTCCGGGAAGATCCCACATGCCGCGGAGCGGCTGGGCCCGTGAGCCATGGCCGCTGAGCCTGCGCGTCCGGAGCCTGTGCTCCGCAACGGGAGAGGCCACAACAGTGAGAGGCCCGCGTACTGCACAAAAAAAAAAAAACACAAAAAAAAAACAACTAGCTCATGTCATATTTTGACACAGTGGGGAACACTGAGGCATGAACTTGTACCTCCTGGTTAACCTGTTATTTATGTAGACCTGAGAATAAAACTTCTTTTGCCACAGTTGTGAATACTGGACCTCTCGTAAATGTATCATTTCTTAGGAAAAATCAAGTGTTCTCTTGACTCACTCCTGTGTGTATCTGCTCCCTTAAAATCATCCAAGTGCCTGTTCACGACAGCGCAAACATCGTGCTATGCTCGCTGTACGACATAAGACCACTTTGGGGGCCGTTCAGAGCAGTGCCGGGGTTGACGTTTTTATATCCAGATGTACTTGCCAACGCCTGTGCAGTTAGAACCAGTCACTCCCCAGGACAGCCACCGTGAAGCCACCTGTGGATAGAGAGAAGGCTGTACCTTAAAATGAGGTCATTCCTTTTGGGGCCTCAGTAACTTCACATGCTGGGATGAAGTCCAGGATTGGCCTGCCGTAAACCAATTTGTGTTCTGCAGTGAACAGTATTACAGTGACTTTTCAGTGTTTTTTTTGGAGGGCCTTTATACAATCATTAGACAAAGGAGAGAATTAGCATTTTTCCTCCAAATGCCTGTGCCTAACACACAGTTTGGAGAAAAAAATCCACTTTGTACCATAATGGAAGAGAGAGAATATTCTCCTGTCTTTTCAGTGACTTAGTAAAATTCTCACTGAGTGAATTACATTCCCCTTCGCCAAAGTTCTTTTTTTCCATATTATCTTTCCTATTAAAAGACATATGTCTTCATATGAAAACATTTTCCACTCTGTAGAAATAATCAAAAGATAACAAGTAAATAGTGAACATGGGAAGACTTTTGACAGCTGTACAAATTATAAAAGTTCACTCAGGGATTTTTTTATATGGAACTGATAAGATTCCCCAAATTGCCTTATTTAACATCATTCATTTATTTAGTACCACAAGAATCACAAAAAAACAAATTGCTTACATCCTCTCCTTATGCCTCTGGCAATAGATGGTTTCCTCTTCTAATGCCAGCATTGGTAGCGTTTAGTAAACATTAAAGAAACCTTGTGGATTCAGAAACTTTTTGATAATCCTGGGGTAGAAAATTAATGAAATGGAGTTGTGGCAGTCAGTCAACAAATATTGATCACTTTCCATGAGCCAAGCACTGTCAATGGACCTGAGGGACCATGGTGAAGAGAAGCGGACAAGGTCTCTGCTCTCATGGAGCTCATAATCACAATGGGGAAACAGATCTTAATCAAACAGTCACACAAAGAAATGTATAGTTAGAAACAGAGACAAGTGCGATAAAGGAAAGGGACAGAATTCTATGAGGCCCTGTGACTCCGAAGCCCTCGTGGGCTGAGGGTCAGGGAAGCCCTCCCTGCTCACCCACACCGGGATGTGAGATGCTCAGAGAGGTCACCAGCCCCCTACGCTCAGAACCTGCCTGGATGTGGGCCCCACGGATGTGCACATCATGCAGTCTGTGCTTATTTTCTCTGTTTCTGTTTGGAATAGTTCATTTGACAGCACCCAGTTGGCACCACCAAGTTGACAAAGTGAAGCAGGACCAGAGATCAGAGAACAATGTCATCTTTTACAGGAGAAAATAAATTGTTTATGCTTGTTTCCTCTTCGTGCATGTTGTATTTACTATGGGGACCTGGCAGAGTTTGGGCCCCGGCTTGGGCAGCCGAGTTGCTCCCACAGAAGCCTGCAAAGGCTGCCAGTGAGTACTGAGTAAATCAAACCAAGAGCATGAACCGAGTATAACGGAAAAAACCCAAAGCCCTGTCGCCTCAGCACCTCAGTGCAAGTGCAGGACACACCTCAGAAGCCGAAAAGGCTCCTGTAACTCCCTTCCCACTCGACCTCTCCTTGCCATGACACAACCAGGTCTGTTTTGTGAAAACTTCCAGTTGCCAGTACATATTTCCTAGTTAACAATGGAGTGTTTGTGCCGCTTTCGTTTTCACTTTCACCAGTGAGGGAAGTAGAGCACAATGGGGCGGTGCACGGGGCTGGGGACAGGACACGTCTTCTCTCGGATTCCCAGGACTGGGTACGTGGAAAACGCCAGAGCCAAGACAAACAGGAAAACCCATCCAGATGCTCTGTTACGCGTTCTCGGTGGCAGTAAAACAACACACTTGGAGTTGCCATCTGAGAGGTTGGCTCTGCCCCTGCAGTAAAGGCAAATGCTGTTGACCACTGCGAGCATTGCTTCCATGTAGAAAGAGAATGTATTCCATGCAGTACAGGATGCTGCTGTAGGTGTGCACGTGTGTGTGTGTGTGTGTGCGTGTGCGCGGGTGGGTATTTAATTGCTCCAAGTATACTTGTGAAGTTCATCAAACAACTGCTTTCCTTGTTTATAAAAGACAGTCATTCATTTGACTCACCTAATTCTAGCTCCTTCCTAAGTTGTCACTGTTGAGAATCAGTTCTGGACAAAAACAGTTTAACTGTATCGTTACTGCCTGGAGGATGTTTTACTCAGAGAAAGGACAGGATGTTCTTTTCTTCCTCCATACATCTGTTCAGCCAGCTAATGTCCTATCAAGGTATGATATAGACAGGGTCTGGTTGTGACCTGGTTGTTTACATTCCATCCTACAGACACCCTGTGTGATGCTATTCAAATTTCAGAAGCTTGGGCTTCCCTGGTGGCGCAGTGGCTGAGAGTCCGCCTGCCGATGCAGGGGACACGGGTTCATGCCCTGGTCCGGGAAGATCCCACATGCCGCGGAGCAGCTGGGCCCGTGAGCCATGGCCGCTGAGCCTGCGCGTCCGGAGCCTGTGCTCCGCAACGGGAGAGGCCACAACAGTGAGAGGCCCGCGTACCGCAAAAAAAAAAAAAAAAAAAAAAAAAATTCAGAAGCTTGAGGCCAAGTTTGAGTGTAAAGACCAACTATTGTCTTAAGGTTGACGAGACCAAATGCTTTAAAGAAGTTTTGCAGCCGAAGGGTTTCTCAGAGATGCAGAAGATGGAAAAAATTTTGTTGCCTCTTCCACTTAACATTCTTATGGGAATATGCCTTCTGTGCTTGGTCAGGGACTAGTCTGTCAAACTGTGTTTAATGAGATAATTCCGTCTCCCCTAAATTTCCTTAACTCATGTCCCGTTAGGTCCATTCAGTGGAGTATGAGACACAGTCCCTGGAATTGAATATAAAACAGTGTCTCTATAACTTGGATTTTTACATCCTCTTTAATTCTTGGGATGTGTGCGCTTCTCGTCTTTTACAGGTGTCACTGCTTACTTCCTTGTATGGAAGGGAAAGGTGGCAGTATCTTCATTTTGCTTGGGCTTTGCTAGTCTCCTAGTGCAAGTTCCTGAGTTGAGATGTGTCACTGAAATTCTGTTACATTGGCCATAGCCATTTTTATTTGCGCAACTCCAATGTTGTACTACTTTTGTGTTTCCCACAGTGCCTTTCTGGCACATGGTAGGCACTTGATAAATACATGGTGAATTAATGAAATGAATCCTCCTGATTCTCCAGTGCCTAAAGGATGAATTCCAACTCTGTAGCATGGCATGCAGAGGGGGTTTTGCAGTGTAGCCCCAACCTACCCCTCTGTACTCTCACTCCCACCCAGAAATCACCCCCATACCCATAAAGGCATATTCCTTATCATCTAACACCATCAGATTTCTCACTACTCTTTACGTTCTTTCACAACTCCCTACTTTCACAAATGAATGAATTTCCAACTCTGCTTTTTCCATGTTGCTGCTGGGGGTCATTGCATCATCACTGATAAGCATCTAAAGATTTGTTTGTTTGTTTGTTTGTTTTAGATTCAGCTTTCAGCTAAATCTTCCCAGTTGCCCACAGCATCACTCCCTGATAGTAACCTGAGCTCTGAGGGAGTAACAGTTACACTTTGAATATCTGTCTGGGCAGCCAGTCCTAACCTTCAGATAATTCTTGTTCTTCATCCCTACTTATTCGAGATGACAAGCCTTCCTACACCTCCCCAACTTGTGCACTTAACATTTTCTATATGGTATGTTTAAATTAAAAATTAAGACCTTTGGGATCTTTGAAGGAATCGTAATGTCACAGGAGAAGGTTGAAAATGTCTGCATTATTGTTTCTTTTAGTCATTTTATTTAGTCCACTTGGGTTCTTGAGAAGATTAAGTACATGTTTCTCTTAATTTGTATAGGTGTCTCCAAAAGTTCAGCTCAGACTTTTTTTTTTTTTTTCTTTTGCGGTACGCGGGCCTCTCACTGCTGTGGCATCTCCCGTTGCGGAGCACAGGCTCCGGACACACAGGCTCAGCGGCCATGGCTCACGGGCCCAGCCACTCCGTGGTATGTGGGATCTTCCCGGACCGGGGCACGAACCCGTGTCCCCTGCAACGGCAGGCGGACTCTCAACCACTGCACCACCGGGGAAGCCCCAGCTCAGACTTTCATACAATTGCTTTGTCATGCTGGATTTTCTTTCATATTGTATTGACTTTATTACTGATATTTCGAATGTGTTTCTCAGTGATGCTCTTTGGGCTGCTGAACAGTTCCTCTTGCTGCTACCACTTTCTGTTTCCCTTTTCTCTAGGGATTGAAACACAGGGTGAGTAACATTGTGGCACCCAACGTCTGTAAGGATACTTATGATTTTTAAGTCCCTCATAAATTTGAATGTTAAACTTTACAGTTGGCTTTGGAGGAATAATCTACCTTCAGGTCTCAGGGAAACATCCAAAAGAAGGAAGGGGAAAGTGTAGGAAAATTGACTTTAGCACTGCTCTTATATTTATTTTGAAGGCTGGCAGCATCTAAAAGTTGGTCTGTAAATTTAACAACTCAACCATAAAAACCCCAAAATAAAGGAGAAAGATCTCTACTGCTTCTAGGTTTGGGTACTAACATAAAGTTACAAGATTTCTCTTCAGCCATTTAACAATTTTTTTTAAAATTTCTAAAGCTATCCTTCCCTTTCTTCTTTACCATTTTTATTTTGATGAATTACTTTTTAAAGGTCATGATGCTTTGAAATGCATGGACATGTTTTCTGAACACTGTTACTGTTGATAGATTCCACGGTGACGCTACGGCTATCTGCACCTTATGTAACGCTGGATGATTTCAGTGAGGTGGGGACCGCACATGGTATCAGTTCTTGTGGGAAAATATGCTTCAGTGGCTTACTGGCACTGCTCTTGGAATGTGGCATTTAAAAGTACCTTTTTACAGTGGGAAAGAATTCTGTCAAGAATAAACAGTCTGACCTTGTTAAATGGGCCAAAGTTGGTCTGTAACCTAGTTCCAGAAAACTAGCTTTTACTAGTTTAGAAAAAGCAGATGAGAAAAATTACAACTAAAACTTTCTAAAGAATGGAAAAAGTTCCTATGAAGAATATGAAATAAGTTCCAGAAATGAGGGTCTTCATATATACTCATGAAAATGTCTTTACTGGACTATAAAATCCCATTTTTCCAGAGTGGATGAAAGATGAGGACTACAGCTCGTCAGAAAAGCAGATTTTCTTTTTCCTGGAAAGACAAGACTGGCTTATTGAAAGGAGCTGTGGGAGGGGCCTTGTAGCATGGACCAACCGTGGGAAACCAGCCGGCTTGGGGAGATGAAGAAGTAAAAATTGCCACTGACTCCCCATTGCCCACAGGTTAAAAAGTCTCTGTACTCTGAGCTGTGGGTTGCAGCAGTCTGTTCCTCACCTTTCTCTCCATCCCTTCTCTCCCACCCACCTCAAACCCACCCCCACACACCCATGGTCTTGCCACTCCAGACCTCCTTCCTCTTGCTTGAAGGGATATGCCATTAGATTTTGTACCTCTAGGCCATTAGATCTTCTCTCTGCTTACACTGCCTTTCCCCTTTTCAGCCTAACAAACTCCTACTCAATCTTCAAGACTCAGGGCAAATACCACTTCCTCCCAGAAGTCAGCCTGACTCTCTAGGATAAAGTTAGGCACTTCTTCTGTGTATCTTTGATTTGCCTCTAATATAGTAGCTATCATATGATAGTGTCCCCATGGGTTTGCCATCTATTTTATTTTTATTTTTATTTATTTATTTTTTCTGTACGTGGGCCTCTCACTGTTGTGGCCTCTCCCATTGCGGAGCACAGGCTCCGGACACACAGGCTCAGCAGCCATGGCTCACGGGCCCAGCCGCTCCGCGGCATGTGGGATCTTCCCGGACCGGGGCACGCACCCGTGTCCCCTGCATCGGCAGGCGGACTCTCAACCACTGCGCCACCAGAGAAGCCCTGCCATCTATTTTAAAAAGAATAACATTGTAATATTCGCTGTAGCACTTAAGGTAGCAAGACACAGGCATGTGGTATTGCTCTGTGAGTGTTTGTAGTGTGTGTGTGTGTGTGTGTGTGAGAGATGAAATAAGAGGTTTCTGCGTAGAGGAGGTAGAGGGAGGCTGGCTTGGGTGGGGATACTGAGTGAGACTGAGAAAGGGATGCTTCCCCCCAAACATCGGCTTTCCTGAAAGGTGTCACTACAGCCTGTATCTGCATCCATTTTGAAATTTCAGTGTCAGGAACAAAACTTGTTTTATTAATCACTTTCATTGCTAAATCCTGTGTTTATATTTAAATGATATTCTGAAAAAAGAACATTTCACTGCTTTTACTCAGATGCATGACTGTCAAGTAGTTGGTTGGTTCGGTGTTGTCTGAGTGGGCCACATCTCAAAGATGGTGGTTCTAGTCACAACCACTTATAATGTTAAACAACTAATCTATCAGTAATAACTTAAATTGAAGAAAATTTTTAATGAGTTATAGTAAAAACTAGACTTTGTGTTCTAAAAAAATGTGGAAGTTAAAAAAAAACTTTGTGGGCTTCCCTGGTGGCGCAGTGGTTGAGAGTCCGCCTGCCGATGCAGGAGACACGGGTTCGTGCCCCGGTCCGGGAAGATCCCACATGCCGCGGAGCGGCTGGGCCCGTGAGCCATGGCCGCTGAGCCTGCGCGTCCGGAGCCTGTGCTCCGCAGCGGGAGAGGCCACAACAGTGAGAGGCCCGCGTACCACAAAAAAAAAAAAAAAAAAAAAAAAACAAAACTTTGTAAGTTAAAAAACTGTAAGTTAAAAAAACTGTGCAAGTTTAAAAAACTAAGTTAAAAAAAAACTAATGTGTAAAATAGATAAACAATCAAGTACTTTGCAGATGGGCGTATGGCAAGGTTTTTCAAAAGTAGCCTCTGCAATCGAAACTAAAATTTAATAGATTAAAATTCATTTTCTGAAGCCTTTCCAAGATTATATATATCATGTAAAACTACTTATTCTCTCTGACCACTCTAGTTCTTACTGGTTCTTACATACAAAGGTAGTAAAAAAAAAAAAAAAAAAAAAAAAAAGCCAAAATAGTCCATTGTGAACTTATTTTTTTCTTAATTAATTAATTTCTTTATTTTTGGCTGCATTGGGCCTTCATTGCCGTGCACGGGCTTTCTCTAGTTGCGGCCAGTGGGAGCTAGTCTTCGTTGTGGTTTGTGTGTTTCTCAGTGCAATGGTTTCTCTTGTTGCGGAACACGGGCTCTAGGCATGCTGGCTCAGTAGTTGTGGTGCACAGGCTTAGTTGCTCCACAGCCTGTGGGATCTTCCTGGAGCAGGGATTGAACCCGTGTCCCCTGCATTGGCAGGCGGATTCTTAACCACTGCGCCACCAGGGAAGCCCCATTGTGAATTTAAAAGTGTTACCACCCAGGAAAAATAGAGACTCACATGTTCCTTTTGTACCTGAACACAAATTGGCCACTATCATCATGGCTTTTACTGGCATGTTGAGGTTAAAAATGTAGCACAACATTTAGGATTTTGACAATATTGAGTAAACAATCCATTGAAGTGAGAAAAGCATCTTCACGTTTGAACTTTCTTTAATAATGTTATATACTATAGTAATGTTATAGTAAATCAAAATATAATCTTTGGGGACGTCCCTGGTGGGGTCACACCTTCATGGTGTGAATATACGTAATAGTTTTACCTAGTCTCCTGGGATGGACCTTTGGGGAGTTTCTCTTTTGGGGCTACAGTGAACATCCTGGGCTTATATCTTTTCACCCAAATACTAATATTTTTGTAGGATAAGTTTCAAGAAAGGGCATTACCAAGACAAAAGGTAAAGAGTATGCACATTTTTTTTCTTTTTTTATGTTCAGTTTTATAAGAAACTCCCTAACTGTCTTCCAGAGTGGCTGTACTATTTTGTACTATCACCACCCTCAGCAGTGAGTGAGAGTTCCTGTTGCTGCACATCCTCATCAGCATTTGGTGTTGTCAGTGTGTTAGATCTTGGCCCTTCTAGTAAGTGTGTAGTGGTATTTCATTGCTGTTTTAATGAGCATGCACACTTCAAACTCTGATAATGCCAAATTGTTCTCCCAAAGGATTTCGCTTTCCCTCCTCGCCTCTTAACAGAACGTGACTGAGCTCTCTGCCTCCTCTCTTCTCAGTGTCTCTGGTGATCACCTTTGCTGGCCCTTCCTAATCCTCTTGCCCACCAAGAAAGCATCCTGAGTGTTCCCACCTCAGCCCTTTCACAGATCTCACCCAGGTCCACCACTTGAACTCTCACGTCTGTGCAGAGACCTCCCAGTTGTCAGCTGGGCCTAGGGTCCCCTCTGAGCATCAGACCCTCAATCCCGCTTTTCCCTTCACGTCGCCACCTGATGTCCCATGGGCAGCAGAAACATAACATGACCAAAATGTCACTCATTAGCTTCTCCTGGCCCAGGCAATTCTGCTTCATTTTCCTTTCTTTAGTTTTATTATTAATAATCACCAAAACTGGAACCTCGGGTTTTTTTCTGGATTCATTTGTGTCAACATGCACTTGGCTACAGGTTCTGAATACTCGATCAGTTATATCTTGAATAATAGTAATTTTTAAATCTGACCTAAGAAGTCTGGAGATAAATAACTCTGCAATTAGTGCAGTTGCTCAGTGGTGTCATCTTGAGTCCTATAACCAATTATTAGGAAAATTCCATTCTCCCCTCCTCAGTGAATGATGTTTTCCCTCGTGGTCTCAAGACGACTGCTGCATCTTCAGGTATTACATCCTCATACGACAGTGGTCTAAGCAGTGAGTAAGGGAGCCGGGGCCAAAAAGGGTTTCACTGCCTTTTTGATCAGGGAAGACAGTCTTTTCCAAAAGCTTTCTTCAGACTTTCACTTACTTTTCACTTACTCCCAGAACTGGATCAGATACCTACCCACAGACCAATCACATTGCAGGTAAGCATTTTTTTTGCTACCCAAGGAAAATCAGGTTGCGTTAGAGAGAGAGGGAATGTCTGCTCCTTGACAACCAACAAGGACAGGCCTTCATTGATCTAGGAAACTCCCCAAGGCAACAGGGCCACTCTATAGGTAGAAACTTATGCTCCTGGTTCCTGTCAGAGGCGCACAGATATATTCAGTGATCTCTAATACAATAGTTTATACAGTATGGTGCTTTTTTTCCTTAGTGCTCCACATATGTTAAAAGCAGAAAGCTTTAGAAGTTTATGGGGATGTTGATTAGGCGAAGAATGCAGGCTTCCTACTGTCACCAGGAATATAATATTTTAGGTTCTTTAATAACAGTAATTAGCAAACATTTGGGGAGCACTGGCAATCTACAAATAATCTACAAGTGACATCTCCACATGCAAACTTGATTGGGTATGTCAGAAGCTAAGGACAGTTTTTAAAACAGTGAAGTAGCAAGAAATAGTCTGTTAAACTAATTATTTTTTAAAGAACATTAATTTCATTGATATATTATTTAGATATATTACTGTAATATATCAATATTTATATTACAAGCATATCTCAGAGATTTTGCAGGTCTGGTTCCAGACCACTTCAGTAAAGCAAGTATTACAATAAAGCTAGTCACACAAATTTTTTGGTTTCCCAATACATCTGAAAGTTATGTTTACGCGACACTGCAGTTGTTAAGTATGCAGTAGCATCATGTCTAAAAAAATGTACATACCTTTATTAAAAAACACTTCATTCCTGGGAATTCCCTGGCGATCCAGTGGTTAGGGCTTGGCACTTTCATGCTTTCACTGCTGTGGCCCAGGTTCGATCCCTGGTCGGGGAACTAAGACCTCGCAAGCCATACGGCATGGCCAAAAAACAAACAAATAATTCATTGCTAAAAAATGCTAACCAACACCTTGAGCCTTCAGTGAGTCATAATCTTTGTCACTAGTAACATCAAAGATCACCGATCACATAACAAATATAATAATGATGAAAAGGTTTGAAATACTTTGAGAATTACCAAAATGTGACAGAGAGATGACGTGAGCAAATGCTGTTGGAAAAATGGTGCCAATAAGACTTGCTCAACTCAGGGTTGCCACAAACCTTCAGTTTGTTAAAAAAAAATGCAGTATCTGTGAAGCGCAATAAAATGAGGTATGCCTGTAGCTAGCTAATATATTTATTAGTTATTAATATACTTACATGTGTTTTTTAAAGTACTACTACTTACTTTTAAAAACATATGTATGCATAAATCTGAAGTTGCTTCTACTTCTCTATTCTAACCAAATAAACCTAGGTGAATCAGGAGGCAAGCATTGTTAGACATGGGAGGGTCAGGGAATGCTTCACAGGGGAGGTGATTTTTGAGCCAGGCCTTCAAGAACGAGGAGGAGTTTGCCTGGCAAGCAAAAGAGAAAGGTGCCCTCTAGGTACAGAATTGGGAAAGAGCAGAACACATGCACAAAAAAGTGAGAAGTACGTGGGTTGATGCGCAGGGTGTCTTGGGAGAACATGATCAAACGCTTTCTTTGTTTTTAGTTGTTTTTTTTTTTTAAGATGTTGGAGGTAGGAGTTAATTAATTTTTTACTGTGTTGCGTCTTCGTTTCTGTGCGAGGGCTTTCTCTAGTTGTGGCAAGCGGGGGCCACTCTTCATCGCGGTGCGCGGGCCTCTCACTATCGCGGCCTCTCTTGTTGCGGAGCACAGGCTCCAGACGCGCAGCCTCAGTAGTTGTGGCTCACGGGCCTAGTTGCTCCGCGGCATGTGGGATCCTCCCAGACCAGGGCTCGAACCCGTGTCCCCTGCATTAGCAGGCAGATTCTCAACCACTGTGCCACCAGGGAAGCCCCTCTTTCTTTGTTTTTAAGGCTTCATTTTTTTTTTCAAAAGATCACTCTAATGCAATGTGATGAATGAATTGATAGGAGGCTTTGGCATAAATTAAGAAATTGCTGGCAGGGAGAACAGAGTGGAGGCTGTTTTAAAAGAGATATATGATGAGGGGCTGAGTGAAGGCAGGAAAGAGAAGAGATAGAAACTATAAATGGAGATATAGAGAAAAGTAAGGAAAACACATCACAGGCCAAAGTCTGATATGAAATTTACCTATGGGAAAAAAAGAAATAATGTTCATTTAAATTGAATAAATATCTGTGGTCATAATTCTCTTCGTATTACACTGTTGTGGATAATAATGTAGACACATAACTCAAGACATAGCAGCCGATATCGATATAATCATTACTATTTTTGTTGGCAGTGGTATAAATATATATGGTAATTTTTCTTGATGTGATGAACATTTCCATTCAAAATGGAATAGATGGTGTAATGTAGAATCTGCATGAGACATCTCACTAGTAGTTGTGTGAATCAGAAATTTTCCAATGGTTTAATGTTTCTCCCAATTGTAATTAAGATGAATCTATCATAAAATAGCTTTTTTCATTTACAAACAGAGTCTTTTTCTAAAAATACATCTTTTCATCAGGATTTAAATGATACGTGCTTTAGCTTATTGGGCTGAAAGACCCAATAACATGGTTATAGTGTATCTAATCAGCCACCTGTCTTTCTGTTTCTCCTTTTTCATCCCCATAATCCAGCTTTTGCTAAAGTTGGCAAATTATATACCTCACATGTGGTCATTATGTGACCAAACCCTAATGAAGGTTATGTAATGTAAATGGCCACAAAATGCCGTTATTTACTCTTTTCATTAGACAACAAGCACCTTGAGGGAAGAAACCGGACATCACATATATTATGCTCACTAAATAGTAGTTGCTAATGATGATGTGCTTTTAAGATCTTTGTGTCCATTTTAAATGTAATATATCCTCATTACGGGCAAATTTGTGTGGTCTCGGTTTATCTCCTTCTTCATTCTCTTGGTCCAGCTTGTTCATTCATTTCAAAAAAAATGGTACCATGGATTTACTTTTCAGTTTTCAATGTCAGAAAGTCAAAGCAGGGTTTGAAAGAAAGATGTCCATAAATAAAGGTGTAAAATTAAATTAAAATTTAGCCATCACCACCATGTGTCCACCTCCTCCCAAATATCATACACTTGATAATGGCTGTTTCTCTTAAAAGAACATTGTCACTTTCTTGAGGCTAGATGTTAAATTGGAAGCATTCAAGAAGATACCAGAATTTCAGAATTTAAACATCGTATGCCTGGAGTTCTTTTTTATGTTGCATTGGTTTATCGTGTGTGTGTGTTTTCTATAGCTCATCAGGTATTGGTGAATAAATAGTTCACACCCTCCCAAGAGAATAAGTTCTTTCTTTTCTTTAAACAGTGACTCCATTGATCCTGTTTTAGAATTTCTTCCCTTGTTTCTCTCTTCCTTCTTGGCAACCTTGGTTTTGAAGTCTTAAATTGATTCAGGTGTTCCTGGAATATTCCTTTTTCTCTTCTACCATTTTCAACTACAGGCAGCGAGACTTTTTTTCCAAAAATCTTGCTTCATTCAAGAAGCAGTGTAGGGCCTCCCTGGTGGCGCAGTGGTTGAGAGTCCGCCTGCCGATGCAGGGGATACGGGTTCGTGCCCCGGTCTGGGAGGATCCCATATGCCGCGGAGCGGCTGGGCCCGTGAGCCATGGCCGCTGGGCCTGCGCGTCCGGAGCCTGTGCTCCGCAACGGGGGAGGCCACAGCAGTGAGAGGCCCGCATACCACAAAAAGAAAAAAAAAAAAAAAAAAAAAAAAGAAGCAGTGTATACAGCACAGCCCATTGTCTAAAGGGACAAATTCTGGAACCTACTTAACAAGCTTTATGAACTTAAATAAATTCTTTAGGCTTCTCTGTGTTTCTTATTTGTTAAAATGAGAAACATTATTTCTCAAAAATAACCGCACCTACCTTATAGGATTGTTGTGGGAATTAAATAAATTCATACGTGAAAAGAATTAGTACTTGATGTAGTTCTATAACAGAATTACATAGTAGTAGGATTCATCTTTGCACGTAAACATGAAGACAGGCACAGAAATGAGTATAACTAATTAAACCGTTTTCCTACTACTAACCAGTTATTACCTAGGGACCACTCATATTATAGTTTAGGTTACTAACATCTCAGGGAGACCATTCTCTCCTTTTTCATTATTATCTGTTTCTCACAAGGGAGAATGTTTCTAATACTCCTGAAATGAGTATGTTGAGGAAATCTTTCTTTCCACTATCAGCATTTTTTAAACAGTGCTGAAGTTAAAATATATTCTTTCTAAGAGTATACACGTACCTGGTCCTTGAATACAAGAAATTGAATATGCAAATCCAAACAGTTGCAGAATTTTTACTAAGAGACTAAGAATGGGTGCATGTGTTATTGTGAACGAACTGCAGAGACAGTGTAAACCCTCTAGCTTCCAGGCATTCTCTCTCTCTCAGTGTGAGATTGCGGAGTCCCAGAAATCCAATGCTGTTTTTTTCAGTTCTTACAAGCTGCTTACTTTCACCTGCCAGGCAGGTAGAGGGTAGAGAAGAGAAACTGAGTTTTGACCGTGAAGCACAAACCTACATGATTGTACTTTTCTTCTTTACCACCTGTAGGACAGACTCTAGAAAGATAAGAAAAAATTTTCTCAGGAAGGACATGTTCTGTATTTAATCTCTGTAGAGAGGAAGGTAGATGACTGAAAACCAACATTCCTAAATTATGAAAGTAAATTCCTTTCCTTACTGTAGTCAAAATGGGCCTTTTTAGACTAAACCATTTTGTATTCCAGTTATCACTATCTCTTGGGTGTAGGTGCTCAGTAGTTAATATTCAGAAAGTTTCATTTCCCAAATAGGTTAGATTCTTCCCCGGTCAATAAGTGACTCATTGTACCAACCACGGATTAGTAATTAATGTCACAAATAACACACACTTCTTTCCCATAGTCTGCTTAAGATGTGTCACATAAGAACTCTTCCAGCTGTTAACCTTTCAAAAATATTAGTTAAAAGAAATTCCTGAGGCTTTCAGCCCAGCCCTTGTATAACCTGCACTGTCTTGTTTTGTTTTACAAAGCCACACAGGAATGCCCCCCATTCACAAAAGGAGTTGGTACATAAGTGAATAACTCAATCTGTACATTCAATCTGCCATTCATGGAATTTGTGTGTGGCATTTTATACAATTGCTTACTCTCTAATTTAGGTTTTTTTAAAGAACATTTGTCTTAGTATTGCTCTTACCTACCTCGTGCCTGATGCAGGATTCTGATTAAACCATGATACAGTTTCTGAAGAAAATGTACTCTGCCTTTTCTTGAATTCAAAGTAAAGGTGTGGCTTGGCCACAGGAGCAGTGTTGTGTGGAAATGTAATTCAGGAGCTTCTGCAACCTGATCTCACTGGGATCCAGCTCTCTTAAGACACTTCCTGCTCTGAACTCCCATCACATTTCTGAAGCCACCAAATTCAGCCTTTACGTGAAGGCTTTCACTCTCTATTTACGTTTCATGTGACTTCCATTTTTTTCATGCTGCTCAGAGCTCCTTGAGATTCATAACAATGACTCTTTGCTAAGCATGCCTAGCGTCATTAGTGTGGACCAGAAACTGCGGAGATGGTTGCTTGGTGAATATGCTGTTCTGCTCTTGGTGCTGATAGGACATTGTAGTGAAAATACCACTACTATTCCAGATATTTTATTACTATTAATGTGTATATGTAGATTCTAAATACAGAATACACTCATGAGGTAAAGACATTTTCAGATAAAAACCAAGAGAGTCTACCTCCACCTTGTCACTAAAGGAACTTCTAAGGGACATACTTCAAAAAGAACAAAACTATCTTAAAAGGAATGTCTGAGATGCAAGAAAGAATGGTGAATACGTAAATTGGTAAACATGTCCAAATAAATTGTTAATCACAGTAAATGTACAAAATTCACCGGTTAAAAGATGGAGAATGTTAGGTTGGATTTTAAAAATACTTACCAAATACCAACTCTGTGATTTTTCAAGAAACACCCCAAATTTTGATCCTCTGACAGTGAGAGTGTAAAGTGGTACACTACTTTGGAAAATGATTTGACATTAACTGTGTAGTTCAGCATGCTCATACCGTGAAGCCTTGCAATTCCATGCCTAGTTACATACTTCAGAGAAATTCGTGCACATGTGCACCAAGAGTCACATTCAGGAATATTCATAGCAGCATTGTGTGTAATAGCAAAAACCTGAGACAACCCAAATGTTCACAGACAAAAGAATGGTTAAATCGACTTGGTATATTCACACAGTAGCATTATCCAGCAGTGAAAATGAAAATGAATGAACTATTGCTGTAGGCAATAACATGGGTGAATCTTAGAAACAGTATTGAGTAAAAAAAAAAAAAAAAAAAATCGAAGATAGTTATAAAGTATACGAAATTTTATAAACTTCAGAAACAAGTAATACAAAATATTATATTATTTAGGCATATTTATGTGATTAAAACAACATTTCTTTACAGCAAGGAAATGAAAAACACTGGGGGCACAGAGGGCTAAGGAGGCAAGAGGACAGAATTAGAAGGAGCGTAAAAGAGCACAGGGAGGGGGGGCTCCTACCTCGAGCTAGTCCGCAGACCGTGTCGGAGCCGAGCCCTGCTGATCAGCATGATCACGGACGTGCAGCTCGCCATCTTCGCCAACATGCTGGGCGTGTCGCTCTTCCTGCTTGTCATTCTCTATCACTACGTGGCTGTCAACAATCCCAAGAAGCAGGAATGAAAGTGGCGCTTTCTCTGCCCCAGGGTTCCAGGACATAGTCTGAGGCAAGATGGAGGGTGTGAGGGGCCTTCACACTTCACTTCATCCCTTCTGCCCATCACAACATACAAAGCAACTACACCTGGATTTTTCCAAACAACTTTTATTTCCTCAAAGTCTTCCTTAACCTTATGGAACAAGAAGCTGCCAGTGAATAGGGCCCAGCATAGGGCTACTTTATTTTCTACTCCCTCCCCCCAATATAAAAATACAGATTTTTTTTGTGGTCCCCCCCCAAAAAAAGAACACAGCGGTGAGCAGGGCTCCGAGTACCCGAATAGCTATAAAATCCCTAGAGCCTTGCTGTCACCTCTGTGGGCTCCTGTGTAGACTCATGTTCTTATTTAAAATGATTTCTTAAATTTTTGCTATATGATTTCTGCTGTACAGGCACTGAATTGAGAGTGTAGAAATTGATTAGACAGATAAAAATCTCACTCCTGTGGGGAAGATGAATGGGATACACAAGTAAAACCATTATACACAGTCATCCCTCCGTATCCTCGCGGGAACTGTTCGCAGGTCCACCCCACCCCCCGCCACCGCCACCATCACCACCGTGGATACCAAAATCCACGGATGCTCAAATCCCTTGAATAAAATACATAGTACAGTCACCCACCGTATCCACAGATGCAGAACGGAGGGCCGATTGTAATTGCAGGTTGGAGGCACTGTGAGGGAATAAAGTATGACAGACCAGACATGTATTTACAAGAAGCAGGGTGGTCAGAGAAAGTGTCTTATTAAGGAAGTGAGAGGCAGAACGAGGCTAAGATGTGGAACGGAGCATTCCGGGCAGAGGGGATGGTGAATTCACAGGCCCTCTGGCAGGAGGGAGTGTGGACTGTCCAAAGAAAGCAAGGTCACTGTGGCTGATGCAGAGTGAGTGGGCCGGAGAGGGATCAAGGCTGAGATCAGGGAGGTAGTCCCGGGTCCCTCTCTGGGGTCCTCAAAAAAGTGTTTGCATGTGTTCTTAAGTATAATAGGAAGCCATCTGAGGGCTTTGAATAAGGGGCCTAGTCCATATTAGAAGCAGAGACTCTGAAAGGAGTTAGGCTGAAAAACACAGACAGTGATAACAGCAGGAAAACAGACAACTGGTAATGGGATACAAGCAAGAAAATTTTTAAATGATTAAAGTGATATATTTTCAGAGCTCGAAGAGAGAAACTTAAGTAATCTGGGAAATTTTGTTATATTTAAGTCTTCATTCATCTTCCCAGATAAATAAGATGTTAAATAAGATGTTACTTGTATACCTACTCACTCACACTCAACACATATTCTTTTCATTAACACATCCATGTCATAAAAATGGGACATTTTTATTCAGAGAACTGAGAATACTTACTTTGTGCTTTAATTACTTAACTTTAAATGATAATGTAATGATTTATGAGGTCATTTAAAATGTATTTTTGCCCATCCTGAGATTTGCAATATGTGTGTGACATGAGTAGTAGTATCATTAAGTATTATGTAGTATAAAAAGAGACTTATTTAAAAACCTGTTATTACTCGTTACTAAATGAAGTTCAGCTGAGAATTATTTATGACGAGAAGTGGATTTACTGTGCCTAATGGGTTTTAAGCTCCAGAGCCCCTAACTTGCAGATACACACACACACACACACACACACACACACACACACACACACGCCCAAGGCCATGGGAAAGGCCCCAGCAATGTGTGCATATGGTGTTTTTCTGTTGGTTTTTTTTTTTTTTTTTTTTTTTTTTGCAGAAGTAAGCTGTTCTAAATGCAATTGACTAACCCTCTGCTCCTCCACCTTGTCACACTTTCTCTCATCTCAGGTAGCACGAGAGTGCTTCTCATTCTGGGTGCTATTAACCCTTCAGTTTCCTACAGGTAGCCTTCTCCCACCGTGCTACTGCAGTAGATATTTAAAGCCCTTATCTTGCTTAGCATCATCCAGTACACATCTGCTTCTCTCTTCTTTACTTCTTATAAATATCCACCTAGGCTTCTGTGACACAGAGTTTCCTGCTTTCCATCCTGCCTGTCTCACTCCTCTTTGCAGAGTGCCCTCCTCTGCCTTCCCCCGGCTTCTGTCCTACGTGCGCTCTCTCGCTCAGCGATCTCCTCTACTTCCTAGGGATGATCCCGGAGGAAGAGAGCTCATCTTCTTTCCAACTCAGTCCATTCCCTTGAGCCCCAGACCTGCATATGCAAGTGGACATCTTCACAAATAGCAAGCTTGCGAGTGACATTTGCCTTTTGGGTCCCCATTCAGGTCGATGGCCCCACCATCCACCCTGTCACCCAGGCCAGAAACCTGGGACTTATCCCAGATTTCTCTCCCTGTCTGCTTCATTTGACTCATTTAAAATTATTCCTCCTGCTTCTCCTCCCCTCACTGCTGTAGGTTGGTAGGTCCTCCTCCCGAGGCAGCCTGATCATTGCAGCTTTTATATATATATATATATATATATATATATATATATATATTTGTTTCTTTATCTATGGCTGTGTTGGGTCTTCGTTGCTGTGCGTGGGCTTTCTCTAGTTGCGGCAAGCTGGGGGGGGGGCACTCCTTGCTGTGGTGCGGTGGCCTCTCCTGCCGCGGAGCACGGGCTCTAGGCACACAGGTCTCAGTAAGTTGTGGCTCGTGGGCTCCAGAGCATGGGCTCAGCAGTTGTGGCACACAGGCTCAGTTGCTCTGTGGCATGTGGGATCTTCCCGGACCAAAATTTATGAAACCAGCACTTGCAAAGTACTTTTTAGACCTTATCTCATATGATTCTCCAGGTGTCCTGTGAAATAGGTGCTATGAATTTCCCATTTTGCAGGTAAGGAAACAAAGGCATGGAGAGGCTAATATATTTAGCCAAGTGATATAGCTCCCACAAGAGGAGCCAGGATTTGAAGCCAGGCTCTTAAATCATGTGCCTCTACCCGGTGCAGGAACTTATGCAACTGATAGTTACCTGTCTGCCTCCCCTGCTCAACTGTGAGCTTTTGCGAGCAGAGTTGGTATCTTCAGTAATCTTCACATCATCTTTATAGCCGGGATCCAGCGCTTGTCACATAGTAGGTACGTTAGTATCTGTATGAACAAATGAATGAATCATTGAAGTGACTTTGTATATGTCTCATAAACTGCATGAGAAGTGATACCAAGAGGATGTGGTACATTTGTATTTCACCCACGTGTATTTTGTCCACGAGGCTCTAACAGAAGTAAAAATGTCATTACTGCCTTTATCTGAGAAACTTAGGTGAAAGAACTTAAACACTGAGCTTTAAAAGCCATTCTTATTCCTGTTACCAATGGACATTATTAATATTTATAGGAAGCAACCTATCTTTTTAAGGGTTCATCATGTGCTGGTAGCTAACAGCATCAGCAGTTTAATTATTGACTTATTCCAGATCTAGAGCAGACAGACTTCCGAGCACTTTGAGAACTGTTGGCCACTTTAAATGTCAGCCTTGCTTTTTACAAGGGATCTTAAACAAGTGTAAGCTCTCCATCTTCCGATGGTAAACTAGTTTATCAGTTAAAATGGAAGGGAGGCTTCTCAGCCCAGATGAAGTTGGCAAGGTTACTCATCTTGCATATATCAAATGTATGCATAAGAAAGATTTCAGTTGCTATTTTAAACGCAAAAACAATATGCTTAAAATATAGGTATGGGCACACTGCAGTTTCTGGAGCTGTCCTCATGGAGAATCACTGAAACATGGCCTCCAATGTTCTTTGTAATAGTAACATGCTTATTTCATAAACCAGAACCCATATAGGAAAAGAGCTTTCTCCCCGCATGCAAAGGTTTATAACTGAATGAAAAAAAATCAATTAATTACATGAATATTAAGAGGTTACTTATCTATTATAACATTGGGCCACAAGTTGACTAATTAAAAGGAATGCGGGTTGGAAAGCTGCCACAAATCTGCTCCTTTCATTTAGAGGGCCACAGGCTGAAGCCAGTGATTGTGCGTGACAGCCTCTGGGAACAATGGTGCAGCGCACAGACCGTCCAGATGAAGCATGCTCGTCTGAATTACACCGACGACGGGGTGGCCTACAGGCAAACAAAATGGTTAAACAATACATAATCAAGTTTTTATTTGGTATTTCCTGCGAGGCTATACCAGTTGCCAGGGAGTGTACTGTATTTTCTTCTTCGGCTGTAGTAATTGTTGACCATAGCTGGCACAGCACCAAACAGGGACAGATAAGGAGGAAAATGGCATCTGGACATTAAAGCCCCAAGTGTACTGGGGGGAGAAAAAAGCACAAAAAAATTACAGCATATATCAGGAATTTTCCAACTAACGATGTGAGGATGTGGTAGCGCGAGGGAAAAAGAGCCAAACTGAGCTTGCTTTGTTCACTGAGAGAGGCCCCCCCCGTAACATTCCTTTTAGCTGTGCATATTTTGGCTTCATTTGTACAGTTTTAACTTTATACTGTGTGTGGAGAAGCTCAGTTGTAACTGGTTGTTCCTAATAATTATAGTGCAATAATTAAAGTTCATGGATAGCTGTTATGTTCTTAGCCATTTAGAAGCCTCTTCGAAAACCAAGTCTAAGCCAAAAACTTCTTTTAAGTGACATTTCATTACTGTATAAAGGATGGCAACAATTATTTCTTTGATTTAACAACAATGTTTTTTAAAGACAAGATTCATTTATGGAGACAAATGAGAAACAATGTCTTTAAAACTTGGGCTACAGGGGGCGGGGGCAGACGAGGAGTGATGAGATCGTGTAGCCTGCAAATAAAATATTTCCCAACTGGTTTGTAAAACATGAAAATCTGTGATAGGGACAATCCCCTTTGCCACTTTTAGAATCCATTTAAAATGCAAAAGTAATATATAAATATTCATAAATCTTTTGCAGACACAAAGTATGGCAATTTCGTGACCTCGATTAGAAAGCATATGTTACTGTTTTAATTGAGTAATAAAATGAAAAATCTCCAACTGAACACAGCTCCCTTGAAAGATAGATCAGCCTTGGGGTCTCCAGTAATAATAATAATAATGATGATGATGATATATACTGAACCATTAGAGCTGTGAAATATGCTTGCCAGGGGCTTCTTTTGCAGTGGTGGTTATCTCTCTGCCTGTATGGCTGTCAGGCCCAGTGGTTACACCTGCAGCCTCTGGGGTTTCTGCATTTGAATTCTAGCTCTGACATGTGGCTGGCTATAGTTATTAACATGTTCTGCACATCAGTTTCCTACCTTGAATATGGGTAAAACATGCAGTGCCTACCTCACAAGTTATTACAGGATTTAAATGACATAAAATTTGTAAAGTTTTTAGTGAAGTGCCAAACATAAGGAAAACCCACAATAAACTTTGGCTGTTATTACATCTCCTCTGTTGTGAAGCTCTGAGGTTTCTTTTAGCTTCTCGAAATATTTCTAGTTGGTGTCTGCATTAGACTTGAATGTATTTACTTAATCACCATTGATTTCTACAATAGAACAGGTTGTTTGGTCTGTAATGAAAGCCAAGATAGTGGTTTTGATTACTCTTAAACGTTCTTGGAGGAGCTGAAATTTTAATACATGTTTTCAGAAGCACTTATTAAGACCCAATTATGAGTTGAGAAAAACTAAAGAACAGTATTCTCAAATAATGTCATTCTTCTAGAGATGGACTTCTAACCACAGGGTACACATACTTGATGATGTTTTAGACAGCTGCCTGGTAACACAAAGGCCATGACTTCATCTCCAAATGCTGAGAAAATCCTCTCTTATTACTGTCTCATATTTGATTGAATGATTTTCATAAGACTTATTTTAATAACTTTTGTGCATTTCAGTTACATTTTCTGGTGTTTGTTGTTTTTCACTTTCATCTCCAGAAGTCTTAACCCTTAACCTTAAACACATGTTAGGGATTCATAGACTCTGGATATTAGAATTGCACAATTCATTTCAACACCCCAGGAATTCAGTGTGCTGTCCGTTCAGTAAAGGGACGACATTATTAATGGTGATCAATGTATAGGTATCAAACATTTTTAAATCCACAAAACTTCTTGTAGACCAAAGCATTTGTTAAAATAGACATGTGTCCTCGACATCAGACCAGTTTTTCTCAAAGTAAATCTTAATGTCCTGAAAACATTTTGAGGTCTTAAATAATACTACTATTGAATAACATCTTTTGAGTCATCTAGGAAAGACTGTAATAAAACTTACACATATGTGGTAAGTGTTTTTTATGGGATCTTTACATCTTAGCATTAGGAATAAAAGATTATTAATTCTCCTCCACCGAAATAGTATCAACTGTGATAATAAGTTGAATGTGGTCAGCTTTAACTTAAAACTGGAAAACTCCCTTTCCGTTTCTACAATTGGCCTTTTCTCTTCAGCTGCTTTCTAAGTTGGGCTGTTAGCAATTTAGCCTGTCTTTAATTTTAAGCACCATTCTTCCAGTCCGGAGATCCCTATAGGAAGCCCCACTCTCATAGCCTCGCCTCTCATTGGCTAGCTGGGAAAAGAGCATTTCTGCATAAATTGGATGCTTCCTTCTCCCCGGGAGACCAAATATGCTCATGTTTCACAATCCCCCGGTTTGTAAGCTTGAGTCCATTGCCTGAAGCTGGAAACTTTCACTTTGTAGAGCACAGCACACATCGAAATCCAGATCCAATACCCCTGACGCACCCACGAGTCCGATAGCAGATTGAATACATGTTTCTCAATCCAGTGTTTCTGAGCTGCTCTGACTGAAATCAGAAACCGATGTGTGTGAGAGAGGTATCCTTCAAAGAAAGGTATTTCCTTTGTGCAGCCCCAGTGCACACAGAATCCAAGGGGTTAACCTGAGAGCTGCTTTGAAAACAGAGGCGAAGGTCACTGGCGGCAACAGCAAAGACTTTTAAAGCCTGCCGTCCTGAGCCTTTCACCCTGCCTTTCCCACCCAGGGGATTGTAAACATTGGCTCCCGGCCACCATGTCCCACAGCACAGAACTTCTCTGTGCTTTCAGCATATACATTTATGCTTTTTTATGGAAGCTGAAGCAAAGGCGCGTTCTTGCTGTGAGCACAGAGAACATGTTTCTGGTCAGGGAAAGGAGAGGGATCCTGTCCCCCCCTGGAATGTGGAAGCATGCAGATATGCTTATTTAGCGGTGCTTCACATGGAACTTAGCTGCCGCTCTTAGTATGACTTTCTCAAGTCAAAAGAATGTGTAGAATGCTGTCACTTAATCAGAAGCCAGAAGAGCTCTTTTATCTGCCATTTGTTAGTAACTAGCAATATCGCCCTTATCTCTTTGTCCTTTAGCTCAATCCAGTGCCCTCGGATATGAGAACTGGTAACATGAAAGCACTTTTTACCTTGAGCATTGCTTCTTGTTTTTCTTTTTTAAAACTTCAGAGTTCTTTAATCACCAAGAAAGAAGTTGTAGGATCGTTTGTGGTTTTTTTTTTAATTTATATAAAGTTGTCTTAGTCCTAGGACCATTGTTGTTTGGTGATGTTTAAAAGAAA
Organism: Mesoplodon mirus; assembly: GCF_964341445.2. Classification (NCBI taxonomy): domain Eukaryota; kingdom Metazoa; phylum Chordata; class Mammalia; order Artiodactyla; family Ziphiidae; genus Mesoplodon; species Mesoplodon mirus. Next base: position 59,200,218 of record NC_138985.1, read on the forward strand.
CCAAGATGATTCATATATTTACCTGGTTCTTCAAAAGTCTGTTATCCATATAACTTATAAATAACCTTCACTGATTCAGTTGCATGAAAACAGAATGGAATTTCCAGAAATATTATATGTAGCTTAAATTTCTCCCTCCTCAATGTTTTAATATGTTGTGTGTGGGAGGTTACTATCCTTCCGTCTATTTTAAGTAATTTCATGTAATTTCAGTCATTTGATATAATAGTTTTTCTCTTCAGTGATTTCTAAAGACACAAACGGAAAACTCATTTTGATCAATCTGTATGTTATAATAGGTCAGGGCAGAAAAAAATATACCCCATACCATTCTTTTGTTTTGTTTGTTTGTTTCATTTTGTTTTGTTTTCTTGAAGTGACTGTATTTCAGAGGCAGGCATATAAAGTCTTACCCTTTCTTCTGAAATGGCTTCTCTGAGCACATTTTGGCATAAATTTGGATGCTTGCCTACAGAAAGGTCAGTCACTAAACATTCCTGTTTGTGTGATGATGCTTGATTCTGAAAAGCCCTACAACAGCCCTACCGCATTGCACAGACATGCAGACAGGACTCTGCTCTAGCCTGTAGCTGCAGCTGATAGGAGGTGTGTGGCTTTGCCTTTTGCCTTTCAGCCGAAATGCCTCTTAAAGGTTCTTCACAGTCTCTTCTGGAATTCCAGTTTTGCTTTATGGAATCACAGAATCTGTTGTGTACTTATAAATGTCCTTCACGTTTTCCTCTTGATCAAAGTTCCATTTCTCTAAATGGGAAGGTTCTATGAACAGCATCACTGACCCGGATGTATGGGTCCACGGTACCATGTCCAGGTAGTGTCACTGAGCATGTAGAATTTATTTATTCTTGATTCTTGGATTCCAGGGTTGGAAGGACTTTAGAAGTAATCTGACATGACCTTCGGATTTTATAATTGAGGAAATGGGGGCCCAATGATATAAAATTACTTTTTTTCAAGACAATACACAGAGATTATTTAGGGGTATACCTGGAACTCAAACCCAGATCTCCAAAGCTTAGTCCAGGACTGTTTCTCTTACTCCATCCAGGCTTGTACCCCCTGTACTGTGTGATGAGTTCACTGACGACCAAATATGGGATTAATAAATGCTGATATTCACATCATGGGTGCACCTCAGCAGGTTGAAGTTGGCGTAAGTGATTATGAACAGATCTTTTGTACACTGAGCTGGAAGTAACATGAAGTCTTGGTCACTACTTGTTCCTAAGGCATCTGGGGACTAGCATTTCAACTCTTTAGCTCATCAGCTTCTCATGCCTCAATTTTACTGTGATAAGTTTCTCTCAATTTCTGTAGAATCCTCTTTTTCTCTTGCCTATTTAACAGGTCTTCAAGTAAGGCTGACTCTACATTACTACAGGGAACTCTACATCAAAGCTGACAATATAACCAAAGCTATACATGGAGGCTTTTATGAGAGCACTAAATGCTTTTATGACTAGATAAGAAAGATTGAATATAACTGTAAAAGCCGCAATCCAAGGACCATAAAAGAAAAGGAATTCTTTTCAACAGGCATCTATTGAATTTACTGTTTTTTAAAGACAAATGTTATATCTACTCATTATGAAAAATAGAAATATTGTTGAAGTACATAAGGATTAATTAATTAATTAGAAAAATACCTATATCAATCAGGAGGCAGGAGTAAATAAAGTTTGAAATATAAATGAATAAATTAGGAAACAAAAAGAGTAAAATGGAAAAATAAACCTAAGAGTTGATCCTTCATAAAGACTAATAGCAAAGACAATCTCCTGGCAAAGCTACTCAAGAAAAAAGAGAGTCCAGTTATGGAGCACACCAGTCACTGGCTAGTAGAGCTTTTCAGAGAACTTGGTGGCATACGAGTCCGGATCAGGTAGAATAGGATGGAGTGCTGATCAGGGAACCAGGAGCATCAGGGCTCCTGTGAGCCTGGGTGCCCCCATGTCTCCCTCTGTGTGTCTCTTTTCAATAACCTAGGTAAGAAAAACAAATGTCGCTTATCTATATGTTTTAGGTACTCATGCAAGCAACAGAACAGAGAAAATATGTCCTGCAAAAAAGAGTTTGGGACTGAGCAAAACACATTCCTGTTATAATTTTTGAAACTCCTGTAAGTCATTCTCAGCAGACCCTGTTTACCCATGACCTCTGTGTAAGGAGTTAAGTGCTAAGTGGTAGGGGTATGCGGTGTTAGGAGACAGATTACGCTTAAGAAGTTTATAGTCTGGTATAACATGGTAAATGTGGTAAAAGTTGCAACTGAAGAGGTACAAGAGGTACCCTGTAAAGAGCAATGACAAAAAAATATCATGGAGGTACCAAAGAGCAAAGTGGGTAAAAATGCCTGGTTTTCATTAATAAAGCTTTTTTCTCATAATACTCCCCATGAGAAAAATCATAGAATGGCTTGTAGCTCCATTAAAAAATGAATTTATTGTAATAGTCACAAAGGATTTGGGTATCTTAAGGTAGAAGCTTCCATTTTCTTCACAGCTAGCAGCTTCTCAGTCTTAGAAATTGAGGCAGAAATGTACTGCGGTTGGTTTATATGGACTTATCTTTGGAATGAGACTCAGCAGACGGTAGCTCAGGCTCATGAGCAAATGCACTGTTGAAGGTCCTTCTATTAATGTCAATTAGTTAGATTTTGCTGCGAAATGTGTTTCTTATTGCCAGGGCTTTGAGACGGGATAGTTCAGACTTTCAGTCGTGTAAGTCTCATGGGAGCAATAGGATGACATCCTTCAGTTTATTCAATGACTTTTTTTATTATTCTCCTGCATTATATTTCTGGAACTTTAACAATATAGTTAAATCACTTCCCTACATTAGAAATATGTGTCTCTGCACCCAAGTTTTCTTTCTTTTATGTCAAAGGCTTTCTTTACATCTCAAGTCTCCTATTTCTCCTTATATACTTGAGGCTTTCCTTTGAAGAGGTTTACTCCCTCTGCTGGCTCTAACTGTGAAATGAATGAACGCATGTAATAAGTATATTTCTGATGACATAGCTCAGGGATTGCTTGCATATGATGTTCTTTGCCTTAGACTTTTTCCAAAGTGTAAAATTATACTTTAGTTTGGCTCACTCTAATTCTGGATATAAAATCGCCCAAGAATCTGAGAGATATTTTATATTCCTTTTGAGAACGATATGAAATTCTATGAGACTAGTAGTAATTTGACATTTAAGTAGGTCTGGCATGCAGATTTATAGTATGTAGTATAGTAGATGCTCGATAAATATTTATTAATTTCTTGATTGCAGTCACTTTTTTTGTATGCAGACAGATTGTGTGTACTTTATTGTAGGAGTAATAAATCACCCATTCTCTTTAATGAAGTCATCTGTGTTTTCATAGCACTTTCTCCATGCTTTACTGTAGTTCCAACCACAGTTATTTCTTTTTATATTTGCCTTGCTAGACTGTGAACTCCTCCAGAACAGGCATTGTCTGTTATTTGTCTTTAGAGTCTCAGTCCCTGTCGTGGTAGGTTGCCCAGTGAATGTTGGTGAACTTCAACATTATACAACTGAAAACTTCCTCCCAAATGGTGTACAACAGCCAGAAAGTTTAAGTAACCAGAATTTTTTCTGCATTCTACTTTTACCATAAAAAGGTAATGGAAAGTAAACGATTTATTCAGAATACCCGCTTCCTAAATGTGAACACATGTGTACTAACAGAAATCATATAGTTAATACAGACATAGCAAGACCTCCCCACCATCTCCATTTGTAGTATTATATAGTAGTAATCAGTACTATGATGGTTATACCAAAGCCCTGAAGGGTCTTTTTGCAACTTATATTTTGTTTTTGTACCTTCATTTTCAATGCAAAACCAGATTTACACTTAACGTTGCTTGCTTAAAGCAAGATATACCAGCTCTTATTTTTCAAGACGATGTTAGTTAAGAATGTTAAGTTGCATGCAAGCATACATTCCAAATTTATTTGGGGTTATTTGTGTTCCTAACCCTGTACATTGTCACAGACTGTTGCTTTTCAAAGCATTTTACAAGGAACCCTAATTCTGTAGGATAGTGACAGGTATTATATGAGGAGGAAAGATCATTCCATGGACAATACTTGGTAAACGTTGAATTAAATAGGTTTCTTTTTTAACTGTAGAACTTCTCAGATCCTTTAATATGTCAAAATGTGAATTTTAAGAGAGTAGATTTAGCATATTCCCAAAGTTGTTTGATTTAGAACTGTTTTTCATGAAACGTCTCTGGGCATTATTGTCCTCTAAATTCCCTTTGGGAAACAGGTGTATAGACAATCAGGACTTAACAATATAGCCAAATGGGTTCCTCCCTCATTTTCTCCAAGGTACTACCAATATTCATCTCTTACTGGAAATGTCTTTGCTAATAGGAAATAATGATGGAATGATTTGAGCCTGTTTTTGAAGTCAAATGTAAAATTTCACAGATTTTGTATGTTTTCCTCAATAGGCATAACTTTCTGGGCTGAGTGACAATATTCCTTCCCATCTTTTCCACTATACTTTTGCAGTCAGTCAGACACTAATGCCCCATAAGTGCAGGAACCGAGGTTCATTCACTAGCACAGAGTGCCCACTGTCAAGTAGCACTTTGCAAATGTTTATCTCTAAAATGAAGAAAATAATTTTTACAGTCGTTCGGGTTTCTAAACAAAGGAAAATGGTACCACATGTATACTGATTATTGTCCTGCAGTGCACCCCTCACCCCCGAAATAGTTGCCATGGTTCCCCATGTTTAAATTTCATGCCTGGGTGAATGTGAACGCAGGCTCACCACAGATGGAAACGTGGCTACATGACCTCTTCAGAGGGAAATGTGGCAACAGGGGCCAATAGCTTAGGGTTTGCTTCTTAACTAGGCTACAGGAGTATATACCGACAGGGATGGTTCTGTACTTTAGTTTATAATGATGTTTCAGCATTTTGTTCATAGAGGAAATGCAGTAAAAACCACTGTCCAACAACTTATAAAGCTTTTATATTATTAATATTTTAACTTAGAATCTTAGCAGAAACACTTCAAAATATTTTTCTCTTTAGTTTCCCTATTCAGTACCCAAATTATCTAAGAACTCTGTATAAATAGTTTGTACACCTCCAGAGAAGGACAAACAGATGCTTAAAGAGTTAGGAATTTGCTAAAGTCAGATGTGGCAGGAGCAAAAGTGAGAAGAGAAGCCTAACATTTAAAAAATTGTCTTTAAGCTATTGAGTCACATGTCTATACACAAATGATATCATTATTGATTCTGTCATTTCAAAGAGTCTAGTTAGTGCTTTAATAAATCCAGACTATATTATTTTTTGGAACCTTATATTCTTATAAATGATCAGTCAAAAGTATAAGAGGTACCACAACACACTAACTTGACTGCTTGGGAATATCAAGTGGTGGCAAAGTTATGGAGAAACTGGAACTCTGATGCATTCCTAGTGGGAGTACAAAATGGTTCAGCTACTGTACTTGAAAAAACTTTTGTAGTATCTACTAAATATATGCCTTCCCTCTTGATAGATAGATAGATAGAGAAATATAGATATCCAAGAGAAATGAGTGCCTATGTCCAATAAGAGACATACACAAAAGTGCTCATAACAGAATGTTCATTCACCATAGCCAAGAACTAGAAACACCCATCAACAGAAAAAAAAATGGCTAAATAAGTTTTGGCATGTTGTCACAATGGAGTAATACACAGCAATGAGAGGGAACAAACTACTGATATGAACAAGTTGTTAATAAGACAACTTACTTACTAAGTTGAGTAAAAAAACCAGACACAAAAACTGCATGTTTCCTTTTATATGAAGTTCAGGAAGAACCAGCAGCATTAATCCATGATGATGATAGTCAGAACAGTGGTACAGGAATGGTATTGACTAGGAAAGGCACACCACCTTCTGTGGTGATGTAAATATCCTATGTCTTGGTCCGAGTGGTGGTTAACTAGGTGTATACATATGTAAGGGTTGGGGGTAAGGAGATAGAGAAAGAGAAAGGGAGAGGTGGCAATAGGTAGCTAAAACTTATTTGCTGTTTATGAGAAATTTCCTCTAAGGTATGTTGTATAAATTTGATTCTGCTTCCTTACTTATGAACCTGAAACACCTTTTGTACCTTCAGAATGATCTAAAAACAGATGTATTTTTTTTCTTCCCTGTTTTTTTTTTTTTTTTTTGCGGTACGCGGGCCTCTCACTGTTGTGGCCTCTCCCGTTGTGGAGCACAGGCTCTGGATGCGCAGGCTCAGCGGCCATGGCTCACGGGCCCAGCTGCTCCGCGGTGTGTGGGATCTTCCCGGACCGGGGCACGAACCCGCATCCCCTGCATCGGCAGGGAAGCCCCCATCCCTTGTTTGGTTTTGGTTTTGGTTTTGGTTTTGTAGTTTGGGAAAAGATTTGCAGGAACTTCTTTGTCATACGTTGAATGCCTGGTGTGTGGGAGACACTGTACCAGGCTTTGGAGATCCAAAGATAATTAAGGCCCAGTGCTGCCACTGAGTCTTGTCGGGGTGATGGAGGTGGAAGCAGATTCTTATGGTCACGTCACACATCAGCAGGGGCTATAAGAGAAGTGTGCTGTGGAAGTACAGAGCAAGGAGCCTCTCTCTCTCAGAATGTTCTGTAAGGCTTCACAGAAGGCACCACTAGGCCCTGCTTCTGTTTTTGCCGTGTATCGGGGTCCTCGATATATAAAGCATCTACAATGGTGATTTAAGGCTGCTTTTCAATTACTGAAAAATAATTAAAATATTTTATGTAATCTGCACGTTTCCTTAGATATCATTGTAATCACTTCTTAGACCATTTTTCAAAGCCCTAGCAGTTTCAAGGATAAAAGAAGCTACCTGCAACAGATTTCTAGAAAGCAGCAACATTCTTTGAAATGCTTGTAAATGGAAAAGCAGTCTTTCTTCGAATTAGCTCTGAGGTAAACGCCAAGTTATACCCAAACTGGAGAGTTACTTTTCCTTTCAAGTAGTGTTTGCATGTGCAGCTACCACGCTGCCCAGAACGCACGTACAGCATGAGCTCCTGAACCTAGGTGAGAAGCCTTCCGCTGGTTTTTTTATGTTCACACATGTATCTCTCCCGATAGCGGATGTACCTAGAAATACTCTGTAGAGTCCTTGGTATTAGTGTGGTTCTTCCTAGAAACTGAGACAGTTTTAAGAGAAGCATCTCAGCTCATCAAGGGCAAATGAATTCTGTATTTTATACGTATTTAAATAACAGAACTATACTCCCTTTCGATGATCCTTCTCCTCGCAGAGAAGATGCAAAGATATTAAAAATTCTGCAAGCATAGAAAAGTGTTTTTTAAAGAAAGAAAGAGAAAATGAAGGGCTAGGACACATGTTACCTATCAGACTCATCTCTTTTTTAGTAATTTCGAAATCAGATCGTAAAATCTAGAATGATGTCATCATATCCATACAATTACCCTGAGTCTTCAAACTTGAAAATATCTTATGCCCAGTGATGTGATTTTTTTTTTTTTTTTTTACTTGAGATCAATGTTATAAAATGGTGGGTGATAGTATCCAGGTGGTCCAAACTGTGTATTTTCCATTCTCCTGTTTCCACAGCTCTAGTCCTCTTGCATTTTGCTCTTTTGTCAAGTTATGAAGGCACCCTCTTTACATGTGTCTGCATAAATGGATATGGGGTGAGTCTGAGGAAGTCTAGCTTGGAGAACTGGTTAGAGGGGGATTTCACTTGCAGAGATAGGGAATACAAAGGAAGAAGAAGTTTGGGAGGAAGGTCTTTGCCGTGGCCCCAGAGAAGGAATGTTCTGGGGGGACAGCGTGAAACATGCCTCCAGTGATCACACAGAGCCCTGCGGATAGGGAGGCCTTCCCGGCCCGCCACCCGTGGCCCTGAGTCCTCAACCAGTGACATCTTGGTGAAATCCTTTGGGGTATTATTATCCCGGAAAAAACATTTCTTTTGTTCTTGTCAGCTCTTCTGTTTAACTTACATTGCTATGGAAATGATTGGGTTTTTTTGGGGGGAGGTGTTTGTTTTTTGTCTTTGGCGCTCAGCGTGGCTTATAGGATCTTAGTTCCCTGATCAGGGATCGAACCCCAGCCCACAGCAGTGAAGGCGCCAAGTCCTAACCACTGGACCACCAGGGAATTCCTGGAAATGACTGTTTTAGAAATACAGACATTTAAAATTGTAATTAGGCATAAGACCAAAAAAAAAAAAAAAAAAAGAGCCAGTTATTCAGTCTCCACAGTGAGGAGAGTCAATCTGAATCAGATAAACCCTGTTTCAAATCTTGGTTCTACCGTTTACTAGCTGATTGGGTCTTGAACAAGTTGCTTAACTTCTGGAGTCTCAGCTTCCTTATCTTTAAAAATAGAGTCACTGCAGGAAAAAAGACGCAGACGTAGAGAATGGACACGGGGAGGGGGAAGGGGAAGCTGGGATGAAGTGAGAGAGTGGCATGGGCATATATACACTACCAAATGTAAAATAGATAGCTAGTGGGAAGCAGGTGCATAGCACAGGAAGATCAGCTCCATGCTTTGTGACCACCTAGAGGGGTGGGATAGGGAGGGTGGGAGGGAGACGCAAGAGGGAGGGGATATGAGGATATATGTATACATATAGCTGATTCACTTTGTTATAAAGCAGAAACTAACACACCATTGTAAAGCAATTATATTCCAATAAAGATGTTTAAAAAAAAATAGAGTCACTGATACTCACTTCATACCACTAAACTGAAGATGCTATAAGGGAACAGATGAAGTCCATCCAGTGCAGTACTTTACATCTTCTGTGCCTTACAGATGTTTTCTTTCCCTCCTTCTCTAGCCCACCTCTTTAACCCCCAGATGGGATAAAAGTGAAAAATTTTTAGAGAAGAGATCACAAAATAACACAAAACCCCACAATAATCCATGTGACATTTAACAGTTCTTCTTGTCAGAAAGTACTTCCTTCTTTCCAACCAGAATTCCTAATGCTGCAGTCTAAGTCCTCTCCACTGTGGCCTTCTCCTTTTTTGTTTGCAGTTTTAATCTTGCTAAACAAACAGCATGAAACATCCTAATCTTCAGGAGCATATTTTCTTTAGTTCTTACCTTTAATAGCTAAAGTGCAAAATATAGTGGGAGCTCCAGAATCCTCTGTAGACCTTATCTTCATTTCTTGTCACCCAGATTGGTTAGTTAGCATGTATCTCTGTGTACCTTCTAGATGAAGATGTGTTAAGTAGAAACTTTGGGGAGAGTGGATATTGCAGAATGAACTGTACCTTGGTAGCTCCTTCCAGCTGAGGAACTCCAAATCCTTCCCATTTAAGGAAGGTAGTGCCCACAGATTTTAAGATGTTGAAGAATGTTTGAGCCTGCACTTAGGTTCTAAAACTCTGCTTCCATTTCCCTCATCACTTGCACTAACTAAATAAGTTGCAAGTGTTCATTTAGTAGTATTACATGCAGCCTGTGTAAGGATGAACATAGTAACCAAGGAGGAAGAAGGCATGGACTTTAGAGACATACAGCTGTTTTCATCATAAAAAGTCAATTTGTAAATTCTCTTCCAAGTCTTGAGTGATGATGTGGCCTCCCAAAGCATATAGATTTTCTTAAGAGTTAAAAAAACAACTTTTAAAAGGAAACAATGAGCTCTACAGCCTGCCATATCCTGTGTTCAGAATAATTTTCATTTCTATTTATCTGTGAAGGTTGAAGGAATGTCTACAAATATTTGCTTGGTTTCTATGGTGAAGGCAGAGAGAGATCAAGTGTGTGATTGTTCAGTGTCAAAATCAAAACTACACTATACTGTACTTCTAAAAAGAGAGTTTGTTACTTGAAACATAATAGACATTTAGCAAGTGGTAACTATTTTAAGTTTCACAAGTTCAGGATGAAATTTAAACAATATGGCCTGAAGGAAAACACGGGCCCTTCAAGCATTTTAAAACTGCACTTTTCGAAAATAAAATGGTCCTCACACTTTATTAAAAAGTCATCTGTTGATTAAAGATAACGTTGGCGGACTCGCAGGATGCCTTGTGTGGGTATGGGGGCATGACCGTCGGTCTGTAAATTTCTACTATACTAGAAACCCCTGCATCCTGCCCTAGGTTATCCTTCCTAAATCTGTAACTCTCCATTCTGCTGTCTTCTGGCTATGCATACAGTTGTGGAGCAGACGCAATGCTTTGCCAGGTGCTGGGGATGAACAGTCTACTTAGAAACAGTCTCTACTCTCAAAGGGCTGATTTTAGGTCTAGTAGGCAGTAAGTACACAGTGAATGGGATACAGTGTGATAAGTGCTATGTTTCCATGTAATTGGGAGGACTAGGCAGGGCAAGATTCACAAGAATTAAGAATGGGGTGATGAGAGGACATTCCAGAGAAAGGTCTCAGTGTATGAGAAGGCCACGAGGCATGACACAGCACGCATGTTTGTACAACCATAAAGCCTCTGAGCGGGTTGAGGAAGCTTTCCCGTGAAGGAGGAACAGGCAATAAAGCCAGAGAGAGGGTGGGAGCCAGATCATGAGGGTGCCGTGGGTCAACTGCACTTGAACTTGACCCTGAAAGCTCTCAAGGATGGTTAAAGGATTTTAAGCAGGAATGGAGTGAGCACAGCTGCAGATATAGTAGAGGACAGAGTAGAAGGAGGCAGACTAGTAGGAAGAGACCCCAGAGGAAGCTGTTGGGCCTGCAGGAGAGGACAGGTTCATGGTGGAACTGTCAGGATCTGGTGATTTCCCTGATAGTGGGGGTGAGTGGGAACCTGGGTAGGTGGTGATTTTGCTGTCAGAGAGAGGGTATCTAAGAGGAGAAGCATGTTTCAGAGGAAAGACAAAGCGTGCATTTTGGAATTGAAGAACCTATGGAAGTACTGAGTGGTGATATCCAGGAGACGGTTGGATATGTGTGTCAGGTACTCTACAGTGTATGGACCTGAGGGTTATCCACAAACGATGCTCCCCAGCAATTGTGCATCACATAAGAAAAGCAGCGGCCTGAGGATATAGCCTTAGAGAAACAATTATTTAAGGGACTGATTAGGGAAGAGACCGCCAAGGAGTTACTGGAAAGTCACTAGGACAGGACCCTGGCATTCTGCACTTATATCACTACACAGACCCAACACACCCACCCCAGGTTCTCCTTCAGCCAGCTGATTTGACTTGCTGCTTTTCTAGTTTGTGACCACCCCATCCAGGACTAACAGGGCACCTCTCATAGAGTGGGCACTCACATGATGAATTGAAGTTCACTTGGACCTTTAAAGGCTTGATGTCTAGAGTAACACCTTTTTTAGGTAGATCTGCTTAGACATTAACAAAATGAGAGAGAGGTGTAAGGCTCAGAAAGAGATGGTAAGTGCCACTGATACCATGAAAGGTCAGAGCCTGGATCCTTGAACTCCACCTTCATTCATCCTTCAGTGGGTCATTATCATACCCCCTTGGACACAGGACGCAGGCCTCTGTCTGCTGAATACCTCTTCCCCAGAGATTCCCTTCATCTCTATCTCGGCTTATTTTCCCTCTGCCATTGCCCTTTGAGTCTTCTTACGCATCCTCTGATCAAATCAGGTTCAGCCTCACCTCCCTCCACAGATCCAGTTCCTTTTTTAAAAATTCATGATTACTGAAAGGTCCTCAATTATTATTAGACATTGTTGTCCCCATATTCTCCAGGCTAGAGGACTGCCTCTGTCCACCATCAGCACTGCCCCCAGGAGTTAGTTCCCTGTGGTTCATTCATGTATCCAATCATCAGATAACTGGTGAGCACCCTCCATGCATGACACTATATATATACTGTGGCTGGTGAATTGAATGACTGTAATGGAAAATAGAAAGGGTCAAGAGCTATAGAAGTACAGCGGAAGCTTAGGGGCGAGCAATCACTTCTAGCTGAGAGATCAGGAAAGGCTTCCTGGAGGAAGTGATATGTGAGAATTCAGAACAGCAGACACTCAGAGAAAGAATGTCCCACAGAGAGAACCACAGAAGCAGTGGCCAGGTAGTTGGAAATCAGCACATCTAAGTGGGAGCCAGTGGCCCCAGGAGAGCCTGCACAGCTGAGGTTCTGGAAGGACAGGCAGCCTTCCTGCTGGTAGTAGATGCACAGCAGAGGCCATGATCATAATTGGCTCAGTGCTGAGAATCTCATTTTTGTGTAGACTTCGGCCATTTTTTGTCATGTATCAAAACATCTTTTTCTGGCCTTTAGGTCAGAAAATGCATCCAGTTGAGGTGACTCCATTATTATTTGTTGCAAAGTACTTTGTGTGTTAACTTTTATTGGTATTTAACTCTTTTAATAGTTCCCATTTAACTGGCTTATAATGACAAGACTGTGCTGGGAAGAATTAAAATTCTGATTGTTTATGATATCTTAATTTAAATGTCTGATTTTACAGAACTGAATTTTGAGACCCTTTAGGAAAAATCAGTGAAATTACCACAAATTTTTTTTAAAATTTATTTTTGGCTGCATTGGGTCTTTGTTGCTGCACGTGGGCTTTCTCTAGTTGCGGCGAACGGGGGCTACTCTTTGTTGCAGTGCGTGGGCTTCTCATTGTGGTGGCTTCTCTTGCTGTGGAGCACGGGCTCTAGGCGCGTGGGCTTCGGTAGTTGTAGCACACGGGCTCAGTAGTTGTGGTTCACGGGCTTAGTTGCTCCGCGACATGTGGGATATTCCCGGACCAGGGCTCGAACCTGTGTCCCCTGCATTGGCAGGCAGATTCTTAACCACTGCGCCACCAGGGAAGCCCGTTACCACCAATTTTGATTTTCACTTTGCAAAAGCATAGAAGTCTTCTGGAGGGAAGGAACATACTAGAGAGTTTTATACTGGTGTGAAGCAAATAAACAGCTTAGAGAACAGCTTAGAAAGCCTTTACTTTGCCAATATAAAAATCCTGAGTTATTCCCTATTTCTCAGAAATCATTACAGAAGTTTACATTTGAGACTTGTTGAAGTCAGCCCCAGAAGAATAATCACCACACTGGTCCCCCCATAAGTAATCACTAAACCAAAGGGCAGGCAAGGATGTCTTGGTTCTGTACAGTATATGCATTTTTAAAATCTTCATTACCATTGCCACATCATTTAACGCCTCTTAGAATGCTAACAGAAGTCACCTTATAGATCATCCAGTCTAAATGTCCTCTTTGACAGATGTGAAAGCTGAGAAAAAGTCACCACCCACACTAGTTTCTTCATCTGAAAACTGGATGTGTTAGTCAGGGTCCCAACAGGAAATAGATGGCACACTCAAAATAAGACACTTCAAGGAAGGTTTGTTTACAGTGACAAGATTTACAAAGAAGTGGATGTAGGGGAAGCCCAGCGAATGGTACTAACTTGAGTCTTAGTTGCATCAGACTGTTACCATTCCCAGGCTTGAAGCAAAGACGGGGAGCAGCTACTGGAGTTGGGTAGAGTGGGCTGCCCGGGATGGACATTGACTTTGTGATGGCAGCACTGCCAGCTCTGGACAACCTTGCTGGGAGGAAATCAAGGTGTTAAAGACTCAGCCTCACTCTTCTCCTTCTCTCCAAACTCCTGCCCAGGCTTCCCATTGGCCAAACCCAGAAAGGAGCTGGAGGCAAATGGTAGATACTGATCCACCTGTGAGCACTGGGCCCATCCAGAGAGGCAAAAGGAAGATAACCAGCACAGTGTGCATCCCATGCTTTTCTGCCCTTTAAGCGTGTAGCCCTAGAATAAGGATGATTCAGATAACATCTCCTAAGGTTTTCAGGATCTTGGTGAAAGGGTACATGAATAAAAGACTGTAAAATCTAATATTAAGTAAGAATGCTTTACTCTGACATGTATTTTGAGTCAGAGTTGGCCTTGGCTCTACTTTATCTTATACTGTTATTGAACTGTTTCAAAAAAATGTGAATAGAGATCAAAGCAGTTTAAACAGATACTGTCCACTTGTGTAAATATCCTTGAACTCCCCCATCTTCCGCTCCCCCTCCTGTTGCCAAACCCATTCAGCACCTCTAGAGGCTGTTAATACATGTAATGATTGTAATAAACATAGTATTTGCTTTGGTTCCAGCTGGCTCCAACCACCAAACTCTGTCCATAGCTCCTATTGTTAACTTTGCTTAGTAGACAACTGCATTGTTACCATTAGAAGCCACCTTTGTCATAGATTTCTAAGTGTTGATCTTTATACATTGTATTCATTGTTTCCCTCAACATGTCTTTTGACAGTTATATTTTGTGTTTAAGGTTATGTAGAATTATTAAACTTAGAGAACATTAAGTAGAAGTTAATTGGTTACATTGTTGAACACGTTCCATATTACTTCATGCACTAAAACCTTGAAACATTTTTATCAATTTTGCCTATTCTTATAAAACTTCCAATTAAAAATTAATAAATCTTCTTACCTGTGACTTAACTGGTTTTAAGTTAGGCAGTCTTCCATCAGAAGTTTTTAGAGGTACAGAACTATAATAGTTCCTAAGGAAACAGAATTTATATTTTACTGTCCCGGAAATTGGTAACCATTTGTTCTCAAAAACTTGGAAATTACAGAAATTGTCATTATTTGAGATATTTTAAATTACAGTGACTTAAAGTAAGGATTGAGGGACTCTGGGTTAGAGAATGGACCAGCCACATAAATTAGCAAATTAAAACTGGGGAAGCTCTTGATACATGAGATAATATTATATACATAGGGAACAACTATTAGATTTATGTATACTGCAAAAGGCAGTAATTTGTTACTTTAAATGTAGGCTCTAGGCAGTGTTGGGGTTATTTTCTTGGAGAATTAACTAGAAATGTACAATTCATACTTACTTTGGAATTGAAGCACATTGAATTCTACAAGGGTTAAACCAAAAAAGATTTCTCTTTAGACAAATGCTGATAGTTCAAATAGAGTATAAATATAAACCTAATAAATGAATCTAATTCCTCTCACCTTGTTACAATGATTTACACATAAACCAAGCAAAACTCTTAGGGATACCAAAGAGATTTTTAAATCTTAACTTTCATTGAAGTTATCAAATGGGAATTTGATGAATACATGTCACACCATACAGAGCACTGTTGTGGTTCAGAAGTAAGTTTTGAAGTTATAGAAACCTTTTTCTTAAACCTTTTTTTAAGGAAATCATTTAACCCCAAAGGATAGTTGCATATTTGAGATTTGTAAGCTCTTTCAAAAGTTCACGTTAAAATATTTCAAAGTAAATTTAAATTCTTTTTCTGTTGGTTCTTTAATTACAACCTGTATGTTTGCCTGTTGATTTGTGGATGTTTGGAATGCTAAATGAAAGGTGCCGGGTTGGTGCCGGGTTGAAGAAGGAGCACAAGGTTGAAATCAGTCCCAGGGAGAATCCCAGCTCTTCCGCGTGTCAGCTGCATGACCCTGGCTAAATTACCCAACCTCTCTGAAATTGTTTTCTCAGCTATAAAATGTGCTTACCGACAGCAACTGACTGATCCTGTGCCTCTGAAATTGTCCTCCAGCCCCTCCTTTCCTTTCCACTTACCACCTCCCACACTGCCATGTTTCCATGACAACTGTCCACTTAAAGCTTGATGTCTGTGTATAGAATCCTGGCAGACATTTTTGTATGCATAAATGATTATTATATTTACACCAACAAGTAATCTCTTAATAAAAATTGGAAAATATTTCGTACTGCTCCAAAACTTCTCTATTCACTTAACAGTGTATCGTGGACATCCTTTTATGTGAGCAGGAATGAGCAGGATGAGAACTAGCTCATCTTTTTTGATGGCTGAATAATATTCCCCTATTGGGAATTACTGTGGAGTAAACATCCTTGTGAATACCTCCTTGTATACTAGTCTGAATATTTCTATAGGATAAATTCCCACGAATGGAACTCTGCTTCAGAGACATGGGGACTGTTAATTTCATAGATACCACCAGACTGTCTTCTAAAAAGATTGTGCCAGTTTGCAATTTAAAACATACAGGATTCCCATGAACTTACGGTTACCAGGGGGAAGGTGGGGGGAAGGGATAGATTGGGAGCTTGGGATTGACGTGTACACACTGCTGTATTTAAAATAGGTAACCAGGGGCTTCCCTGGTGGCACAGTGGTTAAGAATCTGCCTGCCAATGCAGGGGACACGGGTTCGAGCCCTGGTCCATGAAGATCCCACATGCTGCGGAGCACCTAAGCCCGTGCGCCACAACTACTGAGCTGCCCTCTAGAGCCCACAAGCCACAACTACTGAGCCTGCAAGCCACAATTACTGAAGCCTGCATGCCTAGAGCCCGTGCTCTGCAACAAGAGAAGCCACCGCAATGAGAAGCCCACACGCTGCAACTATGGAAGACCACGAGCTCTAGGGCCCGAGTGCCACAACTACTGAGCCCACGTGCTGCAACTGTGGAAGCCCGTGCGCCTAGAGCCCGTGCTCTGCAACAAGAGAAGCCACCTCAATGAGAAGTCCGCGCACCACAACGAAGAGTAGCCCCCGCTCGCTGCAACTAGAGAAAGCCCGCATGCAGCAACAAAGACCCAATGCAGATGAAAAATAAATAAATTAAATAAATTTTTTAAAAGTTTAAAAAAATAAAATAGATAACCAACAGAGACCTACTGTATAGCACAGGGAACACTGCTCAATATTCTGTAGTAACCTAAATGGGAAAAGAATTTGAAAAAGAGTAGATACATGTATATGTATAACTGAATCACTTTGCTGTACACGTGAAACTAACACAGCGTTGTGAATTAACTATACTCCAATGTAAAATAAAAATTATAAATAAATAAATAAAATAAAACTTACAGGGTTCCCACACCATGACCAACCCTGAATCGTGTCGTTCTGTCCTTTCTGCCGATCAGGCAAAAATGATACCCTCTTATTGTGATGGCTTTCTTCCTTTCTTCCTTCCTTCCTATCTTTCCTTCTCTCCTTTCTTTCTTTTCTTCCTTTCTTTTTATGAGATTGAGTATCTTTGATAGTTTTTTCTTCTTTTGAATTGTCTTTTCATATTTTTTATCCATTTTTCTGTTGTATTGTTTTATTGATGTAATTTGTTTTAGATGTTTTCTCCCAGGTTGTCATTTATCCTTTCCTTTACTGTATTTACAGTGTTTGCTGAAGAAAATTTCTGGGTTTTTTGGTTTGTTTTTTGTTTTTTTTAAATAAATGTATTTACTTATTTATTTTTGGCCGCGTTGGGTCTTCGTTGCTGCCCGCAGGCTTTCTCTAGTTGCGGCGAGCGGGGGCTACTCTTTGTTGTGGTGCGCGGGCTTCTCATCGTGGTGGCTTCTCTTGTTGCGGAGCTCGGGCTCTAGGCACGCGGGCTTCACTAGTTGTGGCTCGCGGGCTCTAGAGCGCAGGCTCAGTAGTTGTGGTGCACCAGCTTGGTTGCTCCGCGGCACATGGGATCTTCCCAGACCGGGGTTTGAACCCGTGTCCCATGCAGCGGCAGGTGGACTCTCAACCACTGCGCCACCAGGGAAGCCCCTGGACTTTATTCTTTTTTTAATCTGTTAGCACCTACTATTTTATTTGCTGTATCTTAGATTATATTTTGGTGACAGGACAAATCCCCTTCATCCTTATTTCTCAAACTATTTTTGGCTCTTCTTAAGTGTTACTCTGCCAGAGGCACCTGATTGTCAAAGTTAACTTACTCCCCCAAATCACTGGATTGTCTTAAATTTTTGTGTTAATACAGGAATAATGATTATCTTTATGATATGGCTTTTCCCCATCTTAGCCATGGTCTGTCTCACCATTTATTTAGCTTTTATTTTATGTTCTTCAATAATAGTATATCATTTTATTTATATAGATCTTGCTGTTTTTTAATTCCTCAGTGTTTCACTTTTTTTTTGTTACTATATGAATGGGATCCTTTTTTCCATTATATTTTGTAACTGATTCACTAGCATTCACTTTGTATCTTATGTCTACCATCATCTAAATTTTTATTATCTGAATAATATTTTTTGTAATAAATTTTATTTTCCAAAACATAAGACCAATGTGTATAAGGCAGAAACCCTTAGAAGTACAAGGAGATTCTGGGGGAAGGAAAACACAAACTCAATTCTCTGTCAAAGTTTGACAAAGTATAGAAAAATATAAGTAAGGATCTGTATGAGACAAACTCTGTTTAATAAAGAACTTTACTCTTAAAAGAGAGTATTCCCCTTACACCCTACAGCACAAAAGCCAGTTATGTGCATAGTCATAAAGAAAAGAAATTCTAGGGACTTCCCTGTTGGTCCAGTGGTAAAGAATCCACCTTGCAACACAGGGGACGCTGGGTTCGATCCCTGGTCAGGGAACTAAGATCCCATATGCTGCTGGGCAACTAAGCCCGAGTGCCACAACTACTGAGCTCATGCGCCTCAACTAGATAGCCTGCGTGCTGCAAACTACAGAGCCCACTCGCCCTGGAGCCTGCACGCCACAACTAGAGAAGAGAAAAACCACACGCCAGAACTAGAGAGAAGCTTGTGCACCACAACGAAGAGCCCGCATGCCTCAATGAAGATCCCTCGTGCTGCAACTAAGACTCAACGCAGCCAAAAATAAAATAAATAATAAATAAATCTATTTTTTTAAAAAAAGAAAAGAAATTCTACAGGTTACATTCTCTGGCTATGATGCAATAAGACTAGAAATACAGCAGCTAACAGTTAACCATAAATAATCTGATCATGTGGAAATTTTAAAACTCTTTTCTAAATAATTCTTCAAATTAGTTTACTCTTGGATTAAAGAGAAAATTAAAGGTAAATTACATATTATTTAAAGCTGAACAAAAATGAAGATGGTTTATTTAATAATATATAACTAAATTTTCTATCATTAACCAAAACTAAAATAATAAATTACCCAAGTTTCAACTCAGAAATAAATTTTAAAAAACAAAGAAACTAAGAGGGGGGATTTAAAAAGATAAAAGTAGACGTCAACAAATTATTAAATAAAACAATAATCCTCCCAAAATAGAAATAAATCTTGAAGTTAGTTTCTTTTAAATGAATAATATAGCTGAACTGACAAACCTGGTTGATATAAAGAGAAAAAAAATTTCTTTCTCAGAAAACCAAGAAAATAGATGAGATTAAAATAATTACAAGAAATACTATGTACAAATTTAGGCCAATACATTTTAAAATCTAGATTAAAGAGTTTCATAGGGAAATTCCTTATTATTACCAGAATTGACTCAAAAAGAAGTTGAAACCTGAACAGACTAACTACCAATAAGAAATTCACGAGATTGTTAAAGACATAATGCTAGGAAAGATCCAGATCCAGATGGTTTTATGAGTCCTTTCAAAGGACTGATTATTATGTCATTTATAATATTCCAGAATATAGAAAAGGATGGAAAGTCTGCATGTCCTTAATACCAAACCTGAAAAATTACACACAAAAAAACTATAGATCAGTCTCATTCATCAGTATAAGTTTATGTCCTAAAATAAATATTAACAAATAGAATCCAAAGGTCTAGTAAAAGAATAATAAACCATGATTAGGAATGACTTATTCCAAGAAGGGAAGGGTGGTACAATATTGGGAAGTCTGTTAATGTAATTAATATATCATTAATAGAACAAAAGAGTGATCAAATGGTCATTATTAATAGACATTTTAAAAAGCATTTGAGGGGCTTCCCTGGTGGCACAGTGGTTGAGAGTCCGCCTGCCGATGCAGGGGACACGGGTTCGTGCCCCGGTCTGGGAGGATCCCACATGCTGCGGAGCAGCTGTGTCCGTGGGCCATGGCCGCTGGGCCTGCGCATCCGTAGCCTGTGCTCCGCAACGGGAGAGGCCACAACAGTGAGAGGCCCGCGTACCGCAAAATAAACAAACAAAAAAAGCATTTGATAAAAATTTGTTACCCATCTTGAGTGGTCACTAAACTTTAAAAGGAATAGAAGGAAACTTCTTTAATATATCAATATTTTTCTTATTATTTTAGTTGTCTAAACATTTATTTGATGATCATAATAAGTATCACTGATTAAAGTACTGAAAATGTAGATAGTGCTACCTAAAGTGTTTTAGAATGGGTAATCAATCAGAAATCACAGACTCTTTAGAACAGCTTAAAATAATGCTGTATTGGGATTAAAGTTTTCATCTCATATGATGTTAGACTTTATTTCGAACTGAAGTGAGAAGATAAGTATGTGATCTCACAATATCTGTGTATGTCTGTAAACCACTGGACTGGAACTTTATGGACAGTTTGCCCCTGCACTTTGGTATACAGTGTATTAGAGAAATAGGGAAATGTTCCTCCAGCTAGAAATATTAGTAAAGCAGAAATAAATTATTTAACTAAAAACTAGTGCCCAGAATTGGACACTCTTCTTAACAAAAGTAGTGAGTATCTTCTTTTTGGGGGTTGACTGGTAATTGAATTTTGCCCACTTATCTTCTAGGAATGACTGCCTTAAAATCATCAATTTGGTATTTGTTAAAACGCAATTGTTACGTGTGCAGTATTATGATGGGCATTTACAGGCATAATGATGGATGAAATTGAGTCCATGCCCTCTGGAAGGACCCATATTATGAACTATGTTACAAAGTATGATTTTGAGGTGGCAGTTGGTTCAGGGAGGTGATGATGTCAAAACTGAGCTTTGTAGGATAAGCAGAATTTCAACCTGTGAAGGAGAAAGTAGAGCTTCCCAGACTAGAACAGTGTCAACAAAAGCATGGAAGCAGGAACTGGAGGATAAGTTTGTATAATTGAGTGGTTCTCAAACCTAGCCAAGGGTTAGGGTTACCTAAGGAAGTTTAAACAAAAAAAAAGAAGAAGAAGAAGAAGAAAAGAAGAAGAAGAACTAAAGAAGAAGAACTCCAGTGGACCCACCCATGGAGATCTAATTCAGTTAGGGGCAAGATAAGGGCCCAGACACATGTGTTTTTCTAAAAGCCCCATGGATGATTCTGATGTATAGTCAGGGTTGAGAGCCAGTGATGTGGTCTCGTGTGGGAAGGATATGGAGGCACTTTATGATCACTCACAATCCTGTGAGTTGACCGGACTCAAATGGGCAGTTCTTCTGCTCCATGTGACATCGGCAGCGGCACAGTCACCTGGGGGACCAGTCAGGCTGGAATATCCAAGATGGCTCACTCACATGGCCTTTCAGCTGAGAGCTCAGCTGGGTCTGTCAATTGGAACATCTCTGTGGGCTTCTCATTGCATAGCAGCTGGGTTCCAAGAGGAAGCATCTCAAGAGCAAGCATTCAAAAAGGCCCAGGCAACCAGGCTTCCTATGACCTAGCTTTGGTAGTCTCAGATGTTACTTCCACCATATTCTGTTGGTCAAGCAAGTCACTAAGGCCAATTCAGATTCAATGGAAAGTGAACTAAACGCCAATCCTTGATGAGAGGAGTGTGCCTATAAGGAAGGAAGAAAATTGATGGCAACCATTTTTTTTTTGAGAATTGCTACTGCAGTCTTTAGGCACTAAGTGCTGTAGCATCAAAGTACATAAACAGAATTTCAGGAAATTTAGACATCAGTGAAAGTACAATTAAGTAAAACAATAAGTAGTGATAAAAAGAATCTGAATAATATAAAGTGCTTATGTAATAAATTTATGTATTGAATTCCTTTATATTCCTTCGTTTCAGACGGCCATAGAATTTCTGCTCCCCACAAAAAAGAAGCATTTGAACCCCTATATACTCTTATAAATGTGGAGCCTTAATGATATGGTTGTGTTTGTTGTATCTATTATCATACAGTGCTCAGTATTAAATGGGGTTCTTCCCATATTGGAATCTCTTCCTCTGGATGACTTTTTACACATGGTATAAACAATTGGGTTATACATTCTCTCTCAAGTTCTTCTTCATGTTTTGTTTCCTGGAAAGAGTGGCATTGAAGGGGGCTTTATTTTGATTCCCCACAGTCTCACGATAAGAGTAGTTTTGACTTGTTCGGGTGCTCTGTAGACTTCAAGGTCACCATCCAGCAGCCACTGGAATAATCTTCCAATTTCCCAAAACTGCTGACGTGGGAATTGAGCTGCAATTGTTGCCATCATCTGTTTTCCATGTATTGTCTTTTAAAGCCCCTTAAGAAAGAAATAATTGTTTTAAGGTAAGGGTTTGTTTAAGCCTTTGCTTTTGCTTTCTGAAACTCAGTTATTTTATCATACTAGTAAGACACCCAGAGTCCGAGGTGAGAACCCAGGTGGTGGGGGTGATGTAATTTCCCAGCCTGTCAGTGATGAGTCCTGGTTACTTATTGCTTCTGTCTGTATCCCCCATGTGATTTTTAGTTCTTTCCGAGCTGAGTCTTGGCATTAAACCACCCGGGATGAGGAGTCAAGCAAACAGCCGTCCCCCTCAGTAACGCTCCACTCCGTTTGCCGTTGCAGGTCGTCACGCTGTGGTACAGAGCTCCAGAAGTCTTGCTTCAGTCCAGCTACGCCACCCCTGTGGACCTCTGGAGTGTTGGTTGCATATTTGCAGAAATGTTTCGTAGAAAGTAAGAAATACCTTTTGTTTCACTCTGTCTCCCTTGGAAAGAAACGTTTCGGGTCTTGGATAATTTAAGTGGCAGCCTAGCATCCCTCTTTCAAGTAGGAACATGGTATCCAGCTCCACCTGCCTGCGGCTCCCACTTCCAAGCATGTCCCGAAACTGCCTTCTCAGTCCTTACAATATAGTTGGGTGTGGTTGTAGCTTCCGGCTCTTGGAAACTCTGTTTGGAAGGGAACACTCCAGTGTTCGTACAATTTATTTTGTTTTTGCTGGCGATGAGAGGATGTGGCAAACATGAAGCGCGTTATGGTTTTTTTGTGTGAGGGAACATCCTCAAGGTGGACTTTTCCACAAGAGGAGGACCAGGGCTGTTAAGTATATGGAAATTTTGATGGGTTGAAAAAACAGAATGTTTAGACTGAAAAGGCACAGGCAACAAAGATGTCTGCGCCATTTCAGAATACTTTAAATGCTGTCATGAAGAGGAGAGGTTAGACATATTCAGGCACTATAGAGAACAGAACCAAAGATATTAAAGTTACAGAAATAAAGATTTTTGCTCAAAGGCAAAAAAAAATCTAATGATTAGAGTTATCTGAAGAGAAGATCAGGGTTCATGAAAACAGTGCTTTCTCAACGGGTGTCCAAGAAGAGACTGGACCACTACACACTGTAGATGTTTTCAGTGGCATTCCTAGAATGGGTGGGTGGGCTAGATGACCTCCAGGGCCCCTCTGAGTCTGAAAGTCTGTGGTTCATTTGTTTGATTTTCAGGTCATAAGAAATAGCCGAACAATATAATAAAGATCTGCCAGGAAAATAATCCAGACCTGGGTACTAAATTCAGCCTGGTCAAAATTAAACAGAGAGCCTAATCATAATCTAATCTCTCTTTGTCTTCTATTTTTATTTCCATGGGAAAATGTGAGTTGGGAAGTTGAATATTTTCCCACTGGACATGTTATATTCAAAACGTAGCTACATGCTAGCTCACAAGAAAAAGAGGTAGTCAGCCATTTCTTGCTTGTCTGTCTGTTTGTTTGTTTGTTTTAACCAAATGAAGTTTTGTGCATGTAATAAATTTGGGGAACTATTCTAGACCTCAGCAGATTCAACTGTAGCTCACAGAGGGGGATCATGGCAAGGTGATCAAAGTACACAGATGTATAATGCAGGCCTATTGTGTGCCAATTATAGGGCCAAACCTCTTTCCTTGTGTTACCTTTTTATTCCTCACGATAAGAGATAACTGAGATGCAGTGGTGAATTTATTTGTCTAGCATCAAACAGCTAAAAAGTATGAGGGGTATTACTCCAGAGGAAGTCTTGTGACTCTGGTGGTGTTTTTCTACCAAGGAGGGAAGAAAAAAAAAAGTATATTGAATTCAGCTGCAATGTTTGCCAAATAGGCTAAATAAGTGGTTTTGGAAGTGTGGTTCTTGGACCAGGTGACCTTTTTGGAAGTGCAAATTCTTGGGCCTCACCCCAGACCGACTAGATCAGAAGCGCTTGGGCTGGGTCCCAGCAACCTTTGTTTTCACAAGCCCTCCAGGTGATCCTAATTCATCCTCCAGGGTAAGAACCACTGGGTTTGGATGAGAGAATCAGCAGGAATGGTCAGTCGTTAAATGTGCAACTCCCAGACCTCTCTCTCGAAATTCTGATTCATTATTGGACTGAGGCCTGGCGTTCTTGTTTTTTTTTTTTTTTTTAAATATTTTATTTATTTATTTATTTGGCTGCATTGAGTCTTCATTGCTACACGCAGGTTCTCTCTAGTTGTGGTGAGCAGGGGCTACTGTTCGTTGTGGTGCTCAGGCTTCTCACTGCGGTGGCCTCTCCTGTTGCGGAGCACGGGCTCCAGGCATGCAGGCTTCAGTAGTTGTGGCATGCGGGCTCAGTAGTTGTGGCTCGAGGGCTGTAGAGCACAGGCTCAGTAGTTGTGGCGCATGGGCTTAATTGCTCCGCGGCATGTGGGATCTTCCCGGACCAGGGCTCGAACACGTGTCCCCTGCATTGGCAGGCGGATTTTTTAACAACTGCGCCACCAGGTAAGTCCTGGCATTCTTGTTTTTAAACGTGCATCATGTAATTCTTTTCATCAGACAAGTGTGGAAAATTTGGGGTTAAAGGCTTATTGTCAGAACCAGGAATAATTTACTGTCAATATTGCAGTGTGGGAGTTGGGACAGTCAGTTCAGTTTATCCCATGAATAAATTGGTGCAGCTGAGAGTTGATTAGAGAAGTATTTATTGGAATTACTTTGATGCGTCTAGGCTTGTCCTCAAATGTAAAGATTGGGTCCTTCTTTTGTTATGGGGGAAGAATGATCAGTTATTTTTCAATAGTACAAAACTTGAATACCAGCCATCATTGATGATAAAAACAATCTTCTTCTGGAAGATGGTAAAAGAAAGATGAAATTTAAGATATGTAGTGTTAAAGTGTTCTCTAGTAAGGGATGTGCTTTATTTTTAAGTATAGGTAGTCAGCACTTATGGAACAATTACAGCCCCAATTTTCATTTTATAGCATTAAAACATTCTCCCACGGAAGTGGTAGTATAGTTGGTAATCTGGTCCCAGTCTAGCTTGCAGAGAATCCTGTATAACCTGGAACATATACAGAACATTATTTATCAAAACCTATTTTCTACTTACAACATTTTTTTTCTAGAGTAAAGTCCATTCTGTGTTCCAATCCAGGATGACAGGAATACCCATCTCTTCAGGCCAGCACTGGGTCTCAGAAGGGAGACTCAGTATTGGAGGCTCAGAGAGAGACCCCTTTGACAACAGCAGCAACAGTCTGCTTCACTTTTCTGGGAAAGTGAGATGTTGGGTAGAGACCCACTGTCTCCTCAAATGTGCACAAAAGAAAGTACCCCTCTCTTGGAGCCTTGCACAGAGATAGTAAATTGAGAAATAATTGCCGGGAGCGGGAAGCAATGATCGGAATCCAGGCGCGTGTGCCTTTAAGCCTGAAGGACAATGGATCCGTCTGGACCTGCCACCCTTCCTGGGGCGGCTGCTCTGTCTCTTAGGTAGTTCCTGCCGGTTTGGATGTGACCTTGAAAACAACCATGGGATCTGACCCTTGTTCCCGCTCAGTTCACGTTCGGTATTTCCTATGATAACACCCAGCTATCTGAATGTGAAGCCTTCTCACTTATGCCAGCTGAGTTCTGGGGTCCAGCCACCAGCTTCACCTGCTTCCAGCTTAACTCCTGATTCAGTGCTGACCCACCTGTTGCAGTGTCCAGCTGAGAACTCACAAGCCATGGATTCTGGAAGCAGACTCCCTCATTGCCTTAGGCTGACCCTAAATCAGGGAGTCCTGGTACGTGTCCACTCAGGGGTCCTCCTTGTTGCTATGGCAGTAGTTCCCAAATTGTGTCATCTTTTTTAACACCTTCATGGTTTTTGCCATATTCATGATAACTATACTTACTTAATTTCTTTACTATCTTAAATTAATTAACTTTTTATTTAGCCTCATCTTAAGCAAAAATATATAAAATCACAGAATTGGTGAACCAGTTATTTGTCTAACGTACGCTAAAATTCATATATAACCCTTAAAATTAAACAATTTAGTCCATGTTCAGCCCCTGAAATCATCTCCCATATCACCCAGGTGTGTGTCGCATGTTGGAAACAGATGTTTCATTCATTCTACAAATAACTTTACTGAGTGGCTACCATCTGCAAGGCCCTTTTCTAGAGGGATAATTTACACCCTAGTGCAGAAGAGAGGCATTGCATTTGCAATTAGTCAATTAACCAGAGCTGGGGTAAATGCTGTGAAGTGTAGGTTTCTATGAATGGGTATAATGAGAAGCTTGTCTCCACAGAGGAAAGAGATTTCTCAATGGAAGACCAGAAGTCAGGATTAACCTTCTTCAGAGGTCGTATCCTAGTTGTTTATATAAGAACATTGAGGAATAACCATTTATGCATCAGCAAGGCTCACCATCCTCCCTAACCTAGGGAGAAAAAAAGAAGCAAAGGGAGTTAACAGTTGTCTGTCATGTGACAGACCCAGGACTGGGCCCTTCACATCTGTTATCTCACTAAACCCACATTCTGAGGACTGTTTTCCTGTTTCTAGATGATGAACCAAAGCCTTCCACAAAGAGTATAAATAACTTGTCCATAGGCATACAGCTCTTAAATGGCAGAGCCAAATTTGAACCTAAGTCTACCTGACTCTCTAACCTTTGATTTTCCCACTCTGCCATGTTTCTATCCTGGCTGTGGTTTTATTAGGTACCATATTTTTTCTAGAATGTTTCATGCATTATTACAACGTAGCAGCAACAATATTTTAGGGAGGTCAAGAAGCAAACCACACATCTAATAGCTTTGATTTCTAGCCTTTCCTATAGTGGAAAGGCTGACCAATTTCTGTGATAATGTAAAGAACTGCATGCCTTTTATTCTAAAATGTGATACCTAGGAAATATGAACTCAGTAAAAAGAATCTTAGGGCAGATGGTTGACAAAGAGCCAGAGAGTTTAAATACCATCTGTCATTATTATCTGGGTTTAATAATTGCCACACTGACCTTCAATAGCGTTCTACGAAAGTAGATAAGAGTTGGATCTTTTATCTTCCTCCTTTAACTCTTCATCAGTGGGTGATCCATCTTTACTCCACATTGACATATATATATATATATATTTTAATATATATAAATTCATTTATTTCATTTTTGGCTGTGTTGGGTCTTCGTTGCTGCGTGTGGGCTTTCTCTGGTTGTGGCGAGAAGGGTTACTCTTTGTTGCAGTGCGCAGGCTTCTCATTGTGGTGGCTTCTCTTGTTGCAGAGCACGGGCTCTAGGTGCGCGGGCTTCAGTAGTTGTGGCACACAGGCTCAGTAGTTGTGGCTCGCAGGCTCTAGAGCGCAGGCTCAGTAGTTGTGACGCACAGGCTTAGTTGCTCCATGGCATGTGGGATCTTCCCGGACCAGGGCTCGAACCTGTGTCCCCTGCATTGGCAGGCGGATTCTTAACCACTGCGCCACCAGGGAAGCCCTTGAGTTATATTTTAGTACTAAAAAACATTGCTATGAATTTGGTCAGTAGACAACTACCCAGCTTGAAGATTAGGATGAGATGGAGGGAGGGATGGACAGATGGATGATACCGACTGATTTTTAACTTCATGGCAAAATAGACTCACAAATGTTAACTCTCCCGGTATCTGTCCATTGCCTTGTAGTCCTGGTCAGAACTATTGTCTGTGTGGTTTGAAAGTTATGGGGTTTTCCAAGTGACGGCAAAGTCATAAAAAGAAAACGCACATTTAAAAAATAAAACATGCTACTAATTCTTTGAATATGGAGATTGTGGTAAACAGATAGTAATTCTTAGAAGTTCTGAGTTGCCAGCTCTACTGATCCCTAGCTAAGAAATGCCAAATGCCACCAAGAAGAACATACAGTCACTGTTCGAAGGAAACAAACGAGGCTTCATGGTTATACTCCCCCTTGGATGGTGGCCTCTCTAGACTTGCCGTCATTGGTTTCTATGAATTAAACCCCCAGTAGCTGAGAAACTGACAGGGAAACTGTCCTTTGTGGCTGAGTGGTCTGTGAGCAAATATCTTTAAAATGTCACTGAGTGCCTTGCCAACTGTCCTACTGGTTACTGTGTTGGTGTTCCCCATATTTGAGCGCTTTCCTTAGTGACATCAGGGAAATGAGGCCCTTGACCAGATGCCCTGAACACCAAGACACCAACAGGCAAGCCCTAGTCTGTGAGAGGAAACCCATCACCTTAGGTTAGATCAGAACACGCATGTGGAAACCAGGGCACTCACCAGACCTTCAGGTTTCTTGTCTTTTCTTGGATGTTTTCTTGGACCTCTTTTTTTCTTTAGAGAACCAACCAAATGGGAAGAACTCCAAAGAAGCATTTTCTTGAGTGAGGAAATACCCAAGATGGTACCGAGGAAAAGATCTTTTTGAATAATTCACACAGGGTAGTTCTAAGTAAGAACAAATGAGTACTACCTTTTAATGTAATCAATGCTGATTTTTTTTTTTCTTATTCTTTTTTTTTTTTTTTTTTTTTTTTGCGGTACACGGGCCTCTCACTGTTGTGGCCTCTCCCGTTGCAGAGCACAGGCTCTGGACGCGCAGGCTCAGCGGCCATGGCTCATGGGCCCATCCGCTCCGCGGCATGTGGGATCTTCCCGGACCGGGGCCCGAACCCGTGTCGCCTGCATCGGCAGGCGGACTCTCAACCACTGCGCCACCAGGGAAGCCTGATTTTTTTCTTATTTTTGATGTGTATCTTACTTTATCATGAATTTGTTTTCATGCAGTATACTGAGAAGCCACCATCAGGCCAGGTCTTTCCCTGTCGGGGCAGCTCTGCAGCCTTCCAGCTTCGCAACCCTTTGCCACTCCTCTCTGGCACCCAGAGTCTGCCTGCCAACCTGTTTTCCTGTTTCCTGACTATTTGTGGACTTCCGATAAATTAATCTTTCTATTGTCACCCTCTTCCAAAAACTTGCCTTAAGGTTTTCCTCCTTAGAACCCTTGCGCTTCTTTTATTCTGGGTGCCCACCTGCCCTCCCTCATCTTCCAAAGCTAAACCTAGAAGCTGTCTCTTCAGGGAACAGACCTGCCCCGACTCTGACCCCACCACTCCCCCCCATATTCTGTGTGCACCTGCCCGGCAGTGCTTTTCTCAGCCACATTCCGTCTGTGCGCACACGTTGTCCACACAGCTGCAGTCATGTGGGATGCAGAGCACGTTCTTTCTGAGGAACCAGATACCTGAGTCCGTTCCAGCCCTGCCTCTGCCAGCTCTGTGACTGAAGGCGAGCCCTCGACCTCTGGAGCTTAGTGTCTTTATCTGTAAAGTGGAGAGGCCGGGATAAGACACCACATCCATGGCATTCAGACTGCTTCATAGAGACCTCATATTGCTGCCTCTATATAGACCAGGAGTGCCCAGCCCTTCTTGTTCCCACAGTAAGCTTTGTTCAGAGCAACTTGATTTCATCTTTTTCATATACTGGGCTTCTGAGATTTAAAAGGGTTTTAAAACATGGGAGTAGATAATGTCCAAGTTTCACTCCAACTCTAATATTCTGTGCTTTGGGGTAGAACTGTGGCTTGGTCATTTCTGGAACTCTTAGCATGTCAAGCACAGCTAACCCTTACTGACAGAGGTTATTACACATCCTTGTCATGGTCCTGAGCATTTGACATACATTATTCAGTTTAATCCTCCCAAGTGACTTGCCCCAGGATCCCACATACAGCAGAGCTGTATGACCTATGACAGGAACAGTGAACTGTAATGAGCTGC
Source organism: Mesoplodon mirus (assembly GCF_964341445.2). NCBI lineage: Eukaryota > Metazoa > Chordata > Mammalia > Artiodactyla > Ziphiidae > Mesoplodon > Mesoplodon mirus. Next base: position 59,230,087 of record NC_138985.1, read on the forward strand.
CCTAGGAAGCTAGGCGGGCATGAAGTTATACAGGGTTGCAGTGTAACAGTTGGCGGGGGGCGGGGTGTGCATGTGTGTACATGCCTCCCTCTCTACCCTACTATTCCTTTCTTTACACATATATTTAAATATATAGATATTCCATGTGGAATGTCTGTGAAAGTCGAAACCAGATCTGTCCAATAGAAAACAGAATGTGAACCATGTCACTTTAAATTCTCTAGCAGGGCTTCCCTGGTGGCGCAGTGGTTGATCCGCCTGCCGATGCAGGGGACACAGGTTCGTGCCCCGGTCCGGGAAGATCCCACATGCCGCGGAGTGGCTGGGCCTGTGAGGCATGGCCGCTGAGCCTGCGTGTCAGGAGCCTGTGCTCCACAACGGGAGAGGCCACAACAGTGAGAGGCCCGTGTACCGCAAAAAAAAAAAAAAAAAATGCTTGCACCTGGAACCTCAGTCTCCGCGATCTCTCACTCCACAAGCCACTTTCAGAAACAGGAATTGTTGCGGGAAGGAGCAACTTAGGAGATGTAGATGCCAGGTAGCTTTATTTAAAAAAAAAAATTTTTTTTTTTTAACCACAAAGTAAAGTACGCTGGTAGCAAAAATGACAAATGGCACAGAAATATAAGAAGTGAAATTGTCTTTCCTACACTCCCATCCAAAATCCACTTCCCAAAGATAACCCCTGGATATATTTCCAGATCTCCTTTATTGCAAATTCAAAAGTGTGTGTTTACAAATACTTATATACATACACACATGCACACATCTGTCAGTTTCTGTCACAGAAATGGGCTTATACTATACACCGTACTCTTCTGTACGTTGCCTTATTCACTTTATTTTATCATGATATATTATGGCAGTTCATAGAGATCAAACTCATTTTGAAACTACATAATTGTCAGCTCATTTATTTCATAGTTTAATTTCCCATTGATGGACATTTAGGGGTTGGTTGGTTGGTTGTTTTTGGTCTTATTACAAACAATATTGCAGTAATATCCTTGTGCTTATTTTGTGGAACATTTGTCCAAGTATTTCTGTATGGTAAATTCCAGAAGTGAAATTATAGGGTCAGATAACATGCCTATTTAAAATTCTGCTAGCTAAACCAAATTGCCCTCCAGCAAGCTTCAAGTAAACTCTGTTTTTACCTTAAGGTGGGAAATAGGATTGAGATTCTCAAAGTTTAAGAAATATTGTCAAAAATAAAACAAGACAAGGCCTCTTACGTAAGCCTTGGCTTCCTCCTACCTCTGTTACCCCTTCTTAAAAATATTAGCCAGAGGAAAACCTAAGTGACCATGGTAATTATAAAAGCTGCTGTTAAGTTGGTTTGAAGCATAAGAGACCTTTTTCAACTGTAAAATTAACTGTGGGTTTCCTTTTTATCAGTTGTGTATGATAGGAAAGGAATCAACCTCATTTTGTCAGTTAAAAAAAAATTATCTTAAGATAAAGTCCCAAGCAGTTTTTCAGGCTAGTTTTTTCCAGTGCACAGACAGCATGTGGAGAGTAATGTATATTGAGTTTTGCTCTCCCTTCCAGGCAGGATGTAGAGCATGGGTCCTCTCTTCCTCCTTAGTCATCTTAGTCACCAGACCTATTCATCTTTACTTCAGATTTTGCCTTCTGGGTCTACTCATTGGAATAACACTGGAAACCCTTGCATCAGCCCGGTTCTTGAAATAGGAAAAGAATCAGACTAATAGTCTCAGTTCTGCCTTAGTCAGAAAGTCTTAGGTCTTGCTGGTCACATCTTTCAACCATTGATTTGGATAACAAATATTTGATTTGAGTCAAGAAGCCACCCATTTTTTAATCATAAAACACTGGCAGAGAAAGTAGCTATTTTATACATCGAAAGACAGTTCTTACCAGTCTAGTCTTTACTCAGTCAAAGGCAGACTTCTCATCATTGTCCCTGGCTCTCATAAACATGAGTTGCTTCCCAGCCCTACAAAATAAAAAGTACCAGGCCTGCACAAAATTATTTTAGCTGGCGCTTGGACCTCTGATCTGAGTTGAGTCCAGCCTTAGTAATGCCTTCAAAGCATGATGTAATATTACATTTGTTGCTTTATAATGATCATGCAAATTTACTGGACAAGACAGTAGATACAGTGAATAGTACAAGGTATTTCAGATAAATGTAAATTTTATGAGATTTCGTTGTATGCCTAAATAATTTTCCACAGAATGGTACTAAGGTGTTAAGTTACAATAAGTGGTACGGTGTGACAAAAGATTCTACTTGGTCTTGTCCTGTAGTGATAGGTTGTAGTGACAATCTGTTGGCAGCCCCATGTGGCCACTGCTGTGGGGTCTGTGTCTGTCTGATACCCATGCTGCCTTGTTTTGCACTGCGTTTCTGCCTCCCATCTGGCCTTGCTATGGTGGCTGGAGGAGTTAATGTCTGATAAGACCCATACTTGGCTTAACTGAGAAGCATTGGGCATTTTCTCATAAAAATAAAAGCTATTACCTAGTTCTCTTTTTTTCTTTTATAATTTTTTTTTTTTTTTGGCTGCGTTGGGTCTTCGTCGCTGTGCGCGGGCTTTCTCTAGTTGCAGCGAGCAAGGGCTACTCTTCGTTGCGGTGCATGGGCTTCTCATTGCAGTGGCTCCTCTTGTTGCGGAGCATGGCCTCTAGGCGCTCGGGCTTCAGTAGTTGTGACTCACGGGCTCTAGAACGCAGGCTCACTAGCTGTGATGCACGGGCTTAGTTGCTCTGCGGTTGTGGGATCTTCCCTGACCAGGGCTCGAACCTGTGTTCCCTGCATTGGCAGGCGGATGCTTAACCACTGCGTCACCAGGGAAGCCCTACCTAGTTTTCTTTTTCTCCTTTCATCTTCTTTTCTCCTCTACCCCTCCTCCATAGTTCTCTCCTCCTCTTCTGTCCCTCCTCCCTTTCTCCCCTCCACTCTCCCTCTGTCATTCTTTCCCCTTTTTCTCCCAGTTTAATTATGGAAAATACAGAGCATTCAACATGGCCTCCCATATATACCTTCTCTGATAATATGTGGTAGTATTGAGTTTCTGATTAACTGCTCCAGTTTTGCTAGATAAATTAAATTTGCAGGGATCCAGATTTACTCAGAGATGGGCTGAAGAGCTGTTGGCTACTTAGGAGTGTGTGTGCATGTGTGTGTGTATATGTGTGCACACACTTCTATAAAACCAATAATCTGAGAAATGTACTTCTGAATCTTCTTGTTTTCTTTTAAACATCTTACAGAGTCTTAATATGAGAAAAAAAATGTTCCAGAGACAGCTGCAGACATGTGGGCTGTATTTACTCACAAACTGAAATATTGCAAGAGACAATTGAAAGGTTTCTGGTGGAAATTAGATTTTACTACGAGCTGAATTGGATGCCGCCAGCTCTTCTCTTATCACTGGCACAATTAAACTTTGCTGGCCACTCTCCAGATCTGGGAGAAGATCCAAAGCTTTGGAAGTTAGGCACCAGGAACCTGTCAAACGTGTTTGTGCTATAATGTCCCACTGTTTAATTGGAAATCGTTTTACATACTAATAATTCAATAGTAAGAAGTAACTTGGAAACCAAATGCTGTGTCCGTTTTGTCGGTCAGAGAGTCATATTGAATTCTCCAGGTATCAGCATACAACAGAGTTAATTTCAAAGGCACTCAGTTAAATGGGATACAGCCCCAACTAAAAGTGGTACTGAACTGAAATACATAGACATTTCTCATTTTTATGTAAACTGATAGCTTTTTTATACATTGCCTATGAACAGTTTCTTGTTGTGTTGCATCTGTGAGCCCTCAATCAGAGCTCGTTTAAAATATTAGGAGCTTTTAGTTTAAAACGATACCTATTGCCCCTCTCTGTTTCTTACTAAAAAGACAAAAACATCCAACACTCAAAATTAAGACTGGCAATGAAATAATTATCAAAGTTATTTGGAAGAATTTCCATTTAGCCAGAACTAGATTTAAAAACCCATTTGGTGACTCAGGTTATGTTATGTGTACCTGGAAATAGTTAGACCTTTCTTTTCCTCCCTCATTCCCTTTTTGAGAAACACAAGGTTGATTACAGTTCAAAAAATGGTCAGCTGTTTCCACCACTGATCCTGTTGAGATCTCCACAGTGGTATTGACTCCCCTCTGCCATCAGTACGATATCTCTTTCTCTCTCGGGTATGAATACAAATACCAGAAAACCTTATGTGCAAAAAGGGATCAGGGGAGGTGACGAGAACAAGGTATTTAGTAGATGGAGACAGAGACATGAGAGCAGTATTAGGTGAAACGTGAGATATTAAAATTGATCTAAGAGCTACTCAGAGACCGTTAAATGTTTACAGAACGAGTCAAAGTAATGTCTACATTTTGTTGACTATGCGTTGTTTGTCTGGGTAGATTATCCCTCTTAGAAGAATGAGAAAAACTAAAAGAATAAAATTCTTGTGACTTTTGAAAAAATACTGCCAAACAAGCAAATATTGATAGATAAACAATAAGGACCTACTGTATAGCACACGGAACTATATTCAGTATCTTATAATAACCTATAACAAAAAAGAATCTGGAAAAGAATATATATATACATATATAGGTATAAATTACTGAATCACTTTGCTGTACACCTGAAACTAACACAACATTGTAAATCAACTGTACTTCAATAAAAAATAAATAAAAGAGAAACAAAAGGCAACAAGAACCGAACATTCTGAAATGTAAAAACAGTAAACTGAGATGGAAAGGGAGATACATAAGATGTGAAATTAAAAGGAAATCAAGTACAGTGGCACAATTGAAATCTGAGAGGAGGGAGTAAAAAGTAGAATCAATACTATAGGAAATGGAATCCTTGATGTAAAGACAGTATTGAGAAGTTCTCACAAAATGCTGACGAAAAGAACAAAAGGTTTTAAATGGTGAGAAAAGGACAAATATGAAGAATAGAGAATGGAATCTGGCATAAGAAATCAACGGTCTTAATCTATGTTTTTGATTACTGCATTTCGTGAAATGCAGTAATCAAAACATTGACTAAGACATGACTTGAGTATGTGGATTAAAAGGTCTCACAATATTTGGGAGAAAATCATTGCAGAAGAGATGCCAGGAGTTTGGGATGCTCAGGGCTATGGGTACAGAGAACTCAATTTAGATAAGCTAAAGAGTAAGAAATTTGTTAGCTTACATAAACGGTGATTCCAGAGGTAGGTGAGCTTCAGGGTTGGCTTAATCTAGAAGCTGCAGCTCCATTTCTTTGAGACTCTTTTCTGTGTGGTGGCGTCTTTGAAGACTGTCTTCTCTCATGGCAAAGTGATTATGGTAGTTCCAGGTTTTGCACCAGGACACTTGGACAGTGAACACATTCTTTTGTACCAGGGTTCCAAACAGGTGTGCTGAAATTCATCCTCAGGACTGTTTATAACATATGCCTGCACTTAAGCCAGGGACTGACACCAGAGAAGTGGAATTTGCTGATCAGATAGATGGTGGTCTGAAGAACATCAGGTTCTGTTACAAGGAGAAAGGGGAAGGTGGATACTGGGGAGGCGACCCATGGAATCCACTTGAGACCGACATAAAGCACATCCTGGGAAATGTTAGAATTGCATGGAGAAAGAAAAAAGCCTATGAAGACCAAATAAATTTATTTGAAAGCTATACAAAAAAGAGGGAAAATCAGGCTGGCCTCAGACTTCTCTTTTATTTAACTAAAAGCCAGAGGAGAACAGAGAAATATCTAGATTTGTGGGGGAAAGTCTATGACCCAAGAACTTTCTTCTCAAGTGACTTGTCCTAAATGTGTGAAGGCAGCACAAGGGTTCCAATATGTAAGGATTCAGTTACTGTTTGTTTATTAAATACCACTTGAGCATACTTGAGTTGACCGAGAGGGATATCAGAATTAGCACATCAAGAATGCGTGACCACATAGCACAGGGAGATCGGCTCGGTGCTTTGTGACCACCTAGAGGGGTGGGATGGGGAGGGTGGGAGAGAAAAGCAAGAGGGAGGAGATATGAGGATGTATGTATATGTATAGCTGATTCACTTTGTTATGCAGCAGCAACTAACACACCATTGTAAAGTAATTATACTCCAATAAAGATGTTAAAAAAAAAAAGAATGGGTGACCACAGAATGTAAATTGGTATAGCCACTATGGAAAACAGTATGGTGGTTCCTCAGAAAACTAAAAATAGAGTTGCCATATGATCTAGCAATCCCACTCCTGAGCATATACCCAAAGAAAACCATGATTTGAAAAGATACATGCACCCCTATGTTCACAGCAGCACTATTCACAATAGCCAAGACATGGAAACAACCTAAATGTCCATCGACAGATGAATGGATAAAGAAGATGTGGTGTATATATATACATTGGAGTGTTACCCAGCCATTGAAAAGAATGAAATAATGCCATTTGCAGCAACATGGATGGACCTAGAGATTATTATACTAATAAGCAAAGTAAGTCAGAAAGAGAAAGACAAATACCATATGATATCACTTATGTATGGAATCTAAACTATGACACAAATGAACAAATCTACAAAACAGAAACAGACTCACAGACATAGAGGTTAGACTTGTGGTTACCCAGGGGAGATGGGGGAGGGAAAGATTGGGAGTTTGGAAGTAGTAGGTGCAAACTATTATATATAGGATGGGTAAACAACAAGGTCCTACTGTATAATATAGCACAGGGAACTGTATTCAATATCCTGTGATAAACCATGATGGAAAAGAATATGAAAAAGAATATGTACGTATAACTGAGTCACTTTGCTCTACAGCAGAAATTAACACAGCATTGTAAATCAACTATATTTCAGTAAAATTAAAAAAAAAATAGAATGGGTGACCACAGTATGAATGGGCTGGTGAGATTCCCTGAGGGACTGCCTATAGGCACCCAGCTCTTCACAGAAGTTCTGAGAACCATGGCTTCAGCAGCCTTCACCTGTTTGTACTGGCCATACTAATGACCCCATAGGAATGTGGTCGGGCTAGTATAGTTTTAACAATAGCATCTGAATGAAGCTTAAAAGCAGACAATTTCATTATAAATTAATAGTCCTTATTATGAGAATAGCCCCGTAATTGGACTTCAGAAATTCCCCTGAAAAAGCTTCAGGCAGAGTGTACCATCAGATTTAAAAGTCTAATTAAATGGGACTAAAATTATGTTTCATTTTAGCCCACCTATGACTACAAAGAAACGGTTTCTAAAGGCCTTTAAAAAATAGAGAGGAGCAGGTCAAAGGAAAAGACTAAAGATGAAAATAGAAAGGGAGATGAATGGGATAAGAAACAATTACAAAGATGGAAAATGGAGTAGCCAGATTACAGTCCCCTTAGGAGGCACAAAGTGCAGAATTGACAGGAGAATTGAGGAAATGATGCAAAAGGCAAATTTGGTTAAACTTTCAAATGAGTGATATATTTCTTTTAATGTAATTTCTTACATTTTCCCATAACACTGAATTTTTCTATTTAAAGATGATCTATATTAATACAAAAAAAATGGAATTGATCAAAATGTTCAACATCAGTGGAATTGCTTAGTAAATAACCATGTATCTATACAATTTATGAAGATGGTTGAAATATGAAAGTGTGTGCTGTTGTTTTCCTAGAAGTAAGAGTGTTAGCGTGCATGTTATTCATGTCACTTGATGTCACTGTGTTGTTAATATTACGGTGTCCATTACTCGTTGTTAAAATATTGACATACTTCCAGTTTTACCATTGGTAAAAGATCCACAGCCCAGAGTACCCCCAGTTCCCTACACGCCCCTGCCTCTCTCCCCAGATCCCCAGGGCTTCACTAGGATCCAACTGAAGGGTTACTGGCTGACATACCAGGTATCCAGAATCCTGCTCCAGCCCTTTCATATTTAAAAAAAAAAATTTTAATATTACCTCAGGCCGTGGAGATGCTTTCCTAGGAATATCCATTTGCAGTAACTCCTATATTCTCTTAAATCCCCGGAAGTCATCCTCTGTTCTGTCAATCGTTTCCTCCAGCTACCATTTGCTGATATATGGGAGATCATTTTTCTCTTTATATCAAAGACCTTCCACCAGTTCCCAACCGGCTGCCGATTTTTATCCTGTTTCCTGGGCCTTAAATGCTTCTGGAAATGGGTTAAAACTAGGAACTTAACATCTCACTGTGAAATTCTTCCTTTGCTTTGTTTGGTTTAGTTTTTTTGTTTTTTTGAGGCAGGTGTTTAGCATTATCATTCACTCGTTGGCCATCTTGGCACAGAAATGTTCACCAAAAGTGGTGCCCAGAATGGGTCCTAAATATGTCTAAACATGCCCCTAATTTGTTTTGTTACAATGGCAAAAGGGATTTTGCAGCTATAATTAAGGTCATGAACCTTAAAATAGATTATTCTGGGTTACCTGGGTGGGCCCAGTCTAATCACATGAGGTCTTTTTAAATTTTTATTGTATATTGGAGTATCGTTGATTTACAATCTTGTGTTAGTTTCAGGTGTACAGTGAAGTGATTTAGTTATACATATATCTATTCTTTTCCGTATTCTTTTCCTATATAGGTTATAACAGAGTATTGAGTAGAGTTCCCTGTGCCAAACAGTAGGTCCTTGTTGATTATCTATTTTATATATAATAGTGTATAAATGTTAAACCCAACCTCCTAATTTATCCCTCCCCCCACCTTTCCCTTTTGGTAACCCTTAAGTTTGTTTTCTAAGTCTGTGAGTCTGTTTCTGTTCATGAGCTCTTTAAAAGAGAGAACTTTCTCAGGCTGGAGGCAAAAGAGATGGGACAAAAGGGGAAGTCACAGAGATTCCAAGTGTGAGAAGGATTTGACCCACTGTTGCAGCCTCTGAAATATAGGGGCCCATTAGAACCGGAGAGAGACCTCTGGGAGCTAAGGGTGGCCCCACTGACAGCCAGTGAGAAAATGGGAACTTCTGTAAAGCAACCACATGGAACTGGACTCAGCCAACAACCCAAATGAGATGAGAAGCAGATCTGAATCTCCAGAATGGAATGCAGGCCTGCCAACACCTTGACTTCAGCTTTGTTAAGACTAAACAGAGAACCAGTGAGCCAAGCCATACCTGGATGTTTGATCTACAGAACTGTGAGATGAATCATGGGTGTTGTTTTAAGCCACTAAATTTGTGGTAATTTGTTAGAGCAGCAGTAGAAGACTAACACACCAACATATAAAATAATAGCAACACAACAGAAACAAAAACCCGACAGGATGTGATGGAAGAAACAGTAAACACTGCAGAGCACACGATTCAGAATGGCTGGGGAAGTGCTTTCTGGCTGGGAATGTCTACACAGTGAGCAGCACCAGTTCTGAAGGCCAAGAGGGCCCAGAGGGATTCTGTGCTCAGCACTCAACTAAAAGTATACAAAGGATTGGGTGTTTTGGGGGGAAACACATATATCATTTTTTGTAAGAAAAGTGTTTTAGAGACTAACTATTTTAACAAAGTGGCCTTGCACAGTGCTGTGATTCAAAGAGGGTGAGTATATTTGTAGGTTTTTGTTTGTTTTCATGAGGTTACTATTGTGTATAGTAAGAAATTGGTGAGAAGAAGAAATTAGGCAAAGGGGAGATTGTTTTGACAATAGGTCCATACTGTCCCATTTGTATTTTATTTCTTCTGGTACAACTGTAAAACTTTGACAAGCTTTTCAAGATGTGTCAGCACAGTTCTGGGTGTTATTTTATGAAGGCTATTTACATAAGGCTTCAACTTGACTTGAAGGTCCAGTGAGTTGCTTTGTGATATGGATTACACTGGTCATATGGAATTTTGCTAATATATGCTGTAATTCCAAAGGTAGCAGAGCATAAGTATTGACACTCTGGAGCCAGACTGCCTGGGCTTAAATCCCAGCTCTTTCACTGACTAGCTGTGTACTCTTGGGCCAGTTACTTAACTTCCCTGTGCCTCAGTTTCCTCTTCTGTGAAAATGAATAGTAAGTATAATAATAGTATATTGTGAGAATTTAATATAAAGTGCTCAAAATAGCACCTAGCACATTGATTGTCAGTAACAAATGTTAGCTATAATTATGATTGTTATGTTTGCCATATTCCTGAAACATGGAAACATTCCTGAAATTGGGTCTTTCTGACTCCTTGGATCCAAGAAACAACTGAGCCCAAGGATCCCCCAACTGAAGATGACCTACCCATCCTGTATCAGCTGGCCAAACCAGGAAATCCAGTTAGTTACCTGGCATCCCTTTTTGTCTCTGCTTACTGTCATTTTCCACTTCAGATTACTGGGGCTTTATAGATAATGTGGCATTATAGCTGTATATTCCTTACCAGATAAATCTTCATTTGTTAACACCTTAAAAGAACATTCTGTATCTGCCATTTTATGGAATGATGTTCCATAAGATGAGATAATAGGCATGCTGTGGTCTGGTAGAATAATACTAAAATAACTTTGGAAATGCTAGGTTTAGTTTCCTTACTCAGGACTTATCAGAGCCCTTGTTATTAATGTGAATTTTGAATGCCCAAGGATATATAGTGCATTGCTCCCCAAACATATTTGACCATGGGACATATTTTTCAAGATATGCCTCTTAGAATTTTCTAGAAGTGTTCTGCACATCCAGTTTGGGAAACAGCTGCCCTAAAATATAAGCATATTTTACCAAGATTATTTAATATTTAAAAATTAAGATTTTTATGAATTGCAGCTTGTTCTAAGGGAGATTTTATTGTCCCAGATCCCAAATACATATGTATCTATGTATGTATATCCAAATTAGACTAAAGCAAGGGGAAGTCTAATTCTTAGTTTGTAGATTAAAAACGGCCCTTACTAGGTCAGATTAATGACCTTTCCCAATAGTCCTTCTTTGAGACAGAATAATGAAGATCTCATTGTAGGACACGATCCTCCACTTGGCAAAGATGGAGTCATCAAATATGTATTGAATTGGGCAATCCAGGTCTGTCATCCATAAATTTAGTGAGGCCCTTTTTAAAAAACAGTTTGTATTTTCAGCCAGCACTGCTTATTGAGATGGTAGCTTCTATAAAGTTAGTACCCTCTCTGTGAAGAAATTCCTTTCTTTTGTTCTAAATTTACCTCTCCCAAATGTTAAGGATTGCTTCCTTGGTCTGATATTCAAGATAAGTGGACACAACCAAGTTTCCTCTTACTGATTTTGTAGACTTCAACCTTATCCCCTTCTTGGTGTTTTCCTTTCTAAACTAAAAAGTCCTCATTCTTCACTCTGTCAGTTGACTGACACCAAGAACTGTGAAGGATCTGAGAGTTTACACTATTGCAAGTTAACAAATTAGCCTGCCACAGTTTCATGGATGCTAGCAGAAAGCACAAGACTCTTGGGTTAGAGACACAGGGTACTTTATTACTCACTGCAATAGCAGTAGCTAATTACATATTTATTATAGTCCCTGGTTTAAAACCTATTTGTCCCATCACTCATGAAACTCTGGACCATCTCTATTTTGCTCACCACCGTATACCTAATATCTAACAGAGCATGGCATAAAGTGGGCACCGAGTAGATAAATAATGAATGAATGAACACGTTACAGCCTATCTAGCTCAGAGCCTATCATTCTGAGTAGCTTGGCATAAAATGGGCCAAAAGCATTATTTGGTCCATGCCTTCCTCAAAACAGTTTTGCCATATTTCTTCCTAGTCACACAGTCTCAAATTTTTTCTTCAGCGAAGTTTGGTTTTTTTATATTCCCAGAAAACACTTAAATTTTAATTTAGAGATGTTACATCATTTTGCTAATTGGAATGATATAAACATATTAAATAGATACTAGTCCTAGCATTGTTTCTTTGGGTAATTCTAATGTTTCCACTTAACCCACTTGCATCACAAGGAAATGAAACTTACTGAAACCAGGGACTCGGATGGTTTTTCAAATATCCTTTGAAAAGCTAGGTGGTTAAGATTATTCTGGGCACTGTGGGAGACAGCAAAGAAGTGAAAGATCGTGTCTCACTTATACATGCCAAGGTCTGTGGCCAGGACCTCAAAGAGGTTAGAGTCTATGTGAGCAAATAAGAAGAATGGACTTGATGTGTTAGCACATAATAATTGATAATAATAAGCAAGCAGTGTTAGAATTTTGGCATATGTGAGTGCTGAGCTACGTGGTACAGATTTAAATACCCGCAAGAGCTTGGAAGAGTTCGATATTACTCTGAACTGGACTAGAATACTAGAGACTTCATGAAGTTAGCTCTGAGCTGGATTTTGGAGCTCTTAGATTGGATCTTTAACAAGAACTTCATTAGGCAAGCCACAGAAATAGCAGCGTATTCTTGGAAAAGTGAGCCCTGGCTGGAGTGGTAGGTGTCCAATGGGAAATAGTGTCTTTTGTGCACAGTCACCATTGAGCTATAAGAACTGCACACAGCCTTTATGTCTCCTTTTCCATTCAGTTTAACAGTGCGTAACGAGGAAGCCACACCTTTGGGCAAATACAGCCAGGATGAGGGGGGCCAAAAGACAGAGCCCTTCTAAGGAGGATCCATGAAGTAAATAAACTCTGAAGGAAAACCTTGGAAGGTCATCCAGTATACTCATAAATTCCAGCTATTACCAGAGATGAAAGGGAAGTGAGAAGAGCAAGGAACAATAGGCAGGAGTGTTCCCTGGTCCCTTCTAACTGCCTGTTTACGGTAGGGGAGGAGCGGCAGGGCTGCCCAGATGGCAGAGCCAAAGTGAGAATGAAGCTTCCTTGCCCTAAGACCTCTTTAGGAAATCCTGTTTGTGCCGGTGGCTTCACTGCAAAGTAATCAGGAGCTCTCCCTGTGTTATACAAGCTCACTTCTAAAACCATGAGCAACCACGGTTTCTAAAGAGTTTGAAATCTTATTATCGTTTGCATTCAGCAAGATAGAAACTGTGTATCAGATGAGGCTTGGATGAGACCTTATTTTGCAAGCCTTTAACTTATCTTTCTTGTGCCACTGAAATGCTGGTTACACAATAGCTTAACAAGAAGATAAGCCTCATCTTTTTTCCTGTGTGGGTAAGTTAGGGAATGATGGTTTTGATGGCCTTTAAAAAGCAGGAAAAGGCAAAGCCCCATGATACCATTTCTTTGGCATGGCATTACTTCGGTAAGAGAATTATCTTAAAAGCCTGGGAAACACAGCTTAAGATTGTTGAGAGCTGGGTAAAAACAACCTCGAATCAAACCAGATTAACCCAAAGGTCCACCCCCGAAAAGATCCATGTTTACATCCACACTTGGGGTCTGCCCTGTTCTCCTCTTTTCCTTCCACCACTCAAGTGCTTTTGGACATAGGGATGGACAACCTACTTTCCATGCCAAGCCTCATGAAATGGGATTTGTCTTCCCTCACAGACAGGTGGCCAAGCTGTTACAGAGAGGGCTCTGCCCGGCTGCCGTCCTCTCTGGATATGCAGCACTGTGACTGCTCAGCGCCAGGCCACGTATCTATCTGACCCTGTGGCCTCACAATCTGGAGGCCCACGTTGGCAGCCTTGGGTGGTGACAGCTTCGGTCAGTTGGTGTGGAGCTCCCCTGGCAGACAAAGGAGATCAGGAGAGCAGCTGCCCCGCGTCACTTCTGTGCGATAGAAGAAACCTCTGAGGTCCTGGGTGTTTGAGAAACCGAAAATGGCTGCCCCAATAATGAGAGTACGGGCCTTCCAACCTCTGGGTGCACCAGGCCTTGGGAAAGGAATCCGGGCCTTCTCAGCCCGTACACATTACTTAAGACGGTCTTGTATACTTACTATATGCATCAGGAGCAGATTTCACAAGCCTTTTTCCTGTGAGACTAGATGAGTCATTAGGGTTAATTATTCAGTAGTTAGAGGAAATATTATGATGGAGAAAAAAATAGACTTCTGGAAGCCAGGAAGCAGAGGGTGTCAGAACTTCAAATTGCCCCATGAAGAGAGTAGGCAATCATTTTACTACAGTCTTTGTACACAGAAAAATAATCATGATTTGAATTCTCTAAACATCAAAAATATTCCCTTCTTAGCTATAAATGGCCTCTGGTTCCAACCCCGTAATATATCATTAAGGGAGTATCTCTTCTCCCAGAGAAAATACAATTGGATTCTAGTAGAAAAGGACCCTGGGTCTTCTGTGCTATTGCCTTCAGCAGACTCTACCGAATCTCTACTTGTGAGATGATAAAATTACCATTTCCAGAAATATGAAAGAGGTGGCTCAGAACTCCCCAGTGCTGGTCCAAAGAGCCTTTTGGTTTTGAGTGCCTCATCTGACCACTACACAGCATTGATAGAAAAAAGTCTGGACTCAATTCACTGCTCTTGCCTTCCACTCTCCCCCAAGGGCCCACGTGAAAAGCAAGTTTGGCCTCATTTCCTTAGGATCCCCTGGGCCCAATTCTTTTCTTTCATCATCTTTCCTAAAGTTGATATGACAGTTCCACAGGGAAGAAACAAATAGTACACTTGGATGAACTCTGCAAAATGCAAAGAGTTTTTCTCTTGTCCCTGATTCTGAAGTATTTCTGTATTTAAGAAAAAAAAATGAGGATAGCTCTAGACTGAATAGTAAAATAGTGTTTATATCATATTTGTGATTTTTGAACTGGGTGGAGAAAGTATTCGTGATAAAGCATATGGATTGTAAGATAGTGGTTGATCTGCTTAAAGGAACCCAAGTTGTAAACACCCTTGAAAAGTACTCCAAAATTCCAGTTACTACCAAAGATGAAAGGGAAGTGAATAGACGTCATCAGCTCTGCTTCTTCGGTGTCATCCTCTAGGTTAAATGTCACCGCCTTAGAGAGGCCTTTGCTGACCCCTTTATTCTTCTTCACCAGAGCATCTTATTTTCTTCATAGCACTCACCACTAATTTAATGGTTGTTTCTCTTTCTTCCTACCTGAACTGTAAGCCCTACAAGGTCAGGGACCACATCATTCCATCATTCCTGCATTCCCTGCACTTGACACAGTGAAGAGCGTCCCAAACCCCCAAAAGTGCTGATGGAATGAATGAGCTATTGAAGTCCTGTGTGGCAAGCTTGTTCCATGTTCTTAGTGGACTCACAGTTCCTTGGGATCACCTCCTTCTTTTCTCAGATTCAACTAAAGAATGCTACTTGGTCTTAACGTTCAGCTTACCAGGGTGGTTTCCATTCATTCATTTTTCTTTAAAAAAAAAACTGGAATTTTTGTTCAATCAGAGTCTCAGGTCCACTAATAGTTCCATATCTGAAGGATGCAGTGTAGTGAAGGAGTTGCAGGAACCAGCTTTGGAGCATCTAGTATTGTCTCGGTCACTTCTTAGCTGGGTAATGGTGACTCATTATTAATCATTTCTCCACCTCCGTTTCCTCAACTGTAAAATGAGGATATTGCTATAGACCCCTCACCTAGTGTTGACCTGAGGTTAAGTAAAACAGCACATGTAAAGCAGTGAGCTTTGTGTTTCACATTGCATATGCTTAGTAAAACTTAGCCCCTATTATTTTGTTCATACTGTTAGATTACCTTGGTGTATCATTTTTCTAGAACAGGATAAGGAGTGGCTCCTTGTCAGAGGTAACATTGGACATTAGAAGAATTCAGAGCCACAAAGCCTAGGACCTGGAGTACTGGGATCCAGGCAGAGCCTCATGCCTAAAGGCACAAAGCCTGAACTTAGGTCACAGCTGCCTGGGCGGTATGGCCAAATGACTCAATATTGACGTAATGACTAATCGTCGCAGGGCTTCTTGTGTCTCTTCCCCTCCACCCCACCACAGTCACCACAAGGCTAGAACTGATCCTGGGGTCTGGCAAGAGGCTGAGCATACAGTGAGTTTCAGCAAACCCTTCCAATAAGATTGGAGAAACCAGGCAGGGCACTCTGGGCTGAGGGGTTTGCTAACTCCTTGACAGGGAGGAATTGGGGGCTCCTCTTTTGCTTTCCTTTGTGCCTCACAGAATCCAGAGTGCAGTCCCCAATGGCTGTCAGAGAGTCTTGTTCTGAGCCACAGGAGGAAGTGCCTCACACCAGCTCATAGGGAAACTCCAAACAGTCAACAGGAAGAAACTCAATCACAGATGAAAATGGTTTTTGTCTCACCATTTTTCTATGCAGTCATCTGAGGGGGGAAACAGGGAGACATTTGGCTATGAGACATTAATTGAACAGAATGTACTTTAACTGTTCCCTTTCACATCTGGGGTTGTGTGGCTGGCTCACTGATCTCAATCAAGAAAAGAGCGATGACTTATGCATTTAATGATCTTACTGGACATAATTGCCTTTCATACTGATTTGTAAAGCAGGTGCTCCCCTCTCCCATTTCAGTTGGAACTCAAAGAGGAGCCCCACTGGTTTTAATATTTCTGAACCATGTAGGGTCAGCAATCTGGACTTTTAAAATAAATCTTACATTATGTATTGTGTTCTTTCATTTAATAAGAGTAATACATGGTTATTGTAAAACATATCTTTAAATATGAGTAAAGAGTAAAAGATAAGCCTAGAGCACCTTATTGTATCAGAAAGTAAGAAAATGCTAAAAAAAATAATAATGGTAACATGTTAAAAGGGCACAGAATCTAGCTTAAAGCGACCACTAGACAATTCTGAAACAATTTGAACATTAAAATATATAATTATAGTAATGGATTAAACCCATTGAATAAAACAAAAATCCATGAGTCCATACTTAAAAATTGATAAATAAATAGAAGAGAAGAGAAAGCTCTTTCTTACAATAAATGCCAACTAATAAGTATAGACAGAATGGTAGAGTTAGAAAAGCATCAATGGATGCTAAAACTCTGAGTGAACATATTTGATACAGATCAAGAAATTTATCTGATCCCAAAATAGCTCTCTATAAGATACTTATTTTCTTAAGGTGTGGAGAAAAGAAGAAGAAAGAAAAATAAACCATAAACCAGTGACCAAGAGATGACCATTATTAATGACTTAACTGTCTTTCAGTTTTTTTCTATATGCTACAATGTTTTGATTTTCTTATAAAAATGAGCTCATGCTTTTTTGTAACCTGTTTTTCTCATATAAAATATATCATGATCTTATTTATTTGTATTTAAATATTAGTAGGCAAGTAGTGAATATTCATTGAGTGAACTAGCTAGTGGGAAGCAGCTGCATAGCACAGGGAGATCAGCTCGGTGCTTTGCGACCACCTAGAGGAATGGGATAAGGAGGGTGGGAGGGAGACGCAAGAGGGAAGAGATATGGGGATATATGTATATGTATAGCTGATTCACTTTGTTATACAGCAGAAACTAACACAACATTGTAAAGCAATTATACTCCAATAAAGATATTTTAAAAAAATTCACAAGCCTTTTTAAAGCAGGGTTGTGATGTACGTTCTTTAGTACTAATTCCTGGAAGTGGAATAGTGAGGTAAAGAAGATTCAGAACCCTAAGGCCTTTGATGCATGGAGCCAAAGTGCCCTCCAGAAAGATTTTTCTACTTTATTTTCCCACCAGTGGTATATTAAACACATGCCTTTCAATACATTTTAAGGAGGAAGACTGAGATTAATGTGTATGGAACACCCAGAGTAGGACCCAACAGTCATTAAATCAGAAAATAATAGTCATTCAAATCCTCTTCTCTCCATGTGTAGGTTAGATTCTGTCAGGACCAAAAGATGGGGATCACTGAACAGTTTTCCAAAACCTTCACTCTTACGGCATGGAGTTTTTGTTAATGTGGAAAGCTCCAGGTTGGGGTAAACCTAATTTTAGTTGAGCCACTAAGAGACCATATCATACACCAGACCATCCTCTTCTAGTCTTTTTTTTTTTTTTTAATATTTATTTATTTATTTGGCTGTGCCGGGTCTTTGTTGCGGTGCGCGGGATCTTTTAGTTGCGGCATGCGGACTCTTAGATGTGGCATGCGGGATATAGTTCCCTGACCAGGGATCAAACCCGGGCCCCCTGCATCGGGAGTCTTAACTGCTGGACCACCAGGGGAGTCCCCTTAGCCTCTTCTAGTCTTTATCAGAAAACCCTACCACCTGCGCTAGACCTGGAGTCTGCTATGTCAAGGTAAAGGATGAAGAGAAAAACCTGGTTCCTGACTGTGATAGGCCAGCATTGAGCACCACTGTTATCGACACAGAACCTCCAAAAGGCCCTCTTCATTTGGACTTTGATGCTGGGTCCTTAACACACTTGAACACCAGCATCCAGTGCAGTTTCCAGAGATGACAGGGCAAGGTGCGGATGCACACGCACCTCACGGCAACTGAGCAGGTTGCCCTCTTATGCTCGTTGGTACCCATGGCAACCCTCACCAGCTGACGTAAGCCTCCAGCTATCTGGAGCAGAGATTTGCATTTCCTCCTGATCCATACCTGATACTGATTATTAAGGAGAACCAAGAAGAGGTTATTCAGAGAAGGACCTTTGGATTCAAAAGATGAGAAATCAGTAAAGCTATAACCGTGATATGGATTTGCTTATATTTTCCTTTTTGGCTTCCACTGGCTCACATGTTCTCAAGTGATGACAGTTGGGCTGATTGAGAGCCGTTAGTCAAATCCAGTAATAGTATTAATCTGTGGTTGGAAATGACTGTTAAAGTAAGTGCCAGGCTATTCAGTTGTGGTTTTTCTTCCAGCTTCCAGTCGTGCCAGGCTTCCAGTGGGAGGAATAGAGGCTGTGGTAAAGGAAACCGTTGATAAACGAAAGAAACCAGAAACTGTCACTACCCATAACAACGAAGCAACAAAAAAAATTACAGAAAAGAGGGGGAGACAAAGGAAATTGTACAAAGCGGTTTAAGCCTGCAATCTGATGTGATCATTAGGCATGAGGCTAGCGTGGTGGTGCCTCAGGCACTGACTCCAATTTTCCAGGGAGAACAGGAAGGCTATAAGTACCAAGTAACACTGCTGAGCAAGAAAGCTTTTCGTAAGGGAAGAGAAAGACTGGAGTTTAAGTGAAGCTATTTTTATCAGCTTCCTAATGTGCTCCTCAGACCACTGATACACAAAAGGAAGCTAGGGGTCTGGTCACCAACTTATGTCAAAAGAGCTTACCCCATAATCCTCTTGACTGAATTTTCCAGAACAAATGTTTAATAATGTTGCACCATTCTTTAGTTTTCAAGAAATGCATGTTGTAACTGAGAAGTGCTTAGCAGTCAATGTCTTCTATTTGCTGTTTTTATTTCGAGAACTTTAGACTGGCAGCTCGCCATGTGTGTTCACCAAAGCTCCAAGATGAGTTTTTTTTATACTTTATTTATTTTTTTTTTCAAGCTGGCACAGGGAATTTATTTTGTAGGAAAGCAACATCTAGAGAATGCCATACAACCCTAGTACGTCTAAAGTACTATATATAAAAATGACAATTGCTCATAACAACATTGAAGCATTGAAAGATACCAAAGTACTTTCTGAATCCAAGAAGTCAAATTAAAACCAGTATGGTTTTAATGTCCTAATATATATCGAAATTCTAATACGCTGACATGTGGTAAACCAGATAACCAGAACATCCAGTAATGTGACTTGGGTGACACGTAAGTTAACCTGGTGACATCCAAGTCTTTGGACAATACATAAACTTGCTCTTACTCCTCTAGTAGATCTCCACACAAATATTTTAAAATTCCAATTTCTTGGTCAAGTGATATATTTTGCTTGAGTTTGCTAAATACATTTAGATGTCTCGATTATACAAAGTTAAATGTACAACTAAATTAGTAAAAAGTGCTGAGATTTTTATGGCAGCATTAAAACTCCGACAAAAATGTTTATCAATGTACCCTATACTCAATATTGCCTTTTTTCATTTAAATCTAAATTTTTCCCTTCTATTTTTAAAACAGTTTTGTGATTTTTTAATACGAAATCTATGCCTTCTCAATTTATACAGTTTCTTCTCTTTTTTTCCCTTATTTCTTAGCTTAAATCCAGTTTAAGCTTTGTTGGTATCTTAGGCTTCATGTGTACTGTTACTCCTAAGCACCAGCAGTTCTTCAGAGGCCTAAAATCCAGCATGGGAATTACTGTATTAAATTAGTTTTAGGAAAAAAACATTAAAGACATTTTTTTCTGAAATATACAGAACATGCCATGCCAAATCTTGTTTATACAATGAACCAGTAATATTGGTAAATTGCATATACAGCTTATATTCCCAAAATAAAATAACTTAAATACTAAAATGTACCTTTATGTTACCACCATAACTGACCTTATAAGCATAACAAATGGCAATATCAATATAAAAATCACAAAATCCACTAACCTTAAATGCCACTACGTATCACAGCATACACACTCATCTCCCTATGACCTATTCAAACTATAGACGGCAAACTATAGCTTTAAGCTACTCTAGCATTTACACCCTAATTAGAAATTTATACGAAACAATTTTATGTTCAAATATGGAAATAGCAACATAATTCCAAAACCCAAAAGTATCCCAGCATTCTGTAAAAAGAAATATCCCCAGCGGCTACATCCATGGTCACTAGCATCACTGTGCAGCACCTCAGGTACCATGTCAACCAGAGCCACATATGTGAATAAGCCCGCAGTAACTGCAGATATACACATAGAAACATTTTCAGCATAATGACCAATGAAAATTTCCTGTTGCCATTCCAAGATACGCCAGCATGGCTGACAGAGCATTATAAAGAACAGCCTGCTTAAAAGTCATGCCAGCCTTTAGTAAAACGGCAAAGTCACAACCATCCTGTTTACAAATCCACTGTATACAGTTGAGTCGAGCAGTGTGACCATTCAGGTTGGTAATAACAACACTTTTCTGAGGGTCATAGAGCACCACAGAACAGGACATGCCGAAGGCCAGAAGTCCTCCGGGCCCAGAGCTCCAGCTTAAGGCTCCCCGCACCCGGTTCGGGCAGCAAAACACGTGAGAGGTCTCCAGTACAGGTGCCACCATGTTGCTGGCTGGTCAGCAGCCCTTTTTACACTTTAAAAAGGAAAAAACTGTCAGTAAATATGTATTCAGTGAACTGAAAAGTTAAATGGTTCTATAAAGGAACAGCAGGTATAAGCTCCAGAGTAACATCAAAGAGCATCTGAACATAATACACCTGAAGCATTTCACTGTCTCCCAACGAGAAAACAGCAATTTTCATTGCTACCATGTTTCACATATTGCACTTTTTTTTTTTTAAAGACAGACTTGCTCTATCTTTATTAAAGATACAGTAAGACACAGTTGAACAACATATAGCCCTACATCTTAGCTTTGGGATATGCCAGTGGTTCCCAAACTTTGTTGCACGTTGGAAACACTTCAGGATATATTTTTTTTAAGTACTAATGCTTGGCTCCTACCCCCATACGTGTTAATAAGGGGTACAAATTGGGCATCAGGGTTTTTTGGTTTTCGGTTTTTGGTTTTATTGAGGTACGCGGGCCTCTCACTGTTTTGGCCTCTCCCGTTGCGGAGCACAGGCTCCGGACGCGCAGGCTCAGCGGACATGGCTCACGGGCCTAGCCGCTCCGCGGCATGTGGGATCTTCCCGGACCAGGGCACGAACCCATGTCCCCTGCATTGGCAAGCAGGCTGTCAACCACTGCGCCACCAGGGAAGCCCAGACATAGCTTTTTGAAGCAGTTGAACCATTATGGGATAAACTGGTGCAAACTCTTTGCCTTCCCTGCTTTTTACTGATTGAACATAAGCTTCCAGGGCACCCCCGATGAGGAGGAGCCTGTCCTTTTCAGAGGGATGATCATCCAGCCCCTGGGAGAAGCATGCATGGAACCACTTGGCCCTCTGGAAGGGGGATCTCAGCTCAGGGGGTGCTCTTGTGAACAAAAACTGAATAATGATGCTGAATGGAATAATGTCCCCCAGTGCAGAGCTGCTGGCCACGTGTTCACTTGTCTGGAAGAGCAGTGGTCTGAATGACCTCAGCATTCAATAGGACTTTCCTGAATCAGATACTCTTCTGCAGCGGTCTGGTCCAGAGTGGCTAAGTTGCACCGGGATCCAAAGGTCCCTCAGCAGCTAACTCCGCGGAGCCAACGGCCCCACCCATTTTTTCCATTTTTGATTATTTCTAGAATCAGGATGTAAATTGGAATCAGTTGGTAGCATCTTAGGTTCAATGAAAGATGGTGGTTCTGCTTAAAAAGCAAAAGTTCGTAATTTTCTGCATATCATTGGTGTCCAATGACTGGTTAACTCTGGGAGTCAAAAGACAATTTTAAGCACTGGTAGGGAAAATGCATTTAATTTATGGACTTTTTTTCTTCCGGTTTTATTGAGATATAATTGACATACAGCACTGTGTAAGTTTAAGGTGTACAGCATAATGATTTGACTTACATGCATCGTGAAATGATGAGCACAGTTGGTTTAGTGAACATCCATCATCTCATATAGATACAACATTAAAAAGTAGAAAAAAATATATTTTTTCCTCGTGATGAGAACTCTTAGCATTTACTCTCTTAACAGCTTTCATACATAACTAATTATATTAGTTATGTGCTAATTATATTCATTATGTTGATGAATAATTATATTCATAATAATTGAATTATTATTCAGTTCAATAATTATATTCATCAATTATATTCATCATGTTGTACATTACATCCCTGGTACTTATATGTCTTATAACTGGAAGTTTGCACCTTTTGACCACTTTCCTCCAGTTCCCCCTCCCCCACCATCTTATCCCCACTCCTGCCTCTGGTAACCACAAATCTGATCTCTTTTTCTGAGTTTGTTTGTTTGTTTTTGAATAAAATTGACCTACAATACTATGTTAGTTCCTGGTACACAACATAGTGATTTGTATTTCTCTGCATTTCAAAATGATCACCATGATAAGTCGAGTTACCGTTTGTCACCATACAAAGATATTATGTAATTATTGACTGACTATATTCCCCACACTGTACATTTCATACCCATGACTCATTGATTTTGGAACCAAAAGTTTGTACCTTTTAATTTCCTTCACCTATTTTTCTGCTCCCCCCAACCCCCTCTCCTCTGGCAACCACCTGTTTGTTCTCTGTATCTGTAACTCTGTTTCATTTGTTCTGTTTTTTAGATTCCACATATAAGTAAAATCATGCAGTATTTGTCTTTCTCTGTCTGACTTATTTCACTTGACATAATACCCTCTAGGTCCATCTATGTTGTCGCAAATGGCAAGATTTCATTCTTTTTATGGCTGAGTAATATTCCACTGTGTGTGTGTGTGTGTGTGTGTGTGTGTGTATACTGTGTGTGTGTGGACAACTTCATTATCCATTTTTCTATCAGTGGTTACTTACACTGCTTCCATATCTTGACTATAAATAATACTACAGTGAACATAAGGGTACATATATTTTTTCAAATTAGCGTTTTCATTTTCTTCAGATGAATACCGAGGAGTGGGATTGCTGGATGATACGGACTTTTTAAATTATAACTTAGTATGTAAGTGATGGTCCTTGGGGCATTCAAGGAATAACCCAAAGAACCTAAGGCTGAGAGTTAGTGTTGCCCTCGTTGGTCACTACCCGCCAATGGCGATGGCAGAGCGGGACAGAGGTCTGCCCAGCCTGGATGGTCCACACAGGCTGTGTTGTCCTGCCGCCTGTCAGAGTCCACGCCTTACCAAGCAGGACTCTGAGGCAAACCCCACATTTGCTCTGAAGTGTCCTTCTATCTGGGCACTGGCAGAACTCCCAAGCAAGTGGGGAAAGGTACCAAGTTCATCCTCAGATGAGTGGATCAGTTCAACATAAGACAGTAGAACATTGTTCCATGAGGGGCCGTGGCATTGGTGTGGCTGCGTTCCCCGGCTGCTCCATGCTCAGCCTGCAGACTTCTCCCTGGTATCGAGGTCTTCCTGCTTTCAGGTGCCAGGATTATCTTTTAAAATAAACCATTTTAAAAAAAGAGAATAAAATAAACCATTTGTTTTTAAAATAGTACTGATGCTAATAAAATAATAAAATAAAAATGCCAAAGATATGCTAAATATATAGTATATTTTGGTAAATTAATAAAGAGGAGCAGTTCAGTGACCATATAAAATTTAAATTTAAATGTCTTTAGACTTTTTAACATGCAAAACCAGAGTAATCTAAAGTGTATATTAGTTTTGTGCTAAAGCTGCACAATTTGAAAGTGCGTTTTATGAGCAAGGCATACAATATGCATTATCAGACTATACCAATATTTTATTTTAAATATATTAGATACTCTCACCTATAATGCTTTGTAAGCTTTAAAGGGCTGTACTTAATTAGCTGAGATGAACACAGTACAAACTTTCAAGTTTTTAAATTTATTTTGGGCCTCACTTTTTTGTGTACTTTCCCAAAATACGGTAATCACCTTGTATGTGTACCATTGGGTTTGCTGTATGCTGTTTATTACCTAGTAGATGTTAGAGTTTTACAATTTGATGTTTGATCTTAACCTCTCTAAGCCTCAGTTCCTCCTTTTAAATTGAGGATAATGATATGTACTTAGCAGAGTGTTTTTACAATTAAATGAGATAATACATGTAGAATAGAGTAAAGCAGCTCCTGTTCTATTAGATGTGCTTGGTAAGTTGCATCTGTTATTAATAGCCATCAGTATTGAAGAAAAGTTACCTACTTAACATTTTTTAGGTTGCACTGGTTTTATCTACGTAATTTCTTTAAGATAATGGTTTTAAAGGCTAAGGTTTCTTATATACTTCCTTAAAGTTCCTTTCAGTTTTAATCTAGCCAAATGTGGTCAGAAGTTTGTTTATAGGTTGAAAGAATCTAAATTCCACTTTCAAGGAAAATTTGTACCTCAGGTACAGTGCTAGGCCTACCAGTGATGATCAAGAAGTCCAGCTGGTCAATAAGTAATTATACTTTATAATTAGAAAGTAGACATTTATTTGCTTAATATCTAAAATCTGACCAGAGTATTTTCTGAACTCAGAACCCATTTTTGAGTAAATGTTCATCTGCAATTTAAATCTTCAATTTAGTTAAGAAGTGTGTGAAACCTGATGTAACCTGACAGCCCCTTGTGGCCACATAGTCTTAAATATATAAAAAAATACCTCTCAAAGCTTTTTTTTTAATGTCTATATATTCATCTTTTTCTAAGACCATAAATTTAGAGATGGCAGAACATGACTGGATTTTTACTTCTCATTTTTAATAACCTTTATTGCATTGTTCCTCTTAAAAAGTAATGCATTAGCAAAATTTTAGAAAGTTAGATTTAGGAAAATGCAGAGAAGCAAAAAAGACAGGGTGAAAATTACCTGTAACCCATAGATAGGTAGCATATATCATAACATTTTCATTGTATCCTTCTTTCTAGTCTTTTTGATATATATTTTTATACAATATCAATATGTTTTATATTACATAAACATTTAATATATATTTCCAGTTTTTAAATATATAAATTTATAGTAATTATTACTGTACATATTTTTTACTAGATATTTCCTTTGTATGACTGACAAAACTTTATGCCCATGATGTCCTTCTCTTGTAGTTGTAAAGTCAAATGCATGGTGGATAGAGTCATACCTCTCTAGAGAATGTGTACTGCAAACAGATCATAACTAGAATATGCCTTTAACCTCCTCATTCTTATAAGTTCATTTGTTTCATAAGTAAATTAAGGCCAAAGATTGACCTTAATATCTCTTTTGTAACATATTTTTAAATGTGCTATGGTAGATTGCATTTAAATATATGATATAATAATATCAATAAGAAATCATTAAGAATATTGATTCCAGCTTTTGTACTTACCACGTATATGACTGTGTCTGCTAAAGTTACAAAACCCTCCTGAGCCCCAGCTTCCTCATCTGTAAATTGAGGAGAGTATTGCCTGTGCTTCAGGATTGTTTGTAAGGATTAGAAAAATATGTCTTACCTATCGTTCCTATCCCATTTCATTAGGCAAAATTATCTGGCTTTGTTTGGCAATTGAGAAGTAGAAATTCATAGAAGTATTACCAATGGTGAATAAGCATAAAAAGTGTTCAAACTTACCACTAATCAGGGAAATAAACATTCTAACAACAGTTTATTAATGCATTCAGAGAGAGAGGGTATTTCATTTACTACCATATTCCTAGCATCCAGAACAGCATCTGACACTCAGTGAATGTTCTCTGAAGGAATGAATAAATGAACAGATGAATGAACAAAATATAAAACCTTGAGCAAGTCATTTAATCTTGCAGGACCTCAGTTTCTTCATTAGTATAAGGAAAAGACCATATTCAAGCTCAACTGGTGGGGGTAGAGAGGAATGCTCTAACTAATTAGCCTTACTGCCATGGGTACTGAATAAGGAAACACATTTTCCCTCATATTTGTCATTGTCCTGACTACATCATCTTTAAAGTTTTCTGAGCCAGTGATCTTGGTAGCACAGCAGAATATCATGGGTAAATTAAATTCAGAGATTTGGTCCAGATGTAGGGCCAAAATAATAGCACTGAATTTTTCTTTGCATATTTAACCATAATGAAACAAGGAAAAGAAACTGCCAGTAGGGAAAGGGGTGGCGGGGGGGAGAGGGTGGGATGGAAGATAATACAGTATGAAGCAAAAAGGGATAACTTGGAATGAGTTAGAGTTCATCATATTTGCTACTTTTTCTTTTTGGAGTATAGTTGATTTACAATGTTGTGTTAGTTTCTGGTGTACAGCAAAGTAATTCTGTTATACATATATGTTCTTTCTCATATTCTTTTCCATTATGGTTTATTACAAGATATTGAATATAGTTCCCTGTGCTATACAGTAGGACCTTGTTGTTTATCCATTCTATATATAATAGTTTGCATCTGCCAGTCCCAAACTCCCAATATATTTGCTACTTGATTGGCATTACTTTTACCGAAGAGCTAATTTTACTTCCCGGCAGTTCTGATTTGTCCACCTAGTTTATTATTTTTGCAGCACATCTGTGGTATACAGTGGGACAGAAGCTGTGATATCGGTTCTTTAGCAGATGAGCAGAGGTTAAGTGGCTGGCCTGCCTGCACTCAGTGATTGGTTAATCAGTTACAGAGCCAGCATTAAGAGCTGGGTCTTCTGTCTCCTGGGTTATATACTCCTTTCCATTGCACATGGCTCAGTGCTTCTGTCTCGTTCTGAAGAAGGCTCTACAGGGGTCACAGCCTTGCCCGGTTCTAGAAGTAGCATCATTACCTGACAGGTTGGTCTGCCAGGATGACCATTTTCATGTATTTAGGAGGCTAGGGTTTAACCATTTTTTTCCCAAGAGGAAGTAGCCATAACCATGCACCAAAAATAACGCCTTAACTGCTAAATTCTGCTTAGTAGGTGGTTTCCCAGAGATGATCCAATGCAATGAGTCATCACTCTGAGCTCTTATTAGCACACTATTTCTCTTTTTCACTAACCTCTGGTGCTTTTGGTTACATGTTTTTTAACCTTTAGAGCCTTTCTGAGAGGTTCACAGTCTTCATGCTATGCATATAAACCATCCCCCACATGTCCCTCTTTTCCTTCTGCTTCCACTTTTCAAATCTAAGGTAACCCCTGATTCAAGAGAACAGTCAGGATCATGACCTCAGACAAAAGAGCAAGTTTCTCCAGTTGGAAGCAGCTCCATCTCACTCCCAGTAATAATAAAAAAAATGTAAATTAATGTAAGCAAATGTGAGGGACCCATATCAAGAAAACTATAAAACTTGATTGAGAGATACAAAAGACCGACGTAGATGTAGAGAATATTTGAATATTGGAAAGATACTACATTTTCCTGAAAAGATTGAATATTCAAAGGATACAAGATCTTTCCAAATTAATTTATAGGTTTATGCAACTTCAATCAGAATCCCAGTAGGATTTTCTAAAATGCATTTGGAAGAGCTAAATTGGTGAAAATAGCCAAGAATTGTTTGAAAAAAGCTATAAAGGGAACCTCCTACCACCAAACACTAAAATGCATTATGCAGCTACAATAATAAAAAAATTTGGTTCCAGCAGAAGAAATGACAGACACTAATGGAACAGAATAGAGAGCCCAAGAAAAAACTCTAATTTAGGAAGTGATATAATTTATCATAAATCACAAATCCTGGAGGACAGAATAGCTTGTTCAACAAATAAGATAAGGTAACTGGTTGACTCGGGGGGAAAAAATGGTAATCTGATTAGATTCTCTCTATTCTTTACCACAGAGCAAGTAACAAGATGGCTTAAAGACTTAAATATTAGTAATGAAACAAAAATGGGTAAAGAAACTACAGAAAATATTGATGACCCTAAAATGGAGATAAACGTTCAAGGCATTAAAAAGTCACAAAGAAAATATTATTATATTTGTGTAATATAAAAATATTA
Source organism: Mesoplodon mirus (assembly GCF_964341445.2). Lineage (NCBI taxonomy): Eukaryota > Metazoa > Chordata > Mammalia > Artiodactyla > Ziphiidae > Mesoplodon > Mesoplodon mirus. The sequence goes on from NC_138985.1 coordinate 59,258,435, forward strand.
TATTGACTATATAAAAATTGAAAACTTCTGTTCATCAAAAAATAAAAATACTGCAGACAAAGTTAAAAAGCATATGGCAATCTTGGGGAAATTGTTTGCAATGAATATGACAAAGGCATAACATCCTTAATGAATAAAGAGCTCTTAAAATTAATTGGGAAGCCACTAGCACATCCCGGTGTAGCTGTACCACTTTCCTCTCACATTATGTACATGACAGTGCTACATGGTTTTTTGTTGTTGTTTTTAATTTTTATTTATTTATTTATTTTTGGCTGTGTTGGGTCTTCATTGCTGCATGCAGGCTTTCTCTAGTTGTGGCTTGCGGGCTCTAGGCAGGCAGGCTTCAGTAGTTGTGGCTCGCGGGCTTAGTTGCTCTGCAGCATGTGGGATCTTCCCAGACCAGGGATCGAACCCATGTCCCCTGCATTGGCAGGCGGATTCTTATACGCTGTGCCACTAGGGAAGCCCACTACATGGGTTTTATAAACAGAATACAGTTCAGATGACACAAGTGAAAGAAATTGAGATCTTATTTTCCTTTCACATACTCTTTGTTCAAAGGCAGTTTAAAGAAACTACACATTATGCTATAAATACTTCAGGACAGTTTGTCCACATTGACACTTCCATTTCCTAAAATGAAACCCTCACTGGCCCACAGGGAGAAAAAAAGGCTGGCTTTGTTAACCAGCTTTATTTCAACAAGCACATCCATATGGCAAGAACTTCCTCTGATGAGTCATCCACAGTTGTCAAACACCAACTTTCCTTTGTTTGACCCATGGAGAAATAAGATCTGTGGAAGCATAATGCGAGAGTATGAATCATTTAATTGTGTTTTATTCCTATCTGAATTTACAACTGTCGCAAACCCACTATGTCCACCATGAAAAACTGCATTCTTCAAATATCACTGAAAAAAAATCCTATTCAAGTGGGTCTGTTCTGTCTAGATAGTCTGTGAAATTTCTAAGGAATGTTGTGGGCTTTGCTTCCTGTGCTGAATTGTTGAGTTATCACACATTACTGGATTCTACCCAAAATGTTCTGGATAGGAATATTATATTCATACAGGATCCCAGTTGTCTTTACCATTTAGAAAGGAATAAAGGGAAAGGTTTTCCTGCTCCTTGTTGTAAGATATAAACTCTAAAAGGGTAGGTAGAAATGTGTGTACAAATAACATTTTTTTAATATGTCCTTGATTTTTTTCTTCATAGAGGCTTGAGTCATATTCAGTCCCAGCTTTGTTATGACTGCTAACCACTGTCTTGTCTTTTTGTTCTTATTCAGACCAAGGACTATACAGCCAGGATTCCGATCCTGGTCTGGAGTATGGTGCCATCTTTGTTTGAAAGAGAAGAGACCTTTAGAGATCCCATGTAATCCATTTGCATCTAAAAAGAGAAAAGAAATGATGCTGTTATTTCTTCTTTTTACTTTTCTCTATTTTCCAGACTTTCTACAATGCATATATATTTCATAATCAGAAAAATTATTTTTTTAAAGTAGCAACCCATCATTAAAAATATAAATGCAATAAGTAAGCCTTTTAAAAAATTAAGCTGGCTCTTAGGTCAGTAAAAATTTATCCTGAGAAAAGAAATGCTAACTTTTGTTGACTGATCCCATTAATTTCTCAGTACTAGAGACATGTAGACAACCTCACTGACATTCAACGACCAGTGCCCATGTTTGTACGCTAACCAGATTTTTTTTTTTTTAAGGAAAAAATGAGAAAATCAGTTTTCCACTGTTTGGAGTATTTTTAACCGATGATTGAATCCAATTTGAGGATATTTTTGGGTCATTTGTAATACTGTATGAGTGATACTTTTGGTTCGCTCTTGAGCAAAGCTGCTTTTTTTTTTTTAAATAAGCCACTTCAACCAACAGACATGTCTGTTGCAGAAAATTCCTAGTGATTATGTTCTCCCAAAATCAACATTAAAACTTTTAGCCTTGGATTATGCATCATTTTGCTGACAGCTGGCTGATGTCAATATTAGTGTTTGCAAGAGAGAGCATATGCATATGAACATAGAGGTGATCATAATTATCTACTCAGAGACGCACCCACATTAGAGCCCATAAAGCTCTCTTTGGCAAAATTGCTGTGTCAAAGACAAGACCAGTGGATTCAAAGATTAAGAGTGTTTGTTTGGGGCTTCCCTGGTGGCGCAGTGGTTGAGAGTCTGCCTGCCGATGCAGGGAACGTGGGTTCGTGCCCCGGTCCAGGAGGATCCCACATGCTGCAGAGCGGCTGGGCCTGTGAGCAATGGCCGCTGAGCCTGCACATCCGGAGCCTGTGCTCTGAAGCGGGAGAGGCCACAGCAGTGAGAGGCCCGCGTACCGCAAAAAAAAAAAAAAAAAAGAGTGTTTGTTTAGTTTATTTATTTATTTATGGCTGAGTTGGGTCTTCGTTGCTGCGTGCGGGTTTTCTCTAGTTGCGGTGTGCGGGCTTCTCATTGTGGTGGCTTCTTTTGTTGCAGAGCATGGCTCTAGGCCTGCGGGCTCAGTAGTTGTGGCTTGCAGGCTCTAGAGCGCAGGCTCAGTAGTTGTGGCGCACAGGCTTAGTTGCTCCACAGCACGTGGGATCTTTCCGGACCAGGGATCGAACCCGTGTCCCCTGCATTGACAGGCGGCTTCTTAACCACTGTGCCACCAGGGAAGTCCCAGTAAGAGTGATTTTGAAAGCCACATATTTGTTACCATAGTTTAAGTAATATTTGTTATTGGAGTATGTCACTATTAGACGAGCTTACTTTAACGTTTTCTAACTTTTACTCCTTGTGTATTGCTTTGATGTCAGCCTATCAGAAAGAGAAAACTTGGCTCACCTGTGTCACCTTGGTTCACGTGGCTAGTCTGTTTTACATGCTATGTGTTGCTGATTAATCACAGTACTCTCTTCTACTGCACCTATATAGCACTTCAGAATCATTCTCAACCTAGCTCACAGCCTGTTACTACCAGTCAGACTGGACAAGATGAATTCTCTTTGTCATCCTAGATGTGTAGTAGCTCCACCACAGTCTCTATTGGTGGTCTCCTCTTTAGACCATGTACTTCCCTCAGACTATTACATTAACCGTGTGGATTAAGCCACAGGCAATGCTCTTTCCCTAGGCAAAATGTATATGGTTTTACAAGGTCTTTTGCTAACACAGAGGAATAGCAAGTTGAATTATGGTTTGTGGAGGGAGCTACCAATGGTCTAGTCCCTTATTGCATAGAAACAGTGAGTTATTAGGAAAGACAAGAATGAAATCTGTCTGTCTGGACCACCTTCATTCTTATTGTTTTGAGAGATGCTCATCTAATATTTTAAAACCATCCTCTGAAATAACAAAAACACTTTTTTAAAGATTACTCTTTTTTTTTTTCCAATTTCCTTTACTATAACTTCTTGTACTGGGTAGGGTGACCAACCATCCTAGTTTGCTTAGGACAAAGAGGTTTTCCTGGATACAGGATTTTTAGTGCTAAAACTGGGACCATCCTGGGCATACTGGGCCATTTGGTCAACCTTTTCATGGGTGCCCTACCCAAATAGCCAGTATTGAGGAACATGGGTGCTAAGGTTCGCACTCACGGACCAGCAGCCCTGACATAGGTTTTCTTTCTCTCCCAGGAAGGCACAGTATAAAGAAAGGCTAGGAATTGTGGGACAGGGTGGTTTTATTATGTGATATGGTGAGGTTCTAGTTTGCTTAAGTGATGGCTCTAGTTCACATTTCTGCAGAGTGAAGGTAATTGATAAGCCCTGGGCCCAGTAAGTAATTAAAGCCTGACTAATCAGTCTCTGGCACTGATTTTGTCAGGTGTTCCTGCTAATCTCTGATAATTCATTCTATGTCTCTACATGCCACCATCACCCTTGCCCCAAATGATCTTACAGCCTGTCGTCATTAAAGGTTTTCAATACCAAGCCCACCTTAAAATATAGTGCGTATTATTACAGCTTGAACTTCCATATGGGAGGAGGAGAGTCATTCAAGCTCTGTGGTTATGTGAAGAGACAGAAGACACCATTCCCCAGGGCATTGAACCAGAGATGTCTGACTGTTAAAGAAGCTTATTGCCCATAGTGAGAGAGGTGATTCCATGGAAGTCCCAGACCCTGGACTTGCCTCAGCTTCCTAGTAATTAGTAATACTAATCCAAATGCTTTTCCCTTGCAACATATCACTTCTTAGGTTTGACTCAGATTCCTTTTTCTGGTTCTCAAACTTTGTTTCAAATGCAAAGTTATTTAGTACTTGCTAGTTGTCTGACTTCAGGGTTAGAGTGGGAATGAAAATGCAATAATATAGTTAGGAACCCAGGCTTTAGAAAGTGCCCACTACATGATCATTTCTTTCCTGCCTTAAGAACTCCCCTGAGCAGCGTGATTAGAGAGCAAGAGATAAGGTAGGCATTGGAAGAGTAATAAACATGTAATTTGGCAAGAAAAATTATCAGAAAGTTTATTAAATGAATACCTGAATCCCAGGCACAGAATGAGACACATCCTGTTTGTTGCTCCTATTGGATCAGAACATGCCTGCCCAGCTTTCTAATTTTAAAAAAATTATTAAAGGTATGAAAGGTGTTGTATTTAGTAACATGAAGAAGGAAGTATTGTAGACTGAATGTTTGTGGTCCCCCCGCCCCAGAATTCAGACGTTGAAGCCCTAACCCCCAATTTGATGGTGTTTGGAGATGGGGCCTTTGGGATTTAATTAGAGTTAGATGAGGTCATGAGTGTGAAGCCATGATGAGATTAGTGCCCTTCTAAGAAGAGACACCAGAGAACTCCCTCTTTCTCTACCATGTGAGTAAGCAACAAAGAAGGCGGCCATCTGCAAGCCAGGAAGAGAGTCCTCATCAGAAATCAATCATGTTGGCACTTTCATTTAGGACTTCTCAGTCTCCAGAGCTGTGAAATAACTTTCTGTCATTTAAGCCACCCAGGCTATGGTATTGTTATAGCAGCCCAAGTGGACTAAGACAGGAAGAAATAGCACTGGGAGAAGAGAAAGGGAAATTCTTTAATTAAATAAGTATATACAAGAAATAATGATTTCTGGCAAATGGTAGATACTCAACATTTGTTAACGTGATCAGAATTGGTTTTTTTAATCTTAATGACCACTGAGGCTTCTTGAGTCATATATAAAATTGACTAAATCAGTAAATATATTAATTTGTAAGTTTTGTAATGTTTCAGAAATCTCAAGTGGTTTGGTGAGCTCTAGTTTAATTTTAATTGGCAATTTTGAATCGAAAACCATTGGGGTTTTCCTCTCTTTCTCTTTCTCTCTCTTAAGGAAGTTACTCATAGTCCAGTAAATATGAGTCTTCTGTGGAGAAATAAATTATTCACAATTGGTAACAAGTGAAAATTAATTCAGCTATTTACTTTTAAGGAAATTACCAGACTCAGAGTCCCCTGCTATGGACAGATATGGCAGCACTCTCTAACTTGTGTTCATCTGGTCTTTGCTGTAAGTGGCACCTTCCTTCGCTGGTAGAGGTTTTTTCCTGTCAGTCTGTGTCTCGGTGACAGAACTTCATCTCAGGTTCTTTTTACCCCAGTCCTTCCCTCTTATTACTTGGACTCCTCATCTTTTTTCTCCTGTGCTCTTCCCCCCCAGCCCTTCTTCCTTTCTGGACCACTCTCCTTCAAGCTCCTCTTTCCCCTCCACACCCTCTTTAACCCCTCACTCTCTGTTTTGCCTTGCTACACTTTCTCTCAACACTTCTCTTTCTTTGTCTTCCAAGGAGCCCTTCCCTGTCCTGCATACTTGGGTAAAGTAAGCCCCTGAGGGCAAAGTTCCTATCCTACTTGCCTCTTGCTGCTTCTCTGCTGGTTTTGACAAGACTTTAGACTTAGGGGACTAATTGTCAGACCACCTGGTTTTTAAATACCCATTATTTGCACATGTTCTCTAGTGCCACAGAGCAGGTAAAGCATAAATGGATACAACAATGTAAGTCAAATCCAGTTTCAGCTCTGACGGTGTATACCTCTATTCATATATATGTATCTGTGCAAACACACATGCTCACACTTGAATTACCCAGAGGTGAACCGAGGAAGCAAATTTTGAGACATGAGAGACTGAAGCTTGTGGAAAGAAGAGAGAGGAAAGCCTTCTCAATAGAAAGAACAGTAACCATTGAGTATGTATTTATTGAGTGCCAATTATGGACAGAAAATTATGTGCTCTAGATATAGAAGCAAGTAAGGGTTGACCCTGTCCTCAGGGAGCTTCCGATTTGGGCTGTAGAGACCAGCAAGTAAGTGAGGAATAGAAGCGTGTTGGCGCAGGAGTGGGGAATGAAGAAGTGAGGTGAACAGATCACGTACATGCAGTATATGGCAAGTAGCCGTGTTGGGGCCTTTTCCTTCTGATTTTAAAACTAACTGATGCTCATAAAATGGTGAGTACAGAATAATAGAAAAATGCAGGGGAAAAAAAAATCACCCATAATCTCACCATCCAGAGGAAAGCATAAGATGGTTTTTTAGACTGTCTTTTTTTAATCCATACACATTTTGGGGGTTTATTATTTAATCCTAATCTGATAAATCAGGTGTTTGGGGAGATTCAGATCATATTAGTAGATTATTCAGAACTTCCAGAGCACATCTCTCCAAACGGGTACTTGATTGAATATATGGTAGAATAAATGTTTGTCACTGTACTGCAATACGATGTACTTAAGCCTTTCATATATTTAGGCCTAAAGCAGTTTTCTTAGCAGATTTTTACTGTCCTGAATCTGTAATGTTTGCTTGGAAATATAATTTCTAAACTACTTTTTAAAAGACAGCTTTATTGACATATAATTCACATACCATACAATTCACCAATATAAGTTTCACACTTCAATGGTTTTTAGAGTAGAGTCTATCCAGAGAGTTGTGCAACCATCACCACAGTCAATGTTAGAATATTTTCATCACCCTAAAAAGAAACCCCATGCCCATTAGCAGTCACTCATTTCCCCACAAGGCCCCCGTCCTAGGCAACCACTCACCTACTTTCTGACTCCATAGATTTGCCTCTTCTATATATTGGAATATATGGATTCCAATAAATGGAATCATACAATGTGGTCTTTTGTGACTGGCTTCTTTTACTTAGCATAATGTTTTCAAGGGTCATCCATGTTGCAGCAGTGTTTCATTCCTTTTTATGACTGAATGATACTCCATGGTATGGCTATACCACATTCTGTTTATCCCTTTATCAGCTGATGGGCATTAGGGTTCATTCTACTTTTTGGTTATTATGAATATGAATATGCTATGTACATTCACGTACAAGTTTTTGTAAAGACATATGCTCTCAATACTCCTGGGTGTATGTCTAGGTGTACTTAGCTACCTTTTTTTGCATATTTTTTTATTTTATATGTTATTTCTATTTTAAAGGAACACATCTAAAACTAAATTAATTATCTTCCAATTTCCTCTTCCCTGTCCCCCACCACCCTCTCCCCACCTTTCTCATTCAGCCTGGCTTTACTAGTAATGCAAACTTCAAATCATGCTTCTCCTTCCAAGTCCTGTTCAGTCTTTCACCAAGTTCTGATCCCCTTCTGTTAAACATCTTCGCATCCTGGCCCATTTCCTTGTCCACCTAGTGCAGGTCCTTGTCATCTCATTCATGGCCTGGCCTTCCCATTGGCATCCCCAGCTCCATCTCCATCCCGGCCAACTGGCCCAGTGAACCTCTGTCATATTAAATCTCTCTAAAACACTGCTTCTATTTGCTGCTCATTGGAGTCACACAGACCAGCTTAGCCTCTTACTGGGCTGTGTTTCCTCGAATCAGTTACTTTACTTCTCATTGATAAAAGGAGGTTAATCAGACCACCTCCTAACATTCTAGTAAAGATTAAATGATTGCCCTGGGCTTTCGGCTCCCACCAGTAAAATTAGAGAAACTTCTCTACTTCATGACCCTGCATTTGTATATCTTGTCTCCTGTGGAAGCAAGGATCATTATGGTAGTATGTAGTATAGGTATGTATATTTATTTATAAAGTTATAAATTTGTATTTTAATATAAATTTATAACGAACTTATACTATTATATAAATATATAATAATTATTTTATTATAATATAAATTTATAAAATATATATATTTTTTAATTTATTTATTTTTGTTTGTTTGTTTGCGGTACGCGGGCCTCTCACTGTTGTGGCCTCTCCCGTTGCGGAGCACAGGCTCCGGACGCGCAGGCTCAGCGGCCATGGCTCACGGGCCCAGCCGCTCCACGGCATGTGGGATCTTCCCAGACCGGGGCACGAACCCGTGTCCCCTGCATCGGCAGGCGTACTCTCAACCACTGTGCCACCAGGGAAGCCCTATATTATAATTTAAATGTATGTTTATTATATATATTTTAAATTTTGTTGTTTTATTTATTTATTTTTGGCTGTGTTGGGTCTTCATTGCTGTGTGCATGCTTTTCTCTCATTGCAGCGAGCAGGGGCTACTCTTCGTTGCAGTGCACGGGCTTCTCATTGTGGTGGCTTCTCTTGTTGCGGAGCATGGGCTCTAGGTGCACAGGCTTCAGTAGTTGTGACGTGGGCTCAGTAGTTGTGACTTGCAGGCTCTAGAGCACAGGCTCAGTAGTTGTGGCGCACGGGCTTAGCTGCTCCGTGGCATGTGGGATCTTCCCGGACCAGGGATCAAACATGTGTCCCTGCATTGGCAGGCGGATTCTTAACCTCTGCGCCACCAGGGAAGCCCTGTTTATTATATATTAAGACCATACATTATACAATCTAATTTATATTTAATATTTATTTGGGCAGGGGTGGGGGGAGGGATAATCTCCTAGCACCTAATGCAGCCCTTTGTGCTTAGTAGGTGATCACTCGATTAGTGTTTACAAAGTAAATCAATTAATTGATTTTCTGCTTAATCTGGTTATTTGAATAGGTGGTAATTGTAAGGTGATAAATTGACGTTTTTAACTTAACAGATAACAGCTTTAGAACTGAACATGGGTTACAAGTATTAAAAAGCAAACATTCCCCTGGGTAATATTTTTCGAAAGGTCATTTTATGAACATGGAAAATTCCTCTACTAATCAAGAAAGATAGCAGCTAAAGCATAGCTGCAGTTCAAATGCAGGTTACAGAGGTGTTCTATAGGGTGATCCATGACTTCCTCATCTTTTTAGTACAATGAAAGTACTGTAACTAAACAAAATCTTTCATCTTCCATTATGCATGAATCATTTCCTTTCTATAACAGGTATATCAGCATACACGTCTCATCTGCTAGAAAACATACCCTACTTTTAAATGTTGTTTTGCACTGTTCATTGAGATTATGAATAATATTTATATGTTCTTTTAGTTGTTTGTTTTAAAAGGCCTGAGTCCAGGGGCTTCCCTGGTGGCGCAGTGGTTGAGAGTCCGCCTGCCGATGCAGGGGACATGGGTTCGTGCCCTGGTCTGGGAAGATCCCACATGCCACGGAGCGGCTGGGCCCGTGAGCCACGGCCGCTGAGCCTGCGCGTCCGGAGCCTGTGCTCCGCAATGGGAGAGGCCACAACAGTGAGAGGCCCGCGTACCACACACACACACAAAAAGGCATGAGTCCGAAACTTGGTCCCCTTTGTAATTTGACCCAAGCAAATTCACTTCACTGATAAGACAATGGTGAGTGAGTTTTTTTGCTAAACCTACATTCAGAATTGCCAATTCAAAATGAATTAATCTTTATTGGAAATTTTGACATTCATTCTTTCTTTTCTTGATGATAAAGGTATAAGAATTCTAACAGGTGTAGAGAATATATACAGTGATGCCAGAGGAAGGACTATTAGGTTTAAGTTTGACTTGAGCACCCACCACACAGTGACAAATGTTCTCTTCCTTTCTTGTTCGCCATGTAAAATATTTTACCTTATCATCTGTGTGTAATAGCGGCCAGGAACCAGAAATATCTACCATGTGTAAGTATGAGAAAGTGTGTATATTTAGCTGCCGCATATTATTGGTCTACTATAAACTGGACATTTTACAGATGAAGCGAGCAAGGTTCAAAGAGGCTAAATGACTTTCTAAGGTCGTACAGGGAGAAGTGGCTGAGTAGGGGTTCGGTCACACCCAGGACAGCCTATCACCAAAATCTATGCCCTCTCCCCAGTCGGCAAGTATCCTGAAAAATCAACATGTTGGGGGGCGGGGGGGGGAATGTTAAGGTTTAACCTCTCACAGATTTAATAAAGCCTTGGGGAAATCCTTGATTAAAACCCCAAGGTCTACACTTGTTTTGGCACAGCAGTGCCTAAGGTGAGATGAGAAGAGAAATGACTCTGCTGTGGTTTGAAATGAATGCAATTTGCCATTGTATTTTGCAGGAATCTCCCTTTGGTTAGGAAAAAAGAAAAAAAATATGTATAAATGAAAATGTATGTGTTTCATAGAGTTTATTTTATCAGCATTAACTATTATCAAGTATATATGGTGAAGAAAGATACTTGAGGAAAATACTTGGAAATAACCTAAAATCCTCTTTCGTAAAAACATAGCAGTGTTCAGTTTCAGATATTGTCCCCCAAATATTGTTTACCTTGTCAAATAAGTTACCTTCCAAGGGTAGCATGGCAAAGTCCTTCCAGTAGGCTTCTCTGGAGTTTATGTGAGAGTTCATAATAGAAAGAAGCTCAGGGGCATGAGAGACAGAAGGAGGGTTTCTGCAATAGAATATAAAAGTCCCAGAGAGTGTGGAGAAAATCTTCTGAAGAAAAATGAGGATCATAAGCAAGGGAAGAGAAAAGAAATGTAGGTATAAAATGGGAAATGGATTCATGATACTTAGATTCAACAAAGGTCTTTAGCAATAATGTTTGTGCGCTGTTACCCAGCCACTTGGTTAAACTACTGAAAAGTATCTAAATGAAGTGATTAATTGTAGTTTTTGATGTAGTAAAATGCATAAAAGTTACTGACCTTCAGTAATGTTCTGTATAATAAAAGGATTTTTTTGCGTGTTAATTCAGTAAAGCAATTGCAGTCTTCATTTTGGGATGTTTTTGGTAGGAGTAATCATTCCTTTTTTTTTTTTTTTTTTTTTTTTTTTTTTTTTTTTTGCGGTACGCGGGCCTCTCACTGTTATGGCCTCTCCCGTTGCGGAGCACAGGTTCCGGACGCACAGGCTCAGCGGCCATGGCTCACGGGCCCAGCCGCTCCGCGGCATGTGGGATCTTCCCGGACCGGGGCACAAACCCGTGTCGCCTGCATCGGCAGGTGGACTCTCAACCACTGCGCCACCAGGGGAGCCCAATCTTTCCATTTTATTATTTAACCCCCCCAACCCAAAAATGTGTACATAAGAATTTTTTTAGAAATATAAAAACAGCCTTCAGACTTACTACCTTCAATAGAATATCTCTGTTGTTAACTGTATTTTTAAATAATTAGTTTAAAAGAATTCCTGAGTATGTCACCTGGGAGGCTTATGTCTAAAAACAGACAAGATAGGATAGCTTTGTGGATCTTCTCCCTGCAGTGACTTTTTCTAAAAATGCATGACGTTTTATCTTTGATGAGGCTCTGTCTCCTGATATATACCAGAGCATTCCTCTTCCATCTTCCATCTCCACACAGGGCCTCTGTACCTAACATCCTAGGATTACCAGGAGAGGTAGATTCTTAGGCAGTGGGAAGAAACAGAGTTTAAAGTTATTGTGAACCTCCTCAGGTGGTCTCTATCTGGCCACCTCTATCTCAATCTCAGTCTTTCAGTCTTTCTGTGTCTTTTATTCTCCACCATTTTGCTCCTTCAACCCTCTACTTCCTTCCAACTCAGCTCTATGTCTTGGTAATAAAGAACCAGCCAAGTCGGACTCATACATGTGTGTGTTTTAGCCAAATCATCCCTCAATTATACGGTTATTCCAGGCAGTAGAATTAAACTCTCCCTCATCACTAAACCAAAGAATATAATCAAAGATTATGTTCATATTTGTCCACCTAAAATATGCCATAAATTATATGAATTGAAGGCTCTTTGGCTCAGCTAATATGAGGGAGAAAGAATATTCAAAATAACCTCAGTGAAAATACCGGTCCTGTGTGTTTCTTCAGTTCATGGTGCACACATACCTGATACAGCCAAGACTTCTTGCCAAAGAGCCTTATTTAAAGATAGAATAAGGTCCTTAGGGTGATCTTATTCTTACGTCTCCACACTCCACCATAGCACACCCAGGAGTTCATCATGATGAAAGGTTTCATCTCTCCTCTAAATCCATTTTTCCTCTCCATGCTCCTTATGTTTATAGCACCCCCTATCATAAAACCAGCTCATACAAACTATTCCAACTTTTCCGCTGAAAACTGAATAGATGGTTCTAAGAGTTTGATCAGGTTCATGACCAACCTCTTGGTCAGCTGAGAGTACCAGTTCCAATTAGGCCTGTTGCCCCTTCACATGACCCATTTCTCTTGTCTTGTGACTATGTCTTTGCATCCAAAGATCCGTTTTATAGGAGCTAATTGCATGCAGTCAGGGTTCAGTAGCTCTTATAACTCAAGCCAACCCACATTTGCTGCAAAGACAAGTTAATAGACCCCAGAGTCGCATACCAAGTCTTCCTAAGGTGGCAAACGGCAATCTGAGCTCTACACCGAATGGCAGGCTCTGAGCTTCTAGTATCCCCTAGCAGGTTTTGTTGAGTGTTCACAGAAGAGTGGTTATGATTCAGACCTTCTGCTTGCTGCCCTCATTAAAGGAAGCCAAACTGATGGGCCAGTCCTAACTCAGGGATGGCAGGCACATTCCATTTTGTGGGCCAAGTCCAACCAATAGAGATACGACTTCAGGCTCTTGCAGTACGGTAGACCACGTGACTTGAAAGTCCTCTGCTAAAACGTGTAGCAAATGTAAGATAAGATAGAGCAAACTTAAATGCATAGCAGAACTAGCAAAAAAGTTAGAATATTGCCAAGGGACAAAAACAAGAAAAGAGCTCAAAACCAAAACAGTAGGGACATGAGCCACTGCTGCAGCTGAGCTTCAGGCTGGGGTCTCAGCGCCCACCCCAGGAAAGAGATGTTCTTACGCCTTTGCCTGGAAACATCCATTCAAGTTAGTCTGCTTTGTTTGTTTCCCGATAGCCATGCCAACATATTTATTTTAAACTGCTCCATAATCCTCACAAGTAATTGCACTCATGCTTCTGTGGATACCAGTCTTCTTCATGAAGGGTGAGGGGCTTGGCATGTTTACATAGCGACTTAACCAGCTCAGCAGATTAAACTGATGCTCTCTGTTCCCTCTGTGCTTACTGACCTGGCACACTCACCACTCCAGCCATTTGAGATACTTGCTTAGCAAGAAAGGGTCATTTGTGTTTGTTCCCAAACCTCATAATGCCGGCTATATTTAGTTTTATAATTTCATACTTTATTTTATTTTTAATTTTTTTAAATTTATTTTTGGCTGCGTTCGGTCTTCATTGCTGTGCGCAGGCTTTCTCTAGTTGCGGCGAGCGGGGGCTACTCTTCGTTGTGGTGTGTGGGCTTCTCATCGTGGTGGCTTCTCTTGTTGCGGAGCACGGGCTCTGGGTGCACGCGCTTCAGTAGTTGTGGCACGTGGGCTCAGTATTTGCGGGCTCTAGAGCGCAGGCTCAGTAGTTGTGGTTCACAGGCTTAGCTGCTCCACGGCATGTGCGATCTTGCCAGACCAGGGATTGAACCCACGTCCCCTGCATTGGCAGGCGGATTCTTAACCACCGCACCACCAAGGAAGTCCCAATAATTTCATACTTTAATATTAAGAAAAATAGATGATTGTGAAGAGAAAGAGAACTGTTGATTCTTTGCAACCCGAGTTCTATGCTTTGGAAGGAATTTTAAAATGGTGCATCAATTAAGATGTGTGAGCTAAACAGCTATAAAAGATTGGGCTGTAGGAAGATTTAAAGATCTGGAAGGGCCATCATCAGTTAGTTTGTGGAGAGACTAGAGAGTCTCAATCTGGTGAATTGCTTTTGTTCCTTGTTAAAGTAGAGCAAGACTTTAAAGACATTTAGACACTTGCAAAGCCATCTGAGTAAGAATCTCATAGGCACCCGCTTATGAGACACAGGTTCTCTACACAGTGCTCTTCACAGGGTCCCTGTGCTACTTCTCCCCAGAGGCTCAGCTAAAGTGACTGTCTGTGATTGCACAGAACATTAGTAACCAAAATAAAACTATTACGACATAATAATGAAGCATACAGGCTTTGGGGCAAGGCAGACCTGGCTTGAATTTTAAGTCTGCAATTTGTTATGTGTCCTTAGGTAAGTCATGAAACTTCTCCAATCCTCAGTTTCCTCATCAGAAAATAGGGGTGCTAATAATACTACCTTGCTCCTGGAGTTTTTGTGAGAATTAAATGATATAATGTTTGGGGAGCATGTGGCACTATGTCAGGTACAACACCAGTGCCCTATAAATAATAGCTGTTAAGATTCCATTGTTGGGCTTCCCTGGTGGCGCAGTGGTTGAGGGTCCGCCTGCCGATACAGGGGACACGGGTTCATGCCCCGGTCCGGGAGGATCCCACATGCCACGGAGCGGCTGGGCCCGTGAGCCATGGCTGCTGAGCCTGCGTGTCTGGAGCCTGTGCTCCGCAACCGGAGGGGCCACAATGGTGAGAGGCCCACGCACCGCAAAAAAAAAAAAAAAAAAGATTCCATTGTTTAACTTTTCTAAAACTTTCACTTCTCACCTTGCTATCTTTCAGGACCTGTCTAGATGTCTTTTAGAATCCAACTCCATAATTCTTTATTAATTTGGCTGTGTTAGTGATGTCTGTATTAGTTTTCTAGGGTTTGCCATAACAAAATACCAAAGACTAAGTGGTTTAAACAACAGAAATTTGTTTTCTCACAGTTCTGGAGGCTGGAAGCCCAAGATCAAGGTGTCAGCCGGTTTGGTTTCTTCCGAGTTCTCTCTCCTTGGCTCACCTCCCTGCTGTGTCCTCACGTGGTCATTTCTCTGTGTGCACGCATGCCTCTGGTTTGGATTGGATTAGGGCCCACCCTAATGGCCTCATTTGAACTTACCCATCACTTTATAGGCCCTCATTCTGAGGCACTGGGGTTGGGCTTCAATGTGAATGGGGGGCACGGGGCAGGGGGACACAATCCAACCATAACATTTACACAAGTAAATTATTTTCCACTTCATTTGAAAATAACCACCTTCAAGAATCATGGCCTGAATAGAAAGTATGTTTCAGTGTCTCGTAGCCACTGAAATGCCATGACTTTGTAGGAGTCTCCATATATAGCGTATATGGCAAGTTCACTTATTGTGTGTAAAAAATATTTAAGAGGTCTGGTTTAAGGCTTTATGAATTGATATATAATATTTCTAAAACATGATCTCTGATAATAGGCTGCACATATTTTTTAAAGCACATTATTGTTGAAAAATACTTTTTTGTGTCATTTGTTGAGCAAGGAGTTAGGGAACATTTACATGTGTACCATGGGTATATGTAAAATCAAATAAGAGATGTATTAACTGAGCACCTGTTCAGGTAAAGCACTAAGCCAAAGGTTAGGGGCAAACCTAGAACACTCCCTGCTCTCTACTTAAGAAAATGCCAGAAATGTCACCAAGTGAGTTCATTTAATTGTCAGTTAAATGCTCAGTATAGATAATGAGTCTTGTGTGTTCACAATTGCCTCTGACGCCCAGAGTTAGGATTTTGAACTCGTGATGGTTAGCTACCATAATATTGGGAGAAAGGGGAGTGGTATAATCAGAAAAACAGACCCATAGGTAGCTCACTGCAGCATTCGGGACAAGTGAAAGGAGAGAGAACTGTGAGGAAGGACTGTGATAGCAGAGTGGTATGAAGAAAGGGCGCTCTGTCAGAAAACAAACTTATGGTTACCAAAGGGGAAAGGGAGGGGAGGGGTAAATGAGGAGTATGAGATTAACAGATACAAACTACAATACATAAAATAGGTAAGCAACAAGACCTACTGTGTAGCACAGGGAACTATATTCAGTATCTTCTAATAACCTATAATGGAAAAGAATCTAAATATATGTGTATATGTATACATATATATGTATATATATAGTTGAATCACTTTGCTATATACTTGAAACTAATACAATATTGTAAGTCAACTATATTTCAGTTAAAAAAAGGAAGGGTGCTCTGAGAAGGATCTGACCAAGAATAATATCAAAGAATTCCACATACCTCTGGTTTGAGCCTATGATAGGGATGTGTTCCAGCCTACCACACAGTTAAGTAGAACTTTGAAGCCAGGGCCTGTATATGATGGTGGCAGTGTTGTTACAATGACTGAGAATAGGTTACCCAGGACTATCAAGTATGGGAGTCAGGCACCGCCAGATATTCATAAGAGATCTTACTGTAAGGGGAATGCAAGAAAAACCTTCATTTACCAAAGGTTACTTCTTCCCCACACAAAGAATATTTTGATTCCTGTTAAATAATGATCAAGACAAGCATGATTGAAATGTAACCAGAGAAAATTCCTTGTTTAATATGTATCTTTATTCTTTCAGGCCGCTTTTTCGTGGAAGTTCAGATGTCGATCAACTAGGAAAAATCTTGGAGTAAGTATTAACTGTAATTTTACATCTGTGTCTATAGCATTAAAACATTGCAGTGACCTTCCTCTGACGTTTATGTAATATGTTTATCTCTTGTCTTTCCTACCCCAAGCTGCTGCTGCTGCAGACAGTGTTACTGTTTGTGTGGTGAGTGGGGACATGGTAGACGTCTGCTGTTTTGTGCAGAGCCCATCATGCCTTGTGGCCTGATTGCTCTGCTCTGGAAGCTTTTATGTTGCTCGTGTGGATCTTTTGACAGCTGCCCTTTCTCTGCTTGGCTGAGCTCCAGTTCTTTAAGTTCAGCTGTGTTGTCTGCTTGGGGTCATTTCAGATGCTTCCACTCAGAGGTGGGGCGCTCAATGACCAGGTAACCCATCCTTACCCACTGGGCTTCCTGTCCCCATTGAGTATCCTGTGGTCATCCAGGTTGGTTTTACATTGTTTTGTTTTGTCTTCCTGGGCAAAGGATGGTATATGCCACACGATCCATTTTTCTTTGGAACACTGAAAAAGGAGATGAGGATCCTAGGTTTCAATCCTACGCCTGTGGCTAAATAACTGTGCAGTCTTGAAAAAGTCATTTAAAACACCGGGTAGAAGATTTACACAGTGCCTGGTACATAGTAAATGCTTTAAAAAAATGTTAGCTATTATTATAATTCATCATTAATTGTTTAACCTTTTTGTTCCTTAACTTCTTTGCCTGAGAAATGAAACTTTAAGGCTTTCTTGTGCTCGAATTCTTTGGTTCCAGTTGTCTGTGACATAGCTCCTTGATGATTTTCAGAGTTCCATTAGCGTACATGTTTGTGCATGTGAGAGTATGGATGCTTTCATGTGTCTAGAATGGGAAGAAGAGGCTTTTCTTCTCACAGAGCATGCAGTACAGCAACCTTTTGGGATCTATGTGGTTGCCAAGCCCCATCAGGATTCGGGTGGAGTAGGAAGAAAGTGGGAGTTCTAGAACCAAAAATAGCTCTGATCATTGCTCTGTACCATTTTATAGGCATCCTAGTAATTTTTATGATATTTGCAGCCTATAAAACTGATGAAAAGTCCCCCTAAAGAAAAGCATTATATTTTAACACTATTTTCTCATGCTTAACTGCTTAAAACAGTCGGAATAAACCCGGAACGTGAGTTTGTTCTTTCAGTGACTGGAAGCAGCTCCAATAGGCTTCTGTTAGTGCCAGAGTCACTGCTGAGTCAGAACCCAGTGGCTTTAAGGCCTGAAAAACATTTGCTAGTTTTCTTGTCTGGGGGCTTCCTGGGTCCAGGGCAGCTGCCACGACGGCTGCTCCTGCCACTGCTGTAAGATGGACGAATTCAGAACCAAACTTGCACATTACTCTCTGCTTCTGGGTGTCACATTCTTTGATCATTCAGTGATGAACTCCCATCTGTTCTTCCCTATCCCTGTTGAATATATTTTGTGTGCATGTGATCGTGAAGAGGGAGCTGTGAAAGTCAGGCATACCAGTGACTCTCTTGTTAAAAGTAAGAACAATCTTGACTGAAACCAGCTTGCCAGACACTGACGTCCTTCACCTGCTTTTCCTTGCTGACTCCACCTGGAGTCCACCTCTGACACCGACGTCTTCAATCTTGTTAACACTGCTGGTGCCCCTTAGTATGTGAAGCCAGTGGGATGGACCAGAAGGAACCTTTGACGAACACGTTTGACCTGCTTCCAAGGGAAAGCCATTTCCACTTTTGGCAAAGGCCTAAGATCCCAGGTTGCCAACAGAAAAGAAGCCATAAAGTTTGATATGTTTTGTGCCTTTAGATTTTACTTCTTGGTTTCTGGCATTGTTTCGTTGAAATTATATTCTGTTTTCTCTGCATGTATTCATTGCTTTGGCAGAGAGAGGAGGGACAATGCTGCACCCTAGTGTCACTTCTGAAGTACTTGGAAAATGACTTCGGTCTCAGCCATCGCTGCCATTTATAGGTTTTGTGCTTTGTCAGTCTTTCCAGTACAAATGTCAACTTCTAAGGCTTATATTCAGCTTTGTCCAAATATTGAAATTTGATGCAAGCCCTTTTTAATGGACCTATCAGAATTTCACAACACTCATATATAGGCCATAAACGTTCACACTGGATGTTAAACTGAATATTTTTTAAAAGAAAGACATATTCACATTCTCTTAAGGGGAAAACTGTTTCTGTGTTTCGGAAGGTTTATACTTTCAAAGAACAGTAAGTACTTTGAAAGTGAAACTGAATGCTTTTAGCCTGTGACATTTTAGAGCATTTTTAAGAGCAGAGTCATAGTTAAATGGAAACAAAATACTGGATTTGGAATACGTTTGCTCCAGGCTCTGGGCTGAACTATGTGTGAATTTGGCAGTTCATTTTATTCCTCATCCTCAGTTTCCCCATCTATATAATGGAAATAATAATACCTGACCTACATGTCTCAGGAGGTGGTAGATTTAAGAACACTTTTATAAGTTATTTATATGAACAGGTATGTATATGTATGTATGTATGTATACATCACACATATACATACAGGGACACTGTTTTTCTGAGAGCCTTTGACATTCAGCTGCCCACATTGCCAGATTTAACTCAATATAAATATATTCAAAACTGCAGATAAAAAAGATTTTAAACTTGTACTAAGAGTTGTTATAATCGATTTCTAGGTGACTGGTGTTAATATGCAAAAATATTGATATAAAAATGGCTAAAAGGCCAAAAATGACTGAAAGGCTTTTTTTTTTTTTTTTTTTTTTTTTTTTTTGCGGTACGCGGGCCTCTCACTGCCGTGGCCTCTCCCGTTGCGGAGCACAGGCTCCGGACGCGCAGGCTCAGCGGCCATGGCTCACGGGCCCAGCCACTCCGCGGCATGTGGGATCCTCCCGGACCGGGGCACGAACCCGTGTCCCCTGCATCAGCAGACGGACTTTCAACCACTGCGCCACCAGGGAAGCCCTGAAAGGCAATTTTTTAAAGTTATTTAGTAAGCATTCTTCTGTTCTTCCTCTGCCTGTCCCATTCTATCCAAACACACACACTTTTTTTTTTTAATAATGTAATGTTTTTGTTTTCCTCTTTTTATTCTTATTCTAGATCTTGCTATTAAACAAATTAGTATGTTGCTCAAGTTGTCATTTCCATTCATCTGTTCCGTAAACATGTCCATGAGTCTGTTTTTATCTACCTCAATAACCTGGCTCTTCCCACATGTCTGACAGAGGTAGGATTACTATGTCTTTGCCCAGACACCCAGTGATAGGTGTCTGCTCTTCTCAGGTGAGGTCTGTTACCTGGGCTCTGTTGAGGTGAGGGAAGGGGAACAAAACCCTTGTGACATTTACCACCACGTGTTCCTGCACCCTGGAGGACTTGTTCAGGAGGACATCCCCTGGGTCTTAGTCCTAGCGAGTTCAGGCCAAGAAGACGACAATGCAGGCCAGCACCTTTTCTATCTGTAGTCAAAAGAGTTTGCTCAGTATTTGAATAGTCATATAGTCTGTCCACTAAACAGCCTGTGCTGTTTTTGTATCACTTGATGCTCTCTCTACCTTTCTGATCCCAGGATGGTTTTCAGGGGGAACATAAATGATACTGTTTTTATTAATTGTTTGCTCACTTTGTAATAGCATAAAATAGTTATATAAAATATGTAAATTACATTATGAAATTTGATATTAAATTATAAAATGGTATTGCATAACATAGGACTACCATACCTTTTAGCCTCATTTTTTGGGTCTGGTTCTGATTTATGTAATTACTGTGTGAGGAATTATTCTTTAACCAAAAATGCAACCAAATTTATGTGTAAACAAATCATGTTAGATGAGTATCATAAAGGCATGTCAGTACAGGAGTGTTCGATCAGAGCACGAAAAGCACTCCTGGGCATAAAGGAAAATATGATATGCCCATGCGGGTCTCCTTTGAATATATAGGTCCTGCTCTGTCAGTATTTCAGGGCTTATTGGTAATACAATAGTTTCCAGTTCTGCATGATCTCTTACATTTTGTGTCTTCCGCCAGGGTAATCTCTTATCTCTTCCCAGTGGTTTTTACAGTTCTCCTGTGAGATTACCCTATTGCAGTCCCTGATTACCCTGCCATGATCACCGGATTGCAGTAGGACAGAGGGAAATGGGAGTCCTGCCAGCCATACAAGTGATGAACTCCTGAGGCTCTGTGTCCCCCATGCCTGCCCCTTAGGCTTTACCTTCTTCTAGAATTGGTGGAAAAATAGCTCCAGCACAGCAGCTAATGCTTAGATTCACCTGTGCTTCTTTTGTAGTGTAATTGGACTCCCGGGAGAAGAGGACTGGCCTAGAGATGTTGCCCTCCCCAGGCAGGCTTTTCACTCAAAATCTCCTCAACCAATTGAGAAGTTTGTAACAGATATTGATGAACAAGGCAAAGACCTACTTCTGGTAAGTTCACATGATGCAGAGTTGGTCTGCACTGTGCTCGTGAGAGACTTGCCCTGTCCACACTGGGCACTGGGCACAGTGTCAGTTCATCATCATGTGCCACAACCACACGGGGCAGAGGCCACAGTCTCTCTGCAGCTTTCATTTCCAGCCCTATAGCAGTTAGTGGCTTTTGATTCTGCGATGTCTTCAGGTCCTATAGAAAGAGAAAGAGGGACTTCCCTGGTTAAGAATCTGCAATGGTTAAGAATCCGCCTGCCAATGCAGGGGTTACGGGTTCAAGCCCTGGTCTGGGAGGATCCCACAGGCCGCAGAGCAATGAAGCCCGTGCGCCACAACTCCTGAGCCTGTGCTCTAGAGCCCACGAGCCACAACTGCTGAGCCCGTGCACCACAACTACTGAGCCCGCGTGTTGCAACTACTGGTGCCCGCATGCCTAGAGCCCGTGCACCGCAACAAAGAGTAGCCTGCACTTGCCACAACCAGAGAAAGCCCACATGCAGCAACGAAGACCCAACGCAGCCAATAAATAAATAAATAAATACTGTGTATCAGTAAATGCAGCCAAAATTTGGGGAAAAAAAAATGAAAGAGTCTGATCCACACCCTTTCAGTCTGCCATCTTTGAATGTTCTTTTGAATGCAGCCTTAGAATCCTCTGGGTTTGTCTAAACACATGCTTCTTTAGAAGTAAATATTATGTTTCCTTGTTTACACTTTCATGCTACTTTAAGCAGCTTGTTTGGCATTTTAATGTGTCTTTTCTTAAACAGGCACATTTTTAGGAAGATGTTTTTCCAAAGGAACTGGATAGCAATACTCCTTTTAGTTATTGATTTATTTAATAAGTATTGAACGTGCCCTGACATATAAAATACCTCACTGAAAATAAAGACTTCTGTGCCCTGTTTGAGACTGAAACTCATAATACTTGGCTTTGTACATAATTCTTTGTATTTGGAGACCAAACAATAGGTAGAAGAAAGTACCTATGGGGCTACTCTTGGTGTTTGGAACCCAATGATAGTAATGAGTGTATCCTTTACCAGCTGAATTAACAACCTTTGATATCTAGCCAAGAAAGTGCTCCTAGACTCAGAAGCTTACTCCCATTCTGTCAGTATATTATGAATTTTAGATATAGACCTAAGAGTCTATAGGTCCTAGTAGACATACTATGTATGCTTCAGCTCTGTGTGGACACAGCCATCGATTGGCATGTTTGCAGAGCCAAGGATTTTCCCAGTGAAAGCCCTCACTCCATCTTCAGCTGATGGTGGCTCACTTTCTGATGCTTAGGCAAAAGTTCCCTCCACTGCCAAATTATAGACAAGGACAGCTCTATTCCTCCCCACTGTTGATTTGTAAGACACTCACTAGTGTGGCCTGGAAATGGAAAGCCATCCAGAGTGTAAATGCCCTGTCTCTGTCCTGTGCATCACATGCTCTTAGCAACTCTGCTTTTCTCTGCCCTTTTCTCCACCTCATTGCTTCTTTTCAGTCCTACTGTCTGCTCCCCTAACTTTAGCTGGTCCCTTGACTGTCAGAACTTCAACTAATTCACAGATCCTTTCAGCTCTAATCCCACTGCTAGCATTTGCCCTGTCACTGTTTCCTATATCAGATTCCTACAAGGAGGAACCTGGCTGCCATACCTCACCTTTTTTGCCAAACCGTGATAAGGGTTGCTACGTACGGCCAGCCTGCACTCCTGGCCCAATCAGGTATGCCAGGAGACAGTGAGGACCTCGTGTTATAAAATATAGCCACCACAGGATTTCCTTTTCAGCAGGAACTTTGAATGAAATGTTCCTCTTAGTAGAGGATTCTGGACAGACCGTGACAGTGATAAACAACTTTGGTAGTGAAGTAGCCCAGTCCTTCAGCTAAGGGAACATCCAAAGACAACCCAAAAGATCTCCTGGCTCCAACATTATTAGGAATCACCAAGAAGAACTTAAAATGTAAAGATAACAGACAATGCCATGTGTTCATTCAGGGTCCCCCACTAGAGGTGGTGGTTTCCAAAGTCAGACCACACACTAGTGCTAATCTGAAGAAGTAGCAGGAGACAAAAAAGAAAAAGGAGCAAAGAAACCTACCAAAGAGAGAAGGAAGTAGGTAGACAAGGAATGGCAGCAGAGATTAGAAAAAGGAGAGGAATAAAAAGCAGAGCCAGTAACATCATGACCAGGTAAAACTTAAGCATGGAGCATAATATCCACAGGCATGCAGGGAAAGGACAGTCCAAGACCTTAAACCTCAGCAGTCTCTGAAAGCTCTCACTGTTTCAGCCTAGAGGGACACAAGCTAGAACTCTAAAGCAGAGAAGGCAGGCCATTCGGTACAAGAGAGGCAGCTGAGATCCCAAAAAGTAACTGTTGCCGCTATTGAAAATTTTTTACTAAGGAAGAAAAATAAAGAGTATTTTAGAAAGTTGTTTTATTTAAGAAACAGTTAACATTTAAAAGTTTAGCACTTTAAGAGTTATCCTTCATTTTTATCTGAAAAAACAGTTGACTTTATAGAATGCCTCAATCTTTCATGTATGGATGTATTATATATCAACATTTATAAATGCTCTTATGTAGATATATAAGTAGTGTGCAGTAACAAGACAATTCAGGGGAAGAATTATTTTTAGCGGGCAAAACCTACATATCTTTATAAGTTTTGTCCCCTTCATCATGATTCACTTGGGAGTCTGGGTACTTACTCCAGATATGATGCTCTTGCTGAAAAAAGTTTTGGAGTTCTTGCTATCAAACTGCTTTCAGAGCCTGAGGTACTTTTTTTTTTTTTTTTTTTTTTTTTTGGTCCTTGTATTAGTCTGTTTTCGATGCATAACAAACACCAAAAAAAGTCTCACTAGCACACAGCAATAAGCCTTTGTTTCTTGCTCACGTGTCTTCACATTGGCAGAGGCAGCTCTTTGAGTCATCTAGAGCAGCTCTGCTTCAGCCGGTGGGTCAAGTACTGGTCTTCTCCACGTGTCTCATTCTGGGGCCCAGGCCCGAGGGCCTTTGGCTCCCCGCAACATGTTTTTCTCATCCTAGAAGGTAGGTGCTCCCATAAGGGCAAGCAGAAACCTACGATGCCCCTGAAGGCCTAGGCTCGGAAGAGATACCCTGCCATTTCTGTCCACATTCCATTGGCCAAAGGAAGTTACGTGGCCAACTTGAATAGAAGAACGAATACTCCTCCCATGGAGAGGGGGAAGGAAAGAAAAGGAATATGTGTTAGAAAATGATCCAGTCCACTGTAGTAGTCAACTCTTATTTATTTATTTATTTATTTATTTTTAAACAAGATGTTGGGGGTAGGAGTTTATTAATTAATTTCTTTATCTTTGCTGTGGTGGGTCTTCGTTTCTGTGTGAGGGCTTTCTCTAGTTGTGGCAAGCGGGGGTCACTCTTCATCGCGGTGCGCGGGCCTCTCACTATCGCGGCCTCTCTTGTTGCAGAGCACAAGCTCCAGACGCGCAGGCTCAGTAGTTGTGGCTCACGGGCCTAGTTGCTCCGCGGCAATGTGGGAATCTCCCAGACCAGGGCTCGAACCCGTGTCCCCTGCATTAGCAAGCAGATTCTCAACCACTGCGCCACCAGGGAAGCCCCTGTAGTAGTCAAACTCTTGACGAGGTGGTAATTCAAAAGCTCATTTTTTAAGGCAGTTATTTGGCAAGCAAATTATATTTTTTTGCAGAAACAATATTATTGTGCAAGATTTTAAGATTAGTTCTCAAAATAGCCAATTGTTCTACTGAGGTAGAGCAATAATAGGATTCAGCCACCTTTTCTAACAATATTTCTACAGGACAAAATGTATTACAACCTCCAACCTGAGATTCTCACATACCCCCCACCTTCGGCTAAAGATTTCTCCTTTTCTCTACCCTCTTCCCAGCCCTAAGCCATCCGTGTAGTGTGGGAACAGGGCTTCCTCTCAGATAATCCTCTAGGGACATGTCTCTCTATCTTGGACATATCTCCACAGCTTTTTTTTTCTTTTTCCTATGTCCTGGGAATTAAACTGGCTGCTTCCTTTTCTAATGCCACTACGTAATTTTTTCCTTCTTGGACTCTGGGAAGAAAAAACTCAGGCTCAAGAATTTTGCCCCTGCTTTCCTGTCCTTTGGGAATTCAGCCCTTGTAAAGCTTTTCTCAAGATGTTTATTGCTATTAGAGACAGTAGAACCACTCTACGAACAATCTCCTTCCTCTGCTTGTCGTTTGGGTCTTTGATTTTCAGAAGACGCTATGCGCAGGTTGGTGTCCATGGATGGACTGGTAGGGAGCTCAGGATAAATAAGATTTCAGGGGACCCAACAGTTCACCGGAAGTTAAATGTAGAATTTGCTGTTTGTATGTGTTTTTCTAGCTCAGTTGCATTCAGCAGAGTTTTACAGGAGTCCCTAATCCACTCAGGACCTAAGACTGTGAGATACTTAAGTGCAGAAACCCAGATTAAATGGAAGAGGTCTACATAACCATGATAATGTTAAGTCTAGATTACATAGAGGACGGAAATCAAGAGAAATTTCAGATCCCCAGCCCACTTCAGTAGACACTGCATCACAAGGATGGAGAAGCTGGTAAAGCTTCTCTGCTACATGTGAGCTCCTGGGGCAGAGGGTGCAGGGAGACATTGCTCATCGTTAGTGCTTGCCACCTGCTAGGCATGCTGGAGGAGTTGGTAAAAGGAGAGGAGGAGGATTTGAAGAGCGAGATTACCTGGGGTTGAAGTGGAAATGGCTCTGAATTAGGGAAACGTTGTGACTGATTATGTATCAACAGCTTGGGAATGCAGATTGCTGCTCCAGAGTTCACCTTTCCCTCCTTTCACCTTCTACCTGCACTTGAGTCAACGCCTGGAATAGAGTTCAGTGACTTGACTTGAATCTGATGGTCCCCTTGTAGGGCTGCTGCTAGCCCATATGACACCTTGACGTGAATTAGAAGGAAGGCATCTCTTTCTTTGGGTGGCGCAGCCCTGGGGCAGTGGATCGGGATAATTCGGGTCTAGGCTTTAGCCCTTACTTGTTGCCTCCTCCACTGGCCCTGGGTTCAGTAATGATCCTTTACACCTGAACAAGGCAACCCCCTTCCATTCCCTGCTCATTGATAAAATCAGGGTAAAAAATTAGGGTGAAGATTCCGACTATAGCACTAAGTTTG
Organism: Mesoplodon mirus; assembly: GCF_964341445.2. Lineage (NCBI taxonomy): Eukaryota > Metazoa > Chordata > Mammalia > Artiodactyla > Ziphiidae > Mesoplodon > Mesoplodon mirus. The sequence goes on from NC_138985.1 coordinate 59,284,639, forward strand.
CTAGCATCAGAAAAATCACTACCCTAACTATAGTTATATGCATGCTGTAATAATAATATGATTGGGTTGGAGAGAAATCCTGGGTGGGTAACAGTCCACAGGCAACCCAAAAGGTGTTGCCTTTTCCTGAGCAGACATATATGAGTTCTGTCTACATTGTATTTAGTGTCCCTTGACGTAGATACTCATTCTCATTATACACACATGTAATACGGGGCAGTGAGTAGATACATAACTATGTGTGGCAGTGAATAGAGGCATAACTATGTAAGCACATTATTTAAATGGATATGTTTTATGTCAATCTGCTATTCTGTCTCTATCACAGAAGTGCTTGACATTTAATCCAGCCAAAAGAATATCGGCCTACAGTGCCCTGTCTCACCCGTACTTCCACGACCTGGAGAGGTGCAAGGAAAACCTGGATTCCCACCTGCCGCCCAGCCAGAACAGCTCAGAAATGAATACAGCCTGAGCTGCCTTGAGCTGATCATCCGGAGAACCTCCTTGGTAGCTGATGGGTCCCCTGAGTAAGCCCTGCAGAGCTGCTGAGGATCACTGGTTGGAGACCTTCTAGCTGCCGTCTTCTGGATGGGCTCTGCTTCTCTGAGGAAACAGCCTCGTTTACTGTTTTGAAATCAATGCAAGAGTGATTGCAGCTTTATGTTCATTCGTTTGTTTGTTTGTCTGTTTGTTTTAAGAACCTGGAAAAATTCCAGAAGAGAAGCTGCTGACCAATTGTGCTGCCATTTCATTTTTCTGATCTTGAATGCTGCCAGTGTGAAGTGAGCAATCCAGACACAGCTGAGTTATGATGTAATCTCTCTGCAGGTGCTGGAGCCTGATTTGGTACTTTTGAGTGAGTGTGTGTGTGTGTGTGTGCATGTGTGTGTGTGTGTGTGTGTGATTCTTGATCTCTTAAAAAGTGTTACTTTCTGTAAACAAGAATAATTGAATTTTAAAGGCTCAAAGTGACCGCTAAATAACAGGTGTCTGTTGACTAAAGGTGATTCACCAAAATGGGCTTCTCAGATTTAAAGTTGAGCCTATGTCCTTAGCATTTCTTTTCTGGCCCAAAGCAGTAAATTTGCTAATAGTAAAAGGTTCACTATCTAGGTGACGTTTTATACACACAGCAAAAAGAAAAAAAAATTCTAGTATCTTTTAAGAAACCTGTTTTTTGAAGCACAAATTCTATTTACTTTTCAAAAAGCTCATTTACTCCTTGTAATTTTAACCTGTATAATGTGCTTTATTGTTTCTTTGGAAAAATACCTATAAGCTTTTTCTTAACTTGCTATAGATTTAGAGAGTGTACCTCAACTAGGTAAAATCATCAAAAAATAATAGAGAAAGCCTTTATTTCCTGGTTTGGAATTTATTTTCTTTTTGGTTTTTGTTGTTATTTTGTTTTGGTTTTGATTTTAGGAATTTGTCAGAAACTGTTTCCTGTTTGGGTTTGGAGGATAGTTCTCTCTGACTAGAGACAGGAATGCCATTTAAGTTTTCCCCCACCTATTACACTGTACTTTTCCTACCGTGCACTGCCTTATTTGCAAAGTATCCATCTTATCTATCCCCCAGCGCATCTAATATGTATTACTACCCTTACCTAATTAATAACAGATAGCTTAAGCTGTTCTCATGCACCTCCTACTTTCTTTCTTTCAATGAACCTTTCATAAATAGTTTGATTCAGATTTATGGCTTATGGCTCCAATTCCACAATCCTAACAGAGTCCCATATGTTCTCCCTCTACTGCAATCTTCCTGCCTGGCATTTGGCATTCACGGTTGTTACCTAGGCAATGAGTAGAAGACTGGTTCTTCTCAATCACCAGCAAGTAGATTGCTTTAAAGTGTAACTTAGTGTTTTACAGCTTTATAGAATATATTGTCAGTGTAGTATCTGAGGGAATGTCCTTAACTATTTTTTAGAAATATATATTTACTCTATAAAATTACCTATTCTCCGTTGCCAGGCTGTGCTTGTTTCTGGTGCCTTATGCACATGCCCACTCTCTGCAGAGCCAGCCTGACCTGGGCATTGTGAACAGCTTTACTTTTCCTCTTGCCATTTTCTCTACAGTACTTTATATTCCATACCATCTCTGCCTTCTGTGTGGTTAGTGCTCAGTCGGCTCTAGTAACCAGAAGACACAGAGATGAAGTATCTTTTGGTAAGTTTAGCTAATTTCGCTTCCTGATTCATGTTTTACGAGCATGCAACAGTTAGACTGTGTTTAGAGTTAGGGTTTTCAAAGAATGGACATTGCTTCCCTCAGAAGAAAATGTGCCAGATGATGTTTATGCATAATCAGGCCTTTCTGAGTTCTCCACAGCTTAATATTGTATACAACTATCTTTATATATATATATATGTATGTATGTATGTATGTATGTGTATATATATATATATATATATATATATAGTTTAACATTGTTCTAATTCAGTAACTTCAAGAGAAGGAAAATTTTTCTGAAGCAAGATATGAGTGAGAAGATGGGCCATAAGAATGTTTTATACTTTCTTCCTTGTGACAACATCGATCATGTTTTGTCATCTCTGTAAATGCTTGAGATATAATGGATCCAGAGCATTCAGGTCAAGCATACTTGTGGTCCCCCTGGATAAATGAGTTCTGCCTTTCCTTCAATCGGGGGTCAAAACACAAAGACCAGGGGCCTAGAAATTGAATTTTAAAACTCACTGAACTAATCCGTCATGAGCTTTTCAGTTAGTATCCATGGTTAGAGTGAACGTAACTTGGGTTTTTGCTTTTTCAAAAGTTTTTCATAAGTTCACTCAAGAAAAATGCAGCTGTTCTAAACTGGAATTTTTCAGCATTCTTCAGCATTTTAAACATGTAGAGAGTTCAACTTTTATTTCTAACATATGCTCCTGATTCGTTTCTTGGTAGTGTTTATAAAGCAAACTTAAAGCACAAACATTTTGACATTAGATACTTGCCAGATTCCCCTCTGAGAGGCAGAAGGAGAGGGCTTTTCAGCCTCTCTGAACTTGTTAAAGAGTCTGTCCCCAGCTCTTCCATCCGGGTGGTTGTTGCACTTGAGTGATTACTCTCGTTTTATGTCTTTTACATCCGCCTCACCACTTCTGAAATCCAGATCCCACACAAGCACCCTTTGCCATTAGGGCACTTGGAAGCACAGAGCAGAATACAAGCTTACTGAATACGGCTTATTCTTCTGCTGCATATGGTTTCAAACATGTTTGCGAAAAGCTAGGCAGTGGTTAGCAGAAAAGGTCATATTGCCCCAGGGCTATACTGAAGCAGCTTATAGCAGTAAGAAACAGGATGATAGACTTGAACTCACATTTGAATTTCTTACTAGGACTGGGGCAAGAATATGCCTGATAGTTTCTATATGATATTTAGTTCTAGCGGCCCAAGCTCTGGGAACTGCTGTGCTGGGGTGGAGTTGTAACAACCTGCATATAAAGAGTCCATTTAGGCATCATAAGCTATCACGTGGCAAAGCTAATAAGGCCCTAACCTTATAACCTTAAAAACACAATCCCTGAGAGCTTGTCAGAACCCAGTGTGTTGGAGCCTCCCACTTTGTCTCTCCTTTGAAGTAGATGGGAACTCAAGGAGCAGAGAACCTGTTTCGGAAGAAAGCTCCGGGCCATTTCTGCCCCCTGTGTTCTCATGATTTTCTCTCAGGAAACACACACTTTGAATGGCAGACTTTTCATTTTGCCCCAGGTGACATACTAAAAATAGTTCAAAATGTTCACCTAAGACCAGAATGTCAGCCTTTTAGTTTTAGTTAAAAATGAAAATTTTGGAATGCACAGGATGTTAATATCTTAAATAAAACATGTACCTTTTAATAGAGAAAGTTATGGTCTGACTCCAGAATGTGATACTCTCCATCCTGATGGGAAAAAACTTAAATATTACCAAACTTTTGAATCTTAAATTATGTATGTAAATTGCATTTTTAACTAACTATAGCTGCTTCTCTTAAAAGTGGTACCTATAAAAGTCAGTAATGGCAATTCTCACTCCTTAATGGAAATTAAATCATGTAAGCTTTCTCATATCATAAACATATTAAAATTCTTCTCTCTAAAGAATTGCTTCTTTTTTTAAGTGACAACTTTACTGTAATTTTTATGATAAGCACATGAGAGTGTCTCCCATTTTCCAAAAACAGGCCTGTGTTGCATAGGTGGGTCTAGGAAAGAATAATGTTAAAAGTAAGCCACTGTAATTACTTAATTGTGTTAGTAGAGTTTCTTGGAAAGAAAATATTGAAATATGATAAATTCCTAGATATTGATAGAATTCAAAAGAATGCATAGGGCCTCCCTGGTGGCGCAGTGGTTGAGAGTCCGCCTGCCGATGCAGGGGATGCGGGTTCGTGCCCCGGTCTGGGAGGATCCCATATGCCGCGGAGCGGCTGGGCCCGTGAGCCATGGCCGCTGGGCCTGCGCGTCCGGAGCCTGTGCTCCTCAACGGGAGAGGCCACAACAGTGAGAGGCCCGCATACCGCAAAAAGAAAAAAAAAAAAAAAAAAAAAAAAAAAAGAATGCATAAAGACATAAAATGATGTCTTTATTTTATAAAAAATAAAGATGTGATATGATTTCTAAATCTTTAAAAACCATAAGACACTAGGCAATGGATAGAGGAAATTCTGGAGAAAATGAAGGTATTCAAAGAAGGATAGTTTCAAAGTTATGTATATTTTGAAGGGTATATATTTTATTAACATGTATTGCAAGAATTTATATTCAAGTCACCTGGCAACTGTGAACTTGATATGGGCAAAAACAAATTTTATGGAAAAGTCACTCCAAACAGTTACCATTTCAAAGGTTGAGCTAATCATACTAAACCATCCCTATTCCTTCCTCATTTCATGGAAGGAAGCAGCCATGTGAAGCTACACTTGTTATGCAAGCCTAAAAATGTTTGTTGTAAAAAAATAAATAAATTTTTTAAAGGTGTGTTTCCTATGCCACCAGGATTTTTGAAAACTTGTGAAACCCAAACCATTTATCATGTGCATTCAGTACATTCAGATGTATGATTAGGAAGATAATTACTTGTTCCTTCCCCACAGTGGAAAAACTTCTCAAGGCTACCAAAAACCTGTCAAGCAATGTAAGTCCTCAGATAATTAGTAGTGGTGTTTTCCTCAAAAGCATAAGAAGGGCTTCCCTGGTGGCTCAGTGGTTGAGAGTCCGCCTTCCGATGCAGGGGACACAGGTTCGTGCCCCGGTCCGGGAAGATCCCACATGCCGCGGAGCGGCTGGGCCCGTGAGCCATGGCCGCTGAGCCTGCACGTCGCATACCGCAAAAAAAAAAAAAAAAAAAAAAAGCATAAGAAAATAGCATTTTCATTTTTTATCAATGCAATTTTCAACCTGGTTTTGTTACATATCTATATCTCAAGCATTTCTAACTTGTACTTTTTCAGAAAATAAACCAAAAATATTCCTTTGGCCTTTTCCATCTTCTGACCTTTGTTAACAACAAAAGATGGAGAAAGAGGAGGGGTCTGATTTTTACATGTTTTCCGATTAGTTGTTTTTTTTTTTAATGAAGTGCAAACCAGCCTTTCAAAGTGTTTTCTATTTCTTAGCATTCCCAGGGAGTTAATTTAGATAAATGAATGGACTTCCATCAACATATTTATGTTTCCTTGATACTGGTGCTCTGGCCTTGAAGAAGAAAACAAGACTCTCCTGAAAATAAATACAGGTTTTTTCCAAGCATCTGTTTAAATACTATTACAGCAATTTGAACTTAATATGGTAGGAAAGGGAGGCGGTTTTTCTTTCAAATGTCTGTTTTAAAATTAACACTGTCCTAAGGGATGAACTTTCTTGTTTTATTCTAGTATATTCCACAAGGTGGCACTTTGAAGGGGGGTGTGGAATCTGAGCGAGGCTTCTACCTTTATTTTTCTGCACACATTTAACTCTTGCCTAGCGCTTGTTTTTCAGGATGATTAATAATCTTCACAGTGTTCTGTAACTCAGATATTTCAGTTGTTAGCTAAGTTCTGAACAATTGTCTGCAAGTAAATTGTTCTTGAGGATGAATAATACGCACATTTTGATTATTTTAGTGTATAAAGAGAGCCTAGTCATTCATTTGGTCAGGAAACATTTTTTGAGGTAACTAATTACCTCACTTTTCTAGGTGCAAAGTTACAAAGGTGGACATGCTTATTACTCAAAAGGCAACACTCATCTGTGAAGAGGATAGTTTTGTTAGGAGTGTAAAACTCCTACAGAGGCCCTAGGCAAAATGCCCATATCCCCTGTCAGCTGCTTTCACATTCCCTACCATGGTGGCTGTTAGACGATTAAATTTAAAAATACTAATTAAAAAAATCAGATGCAGAAATTAAGTAACACATCAGTTACTATATAGACAAAACTATTTTTTCAAAGAATTGCTATGCTGAAACAGAGCCCTAAAATACTAAAAGACCTGGTAATTTTTACACTTGTATAGTCACAAGTGTAAATTCACAAGAAATTGTAATTTTTAAAAATTTTCGGTAAGCATATGAGCTAATAACTTAGGAGTATATCTACATAAGTGTTTGATTTCTCCACTTGTGAAGTTCTTTGGCAACTTTATTATAAATATATATGTACATACACTTTTTTCATACACTTTTGTTTTAATTCACAGATCCGCTCAGAGACCCTTATCCGCCACATGATTTTAGTTAATTTTAGAAGTCATTTTCTTTAACAGTGTCACTGAAATTTAGGAGGAAGGAAATTATATTATTTTTTCAGAATTTCCTTAGCACAACCCAACGGAAGGCAGTTTATTCCTTCTGAGTGGCAGAAACTCCTTAGTGCCTGCTTCACTTTCCTCCGGAGTAGCCAGCGGGCAAGTCTCAGTAATTCATACTGAATCAAAATACCGCACACACTAGGGGCTGTCAAACCTTCGGCCTCATCCCTCTGCTTAAAATCCCACTGAAGTATTTAGATTCCAGTTTAAGCCCCTAAGTGGAAGGCCGAATTCAAACCTCGAGTTTGTTATCAGTTGGGCCAGTCTGAACTCTTATCCGCGCGCGTTCAAAATTTCCCTCCCACCGAAAGCCTTCCGGGTGCGTGGCGCCGTCGCCCCGCCCCTTTGGCAGTAGAGTGGCAGTGGGCGGAGCTGGCTGGGACCCGCCCGCCGCTCACCTGTTAGTGCCTGAAATGATGTACAGACCCGGCGGGATACTGTCCGAGGTCCATGTGCCCTGCTGCTGTCTCGGAGGCATCTGTTCTGCAGTCTTAGGAAGTAAAATATCCCTAGAAGCAAACAGGTGTCATCTGTGCGTAAATAAGTACAACACAATTCTCCGAGAGTTCGGGTATAAAGAGATGCTGCTCTGTATGAAGCTATCTACCAGGCATCTCTCAAGCTCTAAGCTCAGATTTTTTTTTTTAAGAGAAGATGTATAATTACAGGAAAGATTTTTTATTTTTTTATTTTCTATCATTCTACATATATGATGGCAAAAGATATGCCTGGAAAAGTTTTGTTTGGAAAATCTGTTTATTTTCTGCTTCATCCTCAGTTGGCAAAGGCTCCTAACTCTTTACTTTCTAATTTCTTTCTCTTTTTTTCTTCGTCAAGTAGTTAAAGATATGTGAGCAAATTATCTCATGTGGGAGGGAGACTTTCCTGTTTAGAGGAACCTTTTGTGTGAATTGTTCTGTCAAACAAATAATCAACCCCTTCTCTATTTAAGGAGTTTGGACTGTCAAATGTAGGTTTTCTTAAAGGGGACACATAACTGTACATAACGCTATAAAGAACTATGACTGTAGCACTAATCAGCAAGCATAAAGCCACAAGTTATATCATTTCTGACTCTCTGTGGTTTCTAGCCAAATCCGTTGAAGTGCTTAGGTTACAGTCCTGAAGAGACCTTTCGTACCCTTACTTGAAAGTTTCTAATCTTAAGTTTTATGAAATGCAATAATATGTATTAGCTAGCAATATTTCTGTGATCACCAGCAACTCCAAATTTGACCTTGAAGTCTCTGGATAATGAAAATAGATCCCAGCAGTAATACACTTCTTGAACACCCCCCCCACCAAGTGTATTATATATCTTTCTTATTTTGATCCTGTGTTTGCAACAAATGTATACGGGAATATTTTAGTTCCTTACTTTGTATTCATTTATTTTCCTATGACCAGTAATATACTAGTTAGTACATGGAATCAGTAGCATCAGCTACTCCTAGCATCAGCACTTAACAAGGTGGGAAATTTCTATTTCAAGTTGTTCTACATTTGCATAAATTATTTCTATTATTGTTCATTTATATTATTTATTTCTCAGTCACACTAGTCCTGTGAAAGTGCAACAGAAGGCAGACCACATTAGGATTTGCATTAAATGCTCATTATCATGATCTTGATGGAACTAAGGAAATTAAAATTAGACTAAGCCCCCAAATAAGATGCATGCATTTTAATATGATTAGTAGAATTTAAGTCTAGAGAGATAGTATATTTGTGTCTAGGTGTTTTATCATTATGTAAAGGAATTAAAGCAAAGGACTTTGTAGTTGTTCTTTTGTCAAGTATGCATATACTATAGTGTGAAATACAGCAAAACTTAAAACTGCAGGTAGCAAAGCATCAAATACTGCCTTAATTTAGGAACTCTACCAGGTGGCCCTCAGAATAGATGCCAGGCAGAGACAGGCGCCTAGGTGGCGCCTCCTCTTATCTGGCCCGGAAAAGAAGCTTCCCCCACACCATCTAGTACCCTTGTAGCTGGTGTGACCTGTAGTGGGAACAGGTAGCACTGTTGAAAGGAGAGCAGTGTGAGAGGTTTCTGTAGAAGCAGACCTGTCAGCATGTGCCTTGAGGCTTCCAGAACATGCCAGATGGAGAAGTCCAAGTTTCCGTGCTTCAAGCAACTTGGTTTTGTAGAGAAGCAATCCAGTCTGGTAATTAAAACAAGGATTGCCTATACGGTAGTCAACAATGGGGTTTTAACAACCAACAGTCCCCAACACCTCAAAAGCTTGTTGCATTTCTGGTATTTTAGGTTTTGATCTGAAGGTTAAAGAGCAAGTGTGTTGTAGAGAAGAGCAGTGTGTGGCAAGAAAAGCACAATGTCGGTTCCCGTAGAGTGCAGATTAGAACTAGAGGGTTTTATAGGCTTCTCATTTCTGAGATGTGTAAAAGCACGTTTTCACTGTAAAATGTATTAATGTTTCTGCATTCCTATAGGGCCTAGTTAAAACTTTATTCTAGATTTTAGCAAGGGTGTCACAGCCAGTGAGCTATTTTTTTGCTTTTTTTTTTTTTTTTTACTTAATTTTATAGTAGAAGATATTTTAAAAGTAGAGGAAAATCTTAATTTGGACATTCGACTTGTTGGTTTCTGTGTTTGAAATCACGGTTCTGGAGATGTAGAGATTGTGCATGTGCATGTCAGATACTAATCTAGGCTGTGTGAACCAGCCCAGGATAACTGATACTCCGCCAGCCTCTGCATCCTTTCCTCCCTTCCTCTGAAGTGCTCCCTACCCCCTCCCTGGACTGTCCACGTGCTGCTCTCCATCCTCCTCTGCTGTACTTTGGGGTCAGGGACATGATGAGAGATGCTTTAGGCATCCCAGGTATGCCTGTCCAGGCTTGGCCACCACCCCTACTTGACCTCTGGCTGGCCACAGTCATGAAGAGAAGGTTCCTGGTGCTGAGCACAGAGCATGGTCAAGACACCAATCACAAATGCCCTCTAGCATCTTCGTATATGTCTTGATTTTTAAACCAAGTCGTGCTACAGAGCATTCTGTTTTGGCTGTGGTGCAAAGAAAAAGACTAACCAAGAATATAAACCACATTCCAGGCTGCTGTTTTCTATCCATCTACAGGCTATACTTTTACTGTATCTCTTCATACTTGAAATTCATTCTGCTATTTTAATATCAGGGTACAGACTTAAAAGGGTGCATGTTCCTTAAAGGTGCAAAATTACTCTCATTCCGTTTGCTTATATTGCTACAGAATGCTCTGTTTTGGTGCTTTGGGTTCAGCAGGTCAAAGAAGCAGTGTGGAAATTCACTGCCTGGAACACAGTCTTACAAGAATGCTGGCAGATGGCTTGGTGTTAGATATTGCTTCTGCTTTTTTCTCTGTACACAAGATTGAGAGTTACCACACTGGTCTGTCAGGTTCACCTGGGTATCCTTCCTCACAGGGTCCATAAACCCTGTGCTCTCCCCAAGTGTGGGTGTGATGCCGCTCTCTGAAAGCAGGGATCTTCCTACATATCCGGATCATTTACCCCTCAAAGAAAAATGACCTCGTGTGCAGACAGGAGGAAAATGGGAAGAGCCGTCTCACTCTAGCGATCATCCATGTAGAAAGCCCTCCTGAGGCCAAAAAAAAAAAAAAAAAAAAGGAAAGAAAAAAAAAGAAAAGAAAGAAAAGGAAAAAAAAGAAAGAAAGCTGACCTGTAAAGTTACCCTCCTCCTAGGGTCCTGAGCTGAGTGATCTTGCTTCCTTACTTTTAGGTAGATGAAAACATAGGTCAGTTTACCTAGGCTCTTCCCACCTGAAGAGAAAAATAGAAAAGTAGGTATTTGTGTCATGTGAAATATGTAATCCAAGGACCATCAAAACTTACATTAAATACCCCATTGCTAGCAATCAGTTTTACGAATTAGCTCAAGTAAGTGATGCATGATGACCTGGGGTTTCTGAGGGCAGAGGTAGCTCTTCTAGCATGCACCTTACTCTTAAGACTTGTTTGGAGAGGGAGAACTACCAGTGGTGACTGTGACAATGGAAAAGGTAACATGTCAGAAAATTCAGAGGGTTATAGGTCAAGAATCCTTTGGAAACTGGATGTCTTACTGGGTGCTAGGATGCAAATTTAGGTGTTTATTGTCAGATAATGGAATTCATTGTTTTTTAAGAATTGGTGTCGAAATGTCATTGTCCAGTTCATTGTTTTCACTTATGCACAAGCTAAATTGAAGCAAAAAGAGAAAATGGTTTGTGTATTTGTCATACCTTTTGTACTTCTTACAATAAAACTGTTGGTAGCAAATAAAAATAATAAAAACAGCAATTTTAACCTGTTTTCTTGGAGATGAATTACTATTCTAGCTATTTTTTTTACTTTAAAATGTAATTGCAGTGAGTAAAGTAATGTATAATTAAATAGCAAGTTTTAGCAGAATATGTTTCAAATTCTTGTTTTAAGAGACTCCTTTTCAGGCTTCAGATGTTTAAAAAAAGTAGCAGCTCACTGAACTTAAAAGTTACATAACAAGTACTTAGTAAGCTCTTAATAGTTGACTCTGGTAAACACTGAAGACCCAAAACATGAATAAGGCACAGGCAGTCCTTTCTGAAGCTTACAGACCGAGACTGTGGAAAAGGTTTGTGTAACCAATTGCCGATAACCTGGGAAGGAAAAGAGATTTCACATTGGAAATGATGCTTGAATGGATTCAAAAACAAAAGTTAATGCTGGCCAGTCACAGAAGGAGAAATACTTTGTGTGTGCAATGGTCTGCAATTATGAAATAGCAGACAGGAAAGGGCAGGAAGATTGGTGAGGCCACACCTGGGGCAGTGGCTTTCCAACATTTGGATCATAACCTATAGAAAGAAATATAATCCAACAGCGTGGCTGGTGCACACAGACACACATGGAGACATATATCAGAAACTTATATTCCACAAAATGATGCTGTGCGCCCCACATGTTTTCTTTTTTTATTTTATTATCCTCCACACTTTGAAAATACGGGCGGCAAGCCACGAAATTCATTTCACAACCCCACCAACAGGCCATGACTTAATGTTTTAAAACAATTAGTAAGGGGCAGAGGGGTGGTGAAGGAGGAGGTGGGGTCCAGAAGTGCTTAATATACCATATAAAGGAGTTTGGAGCCACTGAGGGATTTTAAAGAGAGATCATTTCTGTTAATGTGTGCCTATTTTTGTTCGACTTATATACTAGATGAAAGTGATAGACGAAGCAGCTCCTGAGGTGCTACAGGCAAACCAAAAGTGGGACTGTAGTTGCTGTCTGATATTTATATTCCCATCTTTGTGTACAGTATCAGGTATTTTAACATTAGTCCTCCAGAATTCCTTGGGAGCTCTCATTAGGACTTGCCTTAATTTTTTTTTAACAGGCCCCAAATTGCATCTAAATTTTTAAAATCTACACAATATTCAGAAGGGATGATACAGAGTCAGGAATTTGATCTTTATTAAGTAAGTGAAAGTTTGTAGTTTATTAAGAGGTCAGTCATAACTACCTGTTTCTACAAACCACAGGTATTTACAGCCAGGTTTGGCGGGACCATTTTTTTCAAAGTGGTTTATAAAAGACCTTAAGCTAGTTAGTTATCTCTAGTTATCTCTGCTATACTCGCTTAGAACCTCAGTCCATTGAAAGCCCAGTAGGCCTTTGCCACTGATTTTGCCCTCTGGAGTGTGAGCCCAATTTGCACCTCCCTGTTCTCTAGCGAAGAACTCCTCGTGGATGGTGATGGTCATATTTGTTCCGCATATGCCATTTTTCTGGACATAACAGATGAAACAAACAGAGCATCCCATGGGATGTGGAGCCAAGCAAATGACTGTGTGTTGCTCTCGTACACGTCTGGAGCTGCTACTGCCTGTACATTCCGAGCTGCGCGTGGCCACATTTCTAGATTCCAGAGATATAGCAGTGAACAAGATAAATAAGGTGCTTGATCTCATGGAGCTAACATTTTAGTGGGGGAGACAGAAAATAAATAAAAAAGTGTATAAGTACATTATGCTTAATGCTATAAAGGGAATAAGCAGGTCTTAAAAGAGAAAGTACTTGGAACATGGTGGTCAGGAAAGGCTCCATGAAAGCTTTGAGTTGAGGCATAAATTAGCATGAGACTGAGGAAGCCAGGCGACGTGCTGAGGGTAGAAGAACTGAAAGCCTGACTAGAGTGGATTCAATAAAGAATTGGTAAGTGAATATGGGAAATGCCCAACATGAAGTGAGAGGTACGAAGTGTAAAGTAAAAGATGTGAGGGGTAAAGGGCGACCAGGTACTGGATTGAGCCCATATAGACTTTGATAAGTTCAACATACTTTCTTCCCAAGATCAAGAACAAGGCAAAGACATCAGCTTTCACCACTTCTGTTCAACATTGTGCTAGGGTAATAGGCAAGAAAACAAAAGGCACAGAGATTGGAAAGAAAGCAAAGCTGTCCTTATTCACAGACAACACGAGAGTCTCTGTAGAAACTCCTGAAGAATACCCCAAAAAGCTACTAGAACAAATACATTTTGCAAGGCCAGAGGATACAAGGGCAATATATTTTTTAAAATGTATTTCTATATACTTTAAAATTGCAAACCCACATTTAAAAACCAATTACGGTAGCAGCAAAAAATGAAGTCATCCTGGATTCAGGTGGACCCTAAATCCAATGACTGTTAAGAGGAGAGGGCACATGGAGATGCACACAGAGAAGACAGATACGTAAAGATAGAGGCAGTGATTGGAATTATGCTGCCACAAGTCAAGTAATGCCTGGAGTCATCAGAAGCTAAAAGAAGCAAGGAGGGGACTTCCCTGGCAGTCTAGTGGTTAAGACTTCACCTTCCCATGCAGGAGCTGTGGGTTCCATCCTGGTTGGGAGCTAAGATCCCACATGCCTCACAGCCAAAAAACCAAAACATAAAACAGAAGCCATATTGTAACAAATCCAATAAAGACTTTAAAAAAACAAAAACAAAAACAAATCCACATTCCCCCCCCCCCCCCCGCAAAAAACATCTTAAAGTAAGGAGGAATTCTTCCCTAGAGCCTTAACAGGGATCATGGCCCTACTGACACCTTGATTTCACAGTGCTTGCCTCCAGAGCTGCAAAAAAATAAATTCCTCTTCTTAAGCCACCCAGTCTCTGGTACTTTGTTGTGGCAGCCCTAGCAAACTAATACGGTAATTCAATGTGGAAAGGACAATCTTTTCAACAAATGGCTCTGGAAAAATTGGATGTCCATATAGGTAAAAAAATGAACCATGACCCTTACTTCACACCATGAAAAAAATTCAAAATGGGTCATGGACCTAAACATAAGAGCTAAAAGTACAAAACTTGCTGAAGAAAAATAAGAAAAAGATCTTTGTGACTTTAGGTTAATATCTATAAAGTTCCTGGAATATTAAAAACACTATCAATAAGCCATGAAAACAAACTTCCTCTTGTGCATACAGAGAAGCCTGTCTTTGGTCAGAGAATCCCCAGCTTAAGTCAGGGGTGATGGAGGAGGAGGGAGAGAATTGAAAGCGTGGAGGCCCAACTTATAGTAAAAAGCAAAGCGGGTTACTAAGGAGAATGAACTTTCAGTGCAGAATAGAACCACCAATGGCTGCATTTGAGAGAGTCTGGGAAAGTTCTGAGAGAGAAAATGGGAGTTGGCGTCATCTGTTGTGCGATGCAGCGTGAGAAAGGGAGGGAGAGACAAATTGGGAAAGATGATTTTAAGGAGTTCTCATACGTTTGAGTATAAGCCCATTTTGCCATTTTCCAAGAGCCTAGAAAAGATACAAATCGATTTTCAATGACTTTCTAATGATGTTGCACTGAGATGGGTCCAGCTTTATCCAGATCTATTAATTTTAAATAAATATAATGACCCCTTCTCTGAAGCCCAGACCACCTCCCTTGAAGTTATAGTATTGTACTGCCATTATTATGACATGCCATGCGGTAAAGTTGACCCTGTGTATATCTATCTCCCCTACCAGGTTACAAACATGCCCTTTGAAGGTAGCACTTGTGTCTTATTCTTATCTTTGAGTCCTGCTCCATATCCATCTTCCACTCAGTGAATTACACCAAGTAGATGTTCAAAATTAGTGTGAAATGAACGCATGAGTGATGGATGAATGGAATTTAACTTAAAGAGCAATTTCTTTAGCAACATCCGTGACAGCAGTGTCTTCTCCCCCACCGCCTGATGGACTCTGAGGGACCACGTCTGTCCTGGTCCTCACTTTATCCCCAGCATCTGCACTATGCTAAGCACACCATAAGCGTTGGAATAATCATTGTATCCTCTAGAAAGGATTTCAGCGCATCCGGAATGGAAGAAAGCAAAACAATCCAAGGCCAAACGGAAGTGAGCTGCCTGGGCGAGGCTGTCGTACTGGGTGGGCGGTAAAGAACAGGAATCCCCAGGCGAACCCTGGGAACCGCGGGTGAGCGCGGGCGCCTTCCTCTCCTCCGAGGCGATAGGTGGCGCTGTGGCCGGCCGCGGCCCCCGGGTCTGCGCGGCGCCGCTCTCTGGACGGGGTGGGGAGTTGGCAGAAGGACCTGCGGCGGGTCCGCTTCGGCCGCCGCTCTGGCCTGGTCTCCTCCAGCGGCTGACTGAGCGCTCAGTGCGGCACCATGGGGAAGCGGGACAATAGGGTGGTGAGTACCCGGTGGGGAAAGCAGTGCGGCGGCGCGGGGCACGGCGGCAGGAGAGCGGGACCCCTCGATCCTCCCGGCTGGGCCTGAGAGTCAGCGGCGGCCTTGGGACCTCGAGCCAGGATACCCAGCTCCCCCTCCCCGCTCCGGCCCCAGACGCGCGTGCGCCGCGCACGAAGTTGGCGCCTTCGGCTCCCCCGCTCTCTTTTCTCTTCTCTCTAGTCTCCCTTTCCTCTACACCCCGTCAACCCTGCCGCACCCTCTGGCAGTGCTCACTGGCATCCTTCCCTTCCGCACTCGGGCCAGCAGTGCCCAGTTTCTAGAGCCCTAGGGTCCCCTGTACCCTCCTGTAAGTAAGTCCAAAGTCTGAGGCCCGTGGAGATGCCGGGACTCGCCCCCCACGCACCGCGGCCTGGATCGTGCACCCAGGTGGGACGGAGGCCATGGACGTGGTCCCTCCACCCGGGGGCCTGCAGGGCGCCCAGTTCTAGCAGCAGTCGGGCTCGCATTTGAGAACTAGGATCAAAGCATTTGGCTTCGGGCCCCAGTAGGCTCTGTAAAGGAACGAATGGCCTGGTAATGTTGACTCTGGAGTCAGGCCCAGACTGGAATGTCAGTTCTGGTCCCTCGGGAGTTGGGGGACCTAGGATAAGTTGCTTTTCATCTTTGAGCCTCAGTTTCTTCATCTGTAAGAGGGGATCAGTGTTGCCCATAACTTTGCAGAATAGTTGAGAGTGCAGAAGGCAAGGTGGCCGGGCGAGTGCTTGGCATGAAGGTTATTCTGGTAAATGAGATAAAAGAGATGCAGAAGTAACTAATAGCAGAAAGAGTAAGAAATACCTGTAAGTAAGAAATTCGAGGGCATTTTGACAGGCGGAAATGGGAGGAAGGCATTCTAGGTGGCTACTAGCTTGGTGTGGACAGCCCAGGTTATGAATCAGATTGAATGGGCTGTAAGCAGAAGGGATTAGCAGTAAGCTTAGGTTGCAGCCTTACAGTTCCTAGGCTTGGCTATGATAGAGTTTTAAACCACTGAGCAGCAAAATGAAAAAAATAAATGCCGTTGCAGCTAATGTGCTAAATTTAATGAACTAGCTTTTTAAAAATTAAGCGATTATTTCCTTTGGGGTTAGGGGTGGGGGGAGACGGGGCGAGGTACAAAAAAAAGAGCTTCACTTTTATGAAATATTTCTTGTCTTCAAAGCGTTTGTTTTAATTTTATAGAGTCTTCATAATCAAAAATGTCTAGGAACCACAGTGGTGAACTTTGATTACAAGGTTAAGGAATGTTCTTTTCTCTTGCTTTCCTGACTCTTAAGTCAGACCTTGTGGTATTCTGATTCTCATATAGTTGAAATGGTGTTCTCCTGGAGCATCCTTAGGTTTAAGGTGTTAAGAGTGTTTGGGCTCTTTAATGACCTTAGGCCTTAAATGCTTAGAAATTACCGGACCTTGGGTACAGTTTTCATGCAGAGGCCTAAGATGTTTTGTTTTACTGGCAAAAGGTGTTGGTTTACACATACTTTTAAAGCATTTGAAAAAGTTTCCAAATTAGTTTCATTTACTAGAGCATTTTGATAATTCCGAGCTCTACTTATTACTTGGTATGTTGTCTTGGCCCGTGGTGGTTCTGGTAACATTTTATATGCACTTCAAAGGTTGTGGAAAGGAAAACAGGAAATTAAGAGGTAGAAGACAGATCTTCTCATTCAGTCTCCTCATTGCAATGGAGGAGGACATGGAACTGTTTAAACTGGGACCAAAAAAAAAACCTTGGGTCATCTGATAACTTAGTTTAGTACGTCATAACTCTTGAATTTTTTTTTTTTTTTTTTTTTGCGGTACGCGGGCCTCTCGCTGTTGTGGCCTCTCCCATTGCGGAGCACAGGCTCCGGACGCGCAGGCTCAGCGGCCATGGCTCACGGGCCCAGCCGCTCCGCGGCATGTGGGATCTTTCCGGACCGGGGCACGAACCCGTGTCCCCTGCATCGGCAGGCGGACTCTCAACCACTGCGCCACCAGGGAAGCCCATAACTCTTGATTTTAATTAAAATGAACATGTGCCTCTGAAAATAATGGCTATTTTTTTTACCTTTTTACATTGATAAAAATCATGGTTTTAGAGATGACAGAATTGCTTTCTAAAATGCCATAAATTTCAGGTTGAAGTTTTTGTAAAAATAGGCTTTACTTTTTAGAGCTGTTTTGGCCTCAAGGCAAAATTGAGCAGAAAGTACAGAGAGTTCCCATATGCTCCCTGCCCATAGACATGCTCAGCTTTCCCTACTTTCAACTCCCACACCTGAGAGGAACATTTGTTACAGTCAATGAGCCTACATTGACACATCATTTTCACCTGAAGTCCTTAGTTTACATTAGGGCTCACTCTTGGTATTGTACGTTCTTGAACAGCTTTTTTTTTTTTTTTTTTACTGAACATTTTAATTCTTGAGATTTGTAAAGGGCACTTTAATTCGTGATGGCCACCCTTTGTGCCCGTTGTTTTCCAGAAGTTTCCTTCGTGTTCTTTTCTGTTACTAAAACAGATGTATCCTCTAGATAAAAATAGGTAATCAAAGTAACAAATGAAATTCTGCGCATTTTGTCCTTAGCAGTTTCACTGCATTGCTTTTTTCCTAGCTGCCCACTTATATATTCCCTTGAGCTCAATTTGCCATCCTAAGTTTCAAAGACAAATCGTTTTCTGTTACCCAAACTCACGCAGCAGTTTGGAGCCACAGGCAGTTCTAGTTACATATAAGTATGAGTGTTTGCGTTAAAAGGGCATAGTATTTAAAGTGATTAAGTCATAGACATTTTAAGAAATTGCAGTTTCTTTATTTTGATTGATGCCCAGCCACCCACCGCCTAATGTTAGAAGCATTATTTTTCACATTTAGGCGTAATAAGTGAAAGAGCTTTACCTTTGTGAAATACTTTTTTGTTTTTAAAACCTTTCTGTTGTGCACGGTAAAAGGAGCACTGTTGCTTAATAATTATGAGCACAGACTTTTGCAAGGAGCTTGTAAGATGTGCTTCATAAATATTGCTATTATAATTGAAATAAATAATGGAGGTATTTAGAGTGGTTGAATTTTTCTCATTTTGTTTACTATTAATATTGCAGTGTTTGCATGTAGTATTTTTATTTTTGTTTTATAAAGGTAATGAGTTATTTAAAAATTTTTTCTCCCTTGTATGAAATGATGAAAGTAGACGTCCTCGGGCTTCCCTGGTGGTGCAGTGGTTGCAAGTCCGCCTGCCAATGCAGGGGACACGGGTTTGTGCCCCGGTCCGGGAAGATCCCACATGCCGCGGAGCGGCTAGGCCGGTGAGCCATGGCCGCTGAGCCTGTGCGTCCGGAGCCTGTGCTCCACAACGGGAGAGGCCACAGCAGTGAGAGGCCCGCGTACCACAAAAAAAAAAAAGAAAGTAGACGTCTTCCTTTACATTTTGGTGCACATGCATCAAAAACTTTTTTAAAATTTATAGCTATTTATTAAAATGGTATCTTATTTTTTTTAACTTGCTTTTGCTTTTCACCTGAGAAATTTTGGACATCATCTTTTTAATGGTTACATAGTATTTCATTTTGAGAATATAATTTATTAAATGAATCTCAAATTGACGGCTATTTGGGTATTTTCAGTTTTTCCTATTTTAGTGATAACAGTTTTAACATCCTTGTATATATTTACAACTTTGAAAATAAACAGTTTTTACAGTTTTAAACTTAAAATATTTTACTATTGAGTACTGCTAAAATTATGACATGCTACCAAAGAAATGAGAAGGTGATAGATGATAGATGTTATAGTTTTTAAAGTGATGATCTTAGCTCGCACATTGTACTTGCTTTTGGTTATGATGATTGTCAGTGTCATTGGTTGGGCCAGCAGCTGCTCTGTTGTGGCCTCTGTTGGTTGTCATTTCCACATGAACTGATTGAAATTCTCAGCAGAGACAGTTGAATGAAATATTTGAGGGCATAACATTTGATATAAAAAATAGGACTTTATGCCTCGGTCTTAAACGTTGCATTTGATATCCACATGTAGCCCTGATTCTGTCAACATCCCTGACCATAGGAGCTCTAGCATTCATTCCTGCCAGTAAGAAAATTATATTAAACGTTTAACTTTTTCATCTCAAGTAAGTAGGCAGTATCCAGTTAAGTGGAAGTACTTCTCGGTATGTGTTGTTTATAGTGGTTTTATATCGTTTATTCTGCCAGAGTAATCTAGAAATATATAACTTATATTTGTTATGAAGGTGGGCAATTTTGTCATTTTTAAAGATATTGTTAAATAAAATGCAACAGATGCATTGTACCCTTCATACCCTTCAAAAATAAATAAATAAAAAATAAAATCAACCTTGGTAATAGTCATTTTCAACCAAAATTCTTTTTATTTATAAAGTAGAAGAGGTTTTTTTGTTTGTTTTTTGGGGTTTTTTTGCGGTACGCGGGCCTCTCACTGCTGTGGCCTCTCCCGTTGCGGAGCACAGCCTCCGGACGCGCAGGCTCAGCGGCCATCGCTCATGGGCCCAGTTGCTCCGCGGCATGTGGGATCCTCCCGGACCGAGGCACGAACCCGCGTCCCCTGCATCGGCAGGCGGACCCTCAACCACTGCGCCACCAGGGAAGCCCCAGGTAGAAGAGTTTTTATAAATGTTGACTTGAATTAAATTTGGAAAGCTGAATCATAGGGTCAAGAGGTTGAGACTGAATTAAAGACCAGATTTGTGAATTCTGTTTAATAAAGCAACACCTCTTTGCTAGACACTGTCATTAACAAAGAAATATTCTGCTTTATTTTGTCTCAGTGTATTTTGGGGGAAAGTGTCTAAAAATGTGTTTTACTGCTATAGTAAGTGTAGTATACAGAGCATAATATAATTTCTGTGGTTTTTTATTGCACAAAAATATGTATAATGAAGTTCACCATTTTAAGTGTATAGCTAAGTGACATGGAGTACATTCACAGTGTTGTTCAACTATCACCACTGTCCATTTCCGGAACTTTTTCATCATCTCATACAAGAAGCTCTGTACCCATTACACAGTAACTCCCAGCCCCTGGTAAACTCTATTTTCTGTCTCTTTGAATTTATTTATTCTAGGTACCCCAAATAAGTTGAATCATACAATATTTGTCCTTTGGTGTCTGCCTCATTTCACTTAGTATGCTTCCAAGGTTCATCTGTGTTGGAGCATGTATCAGAATTTCACTCTTTTCTAAGGCTGAATAATATTCCATTGTATGTATATATCACATTTTGTTTATCCATTCTTCCATAGATGGACATTTGGGTTGTTTCCACCTTTTAGCTGTTGTGAATAATGCTGCTATGAACATGGGTGTACACATATCTGTTTGAGCCCTTGCTTTCAATTCTTTTTCAGTCCTACTTAGAGGTGGAGTTTCTGTTTAACTTTTTGAGGAACCACCAAGCTTTTCCAAAACAGCTGCACCATTTTTTATTCTCACCTGCAGTGCTTAACTGTTCCAGTTTCTTCACATCCTTGACAACACTTGTTGTTTTCTGTTTTTGATAGTAGCCATTCTAACTGGAGTGAGGTGGCATCTCGTTGTTTGGATTGCATTTCCCTAACAACTAGTGACATTGAGTATCTTTTTATGTGCATATTAAGACATTTGTAGGGCTTCCCTGGTGGCGCAGTGGTTGAGAGTCCGCCTGCCGATGCAGGGGACACGGGTTCATGCCCCGGTCCGGGAAGATCCCACATGCCGCGGAGCGGCTGGGCCCGTGAGCCATGGCCGCTGAGCCTGCGCGTCCAGAGCCTGTGCTCCGCAACGGGAGAGGCCACAACAGTGAGAGGCCCGCGTACCGCAAAAAAAAAAAAACAGCAACAAGACATTTGTACATCTTCTTTGGAGGAATATCTAAGTCCTTTGCACGGTTTTGAATTGGGTTGTTTGAGGGGTTTGTTGTTGAGTTGTAGGATTTCTTTATGCATTCTGGATATTAACCCTTGTCAGATATATGATTTGCAAATATTTTCTTCCATTCTGTGGATTGTCTTTTCAGTCTTTTGATAGTGTTCTTTGATGAACAGATGTTTTTAATTTTGATGAAGTCTTGTTTATCTACTTTTTATTTTGTTGCCTTGCATGATTTAATTTTTGATGTTAACAGTTTGTGTATAAAATTGCTCTCAGCATGGCACAGTATTTCCTGAGATAGAAGATATAGTAGAATAAGCAATGAATTTAGAGTTAGGTCTTCTTTAACTTCTTTGGAATAGAGTTTCTTCATTTACCATTGTGCATAATATTATTACCCTCAGAGCTTTATTGGGCTTTAGGAGAAAGCACTATAAAGCCATCTTAGAGTAAGAGAGAGGTGTCATTATTATTTTCATCAAATCTCTGGTAAAAACACATTTTCTGTGAAAGAGCAGTATTATCTTCCAAACTTATGAGGCTTAATAGAGCATTAAATCTACTTTTTGTAATGAAAAGTTGGTTAGTCAGATTGTTCATGCTTAGTTGGACATAGTATGCATTTATAATAAAGATTGCTTTATGAGTATGCAAATGTACTTTTGTGTTTTCAGTGGTTATTTTAATGGAGTTAATTTTTGTTTTTTCCTCAAGGCCTATATGAACCCAATAGCAATGGCCAGATCAAGGGGTCCAATCCAGTCTTCAGGTCCAACGATCCAAGATTATCTGAATCGACCAAGGCCTACCTGGTATTTGTGAAACAGTTTACCTATATATAAGGTTTTCATAAATTTTTTAAAGGTTATTTTTACAACTTTTATTGATTGCCAAGCAGCTGCTAGATACATAATTTTTTGAGGTGGTATTTGATATGTGCTTTGTTTTGAATGTATAAAACACATGCATGAATGTAAAGCAAACATTTGAGAACCCACCACCCAATATAGCTAAAGCACTGCCAGAGAATCTTTTATATCAAGCACATCTTTATGTCTTAAAAGAGACCTTAACCTTGAAGTGTTCTAAGCTATTTAAAATGGTAGGTTTGAATAATTTCGCCCTTCCTCGGGGTGTAACTAGGTGTTGAGAAAGATGACTTTAGACCTTGTTTCTAGTTTTATCCACTGGCTTTTCAAAGAGTTAGGATTTCCCATTGTAAAAGTTCTGTTTTAAAGTTTTTGTTTGTTTTGCCCTTGTTGAGTGGCTCTGAGTTTTTGTAAATAAAGTATCATAGCACTTACATTATTGTTTTTTAGTATGTCTTATTATTAAATACCCATATTCCTGAGGTAACATAAGGCAAGCTTCAGAGTTGTTAACTTTGGACTCCTTCTAAGGGCCCCTGATAGCTGGGCAACTATAGTTGAAAGTTGTATTTACATACAACAGGGAATCCTTCCTTTGGGTTAAATAGGAAGTAAGCTGTGTCTGCCTCTTAGAATGTTCTTGAGTGCTATTGTCTATTGTTGCAGCATACCAAAAAATAAATTATCTCAAAACAAAGTATACTTTATATTTAAAATTGGGGAGAAGGGATAAATTTTAAAGGGGAAGTGTCTAAGCTAGTGGATTACAAATATGGTCAGAGGTTGCCAAGAGAACCCTCAGGTTGCGTAATTGCTAGAAGGACTCACAGATAGTCGTACTCGTGGGCAAGATTTATTATAGTGAAAGGATAGCATCCATAGTCAGCAAAGGAAAAAAGTGCATGGGGTGAAGTCCAGGGGAGGCTGGATGCAGGCTTCCAAGGCTGCTTCTGTGGAGTCATACAGGATGCATTTCATTTCCTTAGCAATGAGTTGTGATAACACATGTGAGGTGTTGCCAACCAGTGTGATTCAATGTGTCCAGCTTTTTTATTGGCGACTGATCAGC
The DNA here is from genome assembly GCF_964341445.2 of Mesoplodon mirus. Lineage (NCBI taxonomy): Eukaryota > Metazoa > Chordata > Mammalia > Artiodactyla > Ziphiidae > Mesoplodon > Mesoplodon mirus. Next base: position 59,307,937 of record NC_138985.1, read on the forward strand.
CTCTGCCTGTCAGGTGCCAAAATTCCAGACTTCCAGAAGGAATGAAGGTGTTCATATAAACTATATTATCTGTATAGACAGGCACAGTAAGCCACTCTTATCAGGGGGTAGTACCAAAATCTAAGTTCCCAGATGCCAGTCAAGGCTACTCGTTTTTAAAAGCAGGTACATTATAAAATGGGTGATTTAGAATAGACTATAGTAATTCAGTCACGTAGACCTTAACTCACCCTGGCACTGAAACTACTAGCTTTGTGACCTTAGGCAGATTTTCTTACCTTCCTCGAGTTTTAGCTTCTTTATCTCTAAAATGAGGGTAATAATACTACCTTTTCTCACAGGATTGTTGTGAGAATTAAAGGAAGATGTATTTAAAACAGTGCCTATTGTATGGAAGTGCTCAAATGTTTGGTGTGTTAGTTCTTATAATCCGTGTTTAGAAGGGAAGTGACTAGTGTTATCTGATAGGCTTTATTATGATAATTGATTTACAAGGACGTGAACAAAGAAATTTAAAATGTAGCAGCACTGGAACTAGAATGGAGGTTTATTAGGATATTAAGAAAAATTTATTTATGAAATTTTTGTTGCCTTGTTTGTAAGCATCCATCTCGAATTTGAATTGCTTGAAAACTTACTTGTACATTCTATTTTTTTAAGGGAAGAAGTGAAAGAACAACTAGAAAAGAAAAAGAAAGGCTCCAAGGCATTGGCTGAATTTGAAGAAAAGATGAATGAGGTTTGTAAATTGTGCCTTTAAGAAAAATAATCTTTTTCTTATAATAAAAAAATGAAATCATTTTTTTTAATAAACCAAGAGTTTGGCCCTGGCTCTTTAGGTTAAGGGTGCTCTGTATTGTAGAAGTGTTTTTGTTTTATTGAATACGGTTTGTGTATGTCTGATTTCTTTAAAAAAGAAATAGAGAAAAGCCATCTTACAGTAATTTAAATCATCTAAAGCTTTCTAAATGTTAGGTTCTTCCCTCCTCTCCCCTTATCCCCAGTTCCCCATCTTACCCTGGGATTTCCATGGTGATGTTTGCTCGTGTTGATTACAAGCATATATGTAGTATTTCAGCCACAGTATAGATTAATTCAACTTTTACTGTCTGGAAAGAGAATCTAACCACCGTTGTTAAAAAGAAAAAAGTTCTCAGCCTCAGTAATAATACCTACTCTTCCTTTCAATATACAGTAAAGAACTCCCACTTCATAATATCCTCTTTGAAAGGAGCTCGTAGAGGCTCCTTTGGTGACAGGGTAAAGGATTCTGGCACCTGCAGTATCTTTTGACTGTAATTAGAGGCTGAGATGAGAGCGAGGTAGTAGAGGATGGAAGGAAGAAAATAGTGGCTGTCTCTATATTAGAAGGGGATAGGCAGCCTCTGATGTGTTTATAACTTTTCTGCAGAACTGGAAGAAAGAACTAGAAAAACACAGGGAGAAATTATTAAGTGGAAGTGAGAGCTCATCCAGAAAAAGACAGGTAATGCCATTTTTAGTTTATTGCTATTCTTAATCTCAGAGTTGGGTTTTCATAATAATGTTGTGTACTACTATTAATAGATACATTTGAAAACACCACCTTATTTAGATTTGTACTTGTATTTGTTTGCTTTTAGAGAAAGAAAAAAGAAAAGAAGAAATCTGGTAGGGTGAGCAAAAGTTTTCCATTTTTCTAAATGTTATAATCAAGAGCCTACAAAAAAAAGTAAGAATAATTGATATAACCTGTATGCTAACTCTAGATAAGTCAAGGAACCTGGAGGCCCTTTGGTAGTTACGGGTGGTTTTGTTCTATTAGTGATAATAAAAGAAAGGTGCCAACCTCCTCATAACCTAGTAACTCCTTCATTACTATTAAAGAGGGAAAATTGACTACTGTTGCTACATCTGTTGTTACTCTGTGTGTGTGTCTGTGTGTGTGTGTGTCTGTGTGTGTGAGGGAATGTGAGATTTGACATTTTAGTATTTAAGTCATGAATATGGCATCTGTTTCTCAGACACTAGATTAATTTCGTTAAGTATTTGAGAGACTTAGTAAAAGAAAAAAATTCCTGCATCTCACAAGCTTTAATCGTTTTGTGCTTGGTCAAGTATTCATCTTCTTCTTCATCAAGCTCTGATTCTTCCAGCAGTTCTTCAGATTCTGAAGATGAGGTAATGTTTTCCTGTAATGACTCATGAAATAATATCTCTGATATCTTTAATGACAAGTGGAAACCCATTATGAAATATCTGTTAAAAATGTTTACTTCCAGTTTTTGATTAATCATCCATAACTGAGAGCGCTGATATGAATAAATAACCAGATATTTAAATATTGATAAATGTGTTTTTTAGATTCCTAAATTTGTCTTGTTCATTTAAAAATATGAGTAGAAGAAATGGATTTAAAAATCAAAAATTCTGTTTTAGCTAAGAATTACATGTGACTCATCACTTAACATTTTTTAATAAAACAAAGTGATGTAAGTTACATTTTAAATATTAATTACTAAGTAAAACATATTTACACGCTGGTCCTTTCATTAAGTTTTGTTCATTGATAAAGTTTTGATGTTAATAAAATGCAACGATTATATTTTTGAAACAGAAAGCAAATATTTCTGAAATGTTTCATGTAGGATAAGAGACAAGGAAAAAGGAAAAAGAAAAAGAAGAGCCGTTCCCATAAATCTTCTGAAAGTTCCATGTCAGAAACTGAATCAGACAGTAAGGTAAAATCATTTAAATGAGCAATATCTTGGATAGCAGACATTTAATTAGGTTCTTCTTTTAGTCCTTCCTGTCTTAAATTGCTCTCAGTTTAGAAATGTGATACTGTTTTTGTACTTTGATGCTCTGTGTCACTTAATTGATGTACTTAATAATATTGTACATAGGGCATTTAATTGTTCTCTAAGTACTTTGACATATAGGTCTCCACGTCTCAGCATTTTTATGACAGCGTTATGATAAAGCATGGCAGACATTATTTTTCCCATCTACGTAAAAAATTTGTAGTGCAGATGAAAACATCTTGCTTAAATCATACGGATCGTATTAGAATTGGAAGTTGAATATATCTTCTAATATCTGATCCAGTGTCCTTTTTACTATACCTAAATCTGTTCTGTACGATCCAGAATTGTCAGATGCAATTAACTCTCAAACATTAGTGGTCATAAGAAATACATGCAGGTTATAATAAAAATGTGGATTCTTGGGCCCTATCTCCAGAGTCTGATTTAGTGAGTCCGATTAGGATCAGAAGTCTACATTTTAAACAAATGGTCCCTAGGATTCTGATGCGGTGCTGTCCATGGGCCACAATATGACGAGCGCTGTCCTGGGGTCCCAGGAGAACAAAGCAACTATTGATATATGGTTGTATGGCAGATATCTACTTGCCCTACTGAGACTTCTTTTGATAAAATGCCTGGCATATATAAAGTATTCAGTAGATGTTGATTTTGTTTTTTAAAGCCAAAGAGCCAGTCTAATGATACTGATAGCTAACATTTATAGAATGCCTACTATAGATTGAGCCCAGTTCTAAGCACTTCACTTGTTAATTCAATCCTCTCAACACCCCTATGAAGTAGTTTTTTGTATATCCCACTTTATGGATAAGGAAGGCTCAGAGAGGTTAACAGCTAGCACTGAGGGATTCAAAAGTAGAAATTCTTGCCTCCCTACTTTATAAGGAAGAGTAGGGAAATCAGATTGATGGATGAGCGTGGTGTGAATTAGAACTTCAGTGCATATGATCACTACAGGTAAAAATAAGCAATAGCATAAAGTCTTATTTTAAAATAAACCCTGTGGTTATACAGATAACGTCTGTTGTTTTAGGTGTACAGAGATTTGATATACAGCCAGATAAATGCAGAAGTCTCATTCCCTCATAAGCACATATATACACAACCTGTATTTCTCCCATATTTTCAGAATAAAATTCTGGAAGTAAACTTTTTTCAATCATAGAGTAAATCACTTTTTTGGTATTTTTGTTCCTTCTGTCATAATGCTGTATCTTTCACATTTAAAATTGATATATATATTTTTTATTTGTTTAGGATAGTTCAAAAAAGAAGAAGAAGTCAAAGGATGCAACTGAGAAAGAAAAGGTAATTTATACTTTACAATGCCTTAAGATACTTCATTTACTTCAAGAATTGCTTCAAAAAATTAACATTAAAGCATTCCCCTTTTTACCTTAAAAGATTTCTTTTGCTTATTGGGTTCATTTTTGAAGGTAAAAGATCAGAAGAAGCTTCCTGCAGAGAATTTGTATTTGTATAGATAAATGTATTATCTCCGTTTAAAATTCAAAATAATGAAGATTTTAAACATTTCCTTATTTTCCTCAAGTCATTTTAAAGAAGGTCCTTTTAATGAAAGAACATGGACTTCTGTTTCAAATTGGGTGTACCATAGCTAAATTTGAAAACTTTTTTCTACTGTAAGTAGATGTTTTATCTTCATTTGTAGCTTATCTATACTTAATGCTTAATTTATCCCTACCTAAGTTTCTGGTTTATATTTTTTAAATCTTTCTGATTATTAAAAATAAAAGCCTAAAGAAAGCAACTACTAATAAAAGGAAAATAAAGACCAGTGTCACTGTATTTTATTCAGTCTTTTTATATCATTTCTTAAAAATTGAGGTGAAATTCACATAATATGCTATTAACCATCTTTAAATTACAGTTTGGTAGTATTTAGTGTATGTACAGTGTTGGGCGTTGATCACCTCTCTAGTTTCAAAACTTTTTCATCATTCCATTAAAAACAACCCACAGTCATTAAGTAATCAGTTTCCTCTCCCCACCCACCCCCAATCCCGTGATAGCCTCTAATCTGCTTTATGTCTATGGATTTGTGTATTCTCGATATACCATATAAAGGCAGTCATACTATATGTGACCTTTTGTGACTGGCTTCTTTTACTTAGTATAATGTTTTCGAGGTTCGTTCAAGTTGTAGCATGTATCAGTGCTTCATTCCTTTTTATGAATACATATAATATTCCATTGTATGTATATACCACAATTTGTTTATCCATTCATTCATTGATGGACATTTGAGTTGTTTGTACCTTTTGGCTAATGTGAATAATGCTGCTTTAAATATGCATGTTTCTGTATGGACATATATTTTCATTTTTCTGGGGTATATACCTAGACGTGTTTTTTTTTTTTTTAAATCAGTTTGCAAATAAAAATCCATTAACACACTAAAAAAAGAAACCATATTGACAAAGTTGGTTTAATTAATTCCAAGGATTCAAGGATAAGAAATTTATTAATATAACTTGCCATATTAACTGGTCAAAGGAAAGAAACCGTGTGATTATTTTAATAGTTGCCAATAGGGTGTGATACAATTTCAACAGAACTTCCTGATTTTTCAAAACCATTATAAAATAAGAATAATTCGTTACTTTCATGTTTTAAAAAAAATTGTAAAACTAAAAACTGGCAATTTACAAACATGAAATACTAAAACAACTGCACTGTGATTTTTGAAGTACTTCGAGATATACAAAGTATAGAGTAATATACACATATATAAAAAATAACCCATATGCATACCAACTAGAATTAACAGATGGTTTAAATTTTGTCATATTTGCTTCAGGTCTTGTTTTATGGGAAAAAAAGAAGTCCCAGGCACTTTCTCCTTCCTTAGAGACAGCTGTTTCTGAAATTACAGTGCCTCCTTCCCATCCATATTTATACACTTTTATTAACATAAGTATGTGTTCAGAAATAACTTAGAGTATTTTGTATTTTCAGAAGGGTGTCACCATGTTTCCTCTGAAGCTTGTTGTTTTCTCTCAAAATTACTGTGGACATTTATCCTTGTTGATACTCTCAAGTTTGTTTCTTTGGCTTATAATATTCCATTATTTTAACTCACCACAGTTTTTATCTCCAGTCTCCTGTTTGTGGACATCTAGGTTATTTTCATTCTTCAGTAATGCAAACAGTGCTGCAGTGGCTATTTGTTATCCATTTCTCCTTTTCCTTAAGTTGTCATTAATTTTCTGAGGTATACCTGGGAGTATAACTTCTAGGTCCTAGGATATACATACGTTTCACTTGTCTACATTTTGCTTACCAAAGTGCTTGTTATTAATTTACATTTCTACTAGTAATGTATGACAGTACCCTTGTTCCTTATACATACTTGTCACACTGTGAGACCTCTCTTTTTGCCAGTTCAGTGTGTAGAGATGTTTCAGCCCCTTTATTTGTTTATTAGCCATTCAGATTTCATTTTCTGTGAATTGCCTATTCATGGTCTTTGCCCATTTTTCTGTTTGATTGTTATTAATCTTTTTGATTCATAAGAGTTATATACTTTGGATGCTAATCTTTCAGACAGGTAGTTAACATCTTTTGGTCTATAGCTTCTGTTAATACTGTTTAGGGTGTCTGTTATAATCTCACATGGTTTTAATTTTCAGTTATATGTATCAGTCATTAGTTTTAGCTCCATTTTTATTTTAAATTGTTCTGAAAGTGCTAGGCAATGGAATACCTAATTAGAAAATATAGTGGAAGAAAATATTTCATTTATGATAGTAACAAAAAATATATAGGAAAATCTTAAAGAAGTGAGCAGGACTTATTTGAAGAAAACTACAGATCTATTCAGAAATGTGAAAATTTAATAAATGTTCCTGGGTATGATTTGCTGTACTAGAAGTTAAAACATTTTTCATATGCTTTGATGAAAACAATGTGGTATGATCCAGGAATAGAAAAACAATGGAACAGTGTAGAGTCCAGGTAAAAATTTGTAAGTATTTGTGGAATTTAATATATGATAGAGGTGGCATTTCTTGGACCAAAATGACTAGCCATTTGGAAAATACAAAGTTGAGCACTCCTTAAGGCCAAATAAATTCCAGATAAGTGAAAATTTTAAATGTATGAAAATGCAACTAGAGAAAGACATGGGTGAGTATAACATTGGTATGGGAAAGGCCTTTACCTCAAATCTCATGAACTTTTGACCACATAATTCAAATTCTAAATGGCAAAAAAGACATATAGGTTATAAAAAATAAGCTATGAACAAAGTTTAAATATAATGAACAGACTAAGAAATACTACTAGGAATACATAAGACAAAAACTTGATCTTCAGTAATTAAGGGAAAGAGAATACCTCACATACACATAAAAATAGGTAAAACACATGTGGAGGCAATTTTTAAAGAAAATATGAACTATATTCTAATAATCTGAGATTGATATGGCTGATAAAAGAATCTGATGGAGAGTCTTTTTGGTGAAGTGTGATTCATAAATGAATGAAATAAACAATTTTGAGGGTTATGGGAGAGTGAGAAAATCATTTGCATGAAGGCTGCTTTGGTCTTTGATTTAGTCATTATTATTAGATAAAGATTTTGCCCTCACGTACCCTTTACTATATTTCAACTTTGTTTTTAATAGCGAGGAACTCATATGCCTGCCCTCCAGAAGGAGATGGGTTAAGTAAATTGTGTTATCTACTTTCAGTGGTATATACTTTCAGTGAATGTCAAAGGCAGCCAAAAATGATGGTGTAGTTGGCATGGAAAGATACTGTTGGGTGAGAAGAGTGGGTTCCAAACAAGTATTTATGTAAAATTGTACATACACAGAGATGTTTCCCAAAATTCCCGTAGTGGGATTTTGGTGAATTTTCTTAAAATGAACATTTATAATTTCTACCAAAATAATAAAGCTGTTTGCAGAAACAAATCACCTGTAATCTACCACATATATCATCACTGTTTATTTCTTTTCTTGTTTGTTTATATCTTCAAAATTGGGTTCATGCTATGTAAAAGTTTTATGTCATTGTTTTGTGTAAGATTAAGTGGTGAGCATTTTTTCCTTTGTGTGATTTTTGTTGTTATGAACTACTTCATACGTACTGATGAAGCATGTAGAAAAAATAAAATGACAACCAGCATATTCACTATGCAGCTTTAATAAATCTTAACATTCTGTCATATTTGCTTCAGATGTTTTCAGAATGTTTTATTTCTTTTTTTTTGGTACTTTATTTTTTAATTTATTTATTTTAATTTATTTTTTGGCTGCATTGGGTCTTTGTTGCTGCACGCGGGCTTTCCTCTGGTTGTGGCGAGCGGGGGCTACTCTTCGTTGTGGTGGGCAGGCTTCTCATTGTGGTGGCTTCTCATGTTGGGAGCACAGACTCTAGGTGCACGGGCTTCAGTAGTTGTGGCACACAGGCTCAGTAGCTGTGGCTCGCGGGCTCTAGAGTGCAGGCTCAGTAGCTGTGGCACATTAGTTGCTCTGCAGCATGTAGGATCTTCCCGGACTAGGGATCGAACCTGTGTCCCCTGTATCGGCAGGCGGATCCTCAACCACTGCGCCACCAGGGAAGTTCCCAGAATGTTTTATTTCTTAAAAAATGTTTTATTTCTTAAAATATGTATTTAAGCCCCTAAGTACTCCTCCCCAGAATTATACATTTTCTCATCATTAAATACTTAGAGATTAAGTTTTGTTTTGTTTTTTAATGTGAACTTAACACTTTAAATGCACTAAGGGAACTACCATGCAGAGACCTTTTTAGGCCATCACAAATAATTACCTATTGATTTTCTTTTCTGTAGCACTAGGCCTGTCTGATCCAACCCAGGCTAGAAACAAAAAGAGTTAAACTGCAAAGGACCCAAATCTTATACCATATGTTTTCCTTAACTCTTTAAAACTTCATCATGTATAATTAAAGAAAATAAGGAGGATATTACATCTAAATGGATGTATAGGTATTTCTTTTCAAGTTATTTAATAAAAGCATTGCTTTATTGGAATTAGAAACTGATTCCTGATAATTGTCACCAATATTAGACGTTTCTAAAATGAAAATGGATAATTTTTGTGATAATTGGGAAAATTCTTAAATAGAACTTAAAAACGTAAAATTCGTGTGGCATGGTATTATATCTCAGTCGGCGTACATGTATTTCTTTTTCATAGGACGTTAAAGGACTCAGCAAAAAAAGAAAGATGTATCCTGAAGATAAACCTTTATCATCTGAGTCCCTGTCAGAATCAGATTATACTGAGGAGGTAAGTCTATAATCAAATCCATTTTCTTTACTTTAAAATATTTAGTTATTTGATTTAATAAATACGAATTAGTAAAAAAAAAAATTTCATAAGATATTTGATTTACTCACTTTTCTAATATGTAAAAGAGACACCGTTTCAGAATAAGTTTTGTATTTTTATAGAAGATAGTAATATGGCTTATATTTTGATAATCATATTCCCAGATACCTTTCCAATCTGAGATCTTTTATTTTTACTCTTCTAATGTTTTCTTTTTACTACCATTTTGATGACATGAAAGATACTGTATAGCATGTACCATATTAAAACCCAAGCATTCCCTTGTTTTCGTTTGGCGCTACTCTTTTTTTTTTTTTTGCGGTACGCGGGCCTCTCACTGTTGTGGCCTCTCCCGTTGCGGAGCAACAGGCTCTGGACGCGCAGGCTCGGCGGCCATGGTTCACGGGCCCAGCCGCTCCGCGGCATATGGGATCCTCCCAGACCGGGGCACGAACCCGTGTCCCCTGCATCGGCAGGCGGACTCTCAACCACTGCGCCACCAGGGAAGCCCCAGCACTACTCTTTAGGGAGTAGAAAGGTGATATGGTGGAGCAGAAATGTTGACATGACCTCAGTTTTCCTATCCATAAAATGAGGGAGTAGAATTTGGTAATCTGTACAGTCCTTTTCAGCTCTAATATCTCTGTCTTAGATTTTGTATTCTCTTGGAATTAGAGTCCATTCTTAGTTAATTTGAGGCTTATAAGTTATCTTTGAAGTATTTCTCTGCTTGGACTTGATTTCCTCATTTGTAAAATAGGACCTCTTGTCCCCATTTGTAGCAATATTTTGTAATACTCCTTTAATGAAGTTTGTAGCTAATATAGACTACCTGTACACATTTTTATATTAGTATCCCCTAAAGAAATAAAAATGAATACAGGAGAATAATATATAATTTTATAAAATTATATTTCGATGCATAAGTACTTGTGCCTAATAACACTAGAAGACATAAAATATTAAGCTGTGACAAAATTCAGGCTGTAGCAGGTACGTTGACCTATGCCCTTCAAAAGCCATACAATAGCATTGTCACCAATGACATTTTCCAAAATGGTGGACAATTCCCAGTAAAGCTCTGAATGAAACAAAATACAGTCTTCCCTCTATTTATATGATATAGCTATTCTGGGACATCCACTGTACTGTCATCCTTCGATATCTGCAGGGAATTTGTTCCAGGACCCCTGTGGATACCAAAGTTCACAGGTGCTCAAGTCTCTTATATAAAATGGCATAGTGTTTGCATCTAACCCATGCACATCCTCCCATACACTTTAAATTATCTCTAGAATACATCTAATACTGAATACAATGTAAATGCTATATAAATAGTGGCTGGCATGTGACAGAGTCAAGTTTTGCTCTCTGAAACTTTGTGCAATTCTTTTTCCCCCAAATATTTTTGATCCGTGGTTGGTTGAATCCATGGGTGCTGAACCCACGGATACGGAGGGCCGACTGTATCTTAAAACCCAGTACAAAATACTTTGTGTTCATATTGTAATAAACTTAGATTTTATATTATAATTGGGTCCATTATATGAATGTCAAGCAGGCTATTCTAAAGTTACGTCCAGGCTCCCTGGACATTGCCTGACGGCACTCCCTGTCCTGGCCCCACCCCCTCAGTCACTGAGATGACAAGAATAACCACCAGAAACAAGGATTGCATTCTCCAAGTTCTTTCAGGAGAGAGCTACCACTCCTATTGAAAGTTAATAGTCTTTAATGCTTCTGTGTTCCATTCCTTCAGTCTATTTTAGTTTATTTGTGCTATTCTTAGTTACATTTTCATGTATTTAACATACAGTAACCTAGCAGATAAACCAAACAATTCAATGTATTGGCAATTTTTGTCCTTTAGTATTATATTGTATTAATTATGTTTGTCTTAATATAAAATATGTTACATTTGGATTTAACATTAATACACATCAGCTTTAGCAACTTTGAATTTAATGTAAATCCAGTGTATCACACCTTAAAATATTGAAACAGGGGCTTCCCTGGTGGCGCAGTAGTTGGGAGTCCGCCTGCCGATGCAGGGGACGCGGGTTCGTTCCCCAGTCTGGGAGGACCCCACGTGCCGCGGAGCGGCTGGGCCCGTGGGCCATGGCTTCTGAGCCTGCGCGTCCCTCCGTAACGGGAGAGGCCGCAGCAGTGAGAGGCCCGCGTACCGCAAAAATAAATAAATAAATAAATAAATGAAATAAAATATTAATGGGGTAATAATTGTTACTTGAAAAGATTTTTATCAGTTCATTGATACTGAGTACACTATATATATAAAGTCACCATTTGTTAAACACCATAGGTAAAAGAAACACCTACTGTATTCCAGGCATTCCCCCTTGAGGGTGGATATTACCTACATTTTACAAAGACGATGAAACTGAGGGTAATACATAGCAGAGGTAGGGTTCAGAGCTTGGTCTGTTTTATTTCAGAGCCCATGTATTTTATCTACTGTACCTCAGTGCTGTTTTTAGGTGCTGAAAGAAAATCTAAGAGAAGCCCTCTAGAGATTTAAAATTTTAATTTTCTTTCCTTTAAATGTTTTTCATTGAATCCTCATTGTGATATAATAGAGGTTTGAGGTACAACAAGGCATTTAAAATGTTATTTGATTGTCAAAAAAGGTTTTTTACATAAAGGTATATTAGTGGATGAAAAAAAATGCCTTGCAAATTACATATTTATCTTCTGTTCTCCACAAAAATTTTAATTTTGTAGGTACGAGCAAAAAAGAAGAAAAGCAGTGAAGAACGAGAAAAAACAACAGCAAGTATCACTTACGTTTTTACATGACAACAGTATAGCTGTTTTTAATATAAAATTAGTCATTGTAAAGCATGATTGCATTTACTAGAACTAAATAAATATTTATTGGGAAAGGTGTGGTGTTCAGCAGCTTCACTTAATGAGTTGGAGAAAATTAAATTGGCTCAGAAGAAAGGAAGTATATCCTGATAACAACATCTCTGTTTCATTTTCAGTATTTTACTGTTAGAAATGTAAGCTTAAACTATTGTTTGACTTTCTTAAGCTGTAACAGGAAGTATGAGAGTAAAGTACGGTGATTCCCTTCATGTTCGATAGTAGATACTCTCAGATCTGCCAAACCTGGTAATAATAGAAAAAGGCTCATGAAGCACACGCTGCAATGAAAAATAAGCAGGAATGTTACAACATAAATGATTCACTAATAAAGGTGATTCTTTCAATCATTTCTAAAGCCAGCTCTGCTATTATGCAGGTTGAGAAGTAGAAAGAGGAGAGTAGGAAAGTGGAAGTGGTATCCAATGAGAAGCAGACCAACCTAGAGAAAGTCTGTAACAAATTATCAAGGAGAAATGCAGATCATATCAGCAAAGTAATATAGGAGCACCCACGTAAGTGTGGGCTATGGCCTTTGAAGGCATTTTCTTAGGGAGGAGTAAAAGAAAAATGAGAACAGCATCATTTATAGGTTTGAGAGTAACTGCCCCTTCCCAGAATGTCCCTGACTCTTAAAACGAGGGTCCTTCTCTGAGAAGGTTCACCTGATAATGTGTGATTCAGAAATAACATTTTATATGCTTCAAGACCAAGGAGACATTTAAGAGACTTTTTTCCTGAGAGGGAAAGTAATTTGGGTGAAGACTGCATCTTTGGTTCAGATTATTAAGACATAAAGTTAATTTTGGATAATTCTAATTTATATTTGCATACTTTACTGTTTCATGCATTCAGCTAGCATGTATTTATTAAGCTTCTCTATGCAGGCACTGTTCTGTCTTGGTAGAGCTGTTATAATGGAGTACGAGATAGATAAGAGTGTGACAAATGAGAGGCTGACTCAGGGAGAGAAAGCCTCTTTGAGGACGTAAAATTAAGCTGAAATCTGATTTACAAAAAAGAGCCAACCATTAGAAGATGAAAGATAGAATATCCTAGACAGAGAGAAGAGCTCAGGACCTATGGTGGGAGTGAGCTTGATATGTTTGAAGAAGTGAAAGAAGGTAGGCTTGGCTTACACGTAGTAGATAAAGAGGATAGCATGTAATGAGGTTGGGAAGTAAGCAGAGGCCATATCACAGAGCACACTATTTAGGTTTTAATCAAAGCAAACAGGTGACCTAAATCAACTTTACATTTTAAAAATATTTTGGCAGAAGTGATGACTGGACCTAAATGAGAAATGCTGTTGTTTGTATTACAGTGGTAGTGATGGAGATGGACTGGCATGATGGATTTGAGATATGTTTTGGCCTTAGGTGGTAGGACTTGCTTGGTGCTTCAGGAATGGAGAGTGGAGTTAAAGAGTAGAGTCAGGGCTTCCCTGGTGGTGCAGTGGTTGAGAGTCCGCCTGCCGATGCAGGGGACACGGGTTCGTGCCCCGGTCCGGGAAGATCCCACATGCCGCGGAGCGGCTGGGCCCGTGAGCCATGGCCGTTGAGCCTGCGCGTCCGGAGCCTGTGCTCCGCAACGGGAGGGGCCACAACAGTGAGAGGCCCGCGTACCGCAAAAAAAAAGAGTAGAGTCAAAGATAGTTTAGATTGTTTGGCTTAAACAAAATGATGAATTAGTGGTGCCATTCACTGAGGTGGTTGAGAAAGGATTTGGAGGGGAAAATTAAGCATTTTTAATAACTAGCATGGTAGAGCTAGTAATAAGGCACTTGCAGTCTTCAGTTTAGAGCATAGGACTGGATATAAAGATTTGGTCTGTTAAGTGGTATTTAAAGCATGTTACTGGGAGAGCATGTGGAAAAGAAGGGAAGGAAGCCCACAAAGGTTGAGCAGAGGAAGAAGAACTAGCAAACAAGGTCTTTGTGATAGAAGGAAAGCAGCAGAGTGAGGTGTCATGGAAGCCAAGAAGAAAAGTGTTTTAAGAACAGAGTGGCCAACTATCCTTTTATGAAAAAGTATCCTATACCCAAAACTGATTTTTAAAAGCCCAGATATAAGATTTTGGACTCTCTAAAAGTCCCTGCGTACCTGGGCTCATAATGAAAAGAACAGTGAAAGTTTGTTAGAGTCACAAAGTAGTAGAGGCCTTAGGGAAGGCTCGGGGTGGAAGTTCTAATAGATAAGGAGATGGAGAGGAAGTTTTATTTTTGCCACCCTTATATGGCTCTTGCCTTTTCTTTTTACTTTCTTCTCCTGAATATCAACAACTAGTATATTATTTGATACTACATTTCCACATATCTGTTTCTAAAAGTTCTGCCTTCTCTTTTACATCAGAAAGTCAGGAGAGTCAGGGTTCAGCAGAATTTAGCTTCCTTTGTCTAGTCACAGTATGACTACTTTTACTAGGCCTCAGTGGCATTTTCCTCTAAAAACCAAGCGTCCATTTTTCTAAGCTAAATATACTTTTCAACTGTACGTCAGTATTTTGTACCAGATAGTTGTTAACTTAATAATTAAAGTAACGCTACCAGTCTAAGCAGTACCTAATACCTGTTCCTATTTACTTAAAAGTAGCAGGTTTAATGTATTTGTTCTCTAAAAGCTATCATTTTAAAAACAATTGTGTTTTGCTGTGGTATGACGATTCCTTTGCAGTAACTAAAATTATTTCACCTTTAAAAGTTAGATAACATGAAGTATAACAGTTGATACCATAATGCAGTTGAATTTATTTTCTACAGGAAATTTTGTTAGAAGCTACATTAATGTGCTACTGACTTAGAGTTTTCCTTATCTTTTGAAAATTGACAAGCACTCTCTTAGTCCTCATACAATATTACTGAGACTTTTCGAGAAATGTTTTCAGTAGCCTACTTGTTTGTGTGGATTGTTAGAAATAACTATACATAGTAGCTTAGAAGTACCATGGTGAAGTTGTTGTTTTTAATTTGCAGATTTTCATGTAGCTATGTCTTAACATGGAACTATCTTTTCAGGAAAAAACAAAAAAGAAAAAGAAGCATAAGAAACACAGTAAGAAGAAGAAAAAGAAGGCTGCTAGTTCAAGTCCTGACTCACCATAACATTAAGAAGAATCAGGATTCACTTATAAAGAAAGTGCAATGTCTAAGGAAATTTCAACTGTGAAAATTATTACATATTTACTAAAATGCATGAATTTTCTTGTTTTTAGAATTATTCCTGGACTGTCAGTAGCCACTCAGATGCCGCTGTGTGAAAGGGCCATAATTGTTGCCTGCTGCTTGAACATCTGTTTTTTTCTCTTCCAGTGCTTAATAACTGGGAGATAACACACCGCAGTCATACTAGTGGTTAAGATATTTGGGAATAAAGTTAATATTTTTAACTAGAAGTATCTAATGATAAATCAACAGAAACAATCTGGATACATCTTTAAGATGTAATCAGAGATGACCAGATGACTCTAGTTAACATTTTTGAAGTAGGGATTACGTTGATGTTTCAAAATCCTTACTCTGTAGATAAGCATATTTTAATTTTTTCCCCTTGTATACTTTTGTTTACCTGGGGAAGGAGCTTTTAGGGGTGGGGGTGGGGTTTGATATCACTTCAGCTAGCAGAATAGCGTGCCTTTATCCTCACACATCTTATTTTTGTGGACACAGTAGCCATGCTTCATGGGGAGGTCAGGGCCAGGTATGGCAGTCTTGCCCTTTACTGAGCTTAGTGACATCGTTGGACTCTGTCGTATGCTACTTTGAGTGAACCAGAGAAATAGCCTTTTGCAGCATGAGGATGCCCCAAAAGCTCTGGGATTTACCTCCACTTCAATAATACTGAATGTTTTTTAGCATTAGAATGTGTTATAACATTTGAACTAATTTTGACTACACTTTGGCTTTGAAAAGGAATCATTTCAAATGACACTGGTACTTTTTGAACTTGATAGCTAAAGATTCTAAAATGCATGTTTTATACTGTTAGGTTTTAACCAGTCAGGAAAATTTTATGTAATCAGTGATAGTTCCTTTATTTTTTGTATGAGTTTTGTTTAGGCTGTAATGTTTAGCTTTTTATTAACTCCTTATTCTTGCTATTCTAAATTCCTTACTGTGTTTAACAGCATACTTGCCAAGATATTTAGCATGTAAAAAGCAGGTTTTTGATGTGTTTTTTGTTGTTGTTGTTTGTTTGTTTGTTTTTTTAACAGCTTCATATTGAAGCTGAGACTTAACCATAAATAAGTTGAGTGACAGGCCTGGTATGCTGTGTCTTGTTACACAAAACTATTGCCAGAATCTTAGTAAATATAACGTTTTAAAGGTTTGTCTTTGTATATTGACAATGGATTATGACAAGTTAAATTTAAGTGAGAATTACATATTTGCTTTTCCTGTGTCATATTTTACTAAGATTTTGTGCCTCATGTCTCCTGCTGAATTGTTTACTAGTAATGTTAAAAAGAATTGATAAATCATTTTCACTTTACATTTTTATATAACCAGGTAACATGAAATATAATTTGATGTACAATTTTGCCTGTTACAGAGGGTGTGCTAATTATAGTGGTATATGCACAAAACATTTTGGCATGACAAGCTGAATAAATAGCTATTTTACTTAAAAATAGCTGTGTTCTTATCAGCTCCCTTTGAGTCTCAAGTTATAAAGATTAAGGAACACTGCCAGGTGTTAAGTGCTAGGTGGATGTCATGTCCCCAAGTTTTTAGCCATAAAATATAATACATTTCTTGGTAAATTTTACGCTTAAAGCTTCATAATCTTTCCTCATAAAAGAAATCTATAAGCTCTTGAGTACACAGCAAGTTTGGGAGACATTTTTTTATCCAAGAAGAAGTTCCTCAGAATTGTTCGTGAAAATGCTAAAAGATAAGGTTATCGGGTTATCTGTTAATCAGTTTTGCCATGACATAAAAGTGTACCTTTGCAGACTGGTCCAGTATATGATGATTATGTCCCACTAGAAGCAGCAGTTCATTTTATTAAACTGGAAAAGAAGGTGATTTGGCAAAAATCGTATTCTTTCCAGGTTGTGTTGACTGCCTGGGAAACACCTTTTTCATTATTCTTCTTGTGGTAGCCTTAACAGTTTTCTAATAAGGTATAAAAAGAAAATTTGACCAGGTGATATTATGTGCAAGTTAATAACATCTCTTTCTCCACCAAACCACCCTTTTACTTGAATAATTATATACTAATTTTATAAACACAAAGCATGTTATTTGGATAATGATGCCAGGGTAACTGCAACAAAATTGATGAATGTCTGAGGAGAAAAATTGAATTTATACCTGGTGCTACCTTTTTCTGGTGGTTTTGGATTCCGTGGGTTGCCCTTAGTATGTTTAGGTGTTTTAAATACTCTAAGAGTGCCTTGAATTTATTTTATCCAGAGTATAGATTCGTATTCCTCCAGTCAAGATGTGTTAAAAGGCTATTGCCTAATTTTCTTTAATTTTACAGAGAACAAGAGACTAGCCACTAAGAACAGTTATTAAAAATTGTCAGTTTTCAACTTAAAATCTATGAACGTTTGGTATTTCCTTAAACATTTGGGGAAACTTTGTTTTGTTTTTTTTCCCAGTTGTATTTGCCTTATTTTAAAATTTGTTTTTATGTGTTATTTAAAATTTAGTAAGAACACAGCGTCCTAAATTCTAAAAATCATTTTAGTACTTTTTTTTTTGCCTTGCCACAGTGAAGTCCAGCAGACGTACACAAGAAGATGTTTGTTCTTTATACCAGGATTTGACAATGGACATGAGAACAGTTGCCATCTTGCCCAGCTTTGGCATAATCATACCATGTTTTCCTAACCAGTCAGTCAGATAAGTTGGAGGGGTAAAAGTGAGGGGTTTTACGTTTCTCTAGAAGCTCCCAGATTGAGGCCTCTGTTAGCTTATTATGAGAAGGTGCTTGGTTAGAGTTTTCAAAGGAGGTTATAACCTTTGAAGGAGCTCTTTGTAGCCTGGGAAGTTATTTTATTTCTATTTAAAGAATCAGGTCTTTATAGTCTTACTTAGTTATTATGTGTTCATCCGTAAACATTTTCAACTCTAGGATTTGTGCTCAAGAAATATAAGTGGCAATAATATCAAATACCATTTTAAATGGTGTTTAGCCCCAGAGAAGAGATAAATGTTGGAATTGCTGTAATATTTCAGATCACATCATTAATGAAATCACTGCATTTATACTGAGTGGTAACAATCATTGTTGCATATTTTTCCAATTACTTGAGAACCTTCTGTGTTTGGTTGCTGGAATGTTGCCATGGTCACGTTCTGTGCTGGGTATGGAGTGGTGCACTGTGGAATCACTGGCAACCCAGGACGCCCAGGCTTGGAACTAGGCTATCTGAGAAGTCTGCATTGTGTTGAAGCCACACTTGACATGGACCAGAAGGTTCTGAAGAAACTGGTGGAATCCATCAGTAATACTGTCAAGAGCTGTAAGTACTGACCAAATATCCAACACTGCCTGAACATATCATTCAATCAAATAGAAACGTTGGTAGACATACTAGTTGGACCTTAACAAGTGCTTTGTAACCCCAGAAGTAGCGTTGCTCTATTTTCTATCTAATATTTTGGCCATTAAAAAAAAATAGTTAGCAAGTGAATGATTATCCCTGCACTTACACTGAAAATATTTTAATCATCGGGTGTCCTAAAATATATTGCATACGTGGGAAGACTAGCTTGAGAATTTACATGACATAAATGCTAAAGGATTATCAGCCAACCAAGTACTGATTTTATATTAATGGTCTGAAATTTAACCAGAGATTTCAAAGTATAAAGGTGTACTTTGACAACTTCCCCGAGTTCTCTGGCACAAAAGCCATAGAGGCAGTTGATTGCTGTACTTCACAGTATTGATAGAGATACATAAGATACTTCAAATGTTGAAGAAACAACATGGTGCTTTTGCACATGGCAAGTGTTTATTAAAACTAAGCTAATTTAACATTTTTTTTAGGATACCTTGCCCTCCCAGACCTTAAAAAGTAATCTTGGGAATTTTTGTTTCTCAAGCCTGGCCACAAGCAATCCTGACTGATAATTCTAAGAATTTGTTTTTATACTTTAAGGAAATTACTTTTATTTCAGCCAGCTTTACAGCCTCATTATTGGGTGCTTCCATTTTCCATTGTGTGACCTTAGCAGGATAGTCACCACCTTGTCTGAGAATCTCACTGTGGACATAATTCAGTTTTTTCTTTTCTCAGTTGGATTTTAAATGATCTAAGCTCCTCAAGCACTTCTGGGCCCTGTTTTCCCATCCTGCTGTTATACTACCCTTTAAAATCCATCCGGCAGATTTAGCCAATATTGAATATAGTAAGAAATGCCTGCTGTCATGTGCTACTTTCTTAACAGCCTGAGTTTTATAACATTCAAAAGGAAATTTTGCATGCTTTAAAAATATGACTCCTCTCCCCATCCTAATGAAATTATTTTTAGCAGTGTCTGCTACCCATATGTGTGTTTAATACCGTTATTTGCTATTTGAAAGTTTCTGAAGTAGTCTGTAGATGAGTATGTAATACTTGATCAGACCCATATCCCTTATAGTCTTCTACAAAGAAGATAACTTATAGCTGTTTGAAAAAAGGAATAAGTTGCATTCCTTTCTTTTTCCAAAGTTTTTGACACTTAACTGATTCTTAAGTTATTGTTGAAAGTTCAGGCCCTAAATACTAAAACATAGCTATTCACCAGTATAGCCAGATTACTAGATTTCTAACAGCTGATGTTTATTGAGGTCTTCATTGTCAAGACAGTGCAAAATGGTTTATGTTCATCATCTTTATTCTCAGAACAAACCCAGTGAGGTAGGGGATGTTATCCATGTTTTCAGGTGAGGAAACCTCGTCTTAGATTGTTTTGTAAAGCTAACAGTGGACTTTTCTTGTTGAGGCCAAGCTAGTCTGATGCAGAGTCTGCACTCAGTGTTTATTTTTCAAATTAATCCTACTGATCAGCATTATAGTCCCTCATGGTCTTTCTGTACAGTGTTTTCCCACAGTAAGGGGGCAATTAAAATTTGTTCAAATCAGTTTAGTTCTTGAGTCCTTTCAGTTGAGACCAGGATAGACACTGGTCCTCTCATGACTAGAATTTGGTTATTTTTTTTTTTTTTTTTTAGGAATTTTGCTTTTTTTAAAAAAAAATTTATTTATTTATTTATTTATTTATTTATGGCTGTGTTGGGTCTTCGTTTCTGTACGAGGGCTTTCTCTAGTTGCGGCAAGTGGGGGCCACTCCTCATCGCGGTGCGCGGGCCTCTCACTATCGCGGCCTCTTGTTGCGGAGCACAGGCTCCAGACGCGCAGGCTCAGTATTTGTGGCTCATGGGGCTAGTTGCTCCGCAGCATGTGGGATCTTCCCAGACCAGGGCTCGAACCCCTGTCCCCTGCATTGGCAGGCAGATTCTCAACCACTGCGCCACCAGGGAAGCCCCTAGAATTTGGTTATTAATGGGTAGGAGAGGGAAGGACTAAAAAGCTAGTGCTGCCTTGACCTTCTCAAGAAGGGACTGTCTTTATTTCTCTTGGTGTACAAAGTTCTAATAATTGCTCTATGTGGCAGAAAGTTGAAGTGATTTTTCCTGGGCTTTGCTTTAGAGCTTCTTGTTAGTCCCTCATGTGCCACATGGCTTCTTTCAGCCCAAGCCACTACCATTGCATGCTCTCCTCTCAGATCCTCAGCCAGTTTATCCTCAGTCCAGTAACTACATTTGACTATTCAAATGTAAATTAAAATTAGGTAGAACTTAAAATCCAGTTTTGGTCACACAAGCCATTTTTCAGGGCTTAGCAGCCACATGTGGGTTGTGGCTACCAAATTGGACAGCACAGATAGAGAATATTTCCATCATCTCAGAAAGTTCTGTTAGACAATGCTGCTCTGGAGTCATGCAAATAGATCTATTTCCTTTTCCAAATAATAGCCCTAATCTGGTGGGAGAGGCAGATAATTACCTCAGGGTATAGTACATGGCTTCATGGTGTGTGTAACCTATGTGTTCTCATAGGGCCCCATGCTTAGTTTAATGCTCTGCTAACACTGACTTAAAATTAATTTTTTAAATAAGGGGCCTGCATTTTCATTTTGCATTGGGCCCAAAAATTCTGTAGTTGACACTGGCCATGTACCTCTTATTTGTAGTATGGTAGGAGTATCTCCACCATCAGAATCACCTAAAGGTTTATACTGAAGTTGTAGATCCCGGAGTACCACCCTTAGTATAGTAAAAAAAAAAATCTCTGGAAGTGGGGCCAGGCCTCCAGATTGTTAGCTCTGTGTGTTCTTAGACACTGGGGTTTGAGGGTCCTGATCAGAATTGTCTTCTCCACTTGAAATTTCAGTTCTGTCAGCCAAATGTCAGTCCCAGTTTGATTGATGGTGAGTTGGGAATTGACCCAGTCCTTTTCACACATTGTCATTTTTATACTTACATATATTAACGAACTTTTTTAAAGATAAGCGAAGAATTTTTAAATTATTCCTAATAATTTCATGTGGTTTGATTCAGCTGATCATTTTGGCATCTCAAGGTTACTCTGGAGCTTGACTCTCATCCAGCGTATTCCTTAACTTCTCCAGTTTACAGATGATTGCTTATCATTTATTTAGCAAACATGTATCGAGAGCCTTCCACTGTACTAGGCACTACTGGTTACTGAATAGATATTAACATAAGAATAAGAGATTTTGCTAAAATCCCAAGTATTTTGTGAACTGCATTTCTCTGATCCATTCTCATCAAGTGGAGGAAATAGCTAAATGTATGATTTGACCTTGTGAATTCATGAGCCTGTCTTTGCTGAGCGCTCATGAGTTTTTAATACAACTGATCATCTCCTTTAGGACTCAGCCCAGGACCACCTAAGGGCCCACAAGTCCAGTATTTGGCTTTTTCTGTATTTGTGAGACCTAACATGGGCCACAATGTGTGCATATGTAGGTTACTGTACATACATATTTTCTAGCTATGTCTACTAAACAGGCTTAGAAATATTAGCACCCCAATAGTGATTAGCATACCCAGTGACTAGACCTTGGTTTCTAAATACCAAACTCTAATAAAAGAACCAGATTTCCTTGAAAAAATAGCTGAACAGAGCATAAAGGAGAAACCTACACTACTCCTGCTTTTTTTTTTTTTAACATCTTTATTGGAGTATAATTGCTTTACAATGGTGTGTTAGTTTCTGCTTTATAACAAAGTGAATCAATTATACATGTGTTCCCATATCTCTTCCCTCTTGCGTCTCCCTCCCTCCCACCCTCCCTATCCCACCATAGATCATTTTTTTTTTTTTTTTTTTTTTTTTTGCTGTACGCGGGCCTCTCACTGCTGTGGCCTCTCCCGTTGCGGAGCACAGGCTCCGGACACACAGGCTCCGCGGCCATGGCTCGCGGGCCCAGCCGCTCCGCGGCATGTGGGATCTTCCGGGATCGGGGCACGAACCCGTGTCCCCTGCATCGGCAGGCGGACTCTCAACCACTGCGCCACCAGGGAAGCCCCATAGATCATTTTTAAATTGAGTTGTTTCTTCCTTATTGTTGAGTTGTAAAAGTTCTTCATATATTTTGCATAACAGCACTTTATCAGTTGTATCTTTTGTGAATATTTTCTCCCAAACTTCGGCTTGTCTTGTCATTCTCATGACTGTATCTTTTTCAGGGAAGGTATTTTAAATTTTAATGAAGTCCAGCTTATCAATTCTTTTGTTCATGTATTGTGCTTTTCGTATTGTATCCAAAAAGGCATCACCATACCCAAGATCATCTAGGGTTTCTCCTATGTTATCTTCCAGGAGTTTTATAGTTTAACATATTACATTTAGGTCTGTGATCCATTTTGAGTTAATTTTTGTGAAAGGTGTAAGGTCTGTACCCAAATTCACTTTTTTACACGTTGATGTCCAGTTGTTCCAACATTATTTGCTAAAAAAACTAACATTGTTCTATCGTATTGACTTTGCTTTTTTGTCAAAAACCAGTTGACTCTATTTATGTGGGGCTATTTCTGTGCTTTCTATTATGTTCTATAGATCTATTTGTCTATTCTTTAACCAGTACCACACTGTCTTGATTACTGTAGCTTTATGTTAAGTCTTTTTTTTTTTTTTTAGTTTCTGCTTTATAACAAAGTGAATCAGTCATACATATACATCTGTTCCCACATCCCTTCCCTCTTGCATCTTTTCTTTAACACTACTACCATACTCACAGTTCTCCAACTGTGTGGAGGTTTCTCCCAGCAAACAGTTCTCTGTGACATTAGCTGGGTGTCCCTACAGTTTAACTCAATTCTGACACTACCTGGAGGGAGTCAGATTCTACAGGTTAAGAGTTCAGTCCTACAAGACTGCTCCTCACCAGATGCCAATCACAAGTCCAGGTTGTTGCCTGTGCTTCTGACCAACTGGCTATCAATCAGAGGTTCCCACGACCCCCTCCTTGTGTTCAGTTAGTTTGCTGGAGCAGCTTACGGAACTCAGGAAAGCAGTTTACTCTCTAGATTACCAATTTATTTTAAAAGGATATAATTGGGAACAGCCAGATGGAAGAAATGCATAGGGCAAGGTATGTGGTAAGGGGTGTAGTTTCCAGGCTCTCTCCAAGCACCTTTGTGTGGTCACCAACCCAGAAGCTCCCCGAACCCCATTCTTTGGGGATTTTTATGGAGGCTTTATCACATAGGCATAATAGATCATTAACTCAATTTCCAGCCCCCCTCTGGAGAAGGGGTGGGGGCAGGACTAAAAGTTCCAAGCTTTTGAACATAGCTTGGTTTTTCTGGTGACCAGCTCCCATCCAGGAACAACCAACAGTCACCTCATTAGAACAAAAGACATTGCTATCAACAAGGAAATGGCTAAGGGATTTAGGAGCTCTGTGCCAGGAACCAAGGGCAGAGACCTATTTTTTTTTCCTGTTATCTCACACAGGAATAATACAAGATGAGCCTGGCAAGTAGTGCCAGAAAGCAAGGCAGTGTTGCAAAAGCAAAAGGATGAGGGTATGTGAAAGAGGAGTCAACTTGAAAACTCCCAATGGCCAAAGCTGAAACAATTTGGGCAGCAAAATTAGTAGCACAGTATTGGTCTAAAATAAATATATGTGACTGCATACTGAAATAATTGAATAAGTAAATTGGAAAAGAGACAAATCTTCCTTAGAATAAATTAATAGTATAAATACTCCCTTCCTAAGAAGTGGAGCTTAATTCCCTTCACCTTGAGAGACTGGCTTCTAAAGAATAGATGATGGAAAGGGAAAGTAGTATCAATAGATTCAGTGGAGAAACCTGTAGACTCACTTAACCGAGTGATCGAGGTTATCAGCAGTGATAGGTCATGTTATTGATAATACCGTGTATCTCCTGATACACGACAAGAACAGCACTTGTAGTATTGTTCCCCAAAACACAGTCTAATCATGAGGAAAACGTTAGGCAAACCTAAGTTGAGGAACTTACGCAAAATAAAAAATGTCAAGGTCATAAAAAGGATCAAGACTGAAATCTCACAGGTTGGTGGAGACATGACAACCAAATGGATCCTGGATAGGATCCTAGAACAAAAAAAAGGACGTTAGTGGAAAAACTGGTAAAATCTGTAATTTAGTTAATAATAACGTGCCAACGTTAGTGTTTTAGTTTTGACAAATGCACCATGGTTATGGTGTTAACATAAGATGTTAACAGGGTGAAACAGCGAAGAACCCTACTATTGCATCTCTTATGTAAATTAAAATTATTCCAAGCTAAAAAGTTTAATAAATAACACGGGCCAATCTCTAACGTATCAACACCATGCTCATTACCCACAATTTCTCAAGTATCATTTACAGTGGTTCCTTGACCACATGTGTAAGGAATGTGAGCTGTATGGATAAAACTCAGAAAAATTTACTAGCTTCTGCAGATTGTGTCTAAAATTGATTGTTTTGTTCGATGACTTGTCAGTATTTGACCCAGAGCAGCTGCTGACTCTGAAACCTCGCTTTCTTCGGGGATCCATTTTCACAATGCTGTTGCACTCAGATGTCCATTCTCCATCAGAGTTGAGCAGGACTAGTTTCAGGAAAGCATTAATATACTATGCACTCCATACAGTGTGTCCACACCTGAGGTTCTTTTTTCTTCATATTCCATAAAAGAAAAAAACACTTTCCAAGTTTTTGTCCTCAGAGCACCCCCTTCTATGACCAAGTCTTGAAAAGTCACATTGCTTTATTTCCACCATACTCTTGGTTAAAATGGTCAAAAATCCTAGTTTCAAGTGAAGGAGACACAAACCCCATCTTTCTAAAGGAGGGGTATCAAAAGTCTATCATAAGAAGAGCATATGAGATGGGATAGATTGTTAAAATCGTCTTTGGGAAAATACAACCTGTCACATCTGGATTCACCATTCGTAAGGTAGTTTCAAGAATCTACTGCCAAAGTGATCTTCCTTAAATGCAAATCTGATCCTGTTAACTTGCCAGCCAAAATTTTTCAGTAAGCCCCTCGTAAAGTCAAACAGTTCTGCCACCTAGCCACACCAAACTTTGTGGCTCTCCGAACATGCCTCCCTGCCTTCAAGCTGCCTCCTCTAGTAAATGCTTACTCCTTTGATGGCTTTAGCTCAAGTGACACCTCTTCCTGGAGCCCCTTCTTAATCTCTTATCGCCTCCCCCCTGTTGATGATGCCTTTCTTTGGGTCACTACCAAGCACCATCAAGCCTAGTGTTTGTGATACTTCATTGCACTTTATCTCTTGACCAAAGTGTAATAACTTTGAGGGCAGGAACCATGGTGTATTCATTGCCTGGTTCATGGCAAGCCCTTAATAAATGCTTATTCGATGGATAAAAATGACCTTTATGTCAAATTTGGAGCTATGTGTGATGCCTGAGAATCTAATTCAGTTCATAAAATAATATTACTAGGTACCTTTGTAATCGCTTTTTCTTAGATTTATCAACCATTACCCTAAGAGTCAAGTCATTCTCTGACCACATTAGAAACCCTAGTGTAAACTGCATATTTGCTAGGGGTTTTCATTGGTTTTGGATGGGTAACTTGAAATCATCTCAAAGAAAAAATCTAAAAATATGTCTTTGCCCCCACCTCCCCCCTGCCAAAAAAAAGGGGAGGGAGGAAAAGGAAGAGAAAAAATAGTAGTAGTAACCAGCTTTCCCTCCTAACTCTTTTAGTTCTCTCAAATAATCTTTAACTCATAGAGTCAGACTTTCAGAACCTGAAGGAATCTCAGAGATCATCTAGGATAATACCCAAATTTTATAGGTGAGGACTTGAGGCATAAACAAGCTGAATTGTCCTAAATCAGCTATATAGGATAAGAAATGGAAGTGGAACCCAGATACTTAAGTCTAGCCAAGCCACAAAGCCTAATCCCTTAGTTTTCAGTCCTGACTGCATTAGAATCACTGTGTGCTGCTTAAGCAGCATCTCAGGCTCCCTACCTGCTTTCTGACTTCATTTCCACCTCCCTAGCCAAAGCCCTATCACTCCAAGCCTGGCTTCTATGCTTCCAGTTTTCCCCTTCAATACAACTTCACCAGATGTGTTTCTTAAACCACTCCTCAGCACTTAGGGCATAGAAGAATCAGCTGAGCTCTTGTTTCAAAGCTAACCCCTAATTCTGATTTAGAAGGTCTGGGGCAAGGCCTGATAATCTGCATATTTAACAAGTATTTAACAAGCCATGAGGGGGGATGATTTTGACGCAGAGGGTCCAAAGATGACACCATGAGAAACCCTGCTCCAGTAAAATAAATGTTACTCCTCTGACTAGGTATTCAAGGCCCTCTACCATCAACCTGTCCTCTTCAATCTTGCTTTTCACTTCTTCCCAACTTGCTGTGCTCCCAATAAAACATGTTCTACCTCAACCCCAATTCTTCCTCTTGCCTTTACTCATGTTATTCCTCTTCCTGGAAGTCTCCACTTCTTTACCACCTTCAATACATTCCTTCCTGTATAAATACTATGCATTCTTCAAGGCCCATTTCGAAGCCTACTCCCATGAAAAAAGCACAACACTTCTTTCCCATACTGATTCCTCTTTATATGTCTATAGTGGTGAGTGTTATACCACATAATTTATTATTTATATACTGTCTTATGAGAGTTCTGAGTAAAGCCTGTCTTGATTGTGTGAGCTCTTAAGTAGCAAGTCCATGTCATACTTTTTTTTTTTTTTTTTTTTTGGCTGTGTTGGGTCTTAATTGCTGTGCAGGCTTTCTCTAGCTGTGGTGAGCAGGGGCTACTCCATTGCGGTGCATGGGCTTCTCATTGCAGTGGCTTCTCTAGTTGTGGAGCACGAGCTCTAGGTGCGTGGGCTTCAGTAGTTGTGGCACACGGGCTCAGTAGTTGTGGCGCACGGCTTAGTTGCTCCGTGACATGTGGGATCTTTTCCAGAGCAGGGATCGAACCCGTGTCCCCTGCATTGGCAGGTGGATTCTTAACCACTGCGCCACCAAGGAAGTCCCTGTCACACTTTTTAAAATCACTGGAGCATCTAGAATCATAGGAACAAAATAGCTGCTTAGTAAAATATATTTAAGTGGGTTGGAGAACTCAATGGTTAAATCTAAGTTGTATTTATATGTATTTTCATTTTGCAGTAAAAAAAAAGTGAAGTAGAGTGTCTCATAAGAATTTTTCACAGCTTGGTGGAAAGACCTGTTGTAAGACTTGATAACACTGGACTAGATCATGACACATTTCAAGCCATCCTGCACAGCATATTTGGAATGACCGATGGTATGCTAATGAATAGGGGTAAGAAGTCATGGAGACTGAAATGGGCCAAGCTGAGATGGCAAATATGTATATATTTATTTATATATATATGTTAATACATGGCAAGTTTTCACCAAAGACTTTGCATTTTTTAATACCAAAATTAGAAAGACAATTCTGATAGTGCTACCAATGTAAAACAGTAAATTTGATTTGATGGAGAGGATGGTTTTTAATATAAACTCACCCAGAATTTCATATTTCATAGCTATACCACTTTGAGAAAGAACCAGTAATGACCTAAATAAGCTAGCAGTATTGGTTTTTTTTAAAAAGATAAGCTTGTGGTTTCAGTCGTCTTTGGAGTCATATGCTGTGTAGACATGTAAATTATTTACTTCTTCACAAAAAAATGAGAATTACTCATTATATTGAAAAAAAGAAACAATTTTATTTTCAGAATAGGAAATTTAATGTGATCCAGTCAGTTTCACTAACAGATTTTTAGTGTTTAATTTGATATGTCTTGATTAATGTATACACCATTGAAACCATAACCATAATGAAAATAATTAATATATCCGTCACCCCCAAAAGAGTCAATAATATTTTATAGCATAATTCTAAGATTTCACTGGTAATTTAAAAAATAATGTGTTATTTTGGTAATTTATCTTTAGGTATTATCCAAATTCTTTAGAACAGGATTTTGCCACTCTTTTTAGAATAAAAATTATCACATTGATTATCTCTACTGTTGGTCTTTTTTTGCTGATAGTAACTGTACAAAACATCACAAGTGAAGCTCATAATTGACCATGGAAGAGAATGGCTTCTTTCTATAAAAATCCATTGGAAATACATTTCCAGTAATTTTGACTCTTTCAAGAAAGATTGTGTCAAAAACTTTTTTTCCCCTCCTTTTGGGAGGGAAGATTTTTTTTTTTTTTTTTTTTTTTTTTTTTTTTGCTGTATGCGGGCCTCTCACTGCTGTGGCCCCTCCCGCTGCGGAGCACAGGCTCCGGACACACAGGCTCCGCGGCCATGGCTCGCGGGCCCAGCCGCTCCGCGGCATGTGGGATCCTCCGGGATCGGGGCACGAACCCGTGTCCCCCGCACCGGCAGGCGGACTCCCAACCACTGCGCCACCAGGGAAGCCCAGGGAAGATTTTTTTAATCTCTTCATAATACTCTTGAATTATAAATTAGCTATAAATTACAATACACTTACACGTTCTTTTTCCTTCAGTATTTTTTGCATTTGACAAAGACATAACTACATAAATGTGAAAGAGTGTGTTAAAGGATTATCAGTGTTTCTTCGAGGGACTTTTGAAGAAAAGCTGAAGTTTAAGATTTCTATGTTATTATTAACTTATAGTAATATATATTGTCAATTTTGAATTTAGTTCATCCTTATATTTATTTATTTATTTTTGGCTGCGTTGGGTCTTCGTTGCTGCTGACAGGCTTTCTCTAGTTGTGCCCAGCGGGGGCCACTCTTCACTGTTGTACGTGGGTTTCTCATTGCGGTGGTCTCTCTTTGTTGCGGGGCATGGGCTCTAGTCATGTGGGCTTCAGTTGTGACACACGGGCTCAGTAGTTGTGGCTGGTGGGCTCTAGAGCGCAGGCTCAGTAATTGTGGTGCATGGACTTAGTTGCTCCGCGGCATGTGGGATCCTCCCGGACCAGGGCTCGAACCCGTGTCCCCTGCATTGGCAGGCGGACCCTCAACCATTGCGCCACCAGCGAAGCTCCTAAATATTTTTTAAAAATATAAATTCATTGTTCTCTATATCGCCCTTGCAAAAATAGTTCATGAGAGTTAAAAAAACAACAAAAAAAAAACAGATGAAATGGGTGGCGAAATGGGGATGAAATGGGGAGCTTTAAGACATGAACTTGGGAGGTGGGGAGAGACAAACATTCAGTTCATACCAGGTATGCCTATTAGACTAATAGGAACAAAGTAAGTGGCCTCCATAAATTAGTACCTTTTGATTTGTGTAAGTAGTGCCTACAGAAGTGTGAACTTAGTTTGACTTGGTAAAATCTTTTATTCTAGACAGTTATTTTCCATGCAAAATTAAAAACTACTCTATCATTTATCAAGAAATTATCTCCTCTCTAGGATTATGACAGCGATGGCAAGATATCTTTTGCAGACTTTGAAAAAGCAGTGAAAGAAGATAAACTTTTGTTGGAAGTGTTTGGACCATGTTTACCAGAAGCAAAGGTACAGTGCCAGCAGCCAAACTGGCTGAGGGAAAATTTCAAAGGATCAGAAAAGAAATACTTGCTAGACACTTACCTCTGCAGGACTTCAACACACTACTGAAGTTCGGGCAACCATGAAGATCTCGGCCCCATCCTAACATTTGGGAGCCAAGACAGTAGTGACTAATTATATTCAAGACCTTTTTTGAGCTTGTAACCACCTTAGCCATACACAATTCCTAATTCCTGTATGTTAATATTTTCCCCCCCAAAACCCGAGGTATATTGGCTTGCTTAATGGATAGAACAGCAAATACAGAGTGGATTCAGCAAGTACCCACCATAAACTCCTAGGAGAAAACTTGATCTCTTTCTCTTGTTGTCAAACAATGAGAATAAATTAAGGGTTTAAAATTTTGGACACGTATAGTACTTTATGGTATTTTATTTGTGCTCATGAAGGATTTTCGAGTATGAATATGACAAAGGTTTTCTGAGCCAGAAGAGTCAGCCTGATAATTAATTTCACTAACATTTCCTTTTTTTTTTTTTTTTTTTTTTGCGTTATGCGGGCCTCTCACTGCTGTTGGCCTCTCCCGTTGCGGAGCGCAGCCTCAGCGGCCATGGCTCACGGGCCCAGCCGCTCCACGGCATGTGGGATCTTCCCAGACCGGGGTACGAACCCACGTCCCCTGCATCGGCAGGCCGACTCTAAACCATTGCACCACCAGGGAAGCCCCAACATTTCCTTCCTTAATTCTTCCTTTGACCAACTGTGCTTTGCAAACATGTGATATAGGAAGAAACTTTTTATTCTCTGCAGTAATTTAGATGGTGATTTTGTGGATGAATTTGCATACTGTAAAGCTGTCCTTAGCTATCTCAGCTCATCTAACTTGTCCCATTGTCGTTTATTCTCACATTTTAATTTTGTCTGGGAACCTGATGGGTGAAAGAGTTCAGAATAATGGACTGGATTGGAGTAACTACTTAGGTTCAGATGGAACACCAATGGTTCTTCAGCTGCTCCCCAAGTGTTCATCTGTAAGCCAGTTATCTAGAGCCTTACAACTCAAAGTGTAGTCTGTGTACCAGCCGCAATGGTATCACCTAGGAACTTGTGAGAAATGCAGAATCTCGGACCCCACCTCAAACCAGCTGAATCAGAGCTTTTTTTTTTTTTTTTAAGTGCTTGACATAAGAAAGGTTTATTTTTTCTCTCATTATGGTCAAATTTTGTGTATGCTGGCCGGGACAAGGAGGGCTGGCCTTCACAGAGTCACAGATCAGGAATCCACTCAAGAACACAGAACCCACTTAGCAGCTCCTCCCTTTAGGGCTATCAGAGAAAAAAATTTTTCAAATTGAAGTATAGTTGATTTACAATGTTGTGCTAATTTCTGCTGTATTGTGGTAAAATACACCTTTCATAACATTTACCTTCTCAACCAATTTTATGTGTACAGTTCAGTAGTGTTAAGTACATTCACGCTATTGTGCAACCAATCTCGAGAACTCATCTTGCACAACTGAAACTCTATACCCATTAAACGACTCCCAATTTCTGCCACCCACCAGCCTCTGCCACCACCATCAGAGTCTGCATTTTAATAAGACCACAAGGTGGAGATTCACAGCACCTTAAAATCTGAGAAGCCTGATCCAGAGAGCAACTTGCTTTTTCTAACTCTATGCTGAGATGACTAATGTATTTTTTTAACTGAGAGTGCAGCAAAAAGTATAGTTGACCCTTGAACAACACGGGTTCGAACTGTGAGGGTCCACTTGTATGTGGATTTGTTTTTCAATAAATACATACTACAGTACTGCATAATCCATGGTTGGTTGAATCTGAGGATACAAAACAGCAGATATGGAGGGCAGATTGTAAAGTTGTATGTGGATTTTTGACTGTGTGGACGGTCAGCAACCCTAACCCCATGTTGTTCAAGGGTCAACTATATATCTAACTACCTCACAAGGAGGTAGAGCCAGACAGACACCTTGCCTGCAGCTTCTTTTAATACCATCCACAACTAAGTGCCTTCCTAGCAAGTTTGAATCAGTAAGTCATAAATGAAGGTGGAACTTCCTAACCTTTATATTCAAATTCAACCCATTAGGCAAGAGGCCCTTAAGGACAGGGAGAAACACAGATACCATTTGGTATGGGCCTCCTCAGGTTATTGTTACCAGTAAAAAAAAAAAAATGGAAACAGCCTGGACATACTTGGATTTCCAATTATGTGATCCACTGCCAGGAAAAAAAAAATGTGGATGTGCTAAAAGTAGCGGTAAAAGTCTAGCATTTACAAATACTGATTTGTTTCTGCCATAGATTTAGTAAATTACTCTTTGAAGTTAACTAAAGCATTTAAGTTTCTACTTTCAGCTTTGTTCTAACAGTTTAACTTTTTTGCTTTATAGAATTGTCTTGATTTTGAAGCCCTGGCATTCCAACACATCCTGACTTCTAGTTTTTGAATGTGAATTACTCAAAATTATTAAATTCAGAAACATCCTGGTTGCCTACATTTATATTATAAAGTTTCTATATTTGCTTCAATTAATTTACATATAGTGATTGCAGTGTGAGAGGTAGTAAGAATGATTTCTGTAATATTAAGTATGGATCAAAATAACATCTATGATAAGTAATGATAAACTAATTAATTTGTTAAGTTAACCAACAACCTTAGATTTGGGGGCAAATATTGTGAATCAGCCATTCACAACCCTCTTTTCTCTTGCTTCCTCAACCACAGAAGTTGGAAACCCAAACATTCAACATTCTAGACTCCACTGTGAGGAACAGCCACGGGCCCAGTTCTAGCCAATAAGATGTAACCAAAGTCACTGGGTGGAACTTCTGGAAAAGTTTTAGTTTTTTTAAGGGACATAATTGGCTGGCATGTATTTTGTCCATGATAAACTAATTTTAAAAGATGAAACTATATGAGACAAGTAGGTTGAATGAAATTGCAAAGAGGAGTGCATTAAAAAAAATACCATCAGTAAAATCTCTTTAAGAATTAAAATGACAGTCTAAAAATAAAAAATACATAGGCCTTTAAAAATATTAGTTTACTGCAGACAATTTATATTCTTCTTCTTTGTTTTAAAGGATGACTTCCACGCACACCTTCCAGCTTGTCCTCTGGAGGCTTCGGCACAGATGAAATTACCTAGTTTAAAACAAAGAGAACCACCAACACTATAATTATTATAGTACAAGAGTAATAAACCATTAGAACAGGTAGGGTATACATCCAGGAGTTTAATCCTTGCCATCACATTTAAGGCAGTTAGCCCAAGTTCAAGGTGCAGCCTACGATCTAGGCACAGAGCAAAGTTTTCTATCCAAACATTGATGGGAGAAAAATTTCTAAAGCCATTTTAACAAGAAAGAAATTTTGAGGGGAGAAAAGTAAACATATGCTCTACTTTAACATTCCTTTATAGATCTGTTATTTTATGATGAAGTCACTTGTAATTTTATAAATACAGATAGATACCCTGGTTATGCATAACTTGAAACACTTACAATATCTGATATATTTAGAGACACTGAGGCTCCAGTGGGGATGGGGGATGAAAAATTTAAAGAAATAAGCAGAAAATGATAGAATCCTCAGTTTCTTAAGGAAAAATGAAATCAAATACATCAGAACAACGTAGACAGTATAAGTTAAAGCACAGTATGACAGTCTTCACTTAAAATGGAAAATTATTAGAAACTGTAGTAAACTGTATTTAGTGTTTCTCCTTTTTGTTGTTCTACTACTTCTATATCTAGGATTTGGACCTAACTCTTTTTTTCTGGAAAATACAGTCAGCTCTGGCTAAGATAGCTATGTATCTCTATCTATGTCTCAGTTTAGTTGTATCTGAAGGAAGGGTGCCAGTACAAGCAAAAAAATTTTTAAAGAGGCTTAAGCATAAAAATTGTGTCCATGGATTTTTATTATTATAAAACAGTTCCTCATCCTCAACTGGATAATTTTGAGGTTAAAAAAAGGTACATAAAAGAATCTACCTTAGCCTCTCTTAATTACATTGTAAAATATATGTACAACTATGTGAAAAGCACTTTCTGAACCTGAGTTCAAGTATAAGAGAATGGTCTTTCTCCAGCAGATTATGATTTCTGAAAGGCTTGCCCCACGATAAGGTATTTTTCAAACGCTAACTCAAATGTTAACTTTATTTGTGCTTAGAAAATGGAAAATGGTTATGTAAATAACATTAAAAAATTGCTACCTAAGTAGAACAATCTAGCTCTAAACTATTTAAGAAATTTAAAATTAAAATTCAGACCTTAAGGCCTAATCTTTAGAAATCTCACCTTCTTTTATGGCTATCTGTATCAAAGAAGCAAAATAAGCATTTGAATTTTATGTAATTTGTAATTCTGAACTTGAGAAATAAATTGTAATAATTTTCCCTCAATGCAGTAGTTCTCTATGTTGGCTCATATTAGAACTATCTGGAGAGCTTTTAAAAAAGGGAGGGAGGGCCTGGGCTCCATTCTCACAGATTGATCTAACTGGCTAAAACTACTTTTATATTTTCTACTTAGAGTGATACAAAATATGTTTAAAGCAAGGATTAAAGGTATCAAAGCAAATACATATCTGTGAGTCAAATTCAGTTATTGTACTTCAATAGAGAATTGTAGGAAACACATCTAAAAAGTAAAAATGAAAAAAACAAGAATGATAATACTGTAGTTCCCAGAAATAAGTCTCCATTCAGTTGTTAGTCCTGTAACCAAATCGTCTCTTAAAACGTTTTTTTTTTTTTAAATGATCTTACCTCTTTAAGTTTATTCCGAATTAAATTCGCTGTTGTATTCAACGAGTCATCATGCATGTCTACTTTAGGAATGTCTGGTAACTGAGGGCCAATCATAACCTCATTACTACTTGTGCTTGCTTCAAGAAGAGTTCCATGTTTACAATCATCTTCTCTTCTTCTTTTCCGCTCCTGCAGTTGTGTTGTCCTAGGCATAAATCTGTCAACTGCCTCTGAAGGAGTAATAGCCTTTTGTGCGCCAGGGAAGGCCAATGAATTTTTCAAAGTTTTCATCTGCATTTTCTGCAGAGAGTCATAGTGGTTACAATGCTCCAGTGTTTCATCATGGTTTCTACCATCCTGAGAGGAGTCTGATGCTCTGTCCACATGTTCTCCTGATGAACATGTACATTTGGGGGAGAAACAGCACAAAGGCAACTCACAAGAATAAGGAAGACAAAGATCTGAGTTCCCAGTAGATGTGTTCCAAGAGGCTGCAGGAAATCCAGAGGTCTTCGAATAGAAGTTCTGTCTAAAATCTTTTGTATCTTTATGCTTCTTTGTCATGTAATGATCTTTATATTAGAATTTAAAAGGTGAGAGAAAGGGAAACAGAAATGGTTTCTGTTTTCATCATTCAGAAACATGTAATTTTAAAAAGAAACATTACTTTAAGATGGTAATGAACGCTACCCTAAAAAATTTACTTGAGTAGGGAATACATTCACATGGTTTAAAAGCTAAAAAGGATATCTGTCCAATATGTCTTACCTTTCTTCCTCCCACTTACCCCTCTTTTTCTCCTGTAATACCCATTTCTCTGAACCTTTCTGCTTTCCAGTTAACTCTAAATCTTGCGGAGTATTTCCATGTCATTACATAGAAAACTTTTTATGGCTTCAAAGTATTTTACTATATGAATGTATCATGCTGCTTAGTTTGTATTTGTAGCTTTTAAAGGAGACAGTACGCTGGGTCCATATTTTATCATTTCTTTGGTCACACATACAGGTTTTCCTGAAGCTAGTTATTCACACAGGTTAAAGTTCAGCATCTACAACTGACCAGAGACTCCCAACAGCTCTTGCCAAAATTTCAGGTAGGTTTTCCACTTTATTTCTCTCTTCACACTGCCACATGCCCCTTACTCAATCAGCCATAAACTCATCATATTTGATAGCTGTTTGGACACTGTCTTTGTCTTTTAACCAAAGGGTGGAAATTTGGTCATTTGAGCCTCTGGAACTATTCAGATTTCAGACCACACACATTATCTTAGGCCAATTCTGACTGCTCTAGTTCTACAGTCCATGTGCCAGATCCTATGACTCCATTCCGTGCACTGGGAATTTGTGTCTAGGGCAACTTGGATGGGCATATTGGGCATCTGGCCAGCTGGTGTTCATCAAAAGTGGAACTTATCCACTTTTTGCAGTTGTAACTGGTCTGCACATCAGAGGTGTTTCTCACTGCCTTTTGGTCAAGCCTTAACTCCTCAGCATGGACACAGGCTTTTCAGGCTTTACTTCCTGTCTCCTTTTCTCTTCTCTCTCACTGAAGCTGTGTTGTGGTTATCATGTACTACTCACTGTTCCTTAAAATGCATGATGCTCAGTTATTCCTCTGGCCCATCTTTCCATCTCTTCCTCTCCCCTTCTGAGTAATGTCTACTTACCCTTCAGAACTCAGCCACCTCTCTCATCCTTAGGAAGTCTTCCATGAAACAACAGCTCTCCCTTCCCAGCCCAGATTACACAGCATTCTGTAAAGAACCCTGTAGTTTACAGATACTGAAAATTGTGATCCTTTACTTGTCTGTCTTCTCACTAGACTGGGAACTCCATGATGATAAACCTAGCAAAATGCCTGACATATAGGAGGTGTTGTTTAGTAATAGGCTTTTCATACCTTTATTTTTAGTAGTTCTTGCCACATAAGCATTCCTCTCTTGTAATTTTTTTCTGGTTTCTTCAACTGTCTCAAATTCTGGAGCATAGCACACATGAAGCAATCCACCAAAGAAACTTTGTTCATCCATTTTTCTCTTGGCTATCCTAAACAGAAATACATATCATGGTTTACTAATCTAGATTTACTTAGGATGAAAGCTTAACTAGTATACAATACACTGATCTAAAGAGCAAAGTCCAGCTTTTGCTGTGTATATATATTCTATAGCTTGGGAATTAAGATGCTCTGCTTGTGGATGGTATTGACCCTACTGATCCACTGCATACCCTCTTAGAGCCTTTCCTCCCCTCTCCCAAGAGTCTTAATAGGTTTTAACTAAGTCATCCATACAAGCGAGATTCCCTTTAACCAATATAGGATCCAGCTTGTTGGTCTGAGGTACACAATCTGTGGTCATGAAATAGAGATTTTTCTCTGTGTTAAGTTAAATGGCCCTTGAGAGTTAGCTCATACCTAATTTAGCCTTTTCAGCACAATGTTTTCCTATAATGGGATTCATATGTAAGAAATTAGTTAAAAATAGTTATTGTAAACCTTCAATAATGGAGGAAATATTGAATATGTAACGATCAGTGAGAAAATGAGAGGATGGTATTCATTCAACAAATACTTATTAAACATCTATGACTGGCCAGGAATTACTACAATAATTAAGTACTTCTGTGCCCAGGGAAAATGATAAGAAATATTCATTGAGATTTTACCACGTACCAGGCAGTGTCCTAAGTGCTTAAATGCTTCCCTTGAATTAACACTTTACAACAATCTTATGATGAAACTAAGGCCTGGGGAGATTTATAACTTGGCCATGCCCACATTGGTTTGTGGAGCTAGGATTCAAATCCAGATGTCACACTGCATGGTCTACTGTCCTAGGTGGTGTGGGAGATGTAAAAACTCCTTAGAATGAATGCACAATGAGAAAATATGCTTCCCTCACCATGAGGAGCTGGCAAGTTGGTTAGAGCAGTGAGATTATACATAAGAGCAACTGGACAACAATACATGACCCTGTGTACCCAAGTGTTATTTGTAGCACAGAAAAGAAAATAAGAATTTTAATAGCCACGGAAGGATGGGTCTTGGAGTGTATTAGTGACAAGAATAGGAATCAACATAAAAAGAGATAAGGCATTTCACATTTCAGCCTTATTGGAGCAGAGACTTTATGTTATATATAGAAAGATAGAAAAGATGGGGTCAATTCACATAGGTGCATAACAAGAAACTCAACAGCTAAATTTTTAAAGATTTTTTTGATGTGAACCATTTTAAAAGTCTTTATTGACTTTGTTACAATATTGCTTCTGTTTTATGTTTTGTTTTGTTTTTTTTTGCGGTACGCGGGCCTCTTACTGTTGTGGCCTCTCCCGTTGCGGAGCACAGGCTCCGGACGTGCAGGCTCAGCGGCCATGGCTCACGGGCCCAGCCGCTCCGTGGCATGCGGGATCTTCCCGGACCGGGGCACGAACCCGTGTCCCCTGCATCGGCAGGCGGACTCTCAACCACTGCGCCACCAGGGAAGCCCCTATGTTTTGGTTTTTTGGCTGCGAGGCATGTGGGATCTTAGCTCCCCGACCAGGGATCGAACCCGCACCCCCTGCACTGGAAGGCGAAGTCTTAGTCGCTGGACAGCCAGGGAAGTCCCTCAACGGCTAATGTTTATTGCATTCTGAACAGAAGGCATTTGCTAATCCCTTTACGTGGATTATCTCATTTCATCCTCACACAACTTCAATAAGTAGATCCTTTTACCATATGGATTTTACAGAATACGAAAACAGGTTTAATGGGGTTGAATAACTTGTCCAAGGTCACGATGTTAGTAAGCAGTGGAACCTGAAAACTTACTCCAAACCCAATCTTTAATCTACCACACTACACGACAGAAAATTGTTAAGTATGGGAATGACCTATGGACAGAGTTTTGGTAAAGCTAACACTTAAGAAAACTGGAGAAAAATAATAACGGCCATGTTAGGTTATTGGGTAATTCAGGAATGAATGAGAGAGGCCAAAATGATACCAATGGGAATGGAGAAAATGAGACACTGCTTAACTTGCATATTACCTTGCACTTTGTAAATTAAGAAATTTAATAAGATAAACTTCTGTAAAGTCTTCTGCTGGGTATTCGTCTAGAGCATTATACTGTTCAATTGCACCATATAGAGCAAATCGCTCAACTAATTCCTTCATCGCTCCCACTGCAGGAACTCCTTGTATTAATAAGTACCGAGATTCCAAATTGACTGTATATACCTAAAAGAAATGCAGACACATTAAATGTATTTCACAAATAAGCCTAAGACAAATCTGCTCCTATTAAAAAAAAAAGTTGAAAACAAGAACTGTTCTGTTCAGAGGGTCTGCAAAAAATAAAGAATCAAAAATTTGCCCCTCTCTCTGCATAAAAAATTCACCCTACGTGTGAAGGCCTCTAGCTAAAGGACCTAACAGACTACCTTCAATCGACACGTTTTCCAGAAGTTGGCTCGGTAGATACGACAGGAAAGAGTTAACATAGTCATTGAGCCTTACCATGTGACAAGGACTAGTGTAAACGCGGATGATACAATGACTAAAACACAGCCCTGTTTTCACGGAGCTGAGGTTCTAAGTTTCCTAAAGAGGTCGCAAAAATATCTCGTACCTGAGTACCAGCGTTCCTCACACTCATCTCCAGTGAATGGATGTGACCGCAGCCTTTCAAGATTTTATTTACGTAGGCTAGGCATGTGAAGCTAGAGCTCACATAAGGCTACTGAGGACAGCGAATGAAACCAAAATCACTTTACCTTGACAGCGCGAGGCCGTCGCCCCTCCCGATACTTGGCCCGCGAGTCGCACACAGCCTTTTGGACATGGTGGTCGAATACGCCCCCAAGCTCCCCGCCACTCGACGCCATCTTGCCGGTTTGGGCACTCGCAGAGACGACAACATCCGCCTTGTTGCCCTCATGTGTATCCAATAAGAGAGAGGGATGGGTCAAGGCGTGCCGAGATTGGCTGAAGAATCGATAGCGTCAGCCATCGTTTCCTGTGAGTGAGAATTCGGCGAACGAAGTGCCGCCCCCCTGCGGCGCGGCGGAAAGGCCCGGAGAGCCGGAGCAGGCTCGCATGCCCCTCCCGCTACAGACGCACGGCAGCGCTAGGGGCGGGGCTAGGGGCGGGGCTAGGGGCGGGGCCAATCGGTTTTATCCGGCTTCGACGTCCTCGGCCTGCCGGTTGCGCCCGGGTCGGCTAGGGTGAGTGGCTGCGGGAACAGCGGTTGCGGATGATGTGGGGCAGCGGTCGCCTGGCGGGTGCTGGGGGTGACGGGGCGGTCGTGACCGTGGCCTTCACCAACGCTCGTGACTGCTTCCTCCATTTGCCGCGGCGCCTAGTGGCCCAGCTGCATCTGCTGCAGGTAACGCGCCTGCCCCGGACGGGATTCCCGGCCCCGAGTCGAGGCACCTGGTGGGCCGTCTGCGGTCGGCCGGGACGCAGGTCTGTTAGGGACGCAGCGGCCGCTCAGGCCTCTCTCGGCGGCGGGACGCGGGCTGCTTTCCCCGGGCCGCCGACCGGTTCAGAGGCCAAACTGTGGGCCGGTCTGGGCGGTCTTTGCAACCATACCACGTTGCAGCCCCGGGCCTTTGAGTTAACTTGCCGCATTCCAGGTCTTTTACTCGGTGAAACTGGGCTTTCAAACATCCTGATATTCTGCCACTGCGTTCAACTATTCCTCACTCCAGGTTGGAAAAGCTTTTGAGAAGTCGGGTTTGTTTGTCTTTTGGCGTTTTGTTTTGTTTTTATAAATTTTATTTATTTATCTTTGGCTGTGTTGGGTCTTTGTTGCTGCGCACGGGTCTTCTCTAGTTGTGGCGAGCGGGGGCTACTCTTCATTGCGGTGCACGGGCTTCTCATTGTGGTGGCTTCTCTTGAAGAGCACGGGCTCTAGGCGCGAAGGCTTCAGTAGTTGTGGCTCACGGGCTTAATTGCTCCGCGGCATGTGGGATCTTCCTGGACCAAGGCTCGAACCCGTGTTCCCTGCATTGGCAGGCGGATTCTTAACCACTGCGCCACCAGGGAAGTCTCTTGTTTCATTTTTAAAGAGTGTTTTTCCTACCAATGATTTCCAGGTGCCTTCACGGCTGTGGCCCGGGCCTCCAGAAGGAGGGGCAGCTTTGGTTTGTGGAGCCCCTGTAGGTTAACAGAGACTGAGCCCTGTGTCCCACGAGCGGGATAGGTTAATAAGATGAAGGTTCTTCCAGCGTCTCCGTTACTCGGACCACCTCTGAGGTGTGCTGGGAATGTGCAGTGGGATTATGCATAATTGGACGTATGTAGTTAGGATTACTTGAACCTCTGCTTTCAGTTGCCGTCTGAACATTGTGATTGTGGTAGTTCATAGCTCTAACCACATCCCTACTTTCATTATTTTAAAATAGAGGCACCTGGTCTACGAGTTTGAGTGTGTTTCTGGGGGCAAAAGGATAGAATATTCGAAATCTTTGAAAATCCTGGATGCCTAGTACCCCACTACTGGCTTATCCTTGCAGGAAATATTTAAGAGTTTGCAATAATTTCAAATATCCCACCTTTCCATTTTAGTAACTACTTTTCTAGATTATATTTGCCCCGTCTTTCAAGGCACGCTAATTTCAACAGATCCTGCCATTATTTCTTTTACCATAAAGTAGGTAGTCTCTTGGCCCTGATGAGCTCCCTTCATGGCAGGAGATGAGTTAGTTATGTCACCAAATCCCAGGTAGATCCTGCCTGCCCTGTGCTCTCAGTCAGCTTTGATGGAAATTGTCCACAGTGCCTTCAAATCTCCACCTAATGAGTTTATAGGAAACACTCCCCACCTAATGAGTTTATAGGATTGCTTCCTTACAGTAGCTCTAAAATGTGGATGCTGTGTTACGTTCATCACTATTTAAGAATTTCGTGGTCTTGATCTATTTTTAAAATTTTTAGCCTTCAATAAGTATTCATAAGCATTAATTCATAGGTATATATATATATATTTTTTTTTTTTTTTTTTTTTTTTTTGCGGTATGCGGGCCTCTCACTGTTGTGGCCTCCCCCGTTGCGGAGCACAGGCTCCGGATGCGCAGGCCCAGCGGCCATGGCTCACGGGCCCAGCCGCTCCGCGGCATATGGGATCCTCCCAGACCGGGGCACGAACCCGTATCCCCTGCATCGGCAGGCGGACTCTCAACCACTGCGCCACCAGGGAGGCCCCATAGGTATATTTTTGAAACTTAAATCCCTTTAGCCTTGGAGCGAACTGTTGTTTCTGTCCAGCCTATATCGGCAGAATAGGCCAACTTTTCTCCCCAGTTAGAAAAGTAATACATGTTTTATAGGAAATTTGGAAAGCATGGAAAATTATAAACAAGAAAATAAAGTTACCCATAATCCCCAAACCTAAAGATAACTAATATTAACAGTTTGAATCAAATCTTCTAGTTTTGTTTCTAATCTCTATTTTTAACAGAAATGGAGTCCTACACACACCCTTATATGTAGTTTTGTATTCTGACATTTTCCCTTAGTGTTATAATAAGTGTTTTATTTTGTTAAAAGGTAATTGTCATTTTTAGTGGCTAATTAGTACTCTGTCATAAGTTTGCCATAATTTAATTGTTCACTGTGATGGAATGTTTATATTGTATTCAATTTTTAGACATTAAAAGTGATACTGTAATTATATTTCAATAAAAGTTAAAAATAACATATCTTTGTTGTATAATATATAATAAAACATTGTTTTATTTTCTGGTTATTTAGGACAGGCTCCCAGAAGTATTGAGTTAGAGAGCATAGATAATTGTTAAAGTAGAAAGTCATGAGTTGGGAGTTAATAGGTTGAATTATTTTACTTCAGCTGAAGCATTGAATACATAATACAGATAATACTGTAATGGGTAAAGAGTCAGAATGATGATTTTCTGGCCTGTGTCAGATTTACCTTTTTTTCTTTCAGTTTTGAGATATAATTGGCATACAGCCCTGTGTAAGTTTAAGGTGTACAGCATAATGATTTGACTTACATGCATCATGAAATGATGAGCACAATGTTTAGTGAACATCCATCATCTCATACAGATAAAAAATTATAGAAGTAGAAAAAAATGTTTTCCTTGTGATGAGAACTCAGTGTTTACTCTCAATAAGTTTCATATATATTAATGCAACAGTGTTAATTGTATTTATCATGTTGCAAAAGGCTTTAAAAATACAGATGTTCTGGTTCTTCCTCAGTCCTACTGAATCAGAATCTTGGGGAGTGGGCTTCAGGCATCTGTAGTTTTAGAAATATCTTTTTTTTTTTTTTTTTTTGGTTTTTTGGTTTTTTTGCGGTATGCGGGCCTCTCACTGTTGTGGCCTCTCCCGTTGCGGAGCACAGGCTCCGGACGCGCAGGTTCAACAGCCATGGCTCACGGGCCCAGCCGCTCCGCGGCATGTGGGATCCTCCCAGACCGGGGCACGAACCCGTGTCCCCTGCATCGGCAGGCGGACTCTCAACCACTGCGCCACCAGGGAAGCCCTAGAAATATCTTAAGGCTACTTGGATGCACAAAAAGTTGAGACCCGCTGTTCTAGAATCACAGAATGTTGCTGGTGAAAGAGACCTTAGGTATCTAGGTCATTTCTGTACTTTCATGCATGAGGAAGCTGGCCAGTCCATTTCCATGCAGTTAATTCCCCCTCGATTGTAACTCACCTGCATCATCAGCACTCACCTCCTCGCTGTTTCTTCCATAACCCAGCTCCTTCCCACTTCTGCACTCTTACTCAAGCTATTCTTCCCTAAAGCATTTTTCCTCATTCCATGCTTTTAAAAACAGCATAATTCTACCTCCTCCACGTAGTTTCAGATTCTCTGTTGCCCACATTTGTCTCCTTTTCAAAACTTCACTGCAGTGTTTATGTGACACAGCTCACTTGTTATATTCTGTTTGTGTTTTAAGTATTGTCTTCTTTTGTTTATCCAAGTCCTGTTTCAGGACTGGGTACCCAGAGGATCCTTTAACTCAGGATTTCTTAACCTTGGCACTATTGACATTTTAGCCTGGGAAATTTCCTGTTGTGGGGGACTGTCCTGGGTATTGTAGGATATTTAACAGCATCTTTGGCCTCTACCCAGTAGATGCCAGCAACATCCCTCCTCCCGGTTGTGACCAAAAATATCTGGAGACATTGTCAGATGTCTCCTGGGGGAGAAAATCACCCTCAGTTGAGAATCACTACTGTACTCAGTTACTTTGTCTGCATTACTGAAATGGGAAAGGATTCATATCCACACTGAGAGCAACCAAATGAACCTAAATCACCCTCCAGAAATAGCCATTTTGTCATTTCCTTTGTGTTACCCAGGCTTGGACCTGGCCGATCCTGAGGCACTGCAATCTATGGTTTCACCCAGCAATTCCCTTCAAGTGATATGGATACCATGGGTTTGGGCAAAAGCAGGTCAGTCATTTGTTGATTAGACTGAACTCCTGGAAAAGGGGCTCCTTTCTCTCTAGGCTGTCCTTTTCTTCTCTCTGCCTGAGGGCCCAGGGGCTCTGTGGTCCAAGTGAATGATTTTTGACGTAAAAATGAACTCAGAACATTAGTCTGCAAAGTTTACTGAATCTAACTGAACATATATTATGACTTTATGGGGCTGATTACTACCTTTTGACCAAATGAATAATTGAAGTATTTT
Source organism: Mesoplodon mirus (assembly GCF_964341445.2). NCBI lineage: Eukaryota > Metazoa > Chordata > Mammalia > Artiodactyla > Ziphiidae > Mesoplodon > Mesoplodon mirus. The sequence continues at coordinate 59,352,425 of NC_138985.1, forward strand.
TCATATTTAATGAAGTTGATTTTTCCCTTTTCCAGGGAGTTGGTGGGTTCTCCTTTTTGATATTTCAGGGCATATTTCATATTTCCTTATTTAACATCTGTGGTTTTAAAAGTTTCTTCATATGAACTAGGGGAATTGATCTGCATTATATGTCAATGACTGATGAAACCCTGTAGAAAGTTTTTGGGGGATTGGTCACTTTGACTCTTATTATCTCAGCTCACATAGTTACAGCTGACCTAGTAACTTTGGACTTTGACTCCAAATCTGAGTCTCTTTCTACTGTATCACATTGTTCTCAGTGGAAAGATTTTGTCAGCCAGAGTGGTGGAACTGTCCTGTAAAGAATTGTAAGAAGAACTTCCCTGGTGGCACAGTGGTTAAGAATCTGCCTGCCAATGCAGGGACACGGGTTCGAGCCCTGGTCCGGGAAGATCCCACATGCCATGGAGCAACTAAGCCCGTGAGCCACAACTACTGAACTTGCACTCTAGAGCCCGTGAGCCACAACTACTGAAGCCCATGCCCTAGAGCCCATGCTCTGCAGCAAGAGAAGCCACTGCAATGAGAAGCCCGCTCACCACAATGAAGAGTAGCCCCCGCTTACCACAACTAGAGAAAGCCTTTGCGCAGCAACAAAGACCCAATGCAGCCAAAAATAAATAAATTTAAAAAAATATAAATTTATTTTAAAAAAAAGGATTAGCCAGAAATAGACTAACATGGTTGATGTTCACATGGGAATATCAGTAATTCCTTTTTTCCCTTCCAGGTTTATATATTTCCCAAGGTTTCTTTATAGGTTTGTAATTTTTAAATCATAGAAAACATTTTTTAATCCTTAAGCACAGACATACATATTTTATATAATTGCTCTTAAGAAGAATAAATTTTATACTTTGCTTTTTTTTACTTATGTTTCCATAGTTCAAGACTTTTAAAAATTATTATTTAAGAAGCTGCATAATATAAAATTTCTGGAATGTACATAAGAAGCTATTAACAGTAATTACCTCTGGGAACAGGGACCAGCCCTCACATTTTATGCTTTTATACTTTTTGTGCTTTTAGCATGTATTACTCTTCTAATAAATAAATACTATTACATTTTTATTGATTACGTGTTTCTATTTATTGACTTATACTTTACTAAAATGGTAAATTTACAGCTTATTTAGTAATTTCCATGTTGCTAGACATATAAGACAGTTCTAACTTTTTTTTTTTCATAGAAGAGTCCTAAGTTTTCACATAGAAAATACTGAAGAGATATGTTCTGGTGTAGTTTTTTTCTTCTTTGAATCATTAATTCTAAATAAGTAAGTAAGGTCAAAGGCTATGTAAGTTCATTGGCTACCTGTTGCCATTGTAAATTCTGGAATGGTTGAATCAATTTATAATGCCATCATAAGAATGTAAGGGTATTGGTTTCACCCATAGCATCACCATCATTGGGTACTGGAAAAGATGATAGCTTTTAAAATGCTGTGACAAATGTGGATATAACAGAGTGCTATCAACTATAGAACTCTTTTTGTATGTGTGGATTGCAATAATAGTTTATCTTTTATGTGAATCCAGAGAAGCATGTAAAAACTTTCAAAACTTTTCTCCCCCATTTCTTATTTTATGAATAAATAGAATCAAGCTATAGAAGTAGCCTGGAGTCACGAGCCTGCATTCTTGAGCTGGGTGGAAGGCAGACATTTTAGTGATCAAGGTGAAAATGTGGCTGAAATTAGCAGACAAGTTGGTCAGAAACTTGGACTTTCAGATGGGGAACAGGTAAGCACAAAATGTGATGACAGTGACTTTCTTCTGATGTCACGTAATACAGCAATAGAAATTAAAGTTCAGATATATTTTTTAAGGCGGTAAGATGACACCTAACTTGTGTGCTACTATAGCCAATCCAGGATGTTCAAGTTGACTATAACTGTTGTTAAGTCACTATCTACCATATACTCCATTAAGTCATTATCTAGTAGTCTCCCATGGTCCCTAGTTGATTTTGTATTCTACTGTTTTACTCACTTTCCAGGTTCCTTAATTTTGTTTTTGTGCAATTTTTTTTGCTATATGAATTAATGAGTTTTACTTATTATTGAACTTCATTTTATTTGTTTCTGACAGATTTTCTAACCTTCCAGGGTCATACTTGATTTTTAAAAATCTGTCCTACAAGAGGGTTATTATTTTTCCAGTTTCATCTTGCCTGTGAATTTCATGTGCTTAGATTGTAAACTCTAAAGCTTAAGGACTCATGTTTCTCTTCATTTTATCATATTCACCAGTTTATGGTTTTAACTGTTTTAAACTGCAGAAGTAATACATATTCGGTACAAATGTTTTACAGTTGAAAGTAGAACATGTTTTTCCCTTTCTCTAACCCCAGCCTCAGAAAGATTGTGTACTGTGGGATCTCATTAGACCTTCAGGATTTAAAGAATGAGATCATACATATTTTCTGCAATTTTTTCCCCTGCAAACTATATCAGAGATCCTTTCCACATATTACAGACAATATACATTGAACATGTCTGTATATGTATGAAGTGAAATAAATATTAAAAATTGAACTGCCAAGTCTAGGGCACTGCACATTTAAAAATTTGATAGACGGGGCTAAATTGCTTTCTATTACCAGTTTCTCACAAGAATACTGAAGAATGTCACATCTTTTTTTTTTTTTTTTTTTTTGCGGTACGCGGGCCTCTCACTGTTGTGGCCTCTCCCGCGGCGGAGCACAGGCTCCGGACGCGCAGGCTCAGCGGCCATGGCTCACGGGCCCAGCTGCTCCACGGCATGTGGGATCTTCCCGGACCGGGGCACGAACCTGCGTCCCCTGCATCGGCAGGTGGACTCTCAACCACTGCGCCACCAGGGAAGCCCAACATCTTTTTAACTTGTTTTGAACACAGACTAATTTTTTTCATGCATGTTTCTGATAATGAGAATAGGCCACTGATGAGAAATCCATAGGCCTAGCACTAGTCTTTTGCTTACCTTAAATTTTTGCTAGAATCTTAAAACTTTAGCAGCTTAGTGACCTTAGAAATCACTAACTTTGGTGCCTTGCTCTGCAAACCTAAGGAGATGGACTCTTTTGCCCAGGATTGCATAGCAAGTTATAGTTCTGCTCTCTGAGTATATGGCACTTCCCTATGGGAAACATCAACTTCCTATTCCTGATGTTGATGTCTTTATCAGCACCCTGAACAGTCCTGCCTGTTTTTAATTCCCATTTGCTTCAAAGTGAACTTCTATCCGATTTTCTGCACATTCTCTGTATTGTAACAACACCACTAAGGCAGTGTCTCGCAAACAATCATTGATAGAAACAGAAAGTGGACTGGCTTGGCCAGGATGATAGCTTCTTGTTTTGTGCTTCCTCAGAGTCACCCCTTTCAAATAGGGTATATGGGAGGTACTGAGGGAAATAACTGAGGAACAGGTGAGGCACTTGGGGAAAGTCTGCTCCAATCCACAAAAGGCAGAGAAGGAGCATTTAATACTCAGTGGCTTTGGATTTTACTCCTCTAATCCCCAGAAATGCCCATAGAAGAGGAAAGAAAGTAAGAGGGTGAATTCCAAATTCTTGAGAGACACCAGGATCTCCTGTGTATCTATAGACTAGAATGAGGGGATATTTGTTTTGCTATACCTTTTAGCTGTGCATGATTATGCTTCTAAATAATTGGTTCTGATCTCTATTTCAGTGTGTTTTTTACTTTTTCAGAAGCAGCATGGCTTGGAGTTAGTTATAAAACTAAATTGCAGGACTGCTAGAAATAATAGTATTTATATACAAGATCAAGCCATGACTTCATGACATCATTGTTTTTTCTTGCATTTTTTAACTTATATTTCTTTTCTTTAAATGACTATCTTTATATTATTTTTTAAAACTTATATTGTGCTAGAACGTATTTTCCTTTATTTTATAATTGGTTGTGAAATAATTTTTTCTAAAATGCTAAGTATATCAGGGCCTACCTAAGGACTACACACAAACACACACGCACACAAAATTAATTACGTAGCTGAAGAGAGAACTTCTTATTTTCTAGGGATATAAAAAAGGCTTTTAATAGTAGTTTTGTACTTTAATTTTTTCCAGGTGTTTCTCAAGCCTTGTTCCCATGTGGTGTCTTGTCAACAAGTTGAGGTGGAACCCCTCTCAGCAGATGACTGGGAGATACTGGTAAAGAAAACAAAATGAGAACTATCCCAGTTTAAGGTTAAACTACTTCAAAATATCAGTGTCTTTTTTTTTTTTTAATTAAAGTATAGTTGATTTACAATCTTGTGCTAGTTTCTGCTGTACAGCAAAGCAATGCAGTTATACACATATATACATTCTTTTTTTTATGTTCTTTTCCATTACAGTTGATCCCAGCAGATTGGATATAGTCCCCTGTGCCATACAGTACAACCTTGTTGTTTATCCATTCTAAGTGTAATAATTTGCATCTACCAACCCCAAACTCCCAGGCCATCCCTCTCCCTCCCCCTTCCCCCTTGGCAACCACAAGTCTGTTCTCTGTGTCTGTGAGTCTTTCTGTTTTGTAGATAGGTTCATTTGTACCATATTTTAGATTCCACATATAAGTGATATCATATGGTATTTGTCTTTCTCTTTCTGACTTACTTCACTTAGTATGATAATCTCTCATTGCATCCATGTTGCTGCACGTGGCATTATTTTGTTCTTTTTTATGGCTGAGTAGTATTCCATTGTGTATATGTACCACATCTTCTTTATTGATTCATCTGTCGATGGACATTTAGGTTGTTTCCATGTCCTGGCTACAGTGAATAGTGCTGCTGTGAACATTGGGGTGCATGTATCTTTTTGAATTATAGTTTTGTCCAGGTATATGCCCAGGAGTGGGATGGCTGGATCATATGGTGGTTCTATTTTTAGTTTTCTGAGGAATCTCCAGACTCTTTTCCATAGTGAGTGCACCAACTTACATTCCCACCAACAATGTAGTGGGTTCCCTTTTCTCCACATCCTCTCCAGCATTTGTTATTTGTAGACTTTTTCATGACGGCCATTCTGACCAGTTAGAGGTGGTATACCTCATTGTAGTTTTGATTTGCATTCCTCTAATAATTAGTGATGTTGAGCATCTTTTCATGTGCCTACTGGCGATCTGTATGTCTTTGGAGAAATGTCCATTTAGGTCTTCTGCCCATTTTTCGGAGGGGTTATTTATTTTTTTGTTGTTGAGTTGTATGAGCTGTTTGTGTATTTTGGAGATTAAGCCCTTGTCTGTCGCATCATTTGCAAATATTTTCTCCCATTCTGTACATTGTCTTTTCGTTTTTTTTATGGTTTCTTTTGCTGTGCAAGAGCATGTAAGTTTGATTAGGTCCCATTTGTTTATTTTTGTTTTTATTTCTATTGTCTTGGGAGACTGACCTAAGAAAACATTGATACAATTTAGTTAGAGAATGTTTTGCCTATGCTCTCTTCTAGGAGTTTTATGGTGTCATGTTTAAGTCTTTAAGCAATTTTTTTTTTTTTTTTTTGTGGTACGCGGGCTTCTCACTGCTGTGGCCTCTCCTGTTGCGGAGCACAGGCTCCGGACGCGCAGGCTCAGCGGCCATGGCGCACAGACCCAGCCGCTCCGCGGCATGTGGGATCTTCCCAAACCGGGGCACGAACCCGTGTCCCCTGCATCGGCAGGTGGACTCTCAACCACTGCGCCACCAGGGAAGCCCTCTTTAAACAATTTTGAGTTTATTTTTGTGCATGGTGTGAGGGTGTGTTCTAAGTTCATTGACTTACATGCAGCTGTCCAACTTTCCCAGCACCGCTTACTAAAGAGACTGTCTTTTTCCCATTTTATATTCTTTCCTCCTTTGTCAAAGATTAATTGACCATAGGTGTGTGGGTTTATTTCTGGGCTCTTTATTCTGTTCCATTGATCCGTATGTCTGTTTTTATACCAATACCACACTTTTGATTACTGTAGCTTTGGAGTATTGTCTGAAGTCTGGGAGAGTTATGCCTCCTGCTTTTTTATTTTTTACCCCCTCAAGATTGCGTTGGCAATTCTGGGTCTTTCATGGTTTTATGTAAATTTTTGGATTATTTGTAATAGTTCTGTGAAAAATGTCATAGGTAATATGATAAGGATTGCATAAAGTCTGTTGCCTTATTGATTTTCTGACTAGAAGATCTGTCCATTGATGTGAGGGGGTGTTAAAAGCCTCTTACTATTATTGTATTCCCATCAATTTCTCCTTTTATGTCTGTTAGACTTTATTTTATGTATTTGGTGCTCCTATACTGGGTGCATATATGCTGACAAGTGTAAAATCCTCTTCTTGTTTTGATCCTTTTGTCATTATATAGTTTCCTTCTTTATCTTTCCTTATAGCCTTTGCTTTAAAGTCTGTTTTGTCTGATATGAGTATTGTGACCCCTCACTTTCTTTTCATTTCCTTTTTCACGAAATATCTTTTTCCATCCCCTCACTTTCAATCTCTGTGTGTCCTTTGCCCTAAGGTGGTCTTTTGTAGGCAGCATATTGTAGGCTTTTGTTTTTTAATCCAGTCTGCGACTCTGCCTTTTGATTGGAGCATTTCGTCCACTGACATTTAAGGTAATTAGTGATACATATGTTATTTATTGCTATATTAAACCTTGTTTTTCAGTTGATTCTTTGCTGCTTCTTCCTTTTTGTTTTTCCTTTTGTGGTTTGATGATTTCCTTTTATTTTATGTTTGTGTTCTTTTCTTTTTGTGAATCTATTGTATGTTTTTGATTTGTGGTTGCCCTGTTTTTCAGGTATGTTAACCCCTTCCTATATCTGCTTGCTTAAGACTGATAGTCATATAGGCTCAAACATGTTCTAAAAAAAAAAAAAAAGAATGTATTTTTTTTGATGTCCTTTTTTATATCTTCATGTTTATCCTTTTGCTGTTCCTTGTATTTATCATCACTTTCACAGACAGGGTTTTTTTTCTCTCTTTGATCTATATACTGGCTAATTTAAGTGGTTTACTTTCCAATCATGATTTCTTCCTTCCTATATGTTCTTCTTTTCTATTTAGAAAAGATCTTTGAATATTTCTTTGAGGATAGGTTTAGTATTGCTGTATTATTTTAGTTTTTGCTTGTCTGAAAAATTCCTTATTTTTCTTCCTATTCTATTTATTTATTTTATTTATTTATTTTTGGCTGTGTTGGGTCTCGTTGCTGTGCGCGGGCTTTCTCTAGCTGCACTGAGCGGGGGCCGCTCTTTGTTCTGGTGAGCGGACCTCTCACTGCGGTGGCCTCTCCCGTTGCCGAGCATGGGCCCTAGGCCTGTGGGCTTCAGTAGTCGTGGCTCGCGGGCCCAGCCGCTCCACGCATGTGGGATCTTCCCGGACCAGGGCTCGAACCCGCGTCCCCTGCACTGGCAGGCGGATTCCCAATCACTGTGCCACCAGGGAAGCCCCGCTTCCTATTCTAAATGATAATCTTGCTGGATAGAATATTCTAGATGGCAGATTTTTCCCTTTCAAGACTTTGAATATATTTTGCCACTCCTTCTGGCCTGCAGTGTTTTTTGTAGAGAAATCAGCTAATAGCCTTATGGAGGTTTCCTTGTAATTAACTCTTTGTTTTTCTCTTGCTGCCTTTAGAATCCTTTCTTCATCTTTAACTTTTGCCATTTTATTATAATATGTCTTGGTGTAGGTGTGTTTGGGTCCATCTTGTTTCTGTGCTTCCTGTATTGGGATATCTGTTTCCTTCTTCAGGTTTCAGAAGTTTTCAGCCATAATTTCTTCACATACATTTTCAGTCCCCTTTTCTCTTTCTTCTTCTGGAATCTCTGTTATGTGTAGGTTAAGATGCTTTATATTATAAGTCTCTAATATTGCTTTCATTTTTTTCATTAGCTGTCTGTTTGCTGTTTTAATTGGGTGATTTCCATTATTCTGTCTTCCAGATCACTTATTCATTCTTCTGCATTATTCATTCTGCTATTCATTGCCTTTAGCTCAGCTTTTATCTCGGCAAATGAATTTTCTAATTTGTCTTGGCTCCTCCTTATAGTTTGTATTTCCTTTTTACAGTACTCTGCATTTCTGTCTCTAGCCTTTCTTAATTCCTTCAGTATTTTCATTACTTCCTTTTGAAGTCGGTGTCTGTTAGACTGAAGAGGTCTGTTTCCTTGTTTATTCCTTCAAGGGAATTCTCTTGATCTTTCAACTGGGAGTGTTTCCTCTGCTTCTTCATTTTGCTCATATTTCTCTTACTCTGTGAGTTGAGGAGAAACAGTTAATCTACTCTAGTCCTGGAGGGCTATTTATATGCGGAAGCATCCCTGCATAGCTTGTGTGGGTTTAATATTTTTTTGGTGTGAGGGCTGTTTTTGGTTTGGGTGCTTGCCATCTCTTTCCTCAGTGTGTGCTGGCCATTATCCCCTTGATGGGACCATGCAGGTGCATGGCCCATGCACGCTTCCAGGAGGGGAGGGGAGTGGTTGGTGCCCAGGCGTGGGACACTTAGTGGTGGCAGCGGTCTGCACCTGCCTCTGCAGTCCAAGATGGCAGTGGCGGCTTGTACCCGCCCCCCAAGCACACGTAGGCTATACCCTGCTGCCTGAGAGTGCACATGTGGAGAAAGAAGCTCCAATGGTATTACTGCCCCTCTCCTTGCATGCCCCCCAACAATGGCACCTTACCTCTCTGGTGGGCTCAGGCTTATTCCTGTACTCCCTCGGTTGTGGTGCACCACACCCTAGCCCCCCTCAGGCTGTCTTCATGCAGCCAACCCCAGTCCTCTGCCTAGGTCCGACCTCCAAAGCCCAAGCCTCAGCACCCAGCCCCCAGCCCCCACCTGCCGCAGCGGACAAGCATCTCAGGCTGGGGAATGCTGGGCGGCACACTGACCGTCTGTGCAGGTCTCTCTCCGCTTTGTCCTCTGCAAACTGGTTGCTGCGCTCTCCTGCGAGACTCTGAAGCTCCCCCTCTGTCCCAGCTGATCTCCCCACCAGTGAGGGGACTTCCCAGTGTGTGGAAACCTTTCACAGTTCCCTCCCGGGAGCGCAGGTCCTGTCACGATTCCTTTCTCTCTTTTTTTCTTTATTCTTCTGTCCTACACAGTTACATGGAGATTTTCTTGCCCTTTTGGAAGTCTGCGCTGTTCTGCCCGCATTCACTAGATTTTCTGTGAGAACCGTTCCACGTGTTAGATGTATTTTTGATGTATTTGTGGGAGAAGGTGTGCTCCCTGTCCTACTCCTTCACCATCTTGATCTGATCCTCCAACATATCAGTGTCTTTAGATTTCTCTCTGTGACTGGCATTATATATTCTGAGTTGGTTTGATTTATAAGAATGAGTTGAGATTTCCTTACTAGGCCTGGAATAGACAAAATGTAAAGTGAATTGATCTTTTTGTTTATTGGTTCTAGGAGCTGCATGCTGCTTCCCTTGAACAGCATCTTCTAGATCAAATTCGAATAGTTTTTCCAAAAGCCATTTTTCCTGTTTGGGTTGATCAGCAAACTTACATATTTATCCGGATTGGTAGGTGCCATTGTAATATTTTCCATCATACTCTTCACAGTAGCATTGAATCCAAAGCAGAGGTAAATGCACACTAATGACCTTTATTTTCTACACAGTTGCACTAATACCAGGCGCTCCTTATGGAAGGCTGGAAACTGATAGCAAACTCCTTATTCAGCCAAAGACCCATGAAGCCAAAGAGAATACGTTTTCAAAAGCAGATAATGCACATGGAAAATTTCATAATTATGGAGGAGGCCAAAAAGGATTGACAAGAGAACTTCAAACCAAGCAACTTCAGTCAAATACTGTAGGAGTCACTGGGTGTAAAGAAACAGATTCAGAGGATACAGTTGACTCATCATTAATACCAAGCTTATGGACTGTGATAGGAAGCATTTTTTCTTTTGGGTCTGAGAAGAAACAAGACACATCCTGGGGGTTAACTGAAATCAATGCATTCAAAAATATGCAGTCAAAAGTTGTTCCTCTGGATAATATTTTCAGAGTATGTAAATCTCAGCCTCCCAGCATATGTAATGCATCAGCAACTTCTCTGTTTCACAAACATTATGCCATTCATGTATTTCCATGGGACCAGGAATATTTTGATGTGGAGCCCAGCTTTACTGTGACCTATGGAAAGCTAGTTAAACTACTCTCTCCAAAGCAACAGCAAAGTAAAATGAAGCAAAATGTCCTGTCACCTGAAAAAGAGAAGCAGATGTCAGAACCACTAGATCAAAAACAGAGTAGCCCAGACCATAGTCAAGAAGGTGGCAATGCCTGTGTGCTAAAGGTAGTCTGGAATGGACTTGAGGAATTGGAGAATGCCATTAAATACACCAAAAACTTAGAAGCTCTTCATCTCGGGAAAGTTTGGGTTAGTATAAATCTTTTTTTTTTTAATTGAAATATAGTTGATTTACAGTGGTGTGTTAATTTCTGGTGTACAGCAAATGGGTTAGTATAAACCTTATAATTAGGGAGGAAGTAATTTTATGTTGCTTGAACTTCCCCAAATTATGAACTAAAATAATATTTTATATACAAATTGAAAACCAGTATAATAAATAGTATCTAAAGTTCCTGCGGGGACACATTTCTGATTGCAGGGTAAAGTCCTTGTTTGGGTAGGGTTTGTGTATTTCCTGGCTAAGTAAACTTGGACAGGCATAAGCTAAGATTGGTACAGGCTCAGAGAGGTCAAAATTATTTGCCTGGGGTTATTAGCTAATAAGTAGAACTAAGATTCAAACCCAGGCAGGCTGACTCTTGAGTTCATGCTTTGAATGGAGTGCCCTACAAAGCCTCACATCTTTAATGCCTGCAGAAGATGTGTTTCTAAGTTCTTGAAATCAAAGGAAGGACTTGTTATGTATTGGGGAAAATGCCCAGTGTAGGGAAAGACACACTACATGAGATGACCTGGATTCATATGTACCCAGAAGGTCCTTACCCTGCTGGTATTGGATCTTTAACTTGTGTGTGATGGAGAGCAAGGTAGAGCAACTAGCGTTTCACCTTCTCATCCTGGCCTCAAATATATTTTTTTTTAAGATTTTTTTTTGATGCAGACCATTTTTAAAAGACTTTATTGAATTTGTTACAATATTACTTCTGTTTTATGTTTTGGTTTTTTGGCCACAAGGCATGTGGGATCCTAGCTCCCCGACCAGGGATTGAACCCACACCCCCTGCATTGGAAGGTGAAGTTTTAACCACTGGACTGCCAGGGAAGTCCCTGGCCTCAAATTTTAACACAAATTTTATATGAAGTGAGTCACCAGCCCCCGTTATTTGAACCTAATTCTGAACGATTGTGAAATGAAACTTCAGGGTGAGAAGGGAGGAAATTGTTAGGACAGGGAAGAACAATGGGAAGGAAAGGGGGACTCCTTTGTAGATTTCTTTTACTCTCACAGTTTTACCTATGACCTTTATGTAGGCGACTTACAAAATTTTAATATCTCAGCCTACATCATTTTCTAAAGCTCCAGCGATGCCTCATATTTTCTGTTAGCTCTAATCTCTTACTTAAGAAGATCCCACTGCATCTTCAAAATCAAATTGTCTAACACTGAACTTACTATGACATCTCTTTCTATTAATGGTTCTGCCATTAGGCAGGAAATACCATTATTTCCTTGATATTACATGGTGAGGACGGGGTGAAAAAGGGATAACGGTCAGGTCCTGGAGAGCAGGTAAGATGGCAGTGAGGAGCCTGCACTTCCCATTCTGCTTTAAAGGTTGGGAGAATGACCAGTGAGGAGTGGCAGTAGCTGCCATCAGGTACTCAAACAGGCTTGACTGGATAGATCAAAACTGATCACCTTCTGAAGAGGATGTTAAAAGAAACAAATGTAGGGAAAAAATTGATATGTGTTATAACAGTACCTGAACGCCCATCTGGTTATACTATAAATCGTGATAGCGTCTATCATTCGCCTGAATTGATAGAAGTTAACATCAGCATGTATGCTATGGAGTATTTCTTAATCAAGCTTTTAACATATTTATATTTTTAATTTATTTTTATATATTTCAGATTCCAGATGACCTGAGAAAGAGACTAAATATAGAAATGCATGCAGTAGTCAGAATAACTCCAGTGGAAATTACCCCTAAAATTCCAAGATTTCTAAAATTACAACCTAGAGAAAACTTAGTGAGTTCAGATTTATATGTTACATCACAGTTTTACATGTGTTGTAAAATTTCTAGTTGCTTTAGTTAAGTAATAAGAATGTACTCCTTTATGCTAGAAGGGCAAGGAAGTCTTTTTTTCTTTTTCTTTTATTGTGGTAAAATATATATAAGATAAAGTGCTATTGTAACCATTTTTAAGTGTGCAGTTCAGTGGCATTAAGTACATTTATGATGTTGTGAAATCATCACCACTATCTATTTCCAAAACTTTTCCATCACCCCAAGCAGAAACTCTGTGCCGTTAAGCCATCACTCCCCATCCTTCCCTCCCCCAGTTCCTGGTAACCTCTCATCTGTATTCAGTCTCTGTGAATTTACTTATTCTAGATCTTATATGTAAGTGTAATCATACAATATTTGCCCTTTGTGTCTTGCTTATTTCATTTAAAATGTTTTCAGGGTTCATCCACACTATAGCATATATCAGAACTTCATTCCTATTTATGGCTAAATAATATTCCATTGTATGTATATACCACATTTTGTTTATCCATTCATCTGTTGATGGACACTTGGGTTATTTCTGCCTTTTTAACTATTGTGAATAGTGCTGCTGTGGATGTTTATGTACAAGTATTTGTTTGAGTCCCTGCTTTCAGTTCTTTTGGGTACATACCTAGGAGTTGAATTGCTGGGTCATATGGCAATTCTATGTTTAACTTTTTGAGAAACCAAGAAGTCTTTAATAAGCAATACACATATATATTGTGCCAATGCAAATATGAATAATTTGGCTTTTAAAAGATTGATATTTTTGCTACATCTTGGTAATCTTTAAAAAAATTCTCATATGTTTCAGTATTAACATTGCAGTGTAAAAGAGAGCTAGATTGTTTTACTTTTCAACACTGTTAATTTAGTAGAAAGTGATATGCTCAGGAAATGAGGTATGGAACTTAACTTTAAAATCTTTTTAATAGGGTATCATCATCTGTACCAGTTTAGATTACCAGTTCTCAGAGAATTATAATACAGGAAAATTATTATATGTTTAAAAAATTCCAGACATGATTTAATCCTTCTCTGATAATTCGAGTGATACTTCTGGATCCTCTGGATATCGATGGTTATTATGTCAGGGTCATTATATAACCATTTTAACAGATCTTTCTACTTGATGAAACCCCAGGTAAGATAGCTTATATTTTGTGACTAGAGAAGAAGAAAACAAATAGAAAAAATGCCATTTCCATAATAGTATGCAACTGAGCATTTAACACATTGGCTGAACAGTATACAGTGATTTGTAGTTTTCTTTGAACTTTTTGGTTATTGATCTTAGGGGTTTTTTAATTTTTATTTTATATTATAGTTGATTTACAATGTTTCATTAGTTTCAGATGTATAGCAAAGCGATTCAGTTATACATATACATATATCCATTCTTTTTCAGATTCTTTTCCCTTATAGGTTTTAACAGAATATTGAGTGAGTTCCCTGTGCTGTACAGTAGGTCCTTGTGGATTATCTATTTTATATATAGTAGTATGTATATGTTAATGCCAAACTCCTAATTTATCCCTCCCCCCCACCTTTCTCCTTGGTAACCATAAGTTTGTTTTCGAAGTGTGTGAGTCTGTTTCTGTTTTGTAAATAAGTTCATTTGTATCATTTTATTAGATTCCACATATAAGTGATATCATATGATATTTATCTTTCTCTGTCTGACTTACTTCACTTAGTATGATAATCTCTAGGTCTATCCATGTTGCTGCAATGGCATTATTTCATTCTTTTTTATGGCTTTTTAAATATATTCCATTGTATATATATACCCCATCTTTATCCATTGCTCTGTCGAAGGACATTTACGTTGCTTCCATGTCTTGGCTATTGTAAATAGTGCTACAGTGAACATTGGGGTGCATGTATCTTTTCAAATTAGGGTTTTCTCTGGATATATGCCCAGGAGTGGGTGGGATTGCTGGATCATATGGTAGTTCTATTTTTTTGGAGGTTTTAAGGAACCTCCATATGTTCTCCACAATGGTTGTACCAATTTACATTCACACCAACAGTGTAGGAGGGTTCCCTTTTCTCAACACTGTCTCAAGCATTCATTGTTTGTAGACTTTTTGATGATGGCTCTTCTGACCAATGTGAGGTGATACCTCATTGTAATTTTGATTTGCATGTCTCTAATAGTGATGTTGACCACCTTTTCATGTACTTTTTGGCCACCTGTATGTCTTCTTCGGAGAAAGGTCTGTTTAGATCTTTTCTACTCATTTTTTTATTGGGTTGGTGGGTTTTTTTGTTTTTTTGTTTTTTGTTTGATATTGAGCTGCATGGGCTGTTTGTATGTTTTGGAGAGTAATCCCTTGTGGGTCGCATCACTTGCAAATATTTTCTCTCATTCTGTGCGTTGGCTTTTTGTTTTGTTTATGGTTTCCTTTGCTGTGCAAAAGCTTTTAAGTTTAATTAGGTCCCATTTTTGTTTTTATTTTCATTACTCTAGGAAGTAGATTCAAAAAGCTATTGCTGCGATTTATGTCAGAGAGTGTTCTCCCTATGTTTTCCTCTAAGAATTTTATAGTGTCCAACCTTACATTTAGCTTTTTAATCCATTTTGACTTTACTTATTTATTTATTTGTTTTTTTGCGGTACGCGGGCCTCTCACTGTTGTGGCCTCTCCTGTTGTGGAGCACAGGCTCTGGACGCGCAGGATCAGCGGCCATGGCTCATGGGCCCAGCCGCTCCACAGCATGTGGGACCTTCCCGGACCGGGGCACTAACCCATGTCCCCTGCATCGGTAGGCAGACTCTTAACCATTGTGCCACCAGGGAAGCCCCATTTTGACTTTATTTTTATGTATGGTGTTAGAGAATGTCTAGTTTAATTCCTTTATATGTAGCTGTTTAGTTTTCCCAGCACCACTTATTGAAGAGACTGATTTTTCTCCATTGTATATTCTTGTCTCCTTTGTCATAGGTTAATTGACCACAGGTGCATGGGTTTATTTCTGGGCATTTTATCCTGTTCCTTTGATCTATATTTCTGTTTTTGTGCCAGTACCATACTGTTTTGACTATTATAGCTTTGTGTTATAGTCAGAAGTCAAGGAGCCTGATTCCTCCAGCTCCGTTTTTCTTTCTCAGTATTGCTTTGTCTATTTGGGGTCTTTTGTGTTTCCATACAAATTAAAAAATTTTTTGTTTTACTTCTGTGAAAAATGCTGTCGGTAATTTAATAGAGGTTGCATTGAATCTGTATATTGCCTGGGGTAGTATAGTCATTTTGACAATGTTGCCTCTTCCAGACCAAGAACATGGTATATCTTTCCATCTGGTTGTGTCATCTTTGATTTCCTTCATCAGTGTCTTATAGTTTTCAGAACAGAGGTCTTTTGTCTCCTTAGGTATGTTTATTCCTGTGGTAAATGGGATTGTTTCCTTAATTTCTCCTTCTGATCTTTTGTTTTTAGTGTATAGAAATAAGAGATTTCTGTGTATTAATTTTGTATCCTACAACTTTACCAAATTCATTGGTGAGCTCTAGTAGTTTTCTGGTAGCCTCTTTAGGATTTTCTACGTATAGTATCATGTCTTCTGCAACAGTTTTACTTCTTTTCCAATTTGATTCCTTTTCTTTTTCTTTTCTGATTGCCATGGCTAGGACTTTCAGAACTATGTTGAAAAAAAAAATGGCTAGACTGGGCATCCTTGTCTTGTTCCTGATCTTAGAGGAAATGCTTTCAGCTTTTCACCATTGATGACGATGTTAGCTGTGGGTTTGTCATATATGGCCTTTATTATTTTGAGATAGGTTCCCTCTGTGCCCACTTTCTGGAGAGTTTTTATCATACATGTGTGTTGAATTTTGTCAGAAGCTTTTTCTGCATCCATTGAGATGATCATATGTTTTTTATTTTTCAATTTGTTAATGTGGTCTGTCACACTGATTGATTTGTGGATATTGAAAAATCCTTACATCCTTGAGATAAATCCCACTTGATCATGGTGTATGATCCTTGTAATGTATTGTTGAATTCAGTTTGCTAGTGTTTTGTAGAGGACTATTGCATCTGTGTTCATCAGTGATATTAACCTGCAATTTTCTTTTTTTGTGATATTTTTGGTTTTGGTGTGAGGGTGATGGTGGCCTCATAGAATGAGTTTGGGAGTGTTCCTTCCTCTGCAACCTTTTGGAATAGTTTCAGAAGGATAAGTGTTAACTCTTCTCTAAATGTTTGATAGAGTTTGCCTGTGAAGCCATCTGGTCCTTAACTTTTGTTTGCTGGAAGTTTTTAAATCCCAGTTTAAATGTCAGTACTTGTGATTGGTCTGTTCATATTTTCTATTTCTCTTGGTTCAATCTTAGAAGATTGTACCTTTCTAAGAATTTGTCCATTTCTTCTAGGTTGTCCATTTTATTGGTGTGTAGTTGCTTGTAGTAGTCTCTTACGATCCTTTGTATTGCTGTGGTGTCCATTGTAACTTCTTTTTCATTTCTAATTTTATTGATTTGAGCCCTCCTTTTTTTTCTTGATGAGTCTGACTAAAGATTTATCATTTTTGTTTATCTTTTCAAAGAAACAGTTTTAGCTTCATTGATCTTTTCTGTTGTTTTCTTTGTCTCTATTTCACTTACTTCTGCTCTGCTCTTTATGGTTTTTTTCCTTCTACTGACTTTGGGTTTTGTTTGTTGTTCTTTCTCTAGCTGCTTTAGATGTCACATTAGGTAGTTTATTTGAGATTTTTCTTGTTTCCAAAGTAGGATTGTATTGCCATAAACTTCCCTCTTAGAGCTGCTTTTGCTGTGTCCTGTAGGTTTTGGATTGTCATGCTTTTGTTTTCATTTGTCTCTAGGTATTTTTTTATTTCTTCTTTGATTTTCTTCAGTGATCCATTGGTTATTTAGTAGCATATTGTTTAGCCTCCATGTGTTTGTGTGTTTTACAGTTATTTTCTTGTAGTTAACTTCTAATCTCATAGCATTGTGGTGGAAAAGATGCTTGATATGATTTCAGTTTTCTTAAATTTACTGAGCCTTGCTTTGTGTCCCAGCATGTGCTCAATCCTGGAGAATGTTCCATGTGCACTTAAAAAGATTGTGTATTATGCTGCTTTTGGATGGAAGGTTTATAAATATCAATTAAGTCCATCTGGTCTAATGTGTCATTTAAGGCCTGTGTTTCCTTATTGATTTTGTGTCTGGATGATCTGTCCATTGATGAAAGTGGGTTGTTAAAGTTCCTCACTATTATTGTGGTACTGTCAATTTCTCCTTTTATGGCTATTATTATTTGCCTTATGTATTGAGGTGCTTCTGTGTTGGGTGCATATATATTTACAATTGTTATATCTTCTTGGATTGATCCCTTGATCATTAATGTAGTGTCCTTCTTTGTCTCTTGTAACAGTCTTTATTTTAACGTCTATTTTGTCTGATATGAGTATTACTACTCCAACCTTCTTTTGATTCCCATTTGCGTGGAATGCCTTTTTCCATCCCCTCAGTTTCAGTCTGTATGTGTCCCTAGATCTGAAGTGGGTCTCTTGTAGACAGCATATATACAGGTCTTGTATTTGTATCCATTCAGCCAGTCTATGTCTTTTGGTTGGAGCATTTAATCCATTTATCAATACATGTAAGGTAATTGTCAATATGTATGTCCTTATTGCCATTTTGTTAATTGTTTTGGATTTGTTTTTGTAGGTCTTTTTTCTTCCTTTCCTCTTTTGTTCTCTTCTCTTGTGATTTGATAGCTATCTTTAGTGTTGTGTTTGGATTGCTTTTTCTTTTTTTTTTTTCTTTTTTTTGTGGTATGCGGGCCTCTCACTGTTGTGGCCTCTCCCGTTGCGGAGCACAGGCTCCAAACGCACAGGCTCAGCGGCCATGGCTCACGGGCCCAGCCACTCCGCGGCATGTGGGATCTTCTCGGACCGGGGCACGAACCCATGTCCCCTGCATCAGCAGGCGGACTCTCATCCACTGTGCCACCGGGGAAGCCCTTCCATGAGGTTTTGTTATAGCAGTGTACATATATACAAGATTGTTTTTGGTTGCTGGTCTCTCAATTTCAAATGTATTTTCAGTATCCTGCATTTGTGCTCTCCTCTTCTCATGATTGCTGGTTTTGGTATCATGTTTGTATGTGGATGATTTCCTACCTTTGCTCTATGTTTGCCTTTACTGTTGAGCTATCCTATTTATAATTTTCTTGTTTCTAATTGTGGCCTTTTCTTTTTTTTTTTTTTTTTTTTTTTTTTTTTTTTTTTTTTTTTGCTGTACGCGGGCCTCTCACTGCTGTGGCCTCTCCCGCTGCGGAGCACAGGCTCCGGACACACAGGCTCCGCAGCCATGGCTCGCGGGCCCAGCCGCTCCGCGGCATGTGGGATCCTCCGGGATCGGGGCACGAACCCGTGTCCCCTGCATCGGCAGGCGGACTCTCAACCACTGCGCCACCAGGGAAGCCCCGTAATTGTGGCCTTTTCTTTTCCATCTAGAGAAGTTCCTTGAGCATTTGTTGTAAAGCTGATTTGGTGATGCTGAATTCTCTAAGCTTTTGCTTGTCTGTAAAGCTTTTGATTTCTCTGTCAAATCTGAACAAGAGCCTTGCTGGGTAGAGTGTTCTTGGTTGTGGGTTTTTCCTTTTTATCATTTTAAATATATTGTGCCACTGCCTTCTGGCCTACAGAGTTTCCGCTGAAAAATCAGCTGATAACCTTATGAGGATGCCCTTGTATGTTATTTGTTGCTTTCCCCTTGTTGCTTTTAATATATTCTCTTTGTCTTTAAATTTTGTCAGTTTGATTAACATGTGTCTCGGTGTGTTCCTGCTTGGGTTTATTCTGCCTGGGACTCTGTGCTTTGTGGACTTGAGTGAGTGTTTCCTTTCCCATTAGTTAAGGAAGTTTTCAGCTATTATCTCTTCAAATATTTTCTCAGGCCCTTTCTTCTCCTTCTGGGACCCCTATAATGTGAATGTTGGTGCCTTTAATGTTGTCCCAGAGGTCCCTTAGACTGTCCTCATTTCTCTTCATTCTTTTTTCTTTATTCTGCTCCGTGGCAGTGATTTCCTCCAATCTGTCTTCCAGCTCACTTGTTCATTCTTCTGCCTCATTTATTCTGCTATTGATTCTTTCTAGTGTATTTTTCATTTCAGTTATTGTATTGTACATCTGTTCGTTTTTTCAAGCTTCTGGCTCTTTGTTAATCATTTCTTGTACCCTCTCAGTCTGTGTCTCTATTCTTTTTTCAAGATTTTGGATCATCTTTACTATCATTACTCTGAATTCTTTTTCAGGTATATTGCCTATCTCCACTTCACTTAGTTGTTCTTCTGGGGTTTTATCTTTTTCCTTTGTCTGGAACAGGTTTCTCTGCTGTGTCATATCTTCTAATTTTCTGTGTTTGTGGTCTCTGTTCCTCAGGCTACAGGATTGTAGTTCTTCTTGTTTCTGGTGTCTGCCCCCTGCTGGGTGAGGTTGGTCCAGGGGCTTCTGCAGGCTTCCTGGTGGGAGGGACTAGTGCCTGCCCCCTGGTGGGTGGAGCTGGATTTTGTGCCTCTAGTGGGCAGGGCTGTGTCAAGAGGTGTGTTTAGAGATGGCTGTGGCCTCAGGAAGACTTTAGGCAGCCTCTCTGCTCATGGGTGGGGCTGTGTTCCCACCCTGTTGGTTGTTTGGCCTGAGGCGTCCCAGCAGTGGAGCCTGCAGGCTCTTGGGTGAGGCCAGGTCTCAGTGCCAAAAGGTGACCTCTGGGAAAGCTCATGCCATGAATATTCCCTGGGGCCTCTGCCACCAGTGTCCTTGCCCCCACAGTGAGCCACAGCCAACCCCCCCACCTCCCCAGGAAACTAAGACCCGCAGGTGGGTCTGGCCCAGGTTCCCATGGTGTCACTATTTTGCCCTGGGTCCCAGTGCATGTGAAACCTTATGTGCACCCTCCAAGAGTAGAGTCTCTGTTTCCCCCAGTCCTGTGGAGCTCCTACACTTAAGCCCCACTGGCCTTCAAAGCCAAGTACTCTGGTGGCTCCTCCTCCCAATGCCAGACCCCCAGGCTGGGCAGCCTGACGTGGGGCTCAGAACTCTCACTCCTGTGGGAGAACCTCTGCAGTATAATTATTTTCCAGTTTGTGGCTCACCTACCCAGCGGGTATGGGATTTGAGTATATTGCAAAAGCACCCCTCCTACCATCTCGTTGTGGCTTCTTCTTTATCTTTGGGCATGGAATATCTTTTTTGGTAGGTTCTAGTCTTTTTTGTAGATAGTTATATAACAGTTGTGATTTGGGTGTTTCCTTGAGAGGAAGGTGAGCTCAAGTCCTTCTACTCTACCATCTTGTCTCTGTCTAGTTGCTCAGTATCTTTTTTAAAAATATGTGAAGGAAATTTAACATTGTCTTGATAACTCCAGGATTTTCAAAGTCAGATATTTTGCTTTCTATATATATTACCTTGATATTCTTAAGAAATCTTTAAACATGTAGACCATATTATAAAAGTCTTTGGAACAGGGAACTTCCATGGCTCTTGACTTTTTTTAAGTTTTCTTTTTTAAGTTTACAGGATCTCTGCTTTTGCCTCGGTTATTGATCTTGGTTTTTTTTTTTTTTCAAAATTTAGGTCTTATGTACAAAAATAATTAGCCACTGCTCATTGTTTCTTTGTTTTTTTGGTTTTTTCTGTTGTCAGGAATGGAATATTACTACCGAATTTCTTTCCTATCCTGAGTTGTATACTTTAATGGAAGCTTTATGACCTTGGAAGAGCTGGGCTGATCATATCACTTAGGACTTAAGGATGTTTGATTCTAGAGGAACTATGAGTTGCTTTCTGATCCTAAAAGTCTTGATTTTAAATAGTTTTCATTTTCATTTTATGACTTCCTTTAGGTCTTTAATCCCATTGCACAATAATATTCAAAGAAGTAACTGACTATTTCTGTGATTTTTAAGAATGGGAAAATGATGCCTTTTCTTAGTTTAGCTTGCTTTTGGTGGTAAGCATATTCTCAACTGAGCTTAATCAGTGGGTCTAAGCTTGACTCTGAATGAAGAGAGATAACAGAAATGGACCAGTTGATAAATGGTAGAATAGAGGTTTATTTTCCTAGGCAGATATTAATTATCTTTCATATATGAATTTTTGTTATTCCCTTTTTAATTTCAAATAGATTTTTAAAACTTAATCTAAAAGCATCAAAAATTAGCAGTGTTTTTCTCAGAATTTCTTAATACCTTTTGAACAATTTATTAACACTCTACTTGTTGAGTACGTCAGCCATCTTAAAAAAAAAGAAAGTGACACTAACATATAAAATGTTTATTTTTCTCATGCGCAAAGAAGTTTGGAGGAGCTCAAAGGGGTTAAACCATGTAACCAAGGATCTAGGCTCCTTTGGTCTTTTTCTTCTGCCATCTTTAGCCTTTGCCTCTCCTCCTCTTAGATGCAAGACATCTGCAGTAGTAATACGCATCACGTCTGCATTCTTGGCAGCAGAAGGAAAGGCACAAAGCAAAATTCTTCTCCTTGCAAGGTTTCTCTCCCTTTTAATTAGGAAGAGAAGGCTTTCCCATGGATTGCTGATTGTAAAGCATTGGCCGGAGTGCAGCCACATGCATGCACACACAGTTCCAAGCTGGGAGTGGAGGAGTTTGCTCTCCCACTCTAGAGTTTGCTCTACAGTAGAGGGAGGCAAGGGAGAATGGGGCTGGAATGGTTATCAAGTGAGCTAGATTATGGTGTGTGTATCACTGGGCATAGAGAAAAGGAGCGTTTAAAACTTTGCCACTTGTGTAAATGTTTCTTCAGGCTGTGCTGTACTCGTACTGTAATGTCAAATCCAAAATCTGTGCCTATGAACATCATTTTATTGGCAAGATAAGGTGTTAAAATAAGAATGTTAAGGTTAAGTTCATGTATTAGAATATCATTACTGTTCTTTCCTTTCCTCTGGCAGCTTAAAGACGTAAGTGAAGAAGACATAAAAACTGTGTTCTATTCATGGCTACAGCAGTCTACTACGACCACACTTCCTCTGCTAGTATCAGAGGAAGAATATATTAAGTTGGAAATGAAAGATGGTGAGCATATTTTATTTGTTATTTCAATATTTTTCCTATTAAAGAAGTCAGAAATTTTTTCATTGTTTTTCCAACTTGTGATATGTATGAACAGGAAACCTAATAATGATATTAAACAGTAGATTTTATGTATCAAAGAATGGCTCTGTTTAAATTTAAATAAATTTAAATTTTAAATTATTACATCTCAGCTTCAGTACTAACTACATTTATTACCTTCCTTTTAATAGGGTTGAAGGAGTTTTCTCTGAATATAGTTCATTCTTGGGAAAAGGAAAAAGAAGAAACTCTTTTTCTGTTGAGTACCAATCTGCTACAGAAGATGACAATACAAGTAATGACATGCTATTGAGTATTTAATGAAATAATATTTTCACATGTGATTGATTCTAAAGTATGAATTTACCTGTTACCTTGCATCCTAAAGTGTATTAGAAACTTGAATGATAAGAGTAAGGAATAGGGCTTCCCTGGTGGCGCAGTGGTTGAGAGTCTGCCTGCCGATGCAGGGGACACGGGTTCTTGCCCCGGTCCGGGAAGATCCCACATGCCGCGGAGCGGCTAGGCCCGTGAGCCATGGCCGCTGAGTCTGCGTGTCCGGAGCCTGTGCTCCGCAATGGGAGAGGCCACAACAGTGAGAGGCCCGCATACCACAAAAAAAAAAAAAAAAAAAAGAGTAAGGAGTAACTTGACTTAAAATATTTTATTCTATAATCTCTTTAACTTATCTAAACAAATTGTTGATTTATCCTAAATTTGAAATTGATGCCTCCACACAGTTAAGTTTTAAGAATAGAATTGGTCGTGTTAACTGGCAAGTGGATCATGATTTTAAAATCTTCTAGTACTGAAATAAATGAAAACTTAGCTTAGGGGGTTAATATTTTTAATCCATATTTTTATTTGCAGTTTTGCTGCACAACCCATGTTATTTTGTCAGTTCTTTATTTCTCAACTCTTAACAAATATTATCAGATCACTTCCAGAAATATTTTTAAAGTGCTCCTTTTAGAATATTATGTTTTGGTTAGGATATTCACTCTTGTCCTTATAGAATTAAAGATCCTCTAGTCATTTAGAATTTTGGTGGTTTGAAATTAGACATTATTTGTCTACTTTTGAAATATAATTTAAGGAATACCATTCAGAGAAGATACAAATGTAAGATTGTGAAAAGAAATAAATGTGACACAAATCAAAATTGCAAATAAAGATATATCTGTAAACTGTATTAAGAAGATGACATTCTTTACTGCTTGTTAACTATAAATATTTATATTCCTTGGATGAGTAAATTATTATTGTTAGGGCTATTTTAAGTTATAATCTTGCATGTACAATATATCTTTTCTCTCTGGTGTAACAGAATCAGCAATTCAGTTTCCTGGGACCCAAGAAAAACAGGCAAAAGGTATAACTTTGAAATGTAAAATTGATTTTTCCTTGCTACTATAGGTCCTTCTGGATCCTATGGTAAAAGAAGAAAACAGTGAGGAAATTGACTTTATTCTTCCTTTTTTAAAGCTGAACTGCTTGGGGTAAGAAATTATGGCCAAACTAGCATGTTTAGACATGTTTGACATTATCTTTGCCAGGGCTTTTATGTGTAAATGTTAAATTAGATGTTAATCATTGACTCGTCTTACTAATGCAATAGTAAATATTTTTTTCAAGGATTGTTTCTGTTTTCACACCTGGCTTTGTGATTTGCCTTCTCTTCTTAGATAACTAAAAGTCTGAAACTTACTAGAAATTTTACTTTGAGATTTGATTTCTGAAAAGAGAGTCAATTAGATATGACCTGGATCATACATGCTTGAATAAAACAATAATCCTTTAAAATTAATAAATTAATTTTAAAAGTTAAATCCAAAAACATTAGTTGACTGTTTAAAAATATTTCAAATTAAGTTATTCCTTCACTATCTTATTGATGTACTGATTGGGGTTATTAGTGTTTTCCTCAACTTTAAGACAAACAAACCTGAAAAGAACCTCCTCAATTTCTTTAGCTCTTAATACAATATAAGAATCTCACATAAACATTACTTCTTAGAATTCTTCACAGAGGCCTCTAGTAGATATAGTAGTAGTGATTTGATTTCCTGTAATAGTATAGTCTATAAATGTTTTAGTAAAAGGATTAAACTATAAAGTAACAATGCTTAAATGTGGCATAATATTCAAGTATAAAGTAAAATCTCTTCAGACTAATTTTAGGAATTTATGGTATTTATTTTCAGAAATAAACTGGCAGAGTCAGGAAGTAGGTCAAAGTTCATATTTGTATAATCTACAGATTGAAACTGGATTTCAAAAATGACATTTAAGGGCTTCCCTGGTGGCGCAGTGGTTGAGAGTCCGCCTGCCGATGCAGGGGACACGGGTTCGTGCCCCGGTCCGGGAAGATCCCACATGCCGCGGAGCGGCTGGGCCCGTGAGCCATGGCCGCTGAGCCTGTGTGTCCGGAGCCTGTGCTCCGCAACGGGAGAGGCCACAACAGTGAGAGGCCCACGTACCACAAAAAATAAATTAAAAAAAAAAAAAAAAAAAAAAAATGACATTTAAGAGGAAATAAGTCTTCAATTATGCTAACACTTTAAAAGCACCCATTTATGATAATGTTGGATGACAAACCAGAAATCATTTTCAGGGGGATATTTGTATGCATTAATACAAATTCCTTAAGGAGTCCTATTAGGACAAAACTTTTAGTTACTGCACATGTTTGCAAGTAATAAAAATAGTTCTAAAATCTGTGACTCAGTTGGCATTAATTCATTTTACTTTCAAGTAAGGGAGCATTTTTAAGATTTTACTCTTTTTATTAACTCATTAAGTAGCCTGGGAAGAAAAGTTTCAGAATTTTTTATAGCTAGATTTTACCGTTTCAGTGTTTTATCATGCAATTTACATGTTTGCAGAGGAGTGAACTCCTTAGGCGTCTCCTCGGTGGAGCACATCACTCATAGCCTCCTAGGACGCCCTTTGTCTCGGCAGCTGATGGCCCTTGTGGCAGGACTTAGAAACGGAGCCCTTTTACTCACGGGAGGAAAGGTATGTTGTTAAAATGTGCTCATTTTCACTAATTAGCAATTTTTAATTCTTCTCTTTGGGTTTTGATCATCTGTTATATAGGGTTGTTGATACCAGATATGGAAAGCATTCATTCATTCACTAATATTTTTGAGTGCCTGCTGTTAGATATTGGGAACGTGGTGATGAATAAGGTGATGGTCTCCCTGTACTTTTTCTATATCAATTGATATGATTGTATGAATTTTCTTTTTTAGGATGTTGGTAGGGTGTAAATAAGGTTGATTGATTTTCAAATGTTCAACCAACCTTGCGAATCTGTAATAAATCCCACTTGGTCGTGGTCTGTTATTCTTTCCATAATGTCTTATGGAAAAACCCAAATGAACTTTTTGGCCAACCCACACATTGTTGGGTTCTGTTTGCTAATATTCTGTTGAGGACTTTTGCATGTAAGTTCATGAGCAATATTAGCCTATAGTTTTCTGTTTTTGTACTGCGTTTGTCTGGATTTGCTCTCAGGGTAATACTGGCCTCATAAAATAAGTTGAAAAGTGTTCCCTCCTGTTCTGTTTTTGGAAGAGAGTGTATAAAATTGATGTTAATTCTTTAAAATGTTTTGTAAAATCTCCACTGAAACTATCTGGGCCTAGAGATTTCTTTATAAATTCTTTATAAATTCAAAGTCCTTAATTGTCTGTTTCATTTTGGCAGGCATTTGGTAGTTTGTAGTTTTTGAGGAACTGGTCAAATTTATGAGCATAAAGTTGTTTGTAGCATTCTCTTACTGTACTGTTAATAGGTGCAGAATCTGTTGTGATGTCGCATTTCCTGTTATTGGTGATTTGTATCTTCTCTTGTTTTAATCTTTGTCAGTCTTGCGAGAGGTTCCCTGCCTTTTTAAGGGGCTTACAGTTTTATTCTCTACCAATGCAGTATTTTTTCCAGGGCTACAGTGTGGTCTTTGTGAGTCTTCATGCTTTTTTTCAATTCAAAATTATAAGGCTTTTTCATTTCTATTCACTTTTAACTCTAGTATCATAACTTTTTTTCCCTCTTACTAGCCCAGATGCTCTCTTTTGATTCTTACTTAAAATATAGCAACTACTCCAATAATCTAAGTTTCCACTTTAGGAAGCTAGAAAAAGAACAAATTAAATCCTATGTAAGCAGAAGAAAAGAAATATAAGAATTAGAGCAGAAATCAATGAATTGAAAACAGGAAATCAGTAGAGAAAATCAGTGAAGCCAAAAGCTGGTTCTTTGAAAAGGTCAGTAAAATTGATAAGCCTCTAGCCAGGCTAAGAAAAAAAAAGAGGATACAAATTACTAATATAAGAAATGAAAAAGTGGATATCAGTACAGATCCCATGGACATTAAAAGGATAATAAAGTAGTAATAGTAATAAACAGCTCTGTGCCTAAAAATTTGATAACCTAGATGAATAGACCAGTTCCTTGAAAGACACAAGGAATCTGCCAGAACTCAACACAAGAAGATATGGACAATATAAAAAGGTCTGTATCTACTAAAGAAGTTGAATCAGTAATTAATAACTTTCCAAAACAGAAAGCACCAGGCCCAGATGGGTTCACTGGTGAATTCTACCAAACCCTCAAGGAAGAAATTATACCAATTCTTTACAGTCTCTTTCAGAGGATAGAAGCAGAAGAAATACTTCCTAACTCATTCTGTGAGGCCAGCATTACCTAATAACAAAATCAGACAGAGGCATTACAAGAAAACTACAGACTAATATCTCTCATGAACATAGATGCAAAAATCCTCAACAAAAGATGAGCAAATCAAATCAACCAATATATTAAAAGAATTATATACCACAATCAAGTAGGGTTTATTCCAGGTATGCAAGGCTGGTAAAATATAGCAACTACTCTACATGTTTTCTAGATTACCTGTGTCAAATTTCAAAATATATCATCATGGTAGAATATTTATTTTGAAAAACAATATCCTATTGATTCAGAAACCAGAGTTCCACCGTCTCACATAGAGGTAGCGTGATTAATAGAAAGAGCAAGTAGAAGACCTGAATTTGAGTCCCACCTTTGTTATATACTTACTGGCTGTGACCTCAGGCAGTGTTCAGTTTCTTAACCTGCCTTTTAGGATTAACCTCACTTAAGAGAAATAATATATATGAAAGGTGCTATACAAATGTGAATTACTTTGTTTTTTTTTTGTTTGTTTGTTTGTTTTAAATGTGAATTACTTTGAGTGAGAGAAAAGGCCCTCTGATTCAGCAAAAAGTGACAGGTGGGGCCTATACCCCAGCATCCCTAATTTCTTTATTCTTTGGGGTCCAGTGACTTAAATATAAAAGCCATTCTGTAAACTATAATGATGGTAGTATCGTTGAATGCCTGCTAAATTTCAGACTTTGCACAATAAGCTTGGCTGTTTTTTCCAGTTCACAGTAATGAAAAGCAAAATATTACAGCTGGTGCAGGGGTGTTAAAGCTAGACAAAGCAACAATGGTAAGAAATAGTAGTAGATTGGACTTCCCTGGTGGCACAGTGGTTAAGAATCCACCTGCCAATGCAGGGGACACGGGTTCAAGCCCTAGTCCAGGAAGATCCCACATGCCACAGAGCAACTAAGCCTGTGCACCACAACTACTGAGTCTGCGCTCTAGAGCCCGTGAGCCACAACTACTGAGCCCGCATTGCACAACTACTGAAGCCCACACGCCTAGAGCCCCTGCTTTGCAACAAGAGAAGCCACCACAGTGAGAAGCCTATGCACCACAATGAAAAGTAGCCCCTCCTTGCTGCAACTAGAGAAAGCCCACACGCAGCAACGAAGACCCAACGCAGCCAAAAATAAATAAATTTATTAGGGGGAAAAAAAGGAAATAGTAGTAGATTGAGGGAGGAAACCTATATTAAAAGGATTATAAAAACCTAACAGTGGCAGACATAGAGAATGGACTTGAGGACATGGAGAGGGGGAAGGTTAAGCTGGGACCAAGTGAGAGAGCGTTATGGACATATATACACTACCAAATGTAAAATAGATAGCTAGCGGGAAGCAGCCACATAGCACAGGGAGATCAGCTCGGTGCTTTGTGACCACCTAGAGGGGTGGGATAGGGAGGGTGGGAGGGAGATGCAAGAGGGAGGGGATGTGGGGATATATGTATACATATAGCTGATTCACTTTGTTAAAAAGCAGAAACTAACACAGCATTGTAAAGCAATTATACTCCAATAAAGATGTTATAAAAAATAAAATGAACACAGAATCCAAAAAAAACCCTAACAGTGTTCAGTCTTCTAAGGGGCACTTATAGCAATGTTTAGCAAAATTTAAATATGTATACCTTTTGATGTAGTAATTACCCTTCTAGAAATTTATTCTGAAGGTATAATCTGACAAATAAGTAAACATATATGTATGGATATTTATTTTAGCTTTACTTATAATAGTTAAAAAGTGGGAGTAGCATAAATATACACCAGGAAGGGTCTTGATAAACACATTATGGTCCAGTACATCCTCACAGTGGTATTGTACTAGGGAGCTGATGCAGCTCTATATATCTGTTGATAAAGAGGACAATGACTTATTATAAACCCTCAGGAATACTGTAATCTCATGTTCATAAATTTGCATGAAAATGTGTGTGGAGTGTCTGGAAGGATGATGCAGCAAAACAGTTGACAGTAATTAATTCTGTGATGTGGGACGATTCCTTTTTTTTTTTTTTTTTTGCGGTACGCAGGTCTCTCACTGTTGTGGCCTCTCCCATTGCGGAGCACAGGCTCCGGATGCACAGGCTCAGCAGCCATGGCTCACAGGCCCAGCTGCTCCGCGGCATGTGGGATCTTCCCGGACCGGGGCAAGAACCCGTGTCCCCTGCATCGGCGGGCAGACTCTCAACCACTGCGCCCCCAGGGAAGCCCCTATTACAGTTTTTTTTTTACCTTTCTCTACTAAGTATTTACAATTATTTCGTATTTTTTAAATGTTATTTTATAATCAGGGATGTGGATTTTCTTTTTTTCCCCTGGCCGTATTGAGATGTAATTGTTATATAACATTGTGTAGTATATACTTGATTGATGAGGCTGAATCTTGGTGGTTATCACAGTGACAGAGGCTATTTCTGTGACTGAATATATTGAGAGTTCTAATTTAAGCAATTATTTTCTAGGGGAGTGGAAAATCAACTTTAGCGAAGGCAATCTGTAAAGAAGCATTTAACATATTGGATGCCCATGTGGAAATAGTTGACTGTAAAGCTTTACGAGGTATGAATATGGTAATACTCTACATAAATCTTTTTTCTGATAGAAAGAAATGTTACTATTTAATGCTGGTAATCTAGTAAATACAAATATCTAATCTTTAACTTTTCTGTTGGTCATTTAGTCATTAAAATTACTTAGAAAGTTTAAATCTTTGTCTTTCTAATGTTTTTTAGTGTTTCTAATAAAAATGTAAAAACTCTCCATATTTGATGGAGGCCTTTTTTTTTTCCTAGCCAAAACTCTTTGTAGACTATATTCCTGAAAATTCCAACTTACACCACTCTGAGAAAGTTAGTATCTAGAATATACTCTAACGGGTATAGATTCCCTCTGACTTGCTTTGGGAAACTCGTAGGGTGGCTGCCTCAGGGGAGGGAAAGTGGGTGGCTAGGGACAGCAAAGAGGAGACTTACAATTTATCACATACAGCTGACCCTTGAACAGTGTGAGTGTTGGGGTCCCAGCCTCTATGCAACAAAAGCCTTTGTAACTTAGAGTCACAGCCCTCTGTATACATGGTCCCTCTGTGTCCGCAGATTCAGCCAGCCTTGGGTGGTACAGTACTGTGGTATTTACTGCTGGAAAAACCCACATATAAGTGGACTTGCACAGCTCAAACCCATGTTGTTCCTGGGTCAGCTGTACACTTGTACTTTTGAAAATCTTTGACATTTATATTATCTATTTAATTTTTTAAAAATCAGAAAGATTTTACTGAGTAGTTAATTTTTCCCCCCTTGGCTACCACTACCGTATAGTCCCAACTAGTCATTATATTCTGCTTTTTAATCTAGTATATGATAGGAAACTAAGAAATGGCCTTTGAAAACCCATTACTTCATATTCTATAAATGTGGTTTCAGAGACACTGTCCATCTCTTCAGAGTCTACTTGAAGCCTCATGTGAAAATTTTGTTTGAGAACTAAGTAACAGGAACTCTTTATATTGGTTTATGAATTGGTATGTTCTCTGTTCTTTGAAAATTAAAAGTTTGTGATTCACCAGGAAGATTGAAGCCAAATTAATGATTCAAATATAGCAATTCTAGGATCTCTAGGTGACTACCTTTGTGTTTGATTTTATCTGACTTGTGATCCCCTGCTTTCATTTATATTTTCCCACATCCTGCTTTTATTTTACTGTTTTGTTGTAAGCCATCTGAAATTCTCCATGGAATGAGGCAAGGAAAAATAAATACATATGTATAGAAATTATAGTAGCATATTCCTTTTTTCAGTTTTATAAAATTCAGTACTTAGTCCTTTGAGGCTGTATTATTTAAACCATGTTAATGATTAACAAATTTTAGTGATTGGTATATATATAACAAAATACTGTATTGATTGAATTTTCATAGTCAAATCAATATTGAGCTTTTCTGATGCTTTCAATGGCAGCCTGACCTTTCCCAGCCCTCAAATAACAATAAAACCATTTCATATCTTCTGTGTTAAGGAAAAAGGCTTGAAAACATACAGAAAGCCCTAGAGGCAGCTTTCTCAGAGGCGGTGTGGCGGCAGCCTTCTGTTGTCCTGTTGGATGACCTGGATCTCGTTGCTGGCCTGTCTGCTCTTCCAGAACACGAGCACAGTCCTGAGGCTGTGCAGAGCCGGAGGCTCGCACATGGTAACGTTACGCGTTCACTCGCTGGCTGCAGGCCCTTGTCCTTTATCAGACAGCATTTCCAGTCTTCGTAGTAAATCTGCTCTCTTTAGAGAACAGAATATGTGCTATATTATGTGTTGCTTTTGAGGCCTCTGGTAGCGTTCTAAGGTTGCTCTGTATTAGCAAAATCAGTAGAGTCAGAGCAGTGTGAAAATTCTACGACTTCATCATTAGTCTTTGGGGCCTTTTCATTATCCTCCACTTATTAGAAATTGCTGAATTGTACAGATTTACTCTTGCTTTGTTCATTTGACAAATATTTCTGTGCACTATATTCTCAGAGTCTTGGAGAGGAAATAAAAGTAAACAGGTGTAATGTTAGTACAGAAGACTGATAGTCATAATGATAGCTACCACGTGTTGACTGCCCTTTCAGGGCTAGGGGTTGCTTTGTACTCTACATGCAGATATTCTCCTGGTTTTACAGGTGAGTAAACGGAAATTCAAAGATTATGTAATTTGTCCAGGATGACACAACTAAGAGGTAGGTAGGATATGTTCTCTTAGAAGTATGTACAGGGTGTGATAGGAGCACATACACTAAATTGAGGATGGTGTGGGAAATTATCAGGGTCTTCTGGGGGGAGTTCATAAATGAGATGAGTTTGGTTTTTGTTTTTTTTTTTGGCTGTGTTGGGTCTTTGTTGCTGCACAAGGGCTTTCTCTAGTTGTGGCGAGTGGAGGCTACTCCTTGTTGCAGTGCGCAGGCTTCTCATTGCAGTGGCTTCTCTCTTTGTTGAGCACAGGCTCTAGGCGCATGGGCTTCAGTAGTTGTGGTTCGCGGGCACTAGAGCACAGGTTCAGTAAGTTGTAGCGCATGGGGCTTAGTTGCCCTGCAGCATGTGGGATCTTCCCAGGCCAGGGATTGAACCCATGTCCCTGCATTGGTAGGCAGATTCTCAACCACTGCGCCACCAGGGAAGCCCCCTGAGATGAGTTTTGATGGAGTAGTAGAAGTTAGTTTGGAACAGTTTCAGGCTAATGAAGCTGCAAAGGAAGTGTGGTCCACAGGCAAAGGTACAGAGGTGAAGAAATCACAGTATGTTAGACAATACTCCTTTGCCTAGAGCTTAGGGTTCAAGGAGAGGGTGGGACCAGGGTGGGGGTTGGAGGATTTCGCAGCCTTCCGCTGCCTCGAGGTTCTTAAGAGGTGAAATAGATAAAAAATGCAACCACAGTGGCTTGGGTTACCGTAAACTGGTGTTAATCTCACATTTGGAATCCTGTAGCATCTGCAAGACTTGTTAGTCTAGTGTTTAAGGGAATGCTGCAGATTTCTAGGTCAGGACTCAGGTATATGTTATTAATGCCTGTTTCAGTTCTAACCTCATACCAGCCAAACCTTGCAAAAGCTAGAGTAGAAAGAGATTGTTCAGGAAGTCATAGGAATATGAGCTGTATTTTGCTTACTTAAACTTCCATATTGTGTTTTATTATCATCCTTCTATAATATTTATTTCAGAGACTCCTTTTCATACTTAATAAGATCTAGATGAAGGAACCTCACCTAGGCATTGTTCTGAGTATACAGAGTTTACAGTGCTTCCTATACCTTCATTAGATTGACTAGAGCCTGGCCAATATTAGGTCCTCAGTAGATAAACTGATGAATGAATGGAAGATTTAACTTTTAAACGGTAAAGAGGAGCCATTCCATTCATACTCCACCTTAAAGCTCAAGTTTAGGTTATTATTATTAATGAATGTATGATTTTAAAATTTCATGCTTTTGTGTACTAAGTTTTTACACTATATTACTTAATTCTAGCTTTGAACGATGTGGTGAAAGAGTTTATTTCCATGGGAAGTTTGGTGGCACTGATTGCTACAAGCCAGTCTCAACATTCTCTACATCCTTTACTTGTTTCTGCTCAAGGAATTCACATATTTCAGTGTGTCCAGCATATTCAACCTCCCGACCAGGTAACATACTACTTGTGAAGATGATTGAAATATGTCCCTTTTTTTTTTTTTTTTTGGCTGTGCTGCGTGTTATGCAGGATCTTAGTTTCCCAACCAGGGATTGAACCCATGCCCCCTGCAGTGGAAGTGTGGAATCTTAACCACTGGACTGCCAGGGAATTCCCATGTCACTTTTTTTATAAATTACATATTTTTCAATTTTATTCATGATTTATGGCTTTAAAGTAATGCTTATGTTAGTGATCTTAAGGGTACTTAAAAATCGACCTTCAGTGAATGTTTTGCTATTAGATGCACAATTTTCGTTTGTAACCATCCGAAATATTACCAGGTACTTTCCAAGGAAATGTCTTTTTATAAAACAGCATTTCTTTTTTATTATTATTATTATTAATTTTTCTTTTTTTATTCCATTTAAAAAGAAAAACCCTAAAAATTCTGAACTGCTTCATTTCGCATTGGTAAAATCTGTAAATACACTATGGAAATTAGAATTTTTTTTCCACTTTAGTGAGATATAATTGACAAGTAAATTTATATATATTTAAAGTGTACAACATGATGATTTGCTATACATGTACATTGTGTAATCTTTACCACAATCAAGTTAATTAACACATCCATCACCTCACATATTTACCTTTTTTTAAGCATTTCTTCTTTTAAAAATTTGACTGACTAAACTTTTTTTTTTTTTTTTTTTACCAGCACTAATATTCTGTACCCACTATGACTCTGGCACCCATTTCCAACATGGGGGTTTTTTCCCCACACCATCAAGCAATTTTTGGACACCAACTGGGTGTCCTGCAATTCAGCTCAATTCTGACACTACCCAGAGAGAGCGTCAGATTCCACAGGTTAAGGCCTCAGTTCCAAGAGACAGCCCTCTACTTCAGATGCCAATGTTACCGGTGCTTCTGACTGGTGATAAGTCAGAGGTTCCCACTATTCCCTCTTTGGGTTCAATTAATTTGCTAGAACAACTCACAGAACTTGGGAAACTAGTTTACTCACTAGATTACCAGTTTGTTACAAAGAATATTAAAGGGTACAGGGGCTTCCCTGGTGGCGCAGTGGTTGAGAGTCCGCCTGCCGATGCAGGGGACGTGGGTTCGTGCCCCGGTCCGGGAGGATCCCGCATGCCGCGGAGCGGCTGGGCCCGTGGGCCATGGCCGCTGGGCCTGCGCGTCCGGAGCCTGTGTTCCACAACGGGAAAGGCCACAACAGTGAGAGGTGCGCGTACCACAAAAAAATAAATAAATAAAAATAAAATAAAATAAAAAGAATATTAAAGGGTACAAATCAACAGTCAGATGAAAAGATACATAGGATGAAGTCCAAAACAAAGGAGCTTCTGTCCTTGTGGAGTTTGGGGCCTGGCCCGGTGGCACATGGAAGTGTTCTGGTTCTCCAACCTGGAAGCTCTCCAACCCCATCCTTTTAGGTTTTTATGGAAGCTTTGTTACATAGGCATGACTGATTAAAGCACTGGCCATTGTCATTGATTCAGCCTCCAGTGCCTCTCCCCTCCCTGGAAATCGGGGTGGGACTGAAAGTTTCAATCCTCTAGTCAAGGTTGGTTCCCCTGGCAACCAGCCCCCATACTTAGGTGCTTTCCAAAAGTCACCTCATTAATGTAAACTCAGGTGTGGCTAAAAGGGGTTTGTTATTAATGTCAAGACACCTTTATCACTCTTATCATTAGGACATTTTAAGGGTTTTAGGAGATCTGTGCCAGAAGCAAGACAAAGACCAAATATATACAGCCCATCATCTCTGGGGACTTCAATCCTGATGGTTTTAGTGGCAGCACGCTCAAAAAGAATGTTTTGGGACAGGCAAGCTTATTTTAACTTCTTGTTTAAAATTCTTACGTCTACTCTAAATATTCAGACCCTGTGCTAATTAACTGTTATTGAAGAATAAAAATACACCTGTTATTAAGCATAACAGAATGGTAGTGGTATTGGTCATTGAATGTGTTTTTAGAATTATGTTTTATAGGAATAACAACAACCCTTAAAGGAACCAAAATAAAAATCTTCTTACTGGAGAAAGAGAGCAATCATTTATGAATGTGATTTTTTTTTACAACTTTATTAAGGTGTAATTGAAGACAACATACTCACTATTTAAAGTGTACAATTTGATGAGTTTTAACATAAATATATATATATATATATATACACACCATGAAACCATCACCACAATTAAAGTAGCAAACATTTCCATCCCTCCCATGTTTCCTACTGCCCCTTTGCAATCATCCCTCCCCCGCTCCACCTGCAAGCAAACACCAATCTGCTTTCTGTCCCTGTAGATTATGTCAACCTGATATTTCTCAAAATACATGTACAGAAATTTGCACTTGAGTAAAATTATAAATTTGAATTTTGTGTTTTTTTCTTTAGGATCAAAGATGTGAAATTCTGTATAATGTAATAAAAAATAAACTAGACTGTGATATGAACAAGTTCACTGATCTTGATCTGCAGTGTATAGCAAAAGAAACTGAAGGGTTTGTGGCTAGAGATTTTACAGTGCTTATGGATCGAGCCATACATTCTTGTCTCTCTCATCAGAGTATATCCACCAGGGAAGGTAAGTTTTACTGTTAAAACCAAAATTTGGACTCTTCTTTCCGTCGTGGAGAAGTGTAATTGTAGTAAGGTAAGAATTAAATATATTCCATTTTAGTATTCAAATAAGCAGCTATTTGAGTAGAAAATTGGCATTTCCAGCTAAATTGATGGCATTTTTTTTAATTAAGATTGGCTAAGTGAAATCAGATGGAGAAAGACAAATAACATGATTTCACTCATATGTGGAACATAAAAAACAAAAAAATAAAATAAATGAACAAACCAAACTAAACATAAACACATAGATACAAAGAACAGAGTGGTGGTTACTAGAGTGGAAGGGGTAAGGGAGGGGAAAATGGGTAAGAGAGGTCAACAGTATGATGGCATGTTTTGAAAATTCATATACAAATAGGACTACCAAAAGAAGTTTTGTTTATTTTTAAACAGAATTAGTTTTAACAACATTGGACTTGCGAAAGGCTCTCCGAGGATTTATTCCTGTGTCTCTGCGAAATGTCGACCTGCATAACCCTAGGGACCTGGGCTGGGATAAGATTGGCGGATTACACGAAGTTCGGCAGATACTTGTGGACACTATCCAGTTACCAGCCAAGGTACTTAAAAAACAACCAAACCAAGCACTACCGACTGCCAGAAGAACCACTGAATCATCCATCGGTTCTGGCTGTATATGTTGGCTTTCCCAGCTTCCATTTGGTCCAACAAGTATTTATTATTACCAAATAAATGTCCAGTCCTATTTTTGGCACTCTAACAGATTTTTTAAGTATCTGATGTATTCCTTGCCTGGAAAGAAAGCTGAGGTGATATTTATAGTAAACACATTTTGATGTGAATTTCAGAGTTCTTGTGTTTTTCTTGAATCGTCCAGGTTGTACTAAAGCAAATGAACAGTCAGCTAGGGTTGAGCAGAAACAGATTGGAATAAACTGGCAGGTGGGAGAGTCATTTAGATCCACAGAGCTGATGGATTAAGCCAGATTTCTAGACTCTGGATGCCAGTCTAGAAAGGCAGAGTTAGCAGGCAGCATAGACCAGGCAGACAGCAGGATAGAGGGGGCAGTTGTAGATTGTTCTTTAGAAGATCAAAAGTAGAATCTAGGAGGTGGTGTGTTTGAATCAGAAACCTGAGAGAAAAGGATCTTTGCATGAGATCAGGGGCCCATCCAAAGAGATAAAGAAATGGGTAAGGATCTCAGTTACATGTAAGGACCTCAGTTACAGACAGTCCTGGGAACTGTCTGGTGGGGCCTGGGACATACTGAGTGCAGCCCAGACTGGGGGTTAAAGCCTGTTTGGGAGAACAGGGGCATGGGAAGTACTTGCCTGCGGGTCATGACCCCAAATGCTGGGTCTGGGCACCAAACATCAGTATCCAGATGCATCCCAGGCCAGATACGTGAGGCCATCTGCGTAAGTGCTGACTTTGGGGCCTCTTTCAGATTAGAATGGAGGTCGAGATGAGGTTGAAATTTTGTCAACACGTGGGACTAAATAGGTGTACTTAATAGAGGAGACTAGGAGATTGCTGACAGTAGCCTGATGTTTGGCTCACCTGTTCAAAAAGTTTTCTTGCTGAGAAACTGGTGATTTAGAAGATAATTTAGAAGCAGTCAGTTACTTGTTCAGCATTGAGACTCTTGGGAGATTTTACTGTCGATTATAATTACACATGCTTCTCTATTATTTATTTTCTTTCTTTGATTGAATATATTTGAATATACATAGCTGTCATAACTTGCCCCATGAACCATACAAGTGGAAGGCAGGATACTTGTTAAAAGGTTAGTTTTTATTTTATTAATGTAGTACTATTATAATGTTTGAAAAAAACAAAAAAAAACAGGAAAAAATGGAAAGAAGTTCTGATGCATTTATATGCTTTTTATGCGGAATGTATTCCATGGTCCAATCGGGAAAAATCTGCGGTAGTTCCTTTGAGTTCATTTATTATTCTGAGTAGGAATGTTTTTTCTATCATTGTACTGTCATAAAGATGGCCGTTGTTACCACCCAAGTACTTTTTTCTATACATTGATCTTTGGCCACTGCTTAGTCATTTGTTTTAGAGTTGAGTTCTTTGTCATATTTTTCTTTCAGTACCCAGAATTATTTGCAAACTTGCCCATACGACAAAGGACAGGAGTGCTGTTGTATGGTCCTCCTGGAACAGGAAAAACCTTACTAGCTGGAGTAATTGCACGAGAGAGTGGAATGAATTTTATTAGTGTCAAGGTATGTTTGGCATTTATCTTTTTTCTCTTCTCTTTTCTTTTTTTTTTAATTGAGGGAAAATTTACATAATTAACTATCTTAAAGTGTACAGTTCAGTGGCAT
Source organism: Mesoplodon mirus (assembly GCF_964341445.2). Taxonomy (NCBI): domain Eukaryota; kingdom Metazoa; phylum Chordata; class Mammalia; order Artiodactyla; family Ziphiidae; genus Mesoplodon; species Mesoplodon mirus. The sequence continues at coordinate 59,390,529 of NC_138985.1, forward strand.
TTAGTGCATTCACAATGCTGTGTAGCCAGCACCTCTCTCTAGTTGCAAAACTTTTTCAGCCCATTCTCCTTCCCCCAGCCCCTGGCAACCACTAATCTGCTTTCTGTCTCTATGGATTTGTCTATTCTAGCTATTTCATACAAAAGAAATCATGCAATATGTCACCTTTTGTGTCTGGCTTCTTTCACTTAGCATAATGTTTTCAGGGTTCATCCAAGTTGTAGCATGCCTCAGTAGTTCAGTCCTTTTTATGGCGGGATGATATTCAGTCTTTTTTAAGGTGGTGTGGATATGCCACAGTTTGTTTATCCATTCATCATTGGTGGACATTTGGGTTGTTCCCATTTTTTGGCTGTTATGAATAACGCTGCTATAAACATTTGTATGTAAATTTCTATGTGGACATATGTTTTCATTTCTCTGGAAATCATATATACCCAGGAGTGTAATTTCTGGGTCATATGGTAATTCTATGTGTAAGTTTTTGAGGACCACACCATTTTACATTCCTGCCAGCAGTGTGTGAGTGAGTATACCTATTTCTCCATATCCTCGCCAACACCATTTATGTTTCTTGATAGCGGGTTAATCTCATATTTGGAAAACTAGTAGGAGCAGTGATCCATCTATTAGTTTAACTGTGTGGGAAATTGAGTAATGAGGCATCTCTCTTTTGTAGGGCTTATTATGTTCTTGCTTAAGGCAGATCTTCATGCATTATAAAATAGAATTACACCTAAATAATCAGATAAAAGAGCAAACTTGAAGGGGGAAGAAAACCTAGAAGACTAGGGGCTGGAGACCACACTAAGGCAGGAAGCTGGGGGTTTTATTTGTTGGCTCTATTTCACCCTTGCTGTGTCACACCAAGTTAAATTCTTTCAGATACAGGGTGAGTATGGTCATTAAAGGACACGCTAGCAGGTCATTTTGGGCAACGCTTCACACTCCACCACTGGTGTGTCATTATGGTCTGGGATGTGCTGTCTTATTGGTACAGCTTCAGCACGCCAGCAATATTTGTTTGCCAAAGAGTGATTACATTTCAAGGCAAAGGAATCATATTCAGATTTCCCCCCACCATCCAGAAGTAGTGTTTCTATGAAACATTACTGTAAACTGAAATGGTAGAAAACAAAGGAGCAATTGGACACATCTTGCTAATGGATGAACAAAATAAATCGAGATAAAGCACAGCTGCTCCCAGACACAGTTCAAAACTATGATGGCTCGATGCTGCGTGTAGTCCCCTAGGAAGAAGGTTGGTGGCGCTTCTGTTGCTGCTGGGGTATGTTCTGCCTCTCCAACAGCTCACAGCGGGACAAACACTGAATGCTTTTTGCTTTTCACCCTTTTTCATAAACGTGAACATTTCCTTTGGATTTCTTTGTTAGCGAAAACTGTTACTAATGTAGGTCTTTCATAAAAGTGAAGTAGTGTAAAGCAAACTTCAAAAAGTGAGGGAAACCTGTATTGTAAACTTATTCAAAATTGATTTATAATCTGAAATCCAGTTTATTAATTTGCAGTTGGGTTATGCCTACCCTCTTTTTATCACATGAGATTTTCTGAGCTGGTTATGTGGGTATCCTGGCATTGATGGAGAGCTATAACTTTTTAATTTTCCTATCTTCTTTTTTTGGAATTTGGAATAACTATGACCATATTCTTTTTTACTTGTCACTAGAATGTAGTTTTACTTTTTTTTTAACATATAATTTTCAAGATTAACACTTGCAAATATTGTTGTATTTTAGATTGTTCCATTAGGGAGGACATCTTATCTCTTCCCTTTAGTAAATCTTCAAATCACAATTGGGATGAGTTCTCAATGCACAGGTTTTGGTAGAGAGCTGAGGCTGTGTAGGTCAGGGTGGATCCTAGGAGGCATGCATCAAAGACCGCCCTTTCACTGACACCAGTATGTTGCCTTTTTCCTAATATTTTGCCTTAGTTGTTTCTTGTTCCATCCTCTGTAGTTCTCTGACTATATTGAGAAAATATAATCAAATACTAGTATATTAATAACTATCTAGATGGCTGAGTATTAGAAATACTTTATTTTGGTCACATATCCTGATCACTTTTTGGTCTTTTCAAGGTAATGATTTTTCATTGGAGATCACTTTAGGGCCTATTCAGTTTTTTAAAATATCCCAATTTAAGGAAAGACTGTCCTCATTATTGATATTGTTATATGTAGTAAAGTTTGTTTTGAAAGTTTTGTCAGTTGACTTTTAGGAAAAATGATATATTCTTCAACTTCTGAGCAAATAAATTGGTTTCAGTTACTGAAGATGCCAATTAAAGTAATTCATGTCACATTACATATTTTTTGGAGTCTCCAAAGATTTGAGATAAATGGAACATTTTCCCTTTTTAAACCATTCATTACCTTACTAAACAAATAATTATTCAGTACTTATTATGTAGCAGACACTGTTTTTGGCACTGGGGATTCAGTAATGAACAAAACTGCCTTTTCGGAGCTTATATTCTACTAGTGGAGGGAGGGAGACAATAAACAGGCACATTCAATGTATAATATACTGTCAGGTGGTGGTAGGTACTAGGTAGGAAAACAGTCAAGGGAAGGAGGTGTAAAGTAACTGGAGTGGGTCATAGGTGGGTTTGTCAGACAAGGCCTTTCTGAGGATGTGGCATTTTGTCAGAGATCTAAATAAAATGAAGCAATGAGCCATGAGACTCTCTGGGGACAAATGTTCTAAGCAAAGGAAACACCAAGTATAGAACTTGTGGTATGATATTTAGTCCAGCCGCATTAATTTTTTAAATGTAGTTCAGAGAAATCCATTCATTATATTAAAATTTTTCTATTGTTGCATTTAGACTTAGTCATGAACAAAAATTATATTTTGTTTTTAGATAGTTTTGAATTAATTCTAATTTAATTTTATTTTACCTAATAGGGACCAGAGTTACTCAGCAAATATATTGGAGCAAGTGAACAAGCTGTACGGGATATTTTTATTAGGTTAGTTACCAGTGAATGTTTTTTTTAAGTAACTGACTCTGGTTATTTATCAGTCAATGCTTTTTGGTCTTCAGTTGTTTTTATGAAAAACTGATGTTTGAAACCTGTGATTTATGTGGGTTATTAATAAACTGAAGAACAAAAATTCACTGTTTTACCAAATACCACTTAAATATAAAACATTTTTGATATTAAGTTTTGGAAATTATTTGGTTTTATATTTACAATAGAAATATTTCTGAAATGCTGAAAGTGGAATCATAAGTGGTTATTCAAGGATTCTCAAAGTATATGAAGCACATAATTACCCCACTTTATCTCTTTTATAAATTAAGATTCCATGTGGCCAATGTAATTAAAATAGAGTATAATTATTACTGCATTTTTATAAAAATACATATGAATATAGAAGCTAATATTTAAGAGTAAAAAAATTATTTAAATGTGATGGGATTACAGGAAGCTTCTAAATGAAAGAGTTACTTTGTTCCATTCCACTAAAATTTTATTATAAAATATGCAGTTAGGAGAATATATATAATGTACATATATATTTTAAAGAATAATAAAATGAACTCTTGTATTGCTACCACCCAATTTAAGAAAAGAATATTACAAGAAAAGCCTATTACAGGTAAAGACAGTCAACCACATATTGACAAAAGGTTCAATTTACCAGAAATATATTACAATTATAAAATTATTTGTATCTAATACTGTAACTTCAAAATACTTAAGGCAAAAATTTATGGAACTCCAAGGAGAAATTGACAGATCCACCTTCATAGTAGAAGATTTTAACACAGTTCTCAGTAATTAGTTAGTGAAAAAATAGTTTAACAAAATAGTAAAAATTTAGAAGATTTAAAAAACATTCAGCAAGGTTGATGTAAGCATATTTAGAACATGTACCCAACTATTGGAGAATACACATTCTTTTCAAGCACACCTGGAACATTTTTGAAAATTGGCCATATGTCAGGCCATACATAACAATTGCAGTGTTTCAAAGAAATAATATCATACAGACTCCATTTTCTGAAAACACAAATTAAAATAATCAAAAAAAGGATAAGCCCCCCCCATACATTTAGGTATTTTTTAAAAACTAAATAAATCATAAGTGAAAGAAGAGATCTAATGGAAAATAATGAGCACTAATAAGGAAAATGCTGTTTATTAAAATTGTGAGATACTGCAAAACTTATTTCAAGGAAAATACAGCTTTTAATTTTTAGAAAAGAAAAAAAGACTGAAAGTTAATCACTAGGTAACCATCTCATGAAATTAGAAAAATACAGATATAAATTAAAATAAAGAGGGAAATAATAAAGAACAGAAATGAGTGAAATAGAAAACAATTCAGTAGAGAAGTTCACAAACCCAAATATGTTTTGTAAACCTGATACAGTTGATCTCCAGCAAGCCTGATCAAGAAGAAAGCAAGCATGAATAAACAACATTAGGGATAAAGGGGAGGAGGGCAAGACTAAAGATATACCAGAAATGTAAAAGATAATAAGGGAATATTGTGAAATAATATTATAAACTTTATGCCAGTATTTTTGAAACTTGGGTAACATAGACGAAATATATTTGACCAAAGTCAAGCAAGGAAGAAACAAAATACGAATAGTCTTGTAAAGGTAGGAAAAAAATGGGCACTAGTTAAAAATACTTGCATAAATCAAACATCAGACCTAGTTGGTGTTTTAAGAGAGTTTTGCCAAACTTTCAAGGCACAGGTAATCCAGTGTGTTGTTGGCCCCAGATTTATCTTACTTGCCATGTATTTACTAAGATATTTGTTGGGTTTTTTCTGTCACCATGACAGATATTTTGTATTAGGGGCGATTCTTTAGACATCTAGTCCATTCTTTTACCAGAGATGGAAATTATGTTATCTTCTTTTTAATTAAAACAAAATTAGTTAATAAATTAATAAAACTATATGTCAAAGTTCAAGTTAGAAAAAAATGTAATATATATAACTAAAATATATTTTATAGAGAGCCTTACAAAATAAAAGTACTAAGCTCGCCAAGATGTAATGGTCAAAAGACATGAAGAGACATTGCACAGAAGAAGTTCAGGTGGCCAATAAGCATATTCAAAAGAGTTTACTTGTAATAAGAATCAAAGAAGCATTTCACTCATTGAGTAAGACTGGTTTTTGTTTTAGTCTCTGTCCGGAGGGCACGTGTCTTCCCTGACCTCTCTAAGACCTGGTTTACTGAAAACAAGGATAATTACATATGTCTTGCCTTCCTTAAGGGTTTGTTGTGAAGAATTAAATAAATACATAAATATATATATATGTGTGTATGTGTATACAGATATAGATATATATATGAAATTACTTTTCAGACTCTGAAGCCCTACTCAGTTAGGAAATACTGTTTGTTTCCCCAGAGCGCAGGCTGCAAAGCCCTGCATCCTTTTCTTTGATGAATTTGAATCTATTGCACCTCGACGAGGCCACGATAATACAGGAGTTACAGATCGTGTAGTTAACCAGTTGCTGACTCAGTTGGATGGAGTAGAAGGCTTACAGGGTAATAATTGTAAATACAGAAATATCTTCTTATAACAAAATTTCACCAGGATTTAGTAAAGGATTTTTATTTCCCCCCTCTAGGTGTTTATGTATTGGCTGCCACTAGTCGCCCTGACTTGATTGACCCTGCCCTGCTCAGGCCTGGCCGACTTGATAAATGTGTATACTGTCCTCCTCCTGATCAGGTGACAATTTCATATTTTGAGTCCAAAATCCAACAAATGCTATACTCTTTCCTTGTGAACTTTACTTCTGCCAGGTAATAGAGGTTGTCCTTAGAAGACCAGCTTTCAGCAAAGGCCTTAGTCACTGCTTTCTTAACAGCATGAAAAGATTCTGAATTAGATGCAAAGCCTTCTTTTGACCCAGCCATTCCATGCAAGTCTGAAAACTTCATACTCTTTCAGTGTTGGCCAACTGGAAAAACAAGAAGGAAAACAAGTATTGCATGTCCATGTTCCCTGTGTTCAAAGATCACATGCCTCATTATCCTGACAAAAGACTGATACTGAATCAAGCATAGGACTAGGAAGCATCTGTGCATGTTACATGGAGATATGACTTTTTCCTAGTCCTATGTTGATGGAGCTCTTGTTCCCAAATTTAGAAATGAATGAGTAAAAGAAGAAATAGACAAATGAATAGTCAAAGGTATAAAATGTCTGTATATCACATGTAGCAGTTATTTTAATTTTTCTTTCAAAACACTTTCTTGTCTCATTTGCCCAAATCTAGAAAATAAGCACTGTCTGAATTAGAAATGATTTACACTGAATAGTTAAGAATGTTGATTTTCATTCATTTTCCTGCCTGTGTTCCTTCTGTTAGGGAAGAAGTTCCAAGGAAGATAGATGTAGTCTAGTGGTACATTCCTCAACTTATTTGTAAAGCTTATAAGATATATGAAGTGAATTTATAAGAAAAATCCTAAAATACACAGTTTAAAATAACATATTCAATTTTATTTGTTAAATCAATTAGTTTTTCTCCCTTCAGGTGTCACGTCTTGAAATTTTAAACGTTCTCAGTGACTCTCTACCTCTGGCAGATGATGTGGACCTTCAGAAAGTGGCATCAGTAACCAATTCCTTTACGGGAGCTGATCTGAAAGCTTTACTTTACAATGCCCAGTTAGAGGCCTTACATGGAAGGCTGCTGTCCTGTGGACTGCAGGTGAGTTGTTATATGAGGAGATCGTTATTATGGTGTCTTATGAGTGATACGAGCAGTTAAGTTCAGTGCCAAAATTTCAACCTTAAAAAAAAATTCCTATTTTTTAACAACTTTAGTTACCTGTATAGATATTTACCTTTAGTCGAGTGTACCATAATTGGAATATTGGCTTTGCAGAGAATTTGTAATTATATGAAGAGTTTGGTGTCTGTTTCTCAACATTACCTTACTACTGGCAAAATATATTGGTGTGTGGAAGGATATTCTTTGAATTGAGATAAGAATTATATTGAGATTTTAAATTCATTTTTTACTTCTAAAAAAGATCATCAGATAGTTATTTTGAAACTCAAATAGTCCCAGATATGGCAAATAGGAGCCCCTTTTGGATGACTTCTGTGTCCTTTTGATATGTCCTCATCATCCTTTGATCACTTACTTACTTCCCTATATAACAAGATGTTCTAGGTTTATCTTATAATCTCTGTTCTCCAGCCCTAGAATCAGTTTTTTTCTCTAAGGATAATATTTTAATTTTGGCAGAAAATAATTTGATCTCTGCCACATTATGGACTTTACCATATATTTTCTGGGAAGGCTTTTCAACTGTATACTCCCCTCTCCTACATTTTGTTGGAGATTCTTGCAGGGACTAAATTTAGATACTACCAAGTTTTTGCTATTTATTTTGGCAAGCCATTGAAGTTTTTTTTCTGCTAATGAAAGGGGAAAAAAGGTGTTTACAAGTAAATTACTCTATAATGATGAATCAACCATGTTATAGAGTGCTTTATCATTTCAGAGTAGAAAAATGTGAATTGAAAGAGACATGAAAATAAAATCGATCTGAGTCCTAGCTTTGTTAGTTTTGGGGGAGATGGTTGGCAAGTTATCTACACATTCCATTTGGTCTTTCCTTATTTTAATAGTTAAAATTTCGTGATGTGACTCAGAACCATTAGAGAATCAATAAGAGCTTTTGTAAAAAAAAAAAAAAATGCCTGAAGTTTCCTTGTACTGGTCTGTTAGAATGCTGTCTCTGTGTGGTTTATTTTTGAATTGTGGACTATTTAGAGCTTTATAACTGGTTGTCCTTTTGTGTGTTTTAGGATGGAGGTTCCAGCTCTGATAGTGACCTGAGTCTGTCTTCAATGGTTTTTCTTAACCACAGCAGTGGCTCTGATGATTCAGCTGGAGATGGAGAATGTGGCTTAGAGCAGTCCCTTGTTTCTCTAGAGATGTCTGAGGTGCTTCCAGATGAATCAAAATTCAATATGTACCGGCTCTACTTTGGAAGCTCTTATGAATCAGAACTTGGAAACGGAACCTCTTCTGATTTGGTACCTTGTGCAGTCACTGTACAATTCTGAAATAGACAGCTGTATGTTGGTGTAATTTATGTCCTAACTAGCCCCACATGTTCTTTCTGGTTGGTTTGTCCTTCAGTAAAACAGTCTTTTCTTACACTAATCATTTTCACTCCACCTTAAGACAGAGCTGGCAGTAAGGGGAGCCGAAGTAGCCAGTGGTTGTGATTACCCTTTGGTTTCTTTCAGGTTTTTCTCCCTTCATTAGTGGCTTTAAAACATCTTTAGTAGCAGATTCATTTTGTATTAAACTTAAATTATTATTATAGAACAGTTGAGGATAATGAGAAATTTGGTACAATAATGTCAAAAATTCTAACAACCAAATGTTATCTATTGGTAGTACTTCTGGTGGAAAATATAAGCACAGTGAAAAAGTTATTAGTAATAATAATGTTTCAACAAGGAAAATGTTTAAATTTGGGCAATATCATTGTTTTTCTAAACTAAAATAGCATTTGACACATATCTCAAAAAATTAACAGTGGTTCACTGTTGCTTTATTGATTAACATAACATTTTTACAAATATTTAGTAATTTCGGGGTAAATTTCCTTTATTAGGTTTTAAAAAATATAAACATAACCCATTTTTATTTTCAAGAATAGTAAGCTGTTTTAATTCTAGTCTTTGTTTTCTGTTTCTTAACTTACATGTAGAAATGTCCCAGAACCTTAGTGTATACCCTATCATTAGGGCATTTGTGGTGGATTTAATAACAAAGCATTATAAAAACCTTGTATGATGGCAGTTTTCACTCTGTGGTAGTTCAACAACATAGGTATAGATGAACCTTTATAGAATATGAACGTATTTTAAACTTACTTAATTTCAGTTAGTTAAAATGTAACCTTACCCATGTTAAAGTTTTATTGCTTAAAGTTCATAATTCTATCTTTGATAAATACATAATTTTTTTCTCCTTTGCTCTTTTTCCCTCCCTTCCTCTCTCCCCTTCTCCCTTCCTTCTCTCATTATTATGCTTAACAACGAAGAGCTCACAATGCCTGTCAGCACCAAGCTCCATGACTCGGGATTTTCCTGGAGTTCCTGGGAAAGATCTGTCTTCACAACCCCCAGTCTTCAGAACAGCCTCACAAGAGGGTTATCAAGAGCTCACACAGGAACAAAGAGATCAACTGAGGGCAGATATCAGTATTATCAAAGGCAGATACCAAAGCCAAATTGGAGTATGGCTTTTTCCTCTTCATTTTAATTGTAAAACTTTTTAAAAATTGTTTTTCCTTTTTGATATGTATTTTTTTGATTAGTAAATGAGCTCTTTATAAACAAGGGACTGAAACACATCAGTCAAATGATTATGTGCTAACAATTTTTAGTAATCTTATGAGAAAGGGTATGTATAGTCTAAGAAAACTGGCAAAAAGAAATAACACTTGGACTTCCTTTTCCATCATGTCTCTAAGTTAACTTTTGTCTTTTTTTTAATTTAAGGAGGATGATGCCCTTAACCAACCAGGCCCCATCAGAACCAGTCTGGCTATTAGTCAGTCACATTTAATGACTGCGCTCAGTCACACAAGGCCATCCATCAGTGAAGATGACTGGAAGAACTTTGCTGAGCTGTAAGTAAAAGATTCTGATTCAGAAGTATAGATATTATTATAGGTGACAGTTATTCAAACTTTTAAAGTTCTTTTAAAATCACAAATAACATTTTGAATATTTAAAAGCAATTCAAAACATTTGCTTAGTAGCCATGCATTTAAATACCCAAAAACTTCAGGAATATAGAAGTCAAAAATGAATTTTCATTATAAATAACTCAAATATAATCAAATGAATTGGTTAATGACCTGGTTTAATTTTAAAAGCGTCAAAGAAAAAAGGAAAATCAAAAGCCCAAAATGATTCCACTATAGTCTCCAAAAATTATGAAAATACAACTGTTTTGTTTTCAAAATAATTTATATTTTATTAATCTCATTAATAATCAAAGAACATTTAAATACATTCACATTTATTCACTTGTAGACCATGTTTAATATACATTTGAATTTATAGGCCTGCAGTTGTCTCACTAGTAACTTTGGAGTCTGAGACCCATAGACTGGGAACCATTCTAGGTCAATGATTCAACTTAATTCAAGAAATACATTCCTCTGTAATGTACAGCATGATGACTACAGTTAACAATACTGTAGTATATATTTTCAAGTTACTAATAGAATAGATCTTAAAAATTCTTTTCACAAGAAAAAAAATGTAACTGAGGTGATGATGGATGATATCTATACTTATTGTGGTAATTCTTTCACAATATGTACATATATCAAATCACTATGTTGTACACCTAAAACTAATACAACCTTATATGTCAATTATATCTCAATTTAAAGAAAGTTAAAAATGGGAAAAAAAAGAAATGTATTCCTGGTCTTTAGAAGTTACAACTTCCTTGTTGAATTTTGCTATATTCTGGGGTATGCATGCACATATGTGTACACGCATGTGTACATTGAAAGGGTAGAAAATTTTTCCCTTCCCTTCTAGGTTCTTTGGTTGGTCTAATAATTAAATTGACATAAGATGGATTAACAGGAGAAAAACTAATTTTGTACATTCAGGATCTGCATAAAAATAGTAGACTAAAGTCAATCAGGCAGTTGAGGCTTATATACTGTCCTGAGCTAAGGACAGAGATAAGGGCCTGGACTTCAAAGGGAAGGAGGGCAATTCACAGGATAATGGGAAGAACAGGTGTTTGGTAATCAGACGTTTGTCCTGTCATGCAGATAAGTCTTTTGAGATTACAAATGTTATCTCTGGTAATAGCCCTTTCTGGTGCAGGCCCCATATCTAAATTCTTTTAGGCAGTTAAGGGAGAGGTAAAAAGCTTTTCTTGAGTCTGCTGGGTCTTGTTCCCTTTAAGTCAAAATAATCCACATGGCAGTTTGGGGTGGAAACTAGAATAATTCAGGATCCAGTCTAGTTTACAGGTAGAAATCCAAACGTCAAAGACAATTAACAGCACTAGAATCTGATATCCACAAAGGTGTATTACTAAAACATGATTTCTCTCTCTACAATGACCCCCATTTCTAACAAAGATAACAACAGTAAGACTAGACTATTTTCAAATTAAGTCTAGTTGCACTGAACTTGGCCTGATTATTTACATAAGTTCGACAAGAATAGTAATGGACCATATAGATGCTTTTAAATCTCCTTTCCTGGAAATTTTCATAAGGAATCTCAGATTGACCTTTTAAAAGCCTCTTGAGGCTAGGAAGCTGAGCCAAGGACTTACCATCAGATTTCGCTTGCAATAGCTATGTACTGTTGACCCTTGAACAACATGGACTTGAACTGCATGGGTCCACTTATACAGATTTTCAATAAACATGTACTACAGTACTACACAATCCATGGCTGGTTGAATCTGTGGATGCAGAACTGTGGGTACAGAAGGCTGACTATAAATATACAGATTTTTGACTGTGTTAGAGGGTGGAGGGGGTTAGAGGGTAGAGGGGTGGGGTTGGCACCCCTAACCCCTGTGTTGTTGAAGGGTCAACAGTATTTGGGTTAATTTCTCTTTCAGAGGTCCCCAAAATAGCCTGAAGTCCTTGTACTTGCCAGGAAATAACCTTGCTTTACTCATCTGGTAAGGTTACTGGGAACTCTGTAAGCAAGGTACCAGGCTGGTTTTCCAAGGAGGTTTATTGGCTCCATAAAATCAACCTTAGTTCCTTAAAACTGTCTAGTTTTTCTGTTCTATGCACATTCTCAAATACGACATTCCAGTCAAAGCCTTGATGATATAACCAATGTTTCCAATTGTGTCCTGTTACTAGGAGAAAGGATTCTTATTGGACTTATGGAAATAACTATATCCATGAAAATAAGAATATTCACTAAGAGTTTCTGAATTCTGGAGGGATCAGGTAGGAGAAAAAACATGTTTCATCTTTGTTCACAAAGGTATATTTTACCAAATTACTGATAGCTTAAGAGAAAAGAACAAGGTTTCCTTAAATCTGGAAAAACAAAAGAACAATGTTTCAAACAAAGTCATAAAAATTATAATGATCCTCAGTAGTTCATTCAGTCCCATGTAGTTAATTTTTATGGATCTTTTGTTAGCAGTTTTATGAAGCCATCAGTTTCCCCATTAGAGTTCTGCAAATTCTTACCTAATTCAGTGGTATAAATTGAAAATTATCAGAAAACTGTTCTTGTTAGAGTCCTTTCCATGAGTCTCATTGAAGATGAAGCACTTTTGCAGGAACACTTTTACAATAACTGTAAACGACAAAAGACTTAAAAATGGCCATGGTTAAAGATCTGATGAAACTTCATTATAATGCATTTGATGAGGAAATTTGGTTATTTCTGTGATATAGTATTTTTTTTTTTTTTTTTTTTCTTTTTGCGGTATGCGGGCCTCTCACTGTTGTGGCCTCTCCCGTTGCGGAGCACAGGCTCCGGATGCGCAGGCCCAGCGGCCATGGCTCACGGGCCCAGCCGCTCCGCGGCATATGGGATCCTCCCAGACCGGGGCACGAACCCGTATCCCCTGCATCGGCAGGCGGACTCTCAACCACTGCGCCACCAGGGAGGCCCCTGTGATATAGTATTTTAAGACAACTGGAATTATGGTTGATAATATTACATATCAGATATTTAGGAATTTTATACAGTTTCTATAAGACATTAATAACATCCATATAAATATAACTTTTAGTATTATTTCAGTGTTTCCCATGTAATTTAATATATCAAGTAATCCTCTCTTTTTACAAGGGGAGAAAGAAAACAAATCTTTTGAGACGTTCCAGGGGCCCTCTGGAAAATCCCAGAGTTAAAGGTCAAAAGCCTTATTTAGAATTTGATTTTGGAGAGGTTTGTCAAAAATATTTGGTTTGAAAACAGCATACTATCATAGGTCACTGTTAAACAATACTATTCACTTAACCAAAGTGACAATTAAAGACTTTGCAGGCAAATACAGAAAGTTACATAGTTGTAAAAAAACAAACAACAAAAAGCACCTTGAGAAGAGCATTTTCATAAGCAATCAGACATGAGGCATAGGAAATTATTTTTCTTTGTTTTCTAGGCAGACTACTTAAAAGGTAAAGAAAAACCTTTCAGTCTTATCAATAGCAGACTAATAGTCCAAAAAAATTTTGTCCTGAAAGAGAAGTTTTAGTTTTATATAAGTACACTACTGATATTAAAACTTATTTTTTAGAACCCTTATAATAAATTCATTCCATTTTAGCCAGCTTGACAAAGTAAAAGTCTCTCTCGAACGTTCCATACCCCTTTATTCTCTTTCCCATTCTGAAACAATCAGAATAGAGTTGCATACAGTTGTTTTCCTTATTTCTCAGTTTTAATTATATAAATTAGAATTCTTAACACTTAAACCTTAATTTCTAGTGATTGTGAACTGTTAACACCAGCATTCTGTAGACTGGCAAATTAATGCATACATTTCATAATTTCTAAAAGAATACAGTTTAACAGTACAATTCTTCAGTATAGAATAGGACACATTTATTTATACATCCAAGTATTTTTAGTTCCTATGTAGTAAGAGGCCAAAAGTAAATAAATGTTCAATAATTAATGTTTCAGTATTTTATTTAGAAATGATCAAGATATCCAAAGAAATTTCATCACTTACCAAAACTCTAAGGGTATAAGTTACCAAAGAGATTCTGGAAACTATTTAAGTAGACATATTATAAAACTTAATTATTGTTGAGAAGTTCACTTAAGAACTAGTTAAGTTTTATATTTCTAAATATTTCATATATTTTATATTTTATATTTTTATATATGATATATATATATTATATATTATATATATTATATATTTTATATTTCTAAATATTTCATATTTAGATTACTTATGAAAATTTCATGAGACATTAAAACAGCCACCATGGCAAATTTTGTAACAGATGTATACTTAAACTAGCTTTTATTTACTGAAAATTATACCAGATCACATAAACTTGAGAAGAATTTGGATTGGTTTGTATTATGTTTCTGAGAGTTTAGAAATATTAAATTTGATGAGTGCTTTTTTCTTTAAGCCAATTAAATAGACCTTTTTACAAATTAATTTTGGCAATATTCATCCAGACGTAGAAAAGTATCACATATACATAACATATCCATAGACATAACATAAACACACAGAGACAAACAGACCCTGTGGCTTCCATCCCAAAATTTTAGCCATGGAAGTTTTTATAGCAGTCTATTTTTTAAAAGCCTTGTCCCCTCAACTCCTTTTTTTCCCCAGTCTCAGGTGATTATAGGCAGTATCTTAGCTATCTCCTGGGTGTTTACATTTCAAAGACATGATAAGATTTACATCTTCAAGAGACAGAGGAAGAATGCAAGTTTTCTCGTAGGAGTTTTTTTTTTTTTTTTTAAGTATAGTTGATGTACAATATTATATTAGCTTTAGGCATACAACATAGTGATTCAATATTTATAGATTATACTCCATTTAAAATTGCAAAGTAATGGCTGTATTTCCCTGTGCTGTACAAACTATCCTTGTTGCTTATTTTATACATAGTAGTTTGTACCTCTTAATCCCCAGCTCCTGCCTTGCTCCTCCCTCCTTCCCTCTATAGACTGGTAACCACTAGTTTGTACTCTGTATCTGTGAGTCCATTTCTGTTTGTTTCGTACATTCGTTTTATTTTTTAGATTCCAAAATAAGTGTTAACAGAGTATTTGTCTTTTCTGACTTATTTCACTGAGCATAATATTCTCTAGGTCCATCTATGTTGTGGCAGATGGCAATATTTCATTCTTCTTTAAGGGCTGAGTAGTATTCCACTGTGTATACATACTACATCTTCTTAAGCCAGTTGTTCATTGATGGACACTTAATGGTGCTTCCATGCCTTGGCAATTCTAAATAATGCTGCTTTGAACATTAGGATGCATGTATCTTTTTGAATTACTGTTTGTTTTCCTTGGATATATACCCAGGAGTGGAATTGCCGGATCATAAGGTAGTTCTATAATTTTAGTTTTTTGAGGCACCTCCATTTTGTTTTGTTTTGTTTTGTTTTTTAAACATCTTTATTGGAGTAAATTGCTTTACAATGGTGTTAGTTTCTGCTGTATAACAAAGTGAATCAACTGTACATATACATATATCCCCATATCTCCTCCCTTTTGTGTCTCCCTTCCTATCTGACCCCTGTAGGTGGACATAAAGCACTGAGCTGATCTCCCTGTGCTATGTGGCTGCTTCCCACTAGCTAGCTATTTTACATTTGGTAGTGTATATATGTCCATGCCATTCTCTCACTTCGTCCCAGCTTACCCTTCCCCCTCCCTATGTCCTCAAGTTCATTCTCTACATCTGCGTCTTTATTCCTGTCCTGCCACTAGGTTCTTCAGAACCTTTTTTTTTTTAGATTCCATATTTATGTGTTAGCATACAGTATTTGTTTTTCTCTTTCTGACTTACTTTACTCTGTATGACAGACTCTGGGTCCATCCACCTCACTACAAATAACTCAATTTCGTTTTTTTTTATGGCTGAGTAATATTCCATTGTACATATATGCTACATCTTCTTTATCCATTCATCTGTTGATGGACATTTAGGTTGCTTCCATGTCCTGGCTATTGTAAATAGAGCTGCAGTGAACATTGTGGTACACGACTATTTTTGAATTATGGTTTTCTCAGGGTATATGCCCAGTAGTGGGATTGCTGGGTTGCATACTGTTTTCTATAGTGGTTGCCCAAATGTTCATTTATACCAATACTGTAGGATAGTCCCCTTTTCTCCACATCCTTGCCATTATTTGTTATTTATAATCTTTTTGATGATAGCCATTCTGACAGGTGTGAGGCAATATCTCACTGTGGTTTTGATTTGCATTTCTCTGATAGAGATGTTGATCATCTTTTCATGTGTCTGTTGGCCATCTGTATATCTTCTTTGGAGAAATGTCTATTCAGATCCTCTGCCCATTTTTTACTCAGGTTGTTTTTTTGATATTGACTTATATGAACACATTATATATTTTGGATATTAACCCCTTATTGGTCATATCATTTGCAAATATTTTCTCCCAGTCAGTAGGTTATCTCTGTTTTGCTGATTGTTTCCTTTTCCTAGGAGTTTTAAGGTATATTTCTTTATTATCAGAAGTCTAGGGTAACTACTACTTAAAATTTCCTATCTATCTATCTATCTATCTTCTTAGAACAGTTCTCTTCTAACATCCTGATCTTTTACAGTATCTGCAAGCATTTTGAGATGAATTGGGGAGGTTTGGGGGTTGGTAAAGTGAGGTGAACTTTTGAATTGTTTCTAGAGCCACATTTCTGGTTTTGCAGACTCTAATTTGTAAAGTAAAGACAGTCTGTTTTATTTCCTCAAAGAACATTCAGGATTTCAGCCTGAATGCAATCAAGGGGATGACCCACCTATCCAACTACATGAGGATTTTTAATTATAAAGGAAATTAAAAGATTACTACAAGAACCACAACATGCTGCCTACAAGAGACCTACTTTAGGGCAAAGGACACACATGAATTGAAAGTAGGGGGATGGAGGATTAGCTCAAGATAGTGAAGGAGAAGGATGTGAGCTCACTCCCTTCCTACGCAAACACCAGAAGTCACAACCAACTGGTGAATGACCATTGACGAAAAAACGCTGGAACTTACCGAAAAAGATACCCTACATCCAGAGACAAAGAAGAAGCCACAGTGAGACAGTGGGAAAGGCTCAACTGCAATAAAATCAAATCCCATACCTGGTGGGTGGGTGACCCACAAACTGGAAAACAATTATTCCAAGAAGTTTTCCCACAGGAGTGAATGTTTTGAGCCCCATGTCAGGCTTCCCAGCATGGGGGTCTGGCAACAGGAGGAGGAGTCCCCAGAGAACCCGAGTTTGAAGGCCATCAGGTTTTGATCACAGGATTTCTACAGGACTGGGGGAAACAGAAACTCCACTCTTGGAGGGCACACACAGTCTCGTGTGCACCAGGACTCAGGAAAAAAAGTAGTGACCTGATAAGAGACTGGGCCAGACCTACCTGCTAGTATTGGAGGATCTCCTGCAGAGGTTGGGGGCAGCTGTGGCTCACTGAGGGAATAAAGACACTGGCATCAGCAGTTCTGGGAAGTACTCATTGGTCTGAGCCCTCCCAGAGGCCACTGTTAGCCCCACCATACAGCCTGTAGGCTCCACTGCTGGGACGCCTCAGGCCAAACAACCAACAGGGTGGGAACACAGCCCCACCCATCAGCAGACAAGGGGCTTATTAAAGTCTCCATGAGCACAGCCCTACCCATCATCAGAGGGACAAAACCCAGCCCCACTCACCAAGGGGCAGGAACCAGCCCCTCCCATCAGGAAGCCTGCACAAACCTCTTAGACAGCCTCAACCACCAGAGGGCAGACAGACAGCAGAAGCAAGAACTAAAATCCTGCAGCCTGTGGAACAGAAACCACAGTCACAGGACGTTAGTCAAAATCAGATGGAAGAGGAATATGTCCCAGATGAAGGAACAAGATGAAACCCCAGAAGAACAACTAAGTGAAGTGAAGATAGCCAACCTACTGGAAAAGGAATTCAGGATAATAATGGTGAAGATGATCCAAGATCTTGGAAAAAAGAATGGAGGCAAGGGTCGAGAAGGTACAAGAAATGTTTAACAAAGACCTAGAAGAACTAAAGAACAAAGATGAACAGTATAATAACTGAAATGAAAAATACACTAGATGGAATCAATAGCAGAATAAATGAGGCAGAAGAATGGATAAGTTATCTGGAAGACAGAACAGTGGAAATCACTGCCACAGAGCAGAATAAAGAATGAAAAGAAATTAAGACAGCCGAAGAGACCTCTGGGACAACATTAAAGGCACCAACATTAGCAATATAGGGGTCCCAGAAGGAGAAGAGAGAGAGAAAGGACCTGAGAAAATATTTGAAGAGACAATAGCTGAAAACTTCCCTAACATGGGAAAGGAAACAGTTTTCCAAGTCCAGGAAGCGCAGAGAGTCCCAGGCAGTATAAACCTAAGGAGGAACATGCCAAGACACATAGTAATCAAATTGACAAAAATTAAAGACAAACTATTAAAAGCAACAAGGGAAAAATGATAAATAGCATAAAAGGGAACTCCCATAAGGTTATCAGCTGATTTCTCAGCAGAAACTGCAGGCCAGAAGGGAGTGACATGATATATTTAAAGTGAAGAAAGAGAAGAACCTGCAACCAAGAACATTCTACCGAGCAGGGCTCTCATTCAGATTTGACAGAGAAAACTTCTCTAGGTGGGAAAGAGACCAGCAACGTAAAACAACCTTGAACATATATATATTGCTATATCAAAACCTCATGGGAACAGCAAACCAAAAAACTACAATAGATACACACACAAAAAAGAAAGCAACCCAAATACAACACTAAAGATGGTTATCAGACCACAAGAGAACAAAAGAGGAAGGGAAGAAAAAAGACATACAAAAACAAATCCAAAACAAGACAATGGCAATAGGAACATACATATCTTTAATTGCCTTAAATGTAAATGGATTAAATGCTTGAACCAAAAGACATAGACTGACTGAATGGATACAAAAACAAAACCCATATACATGCTGTCTACAAGAGACCCACTTCAGCCCTAGGGACACATACAAACTGAAAGTGAGGGAATGGAAAAAGGTATTCCATGCAAATGGAAATCAAAAGAAAGCTGGAGCAGCAATACTAATATCAAACAAAATAAACTATGAAATAAAGACTGTTACAAGAGACAAAGAAGGACATAATGATCAAGGGGTCAATCCAAAAATATATAACAATTGTAAATATATATGCACCCAATGTAGGAGCACCTCAATGTATAAGGCAAATACTAAAAGCCATAAAGAGAGAAATTAACAGTAACACAGTAATAGTGGGGAACTTTAACAACCCACTTTCATCAATGGACAGATCATCCAGACACAAAATCAATAAGGAAACACAGGCCTTAAATGACACATGAGACCAGATGGACTTAATTGATATTTATAGACCATTCCATCCAGTAGTAGCAGAATACACATTTTTCTCATGTGCACATGGAACATTCTCCAGGAGTGACCACACGCTGGGCCACAAAATGAACCTTGGTAAATTTAAGAAAGTTGAAATCATATCAAGCATCTTTTTGGACCACAACACTATGAGATTAGAAGTCATTTACAAGAAAATAACTGTAAAAAACAAATATGTGGAGGCTAAACAATATGCTTCGAGCAACCAATGGATCACTGAAGAAATCAAAAAGGAAATCAAAAAAATACCTAGAGACAAAAGCACAATGACCCAAAACCTATGGGATACAGCAAAGGCAGTTCTAAGACAGAAGTTTCTAGCAATACAGTCTTACAGGAAACAAAAAAGTCTCAAAAAACCTAACCTTACACCTAAAGCAACTAGAGAAAGAAGAACAAACAAAACCTGAAGTTAGTAGAAGGAAAGAAATCATAAAAGATCAGAGCAGAAATAAATAGAGAGAAAGAAAACAATAGCAAAGATCAATGAAACTAAAAGCTGGTTCTTTGAAAAGATAAACAAAATTGATAAACCTTTAGCCAGACTCATCAAGAAAAAAAGAAGAGGACTCACATCAATAAAATTAGAAATGAAAAAGAAGTTACAATGGACACAGAAATACAAAGGATCATGAGAGACTACTACAAGGAACTGTATGCCAATAAAATGGACAACCTGGAAGAAATGGACAAATTCTTAGAAAGGTACAATCTCCCAAGACTGAAACAGGAAGAAATGGAAAATATAAACAGACCAATCACAAGTCATGAAATTGAAACCATGATTAAAAAACTCTGAACAAGCGAAAGTCCAGGACCAGATGGCTTCACAGGCGAGTTCTATCAAACATTTAGAGAGAAGTTAGCACCTGTCCTTCTGAAACTGTTCCAATAGATTGCAAAGGAAGGAAAACTCTCAAACTCATTCTATGAGGCCACCATCACCCTGATACCAAAACCAGACAAAGAGACCACAAAAAAAATTACAGACCAGTATCACTGATGAACATAGACACAAAAATCCTCAACAAAATATTAGCAAGCAAATCCAACAATATATTAAAAGGATCACACACCATGAGCAAATGGGATTTATCCCAGGGGTGCAAGGATTTTTCAATATCCGCAAATCAATCACTGTAATACACCACATTAACAAATTGAAAGGTAAAAACCATGTGATCATCTCAGTAGATGCAGAAAAAGCTTTTGACAAAATTCAACACCCATTTATGATAAAAACTCCAGAAAGTGGGCACAGTGGGAACATACCTCAACATAATGAAGGCCATATATGACAAACCCACAGCAAAACATCATACTCAACAGTGAAAAGCTGAAAGCATTTCCTCTAAGATCAGGAGCAAGACAAGGATGTCCACTCTCACTACTTGTATGCAACATAGTTTTGGAAGTCATATATACAGCAGTCAGAGAAGAAAAAGAAATAAAAGGAATCCAAATTGGAAAAGAACAAGTAAAAATGTCACTGTTTGTTGATGACATGATACTATACATAGAAAATCCTAAAGGCACTACCAGAAAACCACTAGAGCCTATCAATGAATTTGGTAAATTGGAAGGTTACAAAATTAATACACAGAAATCTGTTGCATTTCCTTTTTTTAAAATTTTAAATAGAATGGTGACTAAAATTGTTTCTTTTAAAATATATATATTTATTTATTTATTTATTTGGCTGTGTCAGGTCTTAGTTGTGGCACACAGGATCTTTTGTTGCAGTGCGCAGTCTTCCCTCTAGTTGTGGTGCGTGGGCTCAAGTTATGGCACACAGGCTCTGTAGTTGCGGCATATGAGCTCTCAAGTTGTGGCACATGGGTTAGTTGCCCTGTGGCATGTGGGATCTTAGTTCCCCAACCAGGAATTGAACCAGTGTCCCCTGCATTGTAAGACAGATTCTTTTACTTTTTTTTTGTATATATGTATGTATGTATGTATGTATGTGTGTATTTATTTATTTATGGCTGTGTTGGGTCTTTGTTGCTGTGTGCTGGCTTTCTCTAGTTGCAGCGAGCAGGGGCTACTCTTCGTTGTGGTGTGCAGGCTTCTTATTGCAGTGGCTTCTCGTTGCAGAGCACAGGCTCTAGGTGCATGGGCATCAGTAATTGTGGCACGCGGGCTCAGTAGTTGTGGATCGCAGGCTCTAGCATGCAGGCTCAGTAGTTGTGGTGCATGGGCTTCATTGCTCCACAGCATGTGGGATTTCCTGGACCAAGGATTGAACCCATGTCCCCTGCATTGGCAGGCGGATTCTTAACCAGTGCACCACCAGGGAAGTCCCTATATTGCATTTCTATACTCTATTGAATTTCTCTTTCTGATCTTTTGTTGTTAAACAATCCCATTTACCATCACATCAAAAAGAATAAAATACCTAGAAATAAAACTACCTAAGGAGACAAAAGACCTGTACTCTGAAAACTGTAAGACACTTGAAAGAAGTCAAAGATTAAACAAACAGATGGAAAGATATACCATGTTCTTGGATTGGAAGAATCAATATTGTCAAAATGACCGTTCTACCCAAGGCAATCAACAGATTCAGTGCAATCCCTATCAAACTACCAATGCCTTTTTTCTCAGAACTAGAACAAAAAGTCTTAAAATTTGTACGGAGGTACAAAAGACCCTGAATAACCAAAGCAATCTTAAGAAAAATGGAGCTGGAGGAATCAGGCTCCCTGACTTCAGACTCTGCTACAAAGCTACAGTCATCGCAACAGTTTGGTACTGGCACTAAAACAGACATACAGATCAATAGAACAGGATAGAAAGCCCAGAAATAAACCCATGCACCTATGGTCAATTAATCTACTATAAAGGGGGCAAGACTATACAATGGAGGAAAGACACTCTCTTCAATAAATGGTGCTGGGAAAACTGGACAGCTACATGTAAGAGAATGAAATTAGAGCACTCCCTAACACCATACACAAAAGTAAACTCAAAGTTGATTAAAGACCTAAATATAAGACCAGACACTATAAATCTCTTAGAAAAAAACATAGGCAGAACACTCTCTGACATAAATCACTGCAATATCTTTTTCAGTCTGTCTCCCAGAGTAATGGAAATTAAAACAAAAATAAACAAGTGGGACCTAATTCAACTCAAAAGCTTTTGCACAGCAAAGGAAACCATAAGCAAAACAAAAAGACAACCCACAGAATGGGACCAACAAGGGATTACTCTCCAAAATTTACTAACAGCTCATATGGCTTAACATCATCAAAATAAACAACCCAATCAAAAAATGGGCAGAAGACCTAAATAGACATTTCTCCAGTGAAGACAAAGAGATGGCCAAGAGGCACATGAAAAGATGTTCAACATCACTAATTATTACAGAAATGTAAATCAAAACTACAATGAGGTATCACCTCACACAGGTCAAATGGCTATCATCAGCAAATCTACAAACAATAAATGCTGGAGAGGGTGTGGAGAAAATGGAACCCTCTTACACTGTTGCTGGGAATTTAAATTTGTGCAGCCACTATGGAAAACAACATGGAGGTTCCTCAGAAAACTAAATATAGAGTTGCCATATCCAGCAATCCCACTCCTGGGCATATACCCGGACAAAACTATAATTTGAGAAGCTACATGCACCCCTGTGTTCACAGTAGCACTATTTACAATAGCCAAGACATGGAAACAACCTAAATGTTCATTGACAGATGAATGGATAAAGAAGTTGTGGTGTATAAATACAATGGAATATTACTTAGCCATAAAAAAGAATGAAATAATGCCATTTGCAGCAACATGCATGGACCTAGAGATTATCACACTAAGCGAAGTCAGAAAGAGAAAGACAAATACCATATGATACCACTTATATGTGGCATCTAAAATATGGTACAAATCAACAGAAACATATCTACAAAACAAAAACAGACTCACAGATAATAGAGAACAGAACTGTCGTTGCCAAGAGGAAGGCGGGGTAGAGGAGAGAAGGGATGGGAGTTTGGCATTAGCAGAGGCAACCTATTTTATATAGGCTGGATAAACAAGGTCCTACTGTATAGCACAGGGAACTATATGCAATATTCTGTGACAAACAGTAATAGAAAAGAATACGGGGCTTCCCTGGTGGCGCAGTGGTTGAGAGTCCGCCTGCCGATGCAGGGGACACGGGTTCGTGCCCCGATCCCGGAAGATCCCACATGCCGCGGAGCGGCTAGGCCCGCGAGCCATGGCCGCGGAGCCTGTGTGTCCGGAGCCTGTGCTCCGCAACGGGAGAGGCCACAGCAGTGAGAGGCCCGCGTACAGCAAAAAAAAAAAAAAAAAAGAATACGAAAACGAATATATATACGTATAACTGAGTCATTTTGCTGTATGGAAGAAATTAATACAACATTGTAAATCCACTATAGTTCAATAAAATTTTTTAAAGAGAAGATTCCTATGTTCTGAAGCTTCAGGGTTTAATGCAGTATGCCTTTAAAATTTTTGGATAAAGCATTCAAAGGACTTCAGATGCTTTCCTTTTTTCTGCATGTATAATTCAACCTTGGATCAATTCACCTTGGATCAATTCACCTTAGGAGGAAAAGCCTCTACTATTGCTTCTCTCAGCCCCTGAACGTTGCCCTTGAGCTGGTCTGCTTCCTGATTATTTGTAGAAGAACCTGAAAGAAATTCTGGTCATCTCTTTACCCTGTGAGGGGGGTTTTCCCCAGGTGCCATCTGGCTTGTCTGATGGCTGCACTGTAATCACAGGGGGGGCAGAATACCCCTTAGCAGCCAGTCAAGGTCCCTGTGAGTGGGGTTATAGATAGCCACTAATCTTTCTAACTCCTCTTTAAATTCGGTAGGATGTTCTGAAAGTGCAGGTAAAAGGGCTTTATGATTTATTGGATCTGCTCCTACCCATGGGACATGAATTCTTTGCAGTGGCGGTCCAGGCTACATACACTAAGGATGCTGCATAGCAAGGTCCGAAGGTGGCAGAGCCTGATTACAGGGCCCTGGAAAGTCAGAGGACTTGTAAAGGACAGCAGTGCTAGCCTTCCCACCCATCCTGGGTGATTCTCCTAAATTCACTTCCTGGCTTGTAGCATCTACACAAGTAAGCTGTATACCCCTTGCCTGGAAGTCAGGCCAGAGTGCTCTCTGTAAGTCTTGAAAGGGAAGTTAAAACAGGTAGACAGGGCCAGGTTTTGAGAAGGGGGATTTACATGGAATGTGGACTTTAATTTTTCTTTTGAGTCTCATTTCTGTTCTTCCTGTTAAGGGAGTCCCCAAGGCTGGCTGTTGTACTCCTTTGTGTCCTCTTTTTAATTTTGTCTTTCCATCGGTTGATGGAAAGACAATTGTTGATGGAAATATAGTTGTTTAGCATGAGAGCTCGCTCACTTTTTTCTCACAAACAGAAGTTTTTCCAATTCAAAGGATCCATTCTCTGGCCACTGACAAATATGGTCTTATATTAATCTTAATGGTGACTCAAACCCATAAGCCTTTTTATGGCTTAACCATGAACCCAAGAACTGTCCCCAAAGACTGCAAAAGATGTAGCTTTCACAAGATCCACAAAGCTTACTCCCAGAATTAGCCAAAGAAAGCAAAAACCTTCATTGTCACAGGTAGTAAGAATGGTATAGTGAAAACGGAATTCCCACCAGAATGTGTGATTCCTCTAGTCGCAGACCTGCTCATCTCTGACACTGGGCAGGCGTTACTGGAATGGGACTTCTCCAGCACTAACAGGACAATGAAAGTTGAGACAACAAAGGCCTCTTATGGGCTGGGACACCTTAAGACAAACATCCGAAGAACTGGCACAGTTGGACAAAAAGAATGCTGCCTGTTGCACTATTTACAATAGCCAGGACATGGAAGCAACCTAAGTGTCCATCGACAGATGAATGGATAAAGAAGATGTGGCACATATATACAATGCAATATTACTCAGCCATAAAAAGAAATGAAATTGAGTTATTTGTACTGAGGTGGATGGACCTAGAGACTGTCATACAGAGTGAAGTAAGTCAGAAAGAGAAAAATACCATATGCCAGTGCATATATAGGGAATCTTAAAAAAAATTGTACTGATGAACCTAGTGGCAGGGCAGGAATAAAGACGTAGACATAGAGAATGGACTTGAGGACACGGGGTGGGGAGGGGGAAGCTGGGACGAAGTGAGAGAGTGGCATGGACATATATACACTATCGAATATAAAATAGATAGCTAGTGCGAAGCAGCTGCATAGCACAGGGAGATCAGCTCGGTGCTTTGCAATGACCTAGAGGAGTGGGATAGGGAGGGTGGGAGGGAGACGCAGAGGGAGGGTATATGGGGACATATGTATGCATATGGCTGATTCACTTTGTTATACAATAGAAAAACTAACAGTATTGTGAAGCAATTATACTCTAATTAAAGATCTATATATATAAAAAAAAAATCATGCTGCTTGTCACTTCATGTCTCAGATCCTGAGTCTGTTTGGCTGCCCACCAGTTATAAGCTGACACTTGCATCTTCTGGCTGGCTTCTCTCTGGTTAAGCCAGAGAGAATATTTTCATTGGTCATGAAGCCAAGCTCTCAAGGCAGAACAAGACGAGGGGAAACCTCACCCATTTTTTAAATATAGGGGACCCACAGCAAAGTTTGTCTAAACAGATGCAGGTCCATTAGAACTGTGAAGTCACCAGTCTGTGAGGCTGGCCCGAACAACAGGCTCAAAGGACCTATGCCTGCATTTCTACACTATGGTTTTCCTCCTTATGAAAAGTGACACAAAAGCTAGAGACAAAAGAAAACAATAAACATGGAGGAATTGGATCAATAGAAAACAAAAGTACTCAGAACAGATCGTTTCCAGAGTCACTATACCTAAGGAACTAGTTTACACAAGTAATTTTCTCCTGCTAATCTAAATTTAGAAATGGACTCTCACCACTTCCAGGAGATGGACGTGGTAAGGATTCTTACCACCTGCTGGCTCTTGTCAGAGGTCCCAGGATCTCCCACCTGCAGCCCCAGAGCAAGTGGTGTCCAGC
Source organism: Mesoplodon mirus (assembly GCF_964341445.2). Taxonomy (NCBI): domain Eukaryota; kingdom Metazoa; phylum Chordata; class Mammalia; order Artiodactyla; family Ziphiidae; genus Mesoplodon; species Mesoplodon mirus. Next base: position 59,416,741 of record NC_138985.1, read on the forward strand.
CAGTGGAGCCCCCCATGCATACCAAATTGTAGGGATAGAAAATTTTTCTCTTCCTCCCTTCTAGGTTCTTCAGCTGATCTAACAATTAATTGACGTAAGATGTTACCAGGTGAAAAACTAATTTCGTACATACAGGAACCCCATAAGAATGAGACTCAAAGGCAGTCTCCAGTTGAGGCTTATATACTGTCCTGAGCTAAGGAAAGGGATAGGGGCCTCGGGCTTCAGAGGGGAAGAAGGCAATTCACAGCAGATGAGAAGAGCAGATGTTTGCCACGCAGATTAATAAAAAAAGTTCTCTCTCGTAATAGCTCTCTTTCTGGTGCAGGCCGCCTATCTAAATTCTTCTAGGCAGTTAAAGGAGAGGTAAAAGGCTCTTCCTGAGTCTGCTTGAAATGTCTTGATTCCTTTCAGCTCAAAATAATCCACAGGCCAAAGTGGTTCATTTTGAGGGTGGCATATTCTGCCCCCCCTTCAACATAATATGTACTCATTGCAGAAAAATGAGAAAACAAAGAGAAGGGGAAAAAAACCAGAAATTTCCCTTAACCCCACTACCTCCCGAAGCATATTTATTTGTATACTTATATGTTTTCTCTTACTAAAATAAGACACTCTGTACATATTGCTGTAGAGCAGTCCCCCTTTCATCCATACATACATCTTTAATATTCTTCCGCATTTTAAATACGTTACTACTTTGTTTTTAATGTCATTTTATAATATAGATATACCATAACATCCAATTTGGGGACATTTAAGTTGCATCCACGTTTTCACTATAGGCAATGTGATAATGAACATTCTTATACCTGAATGTTTGCACATATCCTTACTTATTTCACTGGGATAGAGGTAGAATTGTTGCATCACAGTGTACTCACATTTTTTAATGCTTTTGAAATCTATTGCCAAATTGTCTTCCATAAACACCATACAATGTATTTTGCAACAGCAATATACTTATAACAGTACCAGCTTCACCACATCCTAATGTTAAATATTGTAGTATGTCTCTAAACTTGGCCAATTTGATTGGACAAAAGTTATATCTTAAAATTTTACATTTCTTCAATTAAAATACAGAGATTATGTTTTATATATTAATCATTGCCATTTGTATTTTATCTTTTCTGACTTGTCTATTCATCCCCTTTTTCTCTTTTTCTATTAGAGTGTTCAATTTTAAAAAATTTACGTGTAACAACTTCCTGTACTTTCTTGCAAATATTTTTTTCCAGCTATTTCTCTTTTGTTTCTTAAAAAATTCTGTTTGGGAACAAACCATTGTTTTTTGTTTTATAAGTTTAGCATTTACATGTATTAAATGTTACCTCACTTTTTTTTTTTTTTTTTTTTTTTTTAAGGTATGAAAGCTTTCAAAATCCAAAGAAGAGAAAAAATCAAAGTGGAACAGTGTTTCGACCTGGACAGAAAGTAACTCTGGCATAAAATATACTTCTGTTTTTTTGTGTGTTTATGTGTGTGGTGGTTTGTCCCTGTGTTGTAACAGTGAAAATGGTGTCTGTACATTTCTTTTTAATTTAACTTAATTTGTTAATCTATAAAATCAAAGATTGGTAAACCTGTGTTTATGTAATGATCAGGATTACTTGATATTAATACTTTAGAATAAATTGGGATACTTATAAGAGATTCTGTATTTTATTACCTATATATTTAAATCCTTAATGAAGTAATATTGGCCACATGGAATAACTGATTTTTTTCTCCTTTGAAGAAAAAAAGAATGTAATTAAATACATTTCTAAGAATTCACTGACAGTTGCATATTCAGCATCTTTCTTGCATTTGACGAGCTTTATGCTTAGCACCTTCTTGACTGTTTTGGAAATAAAATATCCAATTACCGACTGATCCAATTATCTGTTCTGATTATCTGAAAACGTAGAATTTACACACAATTTAAATAAATTCAGTTGTTCCTTCAATCAGCAGTGAGATGACATCCCCCTTATATACTACATCCAGCTGCAAGGCCAGGAGCTTGAATGACGTCCATTCCTCCCCCAGCTCCGTGACGACTTTATCTGGATGTGCTCTGATCTATGACCTAAATTGTAAAGTCAGTCACTATCAACACAAACTATATATAGTAATGTGGTAAAGGGAAAGGAGAAAGCTAAGTAGAATATGCAAATAAATGCATAAGACAGCAAAGAAAAATGTACAGGCTGTAACCACTGCCCTTTCTGCAATTAATCATGAGGCCATGGCTGATATGTTTGATTTCTCTCTTCCATTACTTACTCCACGTTCCTCTGACTTCAGCCCTCACCTTAGTGGATTAGAGGCCTTTACTAAGTGGGATGGTCTAAACCTTCACTTCCATCTGCACCTTTGGTGGCCTAAGATTGCAGATGTCTTCCATTAAATTTACCATCAACACTCAGTATTACAAGGTTCCAGTCATACTTCTCCCATCCCCCACTGTATAGCACCAACTCTGTATTCACTCAGCCAATATTGTAATCCTCCCCTTTCAAACCTTTGGAATCATCACTATGTTCCCCTCATAGAAGCAGTCCTCCTTTGCTTCCCTCCAAACCAGCAAAGCTCAGAATCACAAGGAATGCAAGCAAAGATGTTTGAGGCACTAGGTATTAACTGTGAAGTGCCATTCTCCCTTGCACTTTGGTTCCCAGATCCTTCTATTAAAGCCATGGTCACTGGTTCACAGTATATACTATATGTACTACATCTTGCAGAACAGGACTCTACCCTCACAGAGGTATCTCGCCAAAAGGCCAGCTGTTTCAGGGTGAGGGGTATTTACAGTAAGTCCAGGGAATTCACTATAAAGTGAGTTTCATGATCAGAAGCAAGTGTCATAAGGGATAGCATAACAGTGAAAGCCCTCTAGTGAGTCCCTGAAAGATGGTGGCGGCAGAATTTTGGAGGACAAAGCAAATCCAATTCCAGAATGTGTCACCTTCAGGGAGGACAACTTGCTGCCTCATCTCTTTTAGGAGAGGGACAAACGTAATCAACCTTCCACCAGGCACGGGCTGGCATCCCCTGGTGTGTACCTACGTGGTTATTGCTGCATACTAGTAGGCTGTCAGGATAGGTGGGTGGTCAGGTCAGCTGCAGTGAGGGGAAAGCCACATGGTAGAGCACACATAGACCCCCATCCTGGCCACCATGGCCACTTTGTTCAGAAATACAGTAAACAAGTACTGGGTAGCTGGAAACAAAGGCTGATTGATATCCATAGAGGTCATCTAGAGCACCTCATTATTAAAAGCACTGAGGAATTTTAGCTGAGCATTCACACAGGACACACACATTCTCACTCTGAATCCATTTCAAGAACTCTGGCCATACCTTTCTCCCAGACCTCCTCATGGCCCCTTCTCCAATCATGCTGTTTCCAAATCTGATCATTTAGTTAAGTTACTAGCCACTGTCTATGAATCAGCATGGATTTCTATATCAGACATCTCTACCTCCTGGCAAAATGGAAGAGACAAGTTCAGAAAATCTGCTCCCTGGGATGATTTCCTACTCTACTGGTCATCAAGGCTATCCCCTCAGTATAGCAGAAATGCCTTCACTCTGATGCATTCACAGTGGAGTTCTCGGTCTCTGGGAAATCATGTTGATGCAGACCGAGCATCTCTGTTAATCCCCAGAAGGTCTGGTTTATTTCTCAGGACACCTGGGAAATGGCCTGGTGAGTGGCTTCGGGTCCTTTGGGGAAGACTTAGAGGAAGGAAGATCCTTAGCAAGTATTCATGATGTTATCACAGGGCCATTTCCCTAGACACTTGACTTCTCCTGCATTCTTGGTCTGACCTAGACCTGAGATTGGGTCAGGGGCCATGACTATATTGTGAAGACTTAAGTCAGGCCTTTGTTTACTAACAGAGAGGTTTTAAAATAATAAAAATCAGGTAGCATCTTCGACCATCTATTTTGGTCTTAAGGACCCCCCACAGTTAGGCAACACCAAAGATCCCTGTAGGTCAGACCGTTGTAATTAATGCGCTGGCTCTGCTGTTGATTATGGTAGCCACATCCACCTGGCCTCTCACATTGCAGCTACCTGGCCCCACCCCTGCTGCCCCAGGATCCACCATCACTGAAATCAGCATGTTTCTACTACAACATCTCCCACTTGCATTCTCATCGATGGTTGCAGATTCTACACACTGACTCATTCAACAACCATTCCAACACCCTCACCTCCATCTTCCTATGGTCCTTGGAAAGTGAATTACTGAGTGACATAATCTCCATTGCAACCATGCATGGCTATGTAACAGTTCTATCTAGACAATGAGTAGAAGTAGGTAGAAGTCCCTGGGGTAAGCTTCCTTCCTGGAATGAGGGCACAATGTCTGGAGATGCAGCAACCATCTTGCAAACATGAGGGTGAAAACCACAGACAATAGAGCAAGGAAACAGAAGGAGCCTGGTTCCCTGATGGCATCGCTGAGCTGATACACCAGCTCTAAATGTCCTACTCAGACCTTTTTATGCATGAGGTAGATAAACCCCTTGTTTGCTTCTCTGAGTAGCTTCCTATTATAGCCAAGACCAACCCTGACAGATTGAGGAGTATTTTCTGACACCCAGCTATCTTGGGGGACAGATTTGGGTGGTGGTAAGTTGGTGAATTGTACATGATTCGTTCATTCAACATATGTATCTCACAAAGTCTTTGGATTTCTTTCTTTATATTACACCAAGATATTTCAGGCACCTCAACTTTATTCAGTGTGAGTCATTGAGTCTGGGTTCCAAATACCCAACCATGGAGTCAGTTAGAACATTCCCAGATGCTGAAAGAGCACACTGAATCAAAAATCCAGTGTATTAATTAAAAACAAAAGTGCAGGGACTTCCTGGTGGTGCAGTGGCTAAGAATCCACCTGCCAGTGCCGGGGACACAGGTTCGAGCCCTGGTCCGGGAAGATCCCACATGCTGTAGAGTAACTAAGCCCGTGCACCACAACTACTGAGCCTGCGGCTCTAGAGCCTGCAAGCCACAACTACTGAGCCCGTGTGCCACAACTGCTGAAGCTGGCGTGCCTAGAGCCTGTGCTCTGCAACAAGAGAAGCCACCACGATGAGAAGCCCATGCACCACAGCAAAAAGTAGCCCCTACTCGCTGCAATTAGAGAAAACCCGCAGGCAGCAATGAAGACCTAACACAGCCAAAAATAAATAATTTTATTTTTGTAAGTGCATTAATGCATTCAACTTGACGAATAATTATGATTTTCCCTACTTAGCCTAGTACCCACACACGTATTCTACCTCCACATATATTCTTTAGAATTTGCATGAAAAAGAAAAATATTGTAGTTTTTTTTTATTGTCTAAGCCTTCTCCTCCTGGATTGACTTTTAGTTCACTCCCTAGGGCATGTTGGGATGGGACAATAGAAGGGAGGGTTGGAATGCAAGAATGAGCATTCTTTTACAAGGCTGATCCCTCACAGATGGGGGCATTTCAGGGTCTTCAAGCAAGGGACATAAGGGCTGCCTCACTAAAGATTTTAAAAGGGTGGGGATTCAAGGGAATCCAGTTTCTTCCATGTGTCTCTATCCCAATTATCAGGGATTGAACTCTTTTTCAATCAACACCTTAACTTTTCCATAAAAGATCTAAAATGGCTATGAACTCAATGGATAATGTCATTCAGTAAACTGGGGGATCAAACTCCTGTTTTTGTGCCAGAGTTTGGCACAAAAACAGAAATATAGATCAATGGAACAGGATAGAAAGCCCAGAAACAAACCCACGCACCTATTGTCAACTAATCTATGACAAAGGAGGCAAGAATATACGATGGAGAAAAAAAAAAAGCCTCTTCAATAACTGGCACTGGGAAAACTGGACAGCTACATGTAAAAGAATGAAATTAGAACACTCCCTAACCCCATACACAAAAATAAACTCAAAATGAAAAGGGAACCCTCCTCCACTGTTAGTGGGAATGTAAGTTGGAACAGCCACTATGGAAAACAGTATGGAGTTTCCTTAAAAAACTAAAAACAGAGCTACCATATGATCCAGCAATCCCACTCCTGGGCATATATCCAGAGAAAATCATGCTTAGAAAAGATACATGCAATGTTCATTGCAGCACTATCTACAATAGCCAAGACATGGAAGCAACGTAAATGTCCATCAACAGAGCAATGGATAAAGATGTGATATATGTATACAATGGGATATTACTCAGCCATAAAAAAGGATGAAATAATGCCATCTGCAGCAACATGGATGGACCTAGAGGTTATCATACAAAGTCAGACAGAGAAAGACAAATATCATATATCACTTATATGTGGAATCTAAAAAATGATACAAATGAACTTATTTACAAAACAGAAACAGACTCACAGACTTAGAAAACAAACTCACTGTTACCAAAGGGGAAAGGTGGGAGGGAGGGATAAATTAGGAGCTTGGGATTAACATATACACACTACTATATATAAAATAGATAACAAGGACCTACTGTATAGAACAGGGAACTCTACTCAGTACTCTGTAATAACCTATATGGGAAAAGAATCTAATAAAGAATGGAGGATATATATATATATGTATAACTAAATCACTTTGTACACCTGAAACTAACACAAAATTGTAAATCAAATATACTCCAGGATAAAAAGAAACACTCAAAATGGATTAAAGACCCAAAGGTAAGACCAGACACTATCAAACTCTGAGAGGAAAACACAGGCAGAACACTCTGACATAAATCGCAGCGATGTCTTTTTGGACCCACCTCCTAGGGTGATGAAAATAAAACCAAAAATCAACAAATGGGACCTAATGAAACTTAAAAGCTTTTGCACAGCAAAGGAAACCATAAACAAACAGAAAAGACAACCCACAAAATGGGAGAAAATATTTGCAAACCAAGCGACTGACAAGGGATTAATGTCCAAAATATACAAACAGCTCATGCAGCTCTATATCAAGAAAACAGCCCTTTCTTCAGCGAGTTGCTCCGCTCGGCCACGAGGACTTGAGTGCGCCGAGAGACCAGGGAATCCCGCCCGCCCTGCGCTGACCTGGGCTGCGGGGGTCGTTGCCCTGGGCCGCCTGCAGAGAAGGGCTTGCCTTTCATTCCTGCGCTCCTAGGACACGTGCCCGAGGCAGCTCCGGGCCTCAGCGAAATCTGCCATCGGGTTCTCCTGTGGGCTTCATCCCTTCCTAGGACCCAAGACCCGGGCCTGGGCAGGAAAGTGCGTGGGGACCTTGCTTTTGCTGCCT